>NC_057401.1:57439689-58039689 GCF_019320065.1 Cervus canadensis
AGGGAATACTGAGGCCAGGCCTGTGAACACAGAAAAGTGAGCTACTTGGGGCGGATATCTCCCTTTAGTCTTAGAGTCCGCAGGTTAGCCAGCAGGCACTCTAAGGGGGTGGAGTATTGGGGATCGGGTTTGGAGGCTGTCGATCCCATGGCGACCACGGGGCGTGGAGGCAACCCCCGCTGTCCGAACGTCTTCGGATGAGTCAAGGGGAGCCGGAGGTCCGTGTAGTCGCAGGGAACTTCTTCCTCACGACCGCAGGGACCCGGAAAGGCTGAAGCCGGAGGCTGAAGCCGGAGGTCTACTCAGCCGCTGGGGATGTCTCCCTACCAGTTGGTGACCAGAAAGGCCAAAGCTGGAGGCCGAAGACGGAGGTCTACTCAGCCGCTGGGGACGTCTCCCCACCAGCTGGTGACTGGGAGGGCCCAGTAAGTGCACACCTGTTACGGGGCCCTAGGAGGTGGTCGCCAGGGAGGGCAGGCTTCAAAGCCGGAGGGACTTACTCCATATCCTGCCATCCAGGGGGTTGGTCAGCCGTCTGGGTCCGAGGCTTCCGCGGCGGTGGAGCTCGAGGGGGCCTCAACGGTGAGTGCTGGGGGCCCTCACCTCGAGCCCCACATTGGGGCGCCAGATGTTAGAAAACGCCGTGGGAGGAAAAAGCCACCTCTAAGGACCATTGATGAAGGCCTTTATTAAGCGGTTGCTCTCGGGCAGAACTCCCGGGGGCGGGTGAGTGAGGAGACAAAGGGAGTCTGCGAGGTATGAGGGGGTGCGGAGGGGTTTTATAGCCAGGGCCGGCGTCCAAGCCAGGTCTTTTCATATAAGGAAGAAAACGTGGGCTACAGCGGTGGTCAGTGTCCGAGGGCTCTGTGTTGGTACATGATTGGACCAGGCTGCAGGGGCTCGGTCTCCGGAAGTTTAGCCAGCCTCCAGAATTTGCCTTGCGGCACTTTTCCAGGGCATGTCTCAACATACCCGACCTTTCAACCACCACCATCATGATTGCTGTCATCATCAACAACATAGCCAACATCACCACCACCATCACCACCACAAACACCACCATCGCCATCACCACTGTCATCTTTATCTCCACCACTGTCACTACCACTGACATCTCCACCACCATCGTCAACATAACCACTGCATCATCACCACCATCACCATCACCATCCCTTAACTATCACCATCACCATTATAATCAGCAACATAACTGACAGCATCACTCCGTATCATCACCACCATCATCATGATCTAATCATCACCACCATCACATCAGCATCATCACTGCCTTTACCATCACCACCACCATCACCATCACCTTATCATCAAAATCATCACCACCTTCAGCATCATTACCACAACCATCCCATCACTGTCAATACTACCTTTATCATTATCACCATTATCATCACCGTCACCGCACCTCATCGTATCCATCATCACAGTTAAAGTCAACAGCATAACCCAAATCATCTCCACCATCATCACCACCTTTATCACATCGCCACCGTCATCACCATCACCACCTCTGTCATCGTCTCCTCTGTGATTACTGCCGTCACTGCCACACACACCATCACCATCACCATCAACAACATCGCTGCCGCTGTGACCACATCTTATCATCACCACCTTTACCACCATCATCATTAACATCACCACCTTCAGTATCAGCACTCCCAATACCAGCATGAACTTATTTCTGAAAAGCTCTTCTTCCTGGCCTCAATATTCAACCTTTATTACCATCTTCAGAGGAACAGTTGAATGACGTGCGCTTCCGTCCAGGGGAGAAGATGAGAACTCTGTAAGCCGGGTGCCAAGTTAATCCAGTCATCAAGAAGAGTGAACAAACCCTTGATTTCAGATCTAAGAAATGACTTCCTCCTGTAGACAGAACTAGTTACACAGAGCCCCTACTGCTTCTAATTCTACCTTTAGATTCACAGATAGAAGTGATTCCACCAGCACCAGAGTGGAGTGAATTTCAATTTCAATCATTTTATTGGCATGACAAGGCATACAGGAATTGCCAATGTTGATACATCAAATTTTGGAGTCTCAGAGGTGGCGGTCGAGCCCGTTTCTATTTCTCATTACTGTCTTTCCAAGTCGGTGTCAGGCTATAGCTACCTTAAAGTTGTTCCTGCCAAAATTTGGGCTTATTTCAGTTTTATAGTTTTTCTTCTTACTTCTGCTGTGACAGAATTTCTTCACCATTTTCAAAATTGGAGAAGAATATTGTCTATATTTCTGCATCTTGTAAGGAGGAGTAGAGCCATTTTCTGTCCAGTTTAGTGCTTCCTTATGACAATTATTGAGTTATGTTCCAATTACTTCTTCTGGTTAGTGAGGTCAATAGTACAGAAGATAAGCTTAGGTTATTATAATTATTGTGCCTGTCAGGCAAAAATTGCAATGTTCAGGTACAGTCAGAGCTGGTCAGTTATTGAATACAGTTTAGTGATTACATGAGAACCATTTTAGGAATTGTTTCACCATCCTATCTTGAGATAAAATTATTGACCTTGAGATGTGACAGTTTGTGCAACAATCCATAGTACTTCTAAGAATTTTTTCTAATAGCATCTAGAGCACTGAATTATCACTTTTGTCTATTTGAATTTCTATTATGGAGTGCCATCATGGTGAGGGAAGAATCCAGTCAGAATATATAGTATATATTGCATAGTAATAAAGCAAACTCTGGGAGACGGTGAAGGGCAGGGAAGACTGGCATATTGCAGTCCATGGGGTCGCAGAGTCTGACATGACTCAGCAACTGAAAAAAAAACTAGCTTGATCTTTGTTTCCCTCATTTTCTTTAAATCCAACATAGAAGTTGTAGAAATCCAAGAAACACACTGTGTTTTTCTAATACCCCCTAGTTTTCCCTCCCAAGTCTCCGTTCCACACTTCTATAAAGGAATAGCAGGCATGTAGGAATGACATGTAGTGCCATAGATTAGAAACTGTAGGTAAGTTTAGATACATCCTGACCCAGTTTTCTTAGCCCTACAGTATAATATAATCGTTTCAGTAAATTGAGGCTTTTCTGTATTTCTGGGCTTCCCTGGTGGCTCGGTCAGTAAAGAACTGAGTTGGTAAAGAACTGAGCCGGTAAAGAATCCACCTGCAATGCAGGAGACCTGGGTTTGACCCCTGGGTTGGGAAGATCCCCTGGAGGAGGGCATGGCAGGCAACCCACTCCAGTATTCTTGCCTGGAGAATCCCATGGACAGAGGAGCCTGGTGGGCTACAGTTCACGGGGTCCCAAAGAGTCAGACACAGCTGAGTGACTAAACACAGCATATAATATTATCTTTTCAGTAAATTGAGGCTTTTCTGATACTTCCTAAAAAATTAGTCTGAAAAATTTGTGGTTTAAATGTTCTGTGCTACAACCCCCCCACTGCTTCACTCCAGGGACATGCCCAGACCCTGCCTAGTGAGTTTTTATTTTGGGGAATCTATCTCTGCACCCTCTTCTAATACTCCCTATTGAATATTTTGCAATCATCTCCCCGGTGGTGAAAATGCTTTGAGCCAGGGCTGCATTTCAAACAGGTTTGCTTTCCCAAAGCCCGGAGGTGCCGACTCACGGTGTGCAAAAGAAAACGGATAATGAAGCACTTTAATTAATGTGAATATGATGAAATTTTAACTGAGGTTGATGGGCTCCGGTTAAGAATCAATCACTGTCTCTTAATCCTCTGGTGGATCTGAGAATTTGTGAAATGAAACACCACCAAGGTGCTCACATCGGAAGAGGCGATTGCACGAGAGGACTTTGATTTATTGGACACCCGGCAGGACGGGTCTGAGGCAGTACCTGGGGCTCCGGGAGCCTGCAGGACTTGTGTCGTGAAGGTTATTCCCGCTCTCATAGCATGTCACGCTCCGGTCTGCACTCAATCACCACCCCGCACTCTGAGGCCTGGGTTGATAAACATATTCATTATAGGAAGAACCATTCCTCAGGCTGGTGATGAGGTGTGTTCCAGGGCAAGGGGAAGAGTGCCTGAGAGGGGCCCAGGGAGACCCCCCAGGAGCTAACAAGCTCCTTGGCAGTTTTCTCTGGGTGCAATTTTCTGAACACTGTAAACTCAGGAGGAGGGGGTTCTTCGGAGCCCTCAATAGCCCATAAGTGAAGTTGCTCAGTCGTGTCCGACTCTTTGCAACACCATGGACTGTAGTCTACCAGGCTCCATCGTCCATGGGATTTTTCAGGCAAGAATACTGGAGTAGGTTGCCATTTCCTTCTCCAGGAGATCTTCCTGACCCATAGATTGAACCCGGGTCTCCCAAATTGTAGGCAGACACTTTACCATCTGAGCCACCAGGGAAGTCCTAAATAAAGTCAAAGGTGAAATTCTGTTATGGCTTGACATGCACTCAGGAAGGATTCTAGTCCTTGTCCAGGGTCCCCAACACTTTTGGGAGGTGCTGGAGGTCTTCCTGTCCCACCAGCCACATCTGTCCCCATCTTTGTGACCAGAACTGCCCAGGATGCAGCCTCCCCACCTGGCTCTACCCTGCTGAGCTGGACCACTGGTCAGTCCTGGCCACCTCCTCCTCGGAGGCTGGCTGAGGCTGAGAAGGTGGTGCTCTATCCTTCCTCGCAGCTCCCCATTTGCCCAGGTTCTCTGGCCCCACAGGGTCAGGGGGCTGGGAGAGCCTGGTGAAGTGAGCTGTCCTTCCTGGCTGCCCCCGGACGCCCGGCCTGCTGGCTGCCCCAGGCTCAGGCCCACCCCACAGCCAGCTCCTGTCACCTCTCCATCTGTGAGCTCTCTCCATGGAATCGAGTCCATGTGGTTTTGAAGGGCTGCAAGCATTTCTGATCATATTACATTTTATAAAGCTTGTAGTTGAAAAACACTGAACTTTTTCACTGAATTGCTGCTAATCTAGGTCACTACCTCCCTGCGATCCTGAAGCTGGCTTTTTAAGCCTCAGTCACACTTGACATTTATCCCTGCTGAACATTACTTGATTGGTTTGCAGCACGTGTGTAGTGCGGCCTCGGTGCCCAGCGCCTTTGGCGTTGAGTGTTCTGAGTAGGGCGGGGCAGGGGCTCCTCTCGAGGCCATTGAGATGGACGCCTGCCTGGGGGGATGAACCAGACCTTGTCCACCCTAGCCGCGCCTCCACTGAGGCTCCTGCTGTCTCACCTGCCAGCCGGCATGTCCTTGATGAGCTCGGTGGGTAAGCAGACCCCAGCGTCTCCCTTCCTACAAACCTGGAATCTTACTGGACTAGAAGACGAGATCTTGGTCTAAAAGCGTCAAGGCCCCATGACTATGGTCACAAGTTCTCTGATATTTTAAATCCTAACTCAGGCCACACAAGTGTCCAGTGAGCCTTTGACCCTGTGTGCGGGCGCATGCTAAGCAGCTTCAGTCTGACTCTTTGCGACCCTTGGGCTGTAGCCCTCCAGATCCTCCGTCCATGGGGATTCTCCAGGCAAGAGTACTGGAGTGGGTCGCCATTCCCTCCTCCAGGGGATATTCCCGACCCAGGGATCGAACCCGTGACTTTTATGTCTCCTGCCCTGGTAGGCGGGAACTTTACCACCTGGCAATGCTGTATTTGGCCATTTGCAGACAGGTTGAGCTGCCAACAGATGCACACGTTTCAAGACAGGTGGGCTTGAGAGGAAGAGAGAGATCCTCCCAGAATGCAATGTGTCACAAGAGCTGACCTGCATCTGCTACTTGAGGCTTGCTTGGTGATTTCATCAACACCAGCATCCTGTTCCCATGGTAACGGTTTAGGTATTAGGCATCACAGCCTCACAGGCTCAGCACTGACCTAGCAGGTGCCCGGATCCTGGGGCCTGACCCCGGGGAGCACAGCCAGGACTCACTCAGGTCCAGCCTCTTCATTCTTAACCTACCGCGCAGCTGAAATCCTGCTCCGCCCTGCAGCTTGAGACATCATCAGAGTCCTTGGACTGTGACGACTTCGAGGGCAGAGACGGGCATCATAGCGCTGAGGGCCTCTCTCCTGTGTGTCCTGTCGCTCTAACGTCGTCAGAGTGACGCACACCTAGTCGCCGACTGTGTCCCCTCCTCAAGGCTGGGGGTGGTGAGCTTTCCCACGGTCACCTACCTGTCCTTCCCAGATCTGTCATGTCAGGTCCCCTGCTCATAGCCCTGTGCCCACTCAACACCAGTGTTCCCTGCCCTGGCTCCTTGTCCCCAGAAGATGGATGACCCACGTCGTCACTCACTGGAAGGTATTTAAATAAAAACCGCACTTCTGTCTGTGTCCCATTTTCCCACTGAGTGGGAGAGGCAGCCTTATTAAGTCACATTAGATGTGGCTTTTTAAACTTCCCTTCACAGCGTTCAGTTGTGAATCTGAGTCCTATCACAGCACTTTGCCTTTTTATGAGTAAATGGACTCTGCTTAGTCTCTTGGGGGTTTCCTGCCTCCTTTCTGCACGGCTTCCCTGGTGGTGGCTCAGGTGATTAAGAATCTGCCCAGAATTCGGGAGACCTGGGTTCAGTCCTTGGGTCAGGAAGATCCCCTGGAGAAGTGAATGGCTACCCACTCCAGCATTCTTGTCTGGAGAATCCCATGGACAGAGGAGCCTGGCAGGCTAAAGTCCACGGGGTTGCAGTGTTGAAGTCGACTGAGTGACTAACACAACCTCCTTTCTGTTTTAGAGACAAAATGGTTCCCCGTCCTCCAGCACGGGTTTCAGAGCCCTGCCTGGCCCTTGCTGAACCTGAGGACCCACTCCTAACCCCAGCTTGCCTGAGACCCGGGCTCCTCAGCTCTGGAGCTTGACTCAGCCCGTCAGAGGCAGACAAGGGTCTGTGGGTCTTGGGGCCCCTGGTTCCCTATCTCCAGCATCTTTAGGGAGTTAGGTGATGGCTGGTCTCAAGGGAGCCTCTTCTCATGTGCAGCCTGGGGAGGGGATTTGGGGACAGGGGAAGCATCATCCCTATGCACCCAGGCCACAGAGCCCACTCCCACAAGAGAGATGCCAGAAGGGGTCCTCACTGGCCCTGTCTGCAGCTCTGAGGGCAGAGGAGCCCAGTCCAGGGCTGGCGGAGGCTGCAGGCACCTATCTCTGTGGGGTGGCTGGGTCTGCTGAAGGGGCGCTGATGGCATCATCTCCTCTGTGCTAGCATCCTGAGCCCCTTACACTTTTGTTCATCACAGCCATACTGGGAGGAAGCGCGGACCTCCTAGCCTCATGGATGAGGAATCAGGATGTCAGGAGGCCGGGGATGCCTGTGCTCAGCACTGCGTGAGCCTGTGCCTGTAGGGCGCCTGCCACCATGGTGCCATGCGGCCACAGCCCGCAAACGGGGCTAGCCCGATCCTGGCCGCAGTGGGAGGGCGGCGGGACGCACACGGTGTGCTGACTGAGGCACACGCAGCGTCTGCCCACCCGGCTGGCTGTCCACCATTCTGCTACAGATCCTAACAGGAATCCCAAAGGGATTTTATTCCAAGGCACAAAATCGTTTGTTAACTAGAACATCAAGTATCTTAAGAAAGCCTAGAAAAATACAGATGTGTTTGTGTGCTCCATGTAGATGTAGAACTACATGTACATTTACATGTATATACGGATGGGGATGTGGGCACACACACAGGTTAGATTTGATGTAGAATATATAGATTATGTGTATATATATATATATATATATATATATATGTAGATGTAGAAGTAAATGATCTAGGTTTAGATTGTATACAAGCGTTGATAGGTGTAAGGTGGTCTAGTATTCCCAACTCTTTAAGAATTTTCCACAGTTTGTTGTGATCAACACAGTCAAAGTCTTCAGTGTAGTCAGTGAAGCAGAGGTAGATGTTTTTCTGGAATTCCGTTGCTTTTTCTACGATCCATCAGCTGTTGGCAATTTGATCTCTGGTTCCTCTGTCTTTTCTAAATCCAGCGTGAACATCTGGAAGTTCTCAGTTCATATGCTGTTGAAGCCTGGCTTGAAGGATTGTTAGTGAACAATATTAACATTGATAGATGTGGACATAGATCTAGATTAGATTTAGATATGGACATAGATTATAGATGACATAGATGACATGTAAATATACATATGTGTGTATATATATATAATACATAAACAGATATAGATGAAATAGATGAGGATAGAGAGGTCAGATTTAGATATTGTTGTTCAGTTGCTCAGCTTTGTCCAGCTCTTTGTGACCCCATGGACTGCAGCATGCCAGGCTTCCCTGTCCCTCATCATCTCCCGGAACTTGCTCAAATGCATGTCCATTGAGTCACTGAAGCCATCCAACCATCTCGTCCTCTGTCGTCCCCTTCTCCTCTTGCCTTCAATCTTTCCCAGCATCAGGGTCTTTTCCAGTGAGTCAGATCTTTGAATCAGAGGGCCAAAGTACTAGAGCTTCAGCTTCAGCATCAGTCCTTCCAATGAACATTCAGTGTTGATTTCCTTTAGAATTGGCTGGTTTTACCTTCTCTCAGAAGTCTTCTCGAGCACCACAGTTTGAAAGCATTGATTCTTCGATGCTCAGGCTTGTTTATGGTCCAACTTTCACAACTGTACATGACTACTGGAAAAACCATAGCTTTGACTATATGGACCTTTGTCTGCAAAATGATGTCTCTGCCTTTTAATATGCTATATTTGTCATAGCTTTTCTTCTAAGGAGCAAGTGTCTTTTAATTTCATGGCTGTAGTTACCAACCACAGTGATTTTGGAGCCCAAGAAAATAAAGTCTGTCACTGTTTCCATTTTTCCTCCCATCTATTTGCCATGAAATTATGGGACTGGACCCAATGATCTTAGCTTTTTGAATGTTGAGTTTTAAGTCAGCTTCTTCACTCCTCTTTCACCTTCATCAAGAGGCTCTTTAGTTCCTCTTTGCTGCCATAAGTGTGGTGTCATCTGCATATCTGAGGCTATTGAAATCTCTCCTGCCAATCTTGATTCCGGCTTGTGCTTCATCCAGCCTGGCCTTTTGCATGATGTACTCTCCGTTGTCAGGGCACTTATGACATCACACCAGTGTCTTCTTAAATTCAGTGGTACTGTGGCAGAATGTCACACCCATATTATTTCTGTTTCTTTGTGGATAATCAAATAGTTGGGTTTCTCCCCCTTTGCATCTTTAAACACTTTCACATTTTTCATTTATTCTTGGCAATCAGACTTCACTGAGGAGTGCCAAAGTCTGGTCTTTGATGGGTCTTTAAGCCTGAGTTGTCTTCCTTCCTTGAACTTCCAGAAGTCTTCTGGCGCCCGTTCTCTTTCTGGCCCTTGCTCTGCCAGGGTCCTGGCTTCATCTTCTCACCCACAATCCAAGCTCTGACTTGTTCTCAAGCTCTTTAGTTTTCCATTTCCTTACTGGTTTATTTTTCTGTTTTTATTTTAAGGCAGGTGATTCTTGGGGAGAACTCTTACATTTAGGAGGTTTTCTATTCTGTCTATTTTGGGTCTGCAGTTTTCTCTCCTCTGATTTCTTAGTTATTTCTAGGCTGTTCTTCAATCTTAAAGGAAATCAGCCCTGAATATTCACTGGAAGGACTGATGCTGAAGCTGAAGCTTCAATACTTTGGCCACCTGATGCAAAGAACTGACTCATTGGAAAAGACCCTGATGCTGGGAAAGACTGAGGGCAGGAAGAGAAGGGGGCAACAGAGGATGAGATGGTTGGATGGTGTTGTTGACTCAGTGGACCTGAGTTTGAGCAAACTCTGGGGGATGGTGAAGGGTCGAGAATCCTGGTGCGCTGGAGTCCATGGGGTTGCAAAGAACGGGACATGACTGAGCCAGTGAACGGCTTCTTTTAATTCCATTAATTTGTCAACACAGAAATCCACTTCTCCACCTTGTTTCCCAGCTCTGTGATGGAAGCGCAGTCACGCTATTGCTGTTGTGGACTGGACGTTTTCCCCTTGCCCTCGATTCACTGAGGCCTTAACCCCCGGTGAGAAGGTGTTAGGAGGGGGCTTTTGGGACGCCATGAGATTCAGATGAGGTTGTGAGAGTGGGGCCCACCTATGAGATTCGTATCCTTAGAAGAAGGAAAGATAATCAGAGAGCCCTCTCTGCCCCGTGAGGGTGCGACGAGGAGGTGGCCATCTGCAGCCAGACCCCACATGTGCCCACCGCTCGCCCCGGGGCTCCCAGCCTCCAGAGCTCCGGGGGCAGATGCTGTTGTCTAAGCCCGCCTCCCACTCCCTGCCCCTATCTGTGGTGCTTGTTGCAGTAGCTTGAACAGACCGAAGCGTGTAAACAATTCTGAGGATCATGGCTTCCAGCATATTCTCTGATCAATCATGGGGTCTTGCAGCACTGACGCTTTGGAAATGGCCAGCGATGGGGATTTTGCAGAGAGTGGACACAGGAGCCCAGTGGACACGTGATAATGATTAGTGCACAACCAATCAGATGCTGTGGAAGAAGTTACAATGAGCCAGGTGTCAGCCGTAGAAGGAGTGAGGACTGAATGAGAAGCTGTGCTAAAAAGGTGAATTCTTTCTCGGTAGGATTGCTAGAGAGCCTTGTGCCAAACACTGGGTCTTAACTGGCAAAGATATGCAAGGAAGCTTCTCATGATATCCTTGAGGAACAGCATCAGTGAAACGACTTTGTAAAATGATATTGGATTTAAGGGACTGAACATGGAGTTGATTGCTATTTTCAGGGGGGTATCAGTTAAAATGTTTTTACTTCAAAAGATTTTTCCCGTTTTATTGAACCACGTCAACTATGAACCATAGTTGACATAGAACATCAGGTAAGCTTTAGGGGCTATTGAAGGTCGTCTTGATGGGCCTGTGGGGACTTTCCAGTGTCACTCCCAGTGGAGCACTAAGGTCGCTGAATTATCAGACGTCACAGTGATTTGAGGAGGGACTGGGCGCCAGAGGAGGAGGTTAAAACCGCTGGGAGGAGGGAGGAGCCACAACCGCTGGAGCTCATGTGCCTGTAGCCCGTGCTCGCAAACAAGAGGAGCCGTGATGAGAAGTCCTCACACCCCAAGTAAAGAGAGGCCAGCAAGGCAGCAAAGATCCAGCGCAGCCAAAAGTAAACAAGTGAAGCTACTAAAGACTCAAGTTGGCAAAGTGAATATTTTAAAACGAATGCAAATACATTAACAAAATCAATTTTAATAAGTGAATGTATTTCTTATTTGAGATTAAAAAAAAAAAGGACTGGATTTAACTCTGGATTCAGAGGTCAGGTCCAGGGACAGAGCGGCAGTGACTGCAGGAGGCGGGCAGGTCAGCTGGTGAGAGCTCCTTCACAGTCGAGGTGCAGGGCGGGGTGAGGAGGCCAGGACAGATGAGGAAATGCCCTCTGAGCCCTGCGCTTGATGCAGGGGCTTCCCTGGTGGCGCTAGTGGTCCAGAACCCGCCCGCCAAAGCAGGAGACGCAGGTTTGATCCCCGGGTCGGGAAGATCCCCTGGAGGAGGGCGTGGCAACCCACTCCAGTGTTCCTGCCTGGAGCATCCCATGCAGAGAGGAGCCTGGCGGGCTACAGTCCGTGGGGTCGCAAAGTGTCGGACACGACTGAGCACAAGCACCGCTAGAACACGGCATTTAATTTTAGACTTGATTTCCCTTCTTATCTCTGACGAGGCCGCTGTTTTCCCAGATCTCCTGGGGGCTGTCCCCCGGGCAGGCCGCCCTGGGTCCTGTGTGTGGGCTGTGTGTGGCTCCAGGAATCGCCCCTCCTCATTTTGCTGGGCCAGCCCCGGCAGCATCTCACCCCATTCTCTTCCCGAGCTTTACTTGTTCTAAGGGACCCGGTCCACGTTCTGGGACACCCACTTTCCCCTCGTACATATTTAAATCCACAAGCACCCTACTGGGTCCCTTTTTGTAGATTGCATTTGTGCTTTGAAGTAATGAGCCTGGAAGTTTTGACATTTGTAATGAGCATGAGTTCGTGTGGTATATTTCTCACGTGATTCCCCAAATAAAATCTATTTGTCATCATCACTTGCCAGATAGTCCACCTGTAATGACCCCCTGGCCATGTGATCAGTCATCCTTTATCATTAGCATGAGAGCACATCATATGATGACGAAACTGATCGTGGAGTTCTTCCCGGGGGGGATGGATCATGTGAGAATCTGCCCGGCCGCCTGCCGGTCTGATGTGGTGAGGATTCCCACGCCACTCCATGGCTGACAGCTCGGAGGGGCTCCATCTGCTGCTACTGTGGGTCTGGGCTTAGGCACCTAAGTTCATTCACCTGCCTTGAAAATAGAGCTCACACTCCTCCCCACCCTTTCTACGTTTCCATTAACGTGTACAGTTTCGCTTTGCTGCCCTGGTTGGTTCGGTTGGACTCTCACCCTTGGCTGTTGATTCACGAGGAGGGAACCAAGTCCTCAGGCGGCCCAGGTGTGTGCACGCCTGCGTCACACGTGGCCAGGCGCCAGGGGTTCAGGACAACCGAGGCGCTGAATAAAACCAAGGGAGAGCACCTACAGCCCACCCAAACGTCAGCGCTGGTCCCCGGGGCCTCCTCATACGAACCGGGTGAGCTTCCAAGGCCAAAACCAAGCCCTGAAGCCAAGAGGATGTTAAGGTCCCTGCCACCCCGTGGGGAACGTGTCCTCCTCTTGGGGGACAGGAGGACCAAGGTCAGCCAGGGGCTGGTCAGAGAGGAACCCATGGCCTTCTCCCGGGGCCCCCGGACGTGCACATCTTCTGAAACGGTCAGTGTTCACAGGCTTGCATGCATCTTCCTTTGGGCTGGATGATGGCACAGGGGCAAGTCCCGGCTTCCCAGGTGGCGCTGGTGGTAAATAGCCCCCCTGCCAATGCAGGAGGACCTAGGAGGTACGGGTTCAATCCCCAGGGCAGGAAGATCCCCTGGAGGAGGGCACAGCAACCCACTCCAGTATTCTTGCAGGGAGAATCCCTATGGACAGAGAAGCCTGACGGGCTACAGTCCGTGAGAGTCGGACATGACTGAAACTACTGAGCAAGTTCAGATGTGAGACTGGGTTTTCTGCGCGTGTCAGACGCCTCCTGCCTTCAAAACGCGAGCATCAGCAGTGGTAACACCAAGAGAACTCAAGGCCAGTGTTATCCAGACAGGGACACAGAGCGGGGTGTGGATACGGTGAAGCCCTGAGGTTGGTAATCCTAGGCATCAAGAATTGTCTGTTGAAAAACATAACTCCATTGTTCACTTAAACGGTTGATGCTGATTACTTATTAACCTGGGTGACTTCAGGCCGACGCGCCTGCGTAGGGTCAGCCACGGGAGCGCCTCCGGGGTACCTCTGCCCCCGAGGCTGCGAGCGTGGAGGGCTGGCGTGGGGTGCTGGGCCCTGCTCTCCCTTCGCGCCCGTTCAGCAGCAGCTCTCTCCTCCCCTCCATCCGCCGAGGCCCCACGTTTCGGTCCAGAAGGTGTGACTCGGGGTCCGCAGCCCCCTCTGCCCTCGGTCAGGACTCCTGACCCCGCTGCTGCTTGGGCTCCCGTGCCCTTCAGCGGGGCCAGCACCGCCTGCTCCTCTGACATGCTTCAGTAAACCTAATAGCTCCCTATTACCAGCTACAATTTAGCATCTGAGCCAGGAGCTGGGTAAGAAAAGGGGAGAAGAGGGTGTAAATTATGCGGAGTGGCGGGGAACAAAGGTTTTATTTCTCCCGAGCACAGCCCTTTGATAGGGAAACGGGGAGACAACTGTGTCACTAATTTAATTAAGTAGTATGAGATTTCAGGGTCCGCGGACGCCATTTAGAATGGGATTAATCAAGAGCAGGTGACAAAAATGAATAGTCACACACAATGTTTGCGTTTTGAACAATCCGACACAGTCGACTGGAATCAAGGGCTCTTAAAGCAGGACACAGTTTTGCTTGCTAATCCAAACCTGCTTCTCCCCCGCTCTGCACCACGCCTGCCTGTTCTCATGGGCGGAAGCCTTTCCGCGTGTTCCTGCTGGAATCAAGCCCCCAGAGTCAGGGCATAAAGGAGCTGGTTCGCCCACCAGAGGCCCTGTTTGTTCCCCTTCCTCTGAGGGTCCTTTCTGAGACACAAGAGATGCCCTTGGGGAATCTGTGAGCGTCGTTAGAGAGAACCTCATCCCATGGTAAATATCAACTATGTCACAACGCAGATCCAACGCTGAACACAGGCGTGCAGCCCTGAGGATTTCCAGGGCTGAGAGTGTGCTCAAGGGGTGTGTAAGGAGGCGGCCTTCCTGGTGGGGGGGGCAGTGACCGGACATGCTGGGGGTGACTGAGCCCCAGAGACACACGCACACCTGTGCAGAGACCAACGAGGGCGCCTGCAACCGGGAATCACATACGGCAGGAAATAACACCCGTGTCATAAGCCGGTCGCCACCTGTCATGGGCTGCAGGACGTGAAGACTGCGAGAGACTCAGAGTCTGGAAAGCCCTGGGGAGAGCCGGCTCTCCTCTGGATCAGTCACCTGTGTTGGGGACCACTTATGCATCAAGGTGTGCATGCATGCTATCTCTTTGGTCGTGTCCGACTCTTGGCAACCCCATGGACTGTAGCCCGCCAGGCTGCTCTGTCCTTGAGATTCTCCAGGCAAGAATACTAGACTGGGCTGCCATTTCCTTCTCCAGGGGGTCTTCCCAACCCAGGGATCGAACCCTCATCTCTTGCGTCTCCTGCATTGGCAGGCAGGTTCTTTACCTCTAGTGCCACCTGGGAAGCTTGTCTCAAATTCTTGGAAGTATGTGAAAACTATTTTCCAGCCTCTTAAGAGTTTAAGCAGAATTCTGAAAATCCCACTTACTGGCATTGATTCCTTTATTTCACATACTTCTTTGGGAAATGATGAGGAAACTTAGGTTCGCCATCATGTTTTTAGAAATTCTACTTAGTAGAGACCAGGGTCTGGAGGTTTTGCTGATTAGGAGCATTCTTGAAGTTCCTTCTCGTATCTGGACTATGTGTTCATTTTTCGTAGGTGAGATTTCATTTCCATTAATTTCAGGCCTAATGTCTTCTAATTCTTTCAGGTTGGCAACAGGAGGAAGCAGAGATCAGAGATCAGATGTCAACTCACATTTACCCTGAAAACCAAGAGGAATCACTGGGTTCCTTGGGCTCTGCCTCCCTCACTTGGGGAGCTGGCTGCATTGATGGCCTGGGGATGGCCCGGGGGTGACCCCGGGCCCCCATCCCGGTCAGAATGAGGAGGCCCTGTGCCCACCGCCCATGCCTCCCAGTTCTCTCTTCCCAGCAGAAACTGACATGATGTGTCGGATCCCTAGACAGAGAGGGATCTGGAATGAATGGTCAGGACACTTTGTACGAACGATGTACAAACAGAACACTGTCGGGACCTTTATGGAATTTCCCCCTCATTTAAAAACTCTTTCCTTGGCAGATTTTTGTTGTTGTTGTTGTTTTGAATAGACTTAGAACCCTGCTGTTTTTCTGACATTATGCTTGTGATCACAAGTACAGCCTGGAACATTTTGATTTACTTTAAACCATTTACTAGCTCATGTCTTTAGAAATGACCAGTGGTTGATTTCAACTCAAATGAAATAGCTCGTGTGGATGCCTGAGAGTGTCAGGTGTGTGACACGTGGGTCTGCGATGGCAGGAGCCTTTCTTTTTTCCACCATCAGGCATTCAGTGACCTTGGCTCCCAACTCTCTGATGACGCATCTGTGCAGGAAGCACGCAGTGCCCACAGGACGGCCCTGCTTCTGGCTGCAAACCGGATGGGATTCCACCCCTACTGCCCCGAGGAGGCAGGAGGGGGGCGGGACAGCCTGGCTCTGGTCTGCACACCCTCAGGGTGCAGCTGGGTGCCCAGTGGGTGTCCTTGCACTGGGATCACCTGGGCAGCCGGATCAGGGCACCTGGAGTGGGGGAGGGTACTTAAGAAACAGGCCTAAGGTTAACATCAATCAGTAAGGCCAACACGCTGAATAAATCACGCTCCCTCTTCTAGATGTGTTTCACAGAAGTGCAGCTTCCATCAGTAGAGTGCTCAAAGTGGGAAATATGTCTAGACCAGTTCCCTGATTTTATTTTCAAATGTCTCAGACTTGAAAGGTTCATGGGATCGGGGTTTAGTAGACAAGAGGAGAGAGCTGAGAACCCACAGGCAGAGGCTTCACCAGGAAAACATGAGGTCCTGACACACGGCATAACCTTGGGAAAGCTGCTTTCCATAGACAGAATGTAGGCTTAGATATAGCCCCTTTCACACGCGCTATAGATATAGCCCCTTTCACACACGCTATCGTTTTAAGTCTTAATTGATGTGCTTTTACATTACAAGCATTGCAAGACCTAGTGTTAAACATCTGAGCTCATGTGCAGTCCGGAGCCATTGACACCTTCCCTTTCTTCCCTTGTCACAGGAAATGGAGAAAAACGGAGGAAGAGACAGGATGCAAAGCGGGTGTCAGGAGTGGTCAAACCCAGCATGGGGTGGGGAGGCGGCGGGGGTGGCCGTCAGAGCTGAAGGACGTGATTAACCACAAGCACATCAGACCGAGAGGCTGGGATAAGTAGCCCTAAAATACAAAGGGAGAAATATAGGTTCTTTAAAAAAAGCACAGCGTGTTAACGCCAGAGGGGGAACATGAACCTTTGGAATTAGGCTAATAAACCATTTGATTAAAAAGTGAGCCAGGCAAGCTTCAATACGATGAGAATGATGAAGTTGGTAAAAAATAAGTCTCGAATTAGCTGAGTTAGTATTCTTTTTTTCAGAACTGTTGAACAGGAAAAAAAAAAAGAAAGACAAATGTCTGGGCAATTATGAAGCAGCACAGATGTGACGGGTGTCAGGGGAGCAGGCCAGAGACCCCAGGTGAGACAGGTGCCCCAGGTGAGCAAAATCCAAGGCAGTGCCAAGGTCCCATGTGTTCCCAACACTCTCTCAGGAACCCAGTGTCAGCAAGTGCGAAGCTGACTGATGAAACCACATTTCCAGGTGCACGCTGTGGGAACCATTCCTGGACCCTGAGTGTGCACCCAGGAAAGGGAGTGAAAGGTTCGTAGTGGGAACAGACGCACGCGCTCTGGATGCGAGCCTGTCACTGCAACGCCGCGCACAATGACCCAGACAGGGCGGGTGACCCATCACTTTAAAGCCGCGCTTCCTCGGCTTGGAGAGGAGACTTGGCTTGCCGTGAGCCCGAGGTGGCTGTGGCTTTCTATTCCTTTGCACAAGCACACTTTATGTGGCTGTGGGTGCCTGGCCCAGCTCCAAGTCGGGATTTGGTGCAGCTGAGCAGACTGCATGGTAGTGAGGGCAGGGAAAGCGGCCGGGGGCAGCCCGAGACCTGTCTCCACCAACCCCGGGGGTGGGCTTGTCCTGTGCAGACCCTGCCCCTCGGCGGGCGCCCCAGGGGCTGCTGGGCTGACGGCACCCCCAGCCTGTCTGTGACACCCCCCGGGGACACTGCCGACATCCCACCCAGGGGCCTGCCCAGGGAGCCGCGGGCATAGGAGGAGAGGACAGGGCGGGGGCGCTGGGCCCGCCTGCTGCTTCTGGTCCGGGCCTGAGATGGACGCGAGCCCTGGGAGCGGATGTTCCCCTGCCGGCAACACACGCGCAAGACAGGGAGCCACAGGACAGAGGCCCGGGTCTAGAAAGAGCCTCCCGGAGCGGGAAGCTGGGCGGCTGGTCCCTGGTGTGGCTCTGCAGGTGCAGGGAGACGGGGCTGGAAAGGCCCAGAGGGGCTGGTGGTTCAGGGGAGGGGGGAGACTCTGGAAGATGCCACCTGAGAGGCAGGGGTGTCTACGGGCATGAGGGGACCCAGGATTCTGGGCGCCTGGAGGTCTGGAGCCCAGGGGGACGTGTTGTGACACCAGGAAGGTGGAGGAGGGTCTGTGGGGGCCGTGAGGGGCTGGCAGGGAGCTCCGAGGAGTCTCATGCCTGCGCCCAGTCATGGTAGGAGGAAGCCTTGGCGGGGTGCTGGCCGTGGGGATGGAGGAGAAGGCTGAGCCCTGTCGCTGTCTCACGTTCCGAGTGGTGGGAGGGACCCCGGGATCTGGGTCCTGAGCAGTGACCACAGGCGTGACTCTCTGGAGCCCAGCTCGGGGCTGTGCAGGGGGCCCAGGGGCGGGGGCCGGGCAGACCCGGGGACAAGCCGCCCTTCAGCCCGCAGGACCTGGACTGGACAGACGGCTCCTCCCAAGTTTGGGGCATAAGCCGCCTGTGGGCCAGAGAGGAGAGACGGACTTGAACAGGGTGACATTGGCCGTGTCAGATTCAGCCTGGCCTCCGACATGCTGCCTGTTCTTCCCAAGCGGAGCCATGAGGCCGGCAGACAGGAGGGGCCGGGGGCCGCACCCCCATGGCGGGACCCCTCCCTCCCGGGCGCGTCTCTCCAGGGGGCGGTGCGGGGGGCTTCCACTGGGAGCCCCAGATGCAGGCGCTGTGGCTGGGGCCCCCCTCAGCGCCTCCAGCGTGGACATCCCGTCCCTGCCCAACCCACGTGGCATCACAGAGATAGCCCCAGCGGGTGCGGGCACACCCACGCAGATGAAGTGGGAATTCAACAGTGTCTCCGGGTGACTGTGGGCCGCCCTTTCTTCTAAGTGAGTCATGTGACCTGGCCGTGCGACCTGGCCCGTCTGCAGCCGGCTTTGTGGGCATCTGTGCGGGAGAATTTTCCCAGTGCTTGTTTTTGGCGAGGAGCAGGCCAGGACCGCGGCGCGGCCGTGCACTCCCTCGGCGTCCGCGATCCGCATTCTGTCGGCTGAGCCGCTTACAACAGTGTAAAGACCCCGGTGGCATGTGTTATAATATATGAGGCCTTGTCCCTCTGAAGAACACGCGAAAGAATGAACATTGTTCTACGAGGGGGCAATTCATCGGGTTTTTCCCAGAGACTCCTGGGTCAAGTTTTTAGAGGCCTATTTGGTTTTCAAATTCTTTCCACCCTCTTTCCTCTCGGCGAGCACAGCGTCCAGACCTGTCTACATTCACTTCCCATGTTCTGTGGATGCTAGATGTCCTTTAAAAAGAGTATCTCAAATAAGTCTTTATTCTTGTTTTGTTGGCTCTTATTCTCTGTTTTCATGAACTCTGGCCCCAGCCATGGCAACTGCAAGAAAAATGTTAACAGTGATTGACAGGACTAGAAAGGCAGGGTCCCCATCGCATTTCAAACACTTTGGGAACAATGCTGTTTGGTGTGATTGAATTAATGAGATACCGCGGGCTGTCAAAAGAGCACACACACTTTACATAAACCTGATTATCTTTGCATGGCAGAAATGGAAAAAAAATAAAAACAGAGGAGGGGGCCTGGCCGGCTTCGGGTCCTCCTCCTGAGGAGCCCGGCCCCTGGTCCAGCTCGGGAGGGTCCCGGCCAGCTCGGCCACTACCGCCTGCCCCCCACCCCCCCACCGCCCACTCTGCATCCATCAGCCATGGTCTTTAACAAGTCTATTCAGGAAACCAGTCTCCCAAACGGGCACTCTTTTCACAACTCAGCACCTCCGTAGGGTGTTTTATTTTCTCTGGGAGCCATTGTTTCACGTGGATGAAGCACACATTTCAACAATTAGACCCGAGCAGGCGGCCCTGCTCCGGCCGAGCCCTGAGAAGGGACACCGGCATGGGGGTGGCACGCACGCCAGGCCTGGGGCCAGCTGGGGCTGCCGGCTGTGAGCCCCGGGCCAGGGTAGCCCGGAGCCTCGGGACTTCTGTGGAGAGGCGGGCTGAGCACTGAGAATATTTGAACCCCTTCCCGAGGGACCGGGAAGAGGCGCTCTCTCTCTCCACTTGGCTGGGCAGCGGCCGTGGTGGAGGGACCCGGGCTCCCAGGCCCGGTGGAGTCGGGGAGGGCACATCAGCCCTCACCCTCCTGACCGCAGCCCTCCAGCGGGCTCGGCCAACACAGATGCCAAGAGCACCCCATGCAGTGACCCCAGGGTCGGGAGGCAGAGCGCTGCAGCTCCTCAGATGGGCTTGCAGCCTGGGAGGAGGGGAGCTGTATCTGCGTGACGAGTCAGTGAAACACCGCCCAGGCCTTGGCCAGCGCCCAGACCCCGCGCTTCCAAGTAGCTTCACTCTGGGAGCTGTTGGTGCTGTGACTCGGAAGGGGGATGGCATCAGCGGGAAGCCAGGGAGGCTGCAAGGCCACCCCTGCCATGCCGGGGGGCCCTGGGTGGTGCGGAGCGGACCGACGGAGGGGCTGGAGGCACAGCCGCGTCCCTGGAGAGTGTGGACTTCAGCCCCCTGCCCGCACCCCTGGGGGTGGCGTTTCACCCCCTCCCCCGGAGCCGCAGAGCCTGGCCCGGCCTCCGCGCTCACGAAGCAACTCTGCAGACACGGGGGTGCCCCGTGGCCACGGTTCCTCCGTGGAGGAGATGCGCACGCACAGAAACAGCAAGAGCCGGCGGGATCCAGGCCATTGCTCGGTGGCCGCTGTCTGCTGGTCCCCAGGGACGCGCTGGACTCCCCGAGCGGAAGTTTGGGGGAACTCTCTCTGTCCTGCGGATTTCAGAGCAGCCTGTGTGCGTGGGAGTCTGCAGGATGCCACGCTCCCATCCCAGCCTGGGGACAGCTCAGAACAGCCCGTCTGCGGGGCCAAGGAGCCGGGAGCGGGGCCCAGGGGGCAGCCGGCCAGCAGGTGTCTCTGTTTCCCACCGCTGGGCGCCTGCTCCCCCGGCGACAGAGGTCACCCAGCTGCTGGGTGTCTTCTCTGCACCCGCATCTCCTCTGCAGGTCACTCGGCCACTGGGAGGAGCCTGGAGCGAGGTGTGTTCCCTTCGTTTCTGGTCCACTATTACGACAGGCAGTGATGGAGAATATTTCTGGAGGAACCCGATTGCCCCACTTAGAAACACTGGTTAAAAGTCCCCAGTGGAAAAAAGACAACCTCTTTAACAAGTGGTGCTGGGAAAACTGGTCAACCACTTGTAAAAGAATGAAACTAGAACACTTTCTAACACCATACACAAAAATAAACTCAAAATAGATTAAAGATTTAAATGTAAGACCAGAAACTATAAAACTCCTAGAGGAGAACATAGGCAAAACACTCTCCGACATAAATCACAGCAGGATCCTCTATGACCCACCTCCCAGAATATTGGAAATAAAAGCAAAAATAAACAAATGGGACCTAATTAAACTTAAAAACTTTTGCACAACAAAGGAAACTATACGCAAGGTGAAAAGACAGCCTTCAGATTGGGAGAAAATAATAGCAAACGAAGCAACAGACAAAGGATTAATCTCAAAAATATACAAGAAACTCCTGCAGCTCAATTTCAGAAAAATAAACGACCAAATCAAAAAATGGGCCAAAGAATCAAACAGACATTTCTCCAAAGAAGACATACAGATGGCTAACAAACACATGAAAAGATGCTCAACATCACTCATTATCAGAGAAATGCAAATCAAAACCACAATGAGGTACCATTACACGCCAGTCAGGATGGCTGCTATCCAAAAGTCTACAAGCAATAAATGCTGGAGAGGGTGTGGAGAAAAGGGAACCCTCTTACACTGTTGGTGGGAATGCAAACTAGTACAGCCCTATGGAGAACAGTGTGGAGATTCCTTAAAAAACTGGAAATAGAACCGCATATGACCCAGCAATCCCACTCCTGGGCATACACACCGAGGAAACCAGATCTGAAAGAGACATGTGCACCCCAATGTTCATCGCAGCACTGTTTATAACAGCCAGGACATGGAAGCAACCTAGATGCCCATCAGCAGATGAATGGATAAGGAAGCTGTGGTACATATACACCATGGAATATTACTCAGTGGTTAAAAAGAATTCATTTGAATCAGTTCTAATGAGATGGATGAAACTGGAGCCCATTATACAGAGTGAAGTAAGCCAGAAAGATAAAGAACATTACAGCATACTAACACATATATATGGAATTTAGAAAGATGGTAACGATAACCCTATATGCAAAACAGAAAAAGAGACACAGATGTACAGAACAGACTTTTCGACTCTGTGGGAGAAGGCGAGGGTGGGATGTTCTGAGAGAACAGCACTGAAACAATTATACTATCAAGGGTGAAACAGATCACCAGCCCAGGTTGGATGCATGAGACAAGTGCTCAGGGCTGGTGCACTGGGAAGACCCAGAGGGATGGGATGGGGAGGGAGGCGGGAGGGGGGATCGGGATGGGGAACACATGTAAATCCATGGCTGATTCATGTCAATGTATGGCAAAAACCACTACAATATTGTAAAGTAATTAGCCTCCAACTAATAAAAATAAATGATAAAAAATTAAATTAATTAAATTTAAATAAAAAATAAAAAAAATAAAAGTCCCCAGACCTGACCCCAACGTAACCTGCAAGAGCACGCTCTCCTCACTGGCCCTCAGAATCTGGAATTTTCCCGCCTGATTCCCGGTCAGAAAGACTCCAAAGTGGCAAAACCAACACTGCAGGTGGTGAGAGGGGTAGAAACTCATTGGATTTAGATGCACGTTGCCATCGTTCCCTTGTTAAATCACACTCTGCACGCAGCTAGAAGGAACTTCTGAGTCAGCCATCCCTGGCCTAACTCCACTGATGGCCCTTTAATTTTCAGCTTAAGGCTTCACTGTTGTTTCTTTAAGGAAAGTTGTTTCTTATCATAAATAAGAAAGGTTGATAGTGGAAGTTTTTGGAAAAGTTAGTATTTAAGTATTAAATATTTTATAATATGTAAGTTCTACTTGGAAATGTCACATTCTTGAAAGGTAAAATATACACTTAAATTTGCTTTCACATCTATAGAAAGCCATTTCCTTTTCCTTTTTTCTTAACAATTTAGGTTTATTGGGACTGTGTAAGTAAATTTACAATGTTCAAACCTTCTACAAATAAAAGAAAGTCGATAGTCTCTTGGGTCCCTCTTCTGGCATGAAGATTTGTGTCTCTTTGATTTTTTTTAAATTAAATAATTACTTATTTGCACTTAAATGAAGTATACAACACTTTATATATTATAAAGGAGAGTTAATATTATTAGATGCATGGGGTAAAAATCAGAAGATTTGGGTTCTGCTAACATTTTTTGCCTCCAGCTATCAGTCTTTTTGAAGTGTTAGTTTTGTCAGACTGTACCTGGTGCATTCACTTCATCTTCTCCAGGCCACAGGTGTTGCTGCTACTCACACGGGAGATGCATAAATCGGGAGCCGGGCACATGGGTGTGCCGAGTCCTGGAGGTCAGCTCTTCCGCTGCTGCCGAGACGCCTGCCGGCTGGCGCCCTGACAACATGTCTGACCCAGAGCAGAGCCTCAGACACTCAGTGCTGGTGACGCGGAAACAGCAACGGAAGCCGGAACAGAAAAGGTCCTGGCAACGGGCGCTCTGCTTCAGTTTTATCCCGTGAGTCTCTGGTAGGGCGTGTAGATTTAGCTCATGGAGGTGGAGGGGAGGTGATTTAAAGTAATCATTTTTCAATCCAATGCTCTTCATTCCTGACGAGCTCCTTGCTCCAAGAAAGGATATGGGGCCCCTTGTTTCTGTGGGATTTTGGCTTCACTTTAGACGGTGTGCAGACTGAGACACAGATCGTTTCCAGGGGCACAGAGGTCTCTGGGAGGACAAATCTGGGTTCGGATGTGGGTCCGTGAGACCCATGTGCCTGGCTTGGGTCCCCACATTGGAGCCCAGTGCTGTTCACATATGGTGGCTCTGCCCCCTCGCGGCAGGCCCCTTGACTGTAGTATGTTTTAGCTAAAAAATAAGCTTTGGGTGGTCATAAAACCTTTTAAGCAGACATTTCAAAGACTGCATCAAGTTTGGAAGTTCGGTAAAGGAAAGTATGCCTGGCTGTTCTTCCCCAGTGGCTAGATGGTAAAGAATCTGCCCACAGTGCAGGAGGCCCAGGTTCAATCCCCGGGTTGGGAAGATCCCCAAAAAGGAAACAGTTACCCACTCCAGTATTCTGGCCTGGAGAAACCCATGGACGGAGGAGCCTGGCAGGCTAAAGTCCATGGGGTCGCAAAGAGTTGGACACAACAGAGCGACTAACAATCTCTTGCACTTCCTCACATTTCGTCATTCCTGGTGTCTCTCTCCGCCAGTTGGGGGAGAAAGGTCCCCAGGGCAGCTGTTTTCCACTTGCCTGCCCTCTCCCATGCTCTGCACCTGCCTGGAGCTTCGGGAGGCTGCTTCCCATGGGGTTTGGCCAGTAAGGAGTCAGGAGAGACTGGAGGGCGGAGGAGAGAGAGGCCAGTCTTCACTGCTCCCAGCAGGGCTGTCCAGGCTGGCTGCGGTCAGGGGCCACGTGGCTCTCCCGTGCTCCTCCATCTCCTGGGGACCACCCTCCCTTGCCTTCAGCCGGGGGGTCCATGGCGGCACAACCACCTGCCTGACCTCTCATAACCCTCCTCGCTGCCTCCTGCGGCGTGCTGTCTGGTACCTCCCCCGAGAAGGCCCACTGGCCCTCGCAGAGAACCTCCCACCCACCAGCTCTGGTGCTGCTGGGTGGTGGGGCAGGGAGCCTGGGGAGGGGAGGGAAGGGGCTCTGGGAGGTGACGTCGCTGTGTCCGTGTTGGTGCTCTGGCTGTGCTGTTCTCAGCGGCCAGGCCACTGTGCTGCCTTCCCGCCCCCGAACCGGGGTGTCCCCACTACACACTGTCCCCCAGACGCTGCCCGGCCCCTCCCCAGGCTCGGCCCAGTCTGTGGAGCTGGAGACCGACAAGGGGTCACAGGCAGGGAATGAAGGCTTTCCCCGGAGGGCAGCCTGGGCTGGAACCCCAGCTGAGGTCTCTGCCAGGGCCGGTGGACCATCAAGGGAGGCGGTATCCAACAGTCCCCCGAGGGAGGCAGAGAGCAGAGTTTGTGAGAACGCTGGTTCAGGTGCCGGGATGAGAGCCCAGCCGCACGGATGCGCTGGGAGGCGGCGTCAGGATGCAGGGACCCCAGGGGGGCTCCTGAGAGGCCTCTGCGTGGGACGCGCGGCCCCCGGACCAGCTTGGGCTCCCACTGCCCTGCTGGGACTTTGTGGTGGTCACAGGAGAAGCGAGACCTCGCTACCACTGAGAACTCCCGAGTCTTGCAGACAACAGCAGGGGAGGTCGTGCGTGGGGTTATGTGCAGTGTGAAATGCTTCATCACCGTTTCTCTCCCCAGCTAGAGGCTGGTGGATGGCAGGGCCTGGTGTTCCCACACGTCACGGTGCTCCCAAAGTCCTGCCACTCCAGCAAGTTCAAGGCCTGGCCTGGGGGAGCCGTGTCCAGGACGAGCATCGGGGGGTGGGCACCAGGAGGCTGGAGCCACAGCCCTGCTGAAGGTCGGCCTGCAGTTTACGCTTCTGAGGGGCTGGGCGTGTGAGGGGGCCCTCCGTGTGGCTCCAGGACGCTGGGGGTCCCCGCGTGTGCCTGGCAGGGCTCCCAGAGGTGGGTGCGGGGCTGTCTCAGGTGCTCAGAACAGTGGGCTGAGCTCAGGGCGTCTCCCTGCTGAAATAAGCAGGCCCCCCAGGTTCCACAGTGACGTGTGCTTATGTCTGATGAAAAACAGCCACTGATTTAAAATAGCTGGTCATTGTGGGCCAACAAGATAAATTGGAATCACTTTAAATTGTTGGTTAGCAAAAATTTTTATAGGATCTGCTCCAAAACGCAGATTAAAAATCAGCAGATGCTTTCAAAGGTCACTTAAGGGTTCACTTTTGTTTCAGACTTTCAGCAAGCCGTGTGTTCTGTTTAATAACCCAAACACTGTTCCACGATTGTCATATTGAAATAGTTCACGCCAGGAAAGGATGCTGCAGCCCAGAGGGACCTTGGTTACAGGACTGACGGGAGAGAACAAATCGCCTCAGCAGCTCCTTCAAAACTTCATAGCTGCGGTTTTGGGTCTGGTTTTCCCCTTAGGGAATGGGGGCTGGAAACGAATCTATTTTCAACCTGGTTTTTAAGAAGAATAGCTTTGAAGCCAAACCTTCAGTGTTTTGGAGTCACTGGAAGTCATCAAAGCATAATTACGATCAGAACGAGGGCAGGAAGATGGGTGTCAGCCCATCACTAGGGCAAGATGTTCCCCTGGACAGAAAGGTCTCAGAGATTAACACGCCACTGACAGCGGCCGGGTTCCTGCTGCTGTTTATTTCAGGGGACCATAAGCCTTCTTCCTAACCCTCATGAACACCTGTGATCCGGACCTGTCTCAGAAGAGGTGGGACCCCCAACCTCATGCCTGATGCTGTAATGACCCCCATTACAAGGACCCCCTCCCCCTTGTCCCCAGTGACAGGCCCCAGACGGACGTCTCCAGGGCCGGGCACAGGTGCAACCAACCACCGGCTCCTGGTCTCCTGCATTCGGAGCAGAGAGCCAGCACACCGGCTTTTGGTCTCTGCCGCAGGTGAGGTTCTGTGCCTGTTGGGATGTCAGGGTTGACCTGTGACCTCACGGTCTCTGGGCATTTTTAAATAAAGCCCAGGTTCAATTTCAGAGCTTCTCTTAATATCTAGGAGGCTCTTCCCGCAGTCTGCGTCATCTAATAAAACTGCAGCGGCTGGATGCTCTGGCCGAGCCTGGGGAAGTCGAGCCGAAGGCTGCCGGAGCAGGGAAGGGTTAACAGCCGCCTGGGCGGCAATTTCTGCACCAGCCTCGGGAAGCCTCAGGTCAACTCTGCTCATAAAACTCTGCACAAATATTTCTTTTTCTATCAGAGGAATTCTAATTCTGCACACAGACCAGGGCCACTCAGATTATTACACATTATTAAAAATTAATTTTAAAAATGGTCTGGTTCTAGCAACGTGCAGTAGAGATGGTGTCCAAGTCTGAAATCATAGCAGGGAAAAGTGGAAAGAAAATCTTATGTCGTTCGGGCAAAAGAAAGCCTGGAAAATGGCTTCTTTTGTTTGGACAACCGGAGTCGCTGGTTTGGAGCCTGCCCCGCCTACCATAACGGCTGTTATTATACCTGTTATTACAGGTGTTATTACACCCGACCTTAAGTTACAGCTTTCCACCCCGCGCCCACTGCTTTGTGGTTTCTGGGTGAGTTGGGTGTGTCTCTTGGACGGAACATCAGGGTCAGACTGGACAAAGCCCTCCCACTGCACCCAATGACGCCATCCACGGGGCCGTGTGCACATGTCGTGCAGACACGGGTGCTGACATTACATCTTCCCCCGAGGATGGCTGCGGGTCCCCTCGGTAAAGAGCATGGAGCCCCAAACGAAACACTGAACAGAGGCTGCTTGCTGAGTGATCCGCACGGCAGGTGTTAGCTCAGGGAGCCCTGAGGACGGCGGCATCGTCCTGGGTGTGGCTGTGGCAGTCTCATTGCTGCTCGTTTAAGGGAATAAGTGGTCCAGTCCCGTGAAGTGTACTAAGAAAAAGATTCCACGTGTGTGTACATACGTGTATACATATGTATATATATAAGGTGGTGGTTTAGTAGTTAAGTCATGTCCAACTCTTGCAACCCCTTGGACTGTAGCCCGCCAGGCTCCTCTGTCCACGGGAGTCTCCAGGCAAGAATACTGGAGTGGGTTGCCATGCCCTCCTCCAGGGGGTCGACCCAGGAATCAAACCTGAGTCTCCTGTGTTGGAGGCAGATTCTTGACCAACTGAGATGCAAGGGAAGCCCATATACACACATATCGCTCTGCGTGCACCTGAAGCTAGCGCGTTAGTTTCTCTTGTTTTCTCTTGTTAACTTTTGTCTGCTTCCAGCTGATCCACAAGGCCGTGTGTGTCTGCTGCCCCATGAGCCAGCTGTGTGTCTCCACGTCTCCCTCCCGCCCTGACCTCCTTCCCGCTGCGATCGCCGCGGAGCCCTGAGCCCGTCTCCCGTGCTGTGCGGTGAGCTGTCTCTCGGTGGTTGTCTATTTTGCACGTGGTGTCAACAGGGTGTGTGTGTCAGTCCGAATCTCCCAAGTCTCCCAATTCATCCCACCCTCCCTTCCTGGCTTGGTGTCCATACATTTCTTCTTTACACCCGTGTCTCTATTTCTACATTGCTAATCAACTAAACTCCAAAATAAAATAAAAATTAAACAAATAACTAGAGCCCACAGTTGCTAGACCTACATCATCTCTGGATACAGGGCGTGGCATTTAACATACAAACGTTCAGCTGCTGGGGGCGTCCTCGGGCCCAGACGCCCGCGTTGTGACCTGGGGGCGGTGAGTTCAGCTGCCTGGTGTCTGCAGCCCGCACCAGTGCTGACGCCCCTGCCCCCTGCTCTCCTGAGGGGCGGAAAGCCCCCCCTCCACCGCCCCTCCTGCCTGACACCCCCCGCCCTGCGGCTCCGGCTGGGGGCAGGGGCAGGTGAGTGGTTTCCCAGGAGAGGGGGTTGGTAACAGGGGAAGGGACCACAGGCAGGGCTGGGCGGCCAGCAAGGACACGGACGGGACCTCGGCCTGCTGCCCCTGGGCAGGGCTTCCCTGAGAAAGCGGTTCTCGGGGTTGCTGTGAGCCGGCCAAGAAGAGAGACTAAGCTGTGTTCTCAGACGGAGCCCCCTTGTTCAGAGGGGACATGGCACATGCTGCCATCTCCAAGGTCGGTGAGAAAATGGGGGCAGAGAAATGCAGTGTCGTCATCAGCTCACTGACCTTCCGTGAGACCAGCCTTCCCGGCCCCCACGCGGGGACCGTCTGACCAGCTGGTGGCCGGTTGGGGGCAGCTGGCAGATCTTCCCTTTGTCACCTTCCCCCCACCCTGGGGCAGGAGTGTCCACGCTGAGGGCCCAGTTTCTTGGTGGCAGAGTTTTCAGCCTTTCCCTTTATGGAGGTGGGCTTGAGAGACTCGGGAGGTAAGCGGGGTGCCCTGTCCCTTGGAGGATTCCGTGGGTGCCCAGGTTTGTGACTTCAGAGGAAAGTGGGGCCCCCAGCAGTGCTTCCATGAGGGAGTGTGGGAGGGGGCCACGTTTTGGGGAACTTTGGTTTCTTTGGGGGGACAGCCACAATCACACTTCTGTCTGTACCTCTAAAGCACAACGCTCTCGTGGTTTCCCCAGGAGCATATCTCCTGAACTACAGTAAACAGGCAGCTTGAAAGGTAAGAGCTGGCCTTCCCGTCCCCGCACCCCGAGCCCGGGGTCTCCCCGGCGGTGATGCCTCCCACCTGCTCCGCAGGGCGCACGCGGGGGTAAGTGATCCCAGCTGCGCTCCCCACCCCGGCCCCGGTGCAGGGCCCTGGGGCTGACAGCCCGCGTGTCAGTCTGCCCGGCTGTCACGACAACCCAGAAGGGCGGCTCAGACCCCGGAAGTGTGTTCTGCGGTTCTGGGGCTGGAGGCCTGAGATCACATTGTCGTTGTCAAGGGCTGGCTTCGTCCGAGGCTTCTCCCTGTGGCTGGCAGGCGACCTTCCCTTCCCTTGGTCCTCACTGGCCATCTGTCTGTCTTGTCCGTGTCCCACTCTCACGTGTTACACTGGACTTGAACCCACCCCTATGATCTCATTTTAACTTAATCACCACTTTAAAGATTGTATCTCAATGACAGTCACATTCTGAGCTGCTGGGGCTTAGGGATCCAGTTCAGGGGATGCAATTCAGCCGCAAACCCTGTACGACCCCCTTCACAGCGCAGCCGTCTGTCAGGGCCCCCCAGGGCTTTCCCTTCCAGGTGGCCCTGCCACACGTCGGGAGGCGCCTCTTCCTTCTTGCATCTCAGGACAGAGCACAAAGCTTGTGCTTCATATGAGGCTAAAGATGGTGGGACGTGAGGGGGGGCAGTAGGAGGGCTGCAGGGGTCCCCAGTGCTGCCTGCCCCGTCCTGAGGGCTGACATTTGTCACCTAGTTCATCTCAATACCCACACTACGAGCTAGGCAGTACTTGTTCCGCTTTACAGACAGGGGTGCTGAAGCTCAGAGACTGAAGATGCCCTGGGCGTCGAGACTCTGTGTAAACAACCCGCTGGACATGGGACCCACCTCCAGGGGCTGAGGAGGGCCCAGTCCCGCGGGTGGTCCCTGATTGCAACCCCGCCCGGCACACAAGGGCAGGACCTTGCAGGTGTCAGGGGACTCTGCAGCAGTTCCTGCCAGGAACCGAGGCCAAGTTCTGCGAGTGGTCCTTGTCGAGGGTGGTTTGTACCCTCCCCCCATCTCCTTCCTCCCCATCCTCCGAGGGCTCCTCCTCCATGGGGCCCGCCCCATGCTGACCTGTGAGGCCCCCACGATGGCTGGCTTTCTCGCCCACACTGTCCCGCACACACCCCAGCCCTGCGTCCTGCGGCCAGTGGACACGCAGGGCTCACAGGCAGCTCCGGGGTTAATTCTCGGCAGTTCCCTGGAAGGAAGCAAATAACCCAATCGGGGTGCTGGTTTGTAAGATGAATTTTCAATGTGTCACCCACAGATGATCATTGATCGCAGCCAATAAATAGAGGCAGCCCTGACGTTTATTGTTGTCGGCGGTAATTATAATCGGCGTCCAGAGCCTGCGCTGCTGAATGCTGCGTTTGTGGCCGGCGTGGCAGTCCTACTAGCCTCCTCTGCTCCTTTCATGGGGCCCTGTGACTCACAGGGGATGATCAATATTTCATCTACACAGCATTTGGACTGAGAGTGTCTGGGTCCTTTGTGGGCCCGCTGATAATGACCCTTTCATTCAGGCCAGCTTGTAGGAACAAGGAGATAAAGAAAAGGGGAGAGAGTTATAGCAGATGCTCAGGAAAGCATTGTGAAGGTTATAAGCAGAAAACAAGAGGGAAGAGACAGTGGGGTGGAGAGGAATTGAGGGTGGGGGTGGGAGATGCAGAGGTTTCTAAAATCGTGTGGAAAAGAAACGGGGGTGTTCCTCGGATTTTTCTTAACATGCTAAAAATAAAAGGTTCAGGGAGTTTTCATCAGTCTTTTGAAACTCACTCTTTTGTAAAAAGATAGATTTTATGAAACTGAGGTTTAACAGCCATGAATTTTTATTCTATATATTCTGAATAATTTCAGGATATCCTGGTAAATAAGAATGTATCAGTTTCCCCACCCCCAAACCCAACCATGTTTGTTTTCCGTTAGATAAACCTCTAGGAGCTGACTGCTTAACTGATCTGATTTTCCGTTTCAAACGCACTCTTCCCCACTGATGTCCGTCTGCTTCTCTGAGACCCCAGCTTCCTTAGAAGCCCCAGAACTGAACGAAGAGCGGGCTGAGCCTGCTGGGTAGACTGCTGGCATCTCACAGCCGCAGTGATGGTTGGAAGTGTCCTCAGGACGATCCCAGTCCTGCAACAGCCCCCTGGCTCTCCTTAAGGGGCTGTGTTTCCCGAAGTTCTTCATGAACACGCGTGGGTACGGACACAGCAGCCAGGGCAGGGGCCTTGCTGGACCCGCAGCCTGTGGATTAGAGGACTAGGCACAGAGGCCGGACGTGTCTGGGCCAGGGTTCTGGTCTGATTCTGGAATCCAGAGTCTGACGGAACCAAGCCCGGGTCTGTCTGTTCACCCCCGTGATCATCTTACGGAGCCCTGTGGCCCCGTCTCCTAAACGAGAGAGCCTCCCGGAGCCCAGTCCCCGTGGCGTGGAGGCACCGCTGAAGTGTCTCCTGTTTTCATTCAGAGCCCGGGGGTTTGGTTTTGCTTGATTTTGTTCTAGCCTGTGTTGCTGTGGGGAGCAGAAGACAAAATGCAGAGAAGTGTTGAGAAGACCCTGGGCCCTCTAGACCCTAGGAGTGAAGGCGTCAGTCCAAACCTCCAGGTCAGTGCTTCTAACGGGCTCATTGCAGAGATGGACCTGGAAGGGGACGCTATCACCTCCCCTGGGTATCAGGAAACCCCCCCACTGCCGAGCCCTTTCCCCCGAGCAGCAACCCACGGGGAGGGACCCTGCTCGGCCTGAAGGGAAGGGGGTCTTCCCTCTGCGGCTCCAAGGGTCGGCCTCAGCCGACAGCGGTTAGGGACACACAGGACTGCACAGAAAAGACGGGATGGAACTTGAAGAAATCAAAATAGAAAAAAAAACAATAAAGAAAAGCAGAAGACTGTCATGTGGATATGCATCAATCTCTGAGCGAGCTGGAACATTCTACATGGGAAAGCAACCAGGAACGTACCCAGATTAATGACATTAAATTTAAAAAAAAATATACATTGTAAAACACCTTAATATGAAAAGGCCAGTGTCACCAATAGAGAAATTTATTTTTTTAGCAAATGTGACAGAAAAAAGGTTAATACATTTACTAGGAGGAGTTCTCTTATATACACACTTGTCAATAAGACTAACAAAAAGCAACAGAAAATATGAGTGAAAAAATCAATAGGTGGCTGACAAAAAAACCAAAAATATCAGAAAGAAAAAGACTTTCATCCCATTTGCAACCAAAGGCATCACTACTCGGGACATTGTGACTCAGCCCTCCAAGGGTTGCCAGGGGTTCGGAGCAGGGTGGACCCTGCCCAGGGCTGGGGGACAGAGGTTCACGCACCCTCCACGCGGGGACGAACGCAGAGCCACCTCATCTGGAGACACACGGAGAAACACAGCGCAAGGTCCAGAAAGGTGCGGGAAACCTGTGACCCGCTCCAGGTGAGTCCAGGAGCGTGTCTGAGTGGAGGACGTAGGTGTGGACAGAGACTCGGTCAGAAGAGGTTCAGGCAGAAGCTCACTGAGTGTCACCGTTTAAGGTTCTGGTTGTGCTGGGTCTGGGTTTCTGAGCCCGGGCTTTTCTCTGTGGCAGAGGGCAGCGGTGACCCTCTACTGCGGGGCGCGGGCTGCTCTTGTTGGGGAGCTCCGGTCTAGCGTGTGGGGCTTCGGGGGTCGTGATGAGGCTTAGCTGCCCTGTGGCACGTGAGCTCTTCCCAGGCCAAGCTTCCTACACTGGCAGGAGGATCCTTTACCACCGAGCCACCGGGGAAGCCTGAACGTCACTTTCATAGTGAAAAATTAAAAGTAACTTGATGTCCCGTAGCACCGTGACACTCTTTGATTTCCTCAAGTGTGTTCCCAAAGCACTGTAGGAGTTTCGTAATCTTGAATATTACTCGGCACCATGGGACAAGAAGGAAAATATGCAATTAGATTTAACTCAAGCCACATAATCTCTAATATGCTTTAAATGCACAAACATACCACCCAGAAAATATCCAGGGAGGCAGTCGAGTGACTCAGCCCAGGGGAAGCATGGCATGGCTGCCGGGGCGGGACACATGGTATGGAGGTCGCTGCATCCCTAAATCCCACTTTCTGCGTGTGAAGTGCAGATTAGAACCAGCTCCCGCCTCCCAGAACCGTGGGGAGGACGCCCGAGCAGAGAGTACAGCCCCGAGGTGGCCGAGGTTTGCCTGACCCAGGTCACGAGCGTCTTCAGCTCTGGGCGTTGCAGGGTCTCCTTCACGAGCCGACTCTCCACGCGCTGCTCCCAAGCAGCCACAGGCACGCTGTAAGCAGAGGCGGCGACTGTGCCAAGAGAACTTAGGTTGGGCTGCAAAACTCTGAGTTCCAGTTAATTTTTTCATGTCACGAAATACTCTTATTTTGACTTTTTGAAAAAAGCATTTAAAAACACAGAGCATTCTTAGCTTTAGGGCTGCACAGACACCAACGCAGACGCCAGCGCAGACTGAAACAGTTCAGGCACCACGGTTCCCTGGCCCTGGCTGGAGACGTTGCCTGGAATTCATATTAGTTACTAAACTGATCGCCTCATTGTTATTTGAAAAAAGAGGGATGAAAACAGAATGTAAACTTTGATATTCTATAATCGTAGTTGATTTTTACTTTCCTTTCTGCCTTTCTCTGGATTTTCCCATTTTTCTGAGTTGTGTCACGAGGAATCATTTTATAATTTCAAAAAGCAAACTTTGAAAGTTATGTAAACCAAGAACATCAAAATCTCTGTAAGAGAAGCAGAAAAAGAAAACAACCGACATCCCGAGACCCACTTCGTCTCAGGGTTGGCAATGCTAAGAGGTCTTTGAACGGATGGGAAACAGCTCAGAGACGAAACGCAAATTCCGCAGGAGAGGCAGCCAAGGAGCCGTGTTTCCTTCAGGTTGAAGGAAAAATATTTATTCTGCTGGTGGACCCTGTCACAGGAGCGCAGGAGGGGCCGGGGCCCTGGAGTCCTGTCTGTGATCTCGAGACGGGGTCGGAATTTGTACTCACCCAGCACAAGTGTTCTTGCAGGAGGACAAGTGTTACTGATACTAGGAAGAGAAGCAGGTTTGAGATGGAATGTCTTCTTGTTTGCTTGTTTCTGATTTAAAAGCCGGAATGTCCTCATTTGAGATTTCTTCTAAGCTGGTCTCAGAAGCAGCAGAATCTGTCATTGAAATGAATGGATGCACTTAAGACACAGCAGCAGAGTCCTGTAGCCTTCTGATATGTTCTTGCCCCGATCCTTTCTGCAAGAAGAGTTTAGAGATTAATTTTTTGTTGTTCAGTCGCTCAGTCATGTCTGACTCCTCTCCTCCTGACCTCATGGACTGCAGCACACCAGACTTCCCTGTCCTTCATCATCTCCCGGAGTTTGCTCAAACTCATGTCCTTTGAGTCTATGATGCCATCCAACCTTCTCATCAGCTGTCATCCCTTTCTCCTCCTGCCTTCAATCTTTCCCAGCATCAGGGTCTTTTCCAGTGAGTCAGCTCTTCGCATCAGGTGGCCAAAATATCGGAGCTTCAGCTTCAGCATCAGTCCCTCCCAATAAGTATTCAGGGTTGATTTCCTTTCTTTTAATTTTTCCCAATTTACTGAGAGAGTCAGCCAGACCTGGCTATGTCACGGGATAGCTTTTGGATCTCTCGGTCGGCACCTACAGCAGGCAGCCCACAAGGAAGCAAAATAGAAAGTGATGCGCAAGGCTTGCCACTGAAGTAGGGGCCAAGGCACCTGTGACCCCAAGTGGGTGAGGATGAGCCCATGAGACCTGCCGGGTGTGAGTGCCCAAGGGGAGGAAAGCAGAAGACGTAACGGGGAGTCTGTGAACCCGAACAGAGGAAACGCAGGACCTGGCCCATGTGCCCAGAAAGCCTTGAAGGCTGCCTGGAGGAGGCACAGGAGCCCGGGAGAGCTTGTCCACGCCCCCCAGGCTTGCTTCTGGGGCAGGGCCCCAGGACAGGGCACTTCTGGGGAGACGAGAAGACCTCGAGCAGGGCAGAGGGGGCAGGGGGCAGGGACTCCAGAGAAAACAGGGCAGAGCTGTGGGCCTCCACGAGCCCCGGCAGGTTCTACGACTAAAGAGAGACAGCCGCAGAGGGAATCCGGGAAGACAGAGCTGCCCTGAGCCACACCACCTTCTCCAGGTCAGGACAGCTGATGTTTCCTGAAAGCACTACGGCCAAACCCCAGACAATGCTTTCCTTAGAAAGGAAGGAGGAGCAGAACTAAGTCTCTGCAATGACAGAAGAGGAAGTGATGAGCAGGCAAGTCAGACCTCCACACGCGCGTTCAAAATGAGGCGAAAGACACTGGAAGTGATCCAGGATGGGGGACAAAAGCATAAATCAGAATCAGAAACACAGAAAGAACAGACAAATGGATAAGAAAGCTGTGGAACAGACAAATGGATAAGAAACACATACACCATGGAATATTACTCAGCCATTAAAAAGAATACATTTGAATCAGTTCTAATGAGATGGATGAAACTGGAGCCCATTATACAGAGTGAAGTAAGCCAGAAAGATAAACACCGATACAATATACTAACGCATATATATGGAATTTAAAAAATGGTAAGGATAATCCTATGTGCAGGACAGAAAAAGAGACATAGATGTATAGAACAGGCTTTTGGACTCCGTGGGAGAAGGCGAGGGTGGGATGTTCTGAGAGAAGAGCACTGAAACAAGTATGCTATCAAGGGTGAAACAGATCACCAGCCCAGGTTGGATGCATGAGACAAGTGCTCAGGGCTGGTGCCCTGGGAAGACCCAGAGGGATGGGATGGGGAGGGAGGTGGGAGGGGGAAACAGGATGGGGAACACATGTAAATCCATGGCTGATTCATGTCAATGTATGGCAAAAACCACTACAATATTGTAAAGGAATTAGCCTCCAACTAATAAAAATAAATGAAAAAAAATAACAAAAAAAGAATTACAAGGGGAAAAAAGATATGGAAAGATAATTACAGCTTTAAAAAGACATCAACCAAATGCAACAAATGGACCTTGATTGGATTCTGGTTGAAACAAACTGTAAGAAATATATATTGTATGAGAAGATCTGGGAAAATTGAAAACTGTGATGTGATTATATTAAGATGTCTTATACATTAAAAAAAAAGAAACATAGAAATGAGTTGAAGAAAAAAACAGGAAGTAATCAGGAGGAAATAATCAGAAAACAGGATAAATTAAAAGAAATATAAAGAAGAAGAGCAACAGGAAGAGAAACAAGAAAATTTTTTAAAATTTTATTAAATTAAGAGCTTAAAGGATATGAAAGTGACAAATGCTGAAGTTAAAGTAGTATAAAAGTATTAGTTGCTAAATCATGTCTGACTTTTTGTAACCCCGTGGACTGCAGCCCAACAGGCTTCTCTATCCATGGGATTCTCCAGGCAAGGATACTGGAATGGGTTGCTATTTCCTCCTCTTACAAATAACAGGTGCTTAGGGTAAAAATAAGCAATGTGAGGAAACAGGAGAAATACTGGAAGCTGTAACTCAAGAAAACATTCTGCAATGTAAAAAAAAAAAAAAAAAGACTATACTGTCCTACATGATCAAAGCGTTTCACAGTGTCTGATAATCTGGACCTCAGTGGCCACTATCAAGACACCTCCTCATAAATTTCCTGTATTTTACAAAAGAGAGAACAAAAACTCCTTTTGGGTTCCAGGCAAAAATTACAAACAATTCATAAGGGCATCACAGACTCAATGCACATGAGTTTGAGTAAACTCTGGGCGCTGGTGGTGGACAGGGAGGCCTGGTGTGCTGCAGTCCATGGGGTCGCAAAGAGTTGGATGCGACTGAGCAACTGAACTGAACTGAACTGAATTCACAAGGGAGAGAAATTACATATTTCATCATATTTTTTCAACAACACCACTTTATGCCAGTAGTAAATGGAGGAATGTATTTGATAAACGGGGAAAAAAAAATAGCCCATAATTTTGTAGCCTGAGAGACTTCCCGTTTGTCACCTGCAAACATCCTAAGGAATATTATGTCTCCGAGCTCTTTCTGAGAAATCTACCAGAGAACCAGTACTAGACGACAGAAAACCCCAGTGAGACTGGCTGGCGTCGGCGTCAGCGGGGAGCAGAGCTCCCAGAAGGCTGGTCGGCGTCTGCACTCACAGCACGACCTTCTCACAGATTCCCTAGGGCGGCGGCAGTGTTACTGGCACCAGAGGGTGGTTGTCTTTAACGGGGGACAAGCCAGCGAGTGACGGTGAGACACTCTAATTACAGACCTCCTCTGTGTCTGAGCGGGGCTTCCCTGGTAGCTCAGATGGTGAAGCATCTGCCCGGAATGCGGGAGACCTGGGTTCCATCCCTGGGTCGGGAAGATCCCCTGCAGAAGGAAATGGCAACCCACTCCGGTATTCTTGCCCAGAGAATCCCATGGATGGAGGAGCCTGGTAGGCTACAATCCATGGGGTCGCAAAGAATCGGACAAGACTGAGAGACTTCTCTCTTTCTCTGTATCTGAGCAACAGGCTTCTCAGCCTGAATGAATAGACACGACTCACCAGAGGGGGAAGCACACCTTTCTGTGGTCCTGACTCTGGGGTGGAAACACCAGCGTGAACTCCAGAGGTGACGTGTGTTTCTGTGCAAACACCGCATCTCTGTTCTCCCTAGAGGATGGGAACCCTGGCCGTCAGCAGGCAGTGGTCCTGAAGCTCCTGCTGGAAGGAACCTGGGCTTCTTGGGGGGACGTCTCATTTCTGGCCTGGAGCAGAAGTGCAGATTTGAAAAGTATACTGCTTGGCAGAAGCCGATGAGCCATCAAATGGCTCCTGGTCACGTCAGAAAGACACAATGGCTGATTCAGACCCGGTCCTCCATCCAAGGATGAGGCCGTTGTTTCAAAACAGATAGCAACTTCAGTTAGTGATGACCTATCAGTTATGTTTAAATCTATGCGTTCTCAATACTATTCAAAATAATAGGTGACCTTCAGGGGATGAGAGGGAACCAACTGATTGCCTTGAAAACTGACCAAAAAGAACAGTGATTAGCGATCTGGGCCGCCTTCCTTACACAACGTGTTCTGGAGGACCAAGAGATGCGTAAGGAGAATCTTGCCATTGAATTTAGTCCAACAAAAATGTGAAAAAGAAATTGTACAGGGAATGAAACTATGGATGAAATAAGACTTAGATGACCTAAGAATTCAAAAGTGCGGAGGGCTGAGCTCCTCATCAGCACTGGGTGATAAAGTGTCAGGAAAGACAGAAGTGGTTTCTATGGGAGCCAAGGGAGGGTGCTGGGATGGGATGGGGTTTCCGGGGCAAGTGGATGGAGTCTTAGCTATAGGGTATTCCTCTTAAATGACCCATGACACAATATGCTTATCTTAGAGGGTTTGCTGTGTTTTATTTTACAACAAAAAACTTAAAAAATAAATCTGTAAGACAGCGATGTAATATCATTATGCAATTATTTCCCAATATTGTAAAAAAAAGTTTCAACAGTTAAGAGAGGGGATGAATTCTGTTTTGAGCAGACTGTCACTGATTTGCAGTGACATTCACGTGGCCAACGCAGAACGAGGCAGAGACCCCTGGAGAGATGTGAGGACACTCTGCAAACCCAGGGAAGTTCAGAGCTCACGTGTGGAAGACTACATTTTCTCAACTGCTGGATGGTTTATGCTTTAAAGTTGTGTCGTGATTCAGTTCCTTGGGATTTACTGTTTGAAAGGGTCATTTGTATTCTCTGTTTATGACCTTTTCCTATTTTGCTATTGGGTTTTCAGTCTACTCCTTCCTGACTCCCAGGGCGTTTTGCACCTAAGATGTATTATCAACCCTCGTCTTTGACGGGAACTTAAACACCTCCGTCTCAGTTTGTCTTCTGAGTATTCTGTGATGCTTGTCTGTGTGTTTTGATTTCTTTGGCCATGCAGAAGTTTGTTTTTTGAAGGAGCTTGCAACAGAAATATTCTGAGTGGTTGGGCAGAGGCCAAGGAAGCTCTCCAAGTGTCCCTCGTCAAGGATGTTCTTGTTGTCGCGTTGAAATGCAGTCCTGTCTGCAGCAGCCCCTGGTGCAGAGGAGCCTCCTGCCACCTGGACTCCCAGAGCCCCTCAGAGCGCTGGGCGCCGGGAGCCAGGCCCTTGGCTCTCCAAGCTGCATTTTGCTCTTTCTGGGATGTGTTACCTTTCCACCCCTCTGAGGATCCCAAGCTCCCCTCTTGCCCTAATGTCTGTCACATGTCCAGGACTGGCCTCTCCTCCTGGGCGTTTCTGAGGTCCCCACCCACTTCCATGCCCACTGTCCTTCCCTGGGCAACTCATCAGCTGCGCCTCTGCCCTGGGGACATTGTGAGCATCTCGGGGTGCTCAAATTCTGCCTCCCCAAGGCCACGGGGTGTAGTTTCATGTTCCTTGTTGGTGCCGCTCCTCAAAGGTGAAGAAGACACGCTCAGAGCAGAGCGGCCACCACGTTCCCATCTGAATCAATTCCAACGTCTTCATTTGTAATATTTTCTGATTATTTAGTTCAAAATATTTTCCCACTTTTCACTGTAATTTTGTTTTTGACAGTGGCTACTTAGAAGTACATTTTTTAATTTAAAAACTTGTGGAGATAACACTCTAATTATTTGGGGGTTATTAACATCTGGATGGAGGTTATTTGGTTGGATAACACACTGCTGTGATTTCCTTCCTTTGAAATGTGCTGAGACTTGTTTAAGGGCCAGCATTTTGTCAATTTATGAAATCTACGCCTGAAGAGAATGCTTGCTGTGTAGTAATTGGGACAGTGTTCCATGTTTCCGTCAACTAAATGTTTTGACCATAGTTTTAAACACGTCTGCGTAGTGAATTTTTGGCTGTTGGTTCTTCCCATCAGTAAGTACTGCCTGTTGCTGTTCAATTGCTCAGTCGTGTCTGACTCTTTGCGACCCCGTGGACTGCAGCATGCCAGCCTTCCCTGTCCATCACCAACTTCCGGAGCTCACTCAAACTCATGTCCATCAAGATGGTGATGCCATCCCACCATCTCATCCTCTGTCGTCCCCTTCTCCTCCTGCCTTCAATCTTTCTCAGCATCAGGGCCTTTTCAAATCAGTCAGTTCTTCACATCAGGTGGCCAGAGTATTGTAGCTTCAGCTTCAGCATCAGTCCTTCCAGTGAATATTCAGGACTGATCTCCTTTAGGATGGACTGGTTTGAGCTACTTGCAGTCCAAGGGACTCTCAAGAGTCTTCTCCAACACCACAGTTCAAAAGCATCAATTCTCCTTATAGTCCTACCAGATTTTGCTTCATAGATTCTGAGATCCTTTGAAACAGGGTAGCTGTAGGTAGGTCCTGTTTTCGTTGTTTCCAACATGAAGCCGACTGAATGAAAGCAAAATTGGCAGGATCGGATCAGGAGCCTCAGACCCGAGGACAGAGCTGCAGAGATTCGCGTTTTCTATCTTTATGCTTCCTGTGCTGCTGTCTTCACTGAGTCCATGATTAACCCTCCGGGCACGAAGCCCCAGTGGGGTCTGGGCCGGGGCGGCTTGGCGGAACTGAGGCCTGAGCCCCCTGAACTGACCTCAGGAGGGACGCCGATGAGGTCTCCACGGTGCCAGTGGTGTGGCTGGATTCTCGGAATTTACCTCCACGGAGAAATGCTGTTCTACGCAGCATAAACAGCACACACACTCACGTGAAGCTCACAGAGCCAGTGGTAACCAAAGCAACTTTAGAACTTGGACTTTTTTCAAGGAAGATCCTTTATCACCGGCATGGTTTAGGGCTGTGCCTGGCGAGGATGGAAACCCCTCCATGCCTTTGGGGTGGTCTCACTGTTCTTTCTAAGTTCTCTACAGAAAGGCATCCCCCTCCAGGCACACCATCACCACCTTGGTGGGGCTTCCAAAGTTCAGGTAAACTAACGGCTGTGGGGTGCTTACTGGGGCTGGCATGCCGCCTGGCACAGCCCCCGCACCAGCTCTGTGACGGGCTCGTCGGACAGTGAAAGGGTGAGGTGTGCAGAGGACAGTCCCCCGCTGGGTCACACACACACACCCTCAACCTCAGGGAAGGACCCCAGGCACCGGGACCCATACGCTCAGGCACCGTCTGGATTCTGGGGCCAAACGCGGGAAGGAGCACAAGGGGCACCCCTTCTGGATGCATTTTCGGGTTGGGTTCTGCAAAAAAACCTTTCACAAGAGAAGGTGGGGGACCCACTGATAATTTCATGTTCTGATAACTTAGAGCTAAAAGCATACTGCTAGGGAGACGAAGCCCTGCGGTCCCCGGGCCAGGAGGGCACTAGTGAGTCAGAGAAAGTTAAGTCCATGCAGCAGGTCCAGGGCGTTTTCCCCAGAGCTTGGATGCAGCTGTCTGGGAAATGCCTCATTTCCAAGGTCACAGACTCGGGGCTCCTCAGCACAAAACCTGGACTCAGAGTCGTGGTGGTTAGAGAACATTCATTTCACATGCCAAAATAGGTGTGTTCAGAAGAAAATTCAAATCTGTTATAATGGAATCCTGAAGTAACTCACTGAAGAAAACTCAGAAAACAGGGAAAAAAGAAAGAAAAAATATCTCCAGTAAGCTGTCACTGCAGTGGTCCCAATTTTATTGCTTTTTTCATCAAATTGGGCTGTTTCAGGGGCCCCATCAAACCAGCCTTTGCTACTTCTAGGCGATTGGGGGTCAGAAGACCAGCAGAAGGCGGTAGGTAGCACTTCTCACACATGGGAAGCCTAGACTATCAGAGATCATCACCTGGACAGCAAATGAACAACAGATGCTCAGTCTGTTTTTTCATTTGAAATAGAAAAGTACCTCAGGGCTGTTTCATGTAGATGCCGTTTACATGTTGAGAGTTTCCAGAGTTAAAAACAGCGAGGCTTAGAACAAAACAGAAAGCATCGTGAAGCTGCTGGTGACCTCTGTCCACGTCATCTTAATGTCCCTTCCGAACCCCCACCCGGGTGGGAGGCTGAGGTGGGCGGGGTGTGGAGGACAGGTGAGGTGGGGCTCTCTGTCCACAGGTGGGTCTCTAACAGCCCAGGTGAGGAATCAATCTGCCAGCTGAGGTTTCCTTGTCCTGCAACCTGGAGGCCATGGACAGCAGCTTCCTGCTGGGCTGGGGCGCGCTGACCGCTGCAGGAAGCCCTGCAGCCTTCTTGTTTTCAGTGGGATAGCAAGAAGGCCCTGTGCGCTTAGCGTCCTAGGCCCCACCCCCAGTGGACAAGGAGAAGGCAGTGACCGGCCAATGTGAGGCGTTTTTGCTCTCGGTTCATGACTGAAACCCAGCAGTGACCCCAGTGTCTGGGAAAAGTGTGCGGGCTCCCGGAAGCCGAGCACAAAGCAAAGACGAGGCAGAGGCTTCCCGGGGGCTCAGTGGTGGAGACTCTGCCTGGCGTCGTGGAAGACACGGGTTCAGTCCCTGATCCGGGAAGCTGGCACCCGCCTTGGAGCCACTAAACCTGCACCACGGCTGCTGGGTCTGCGCGCTGGAGTCCAGGAGCCGCAGCCGCTGAAGTCGACGCGCCCTGGGGCCCGCGCTCCGCAGCGAGGGGAGCCCGCGCTCCACGGCAGAGAGTGGCCCTGCCGTCTCAGCTAGAGCAAACCCGTGCATCAGGAAGACCCAGCACAGCCAAAAATAAACAAACAAACAAGCAAGGCAGAAACGGGAACTTGCCAAGAATTCAAGGGACAGTCAGCTGAGGCCATCTCAGCTCTGCTCCTCTCGGTATTTGCACGCTGCTGTCCTTCTCTGGCTCTCTGGTCAGCAGACAGGGTGTCACTGGACCTTTAGGGAGTGTGCAGAGGACGGGCCGGTGTGGGAGGCGCAGCCGGCGCAAAGCTGGGATCTGGGTCCCGGAGGCGGGACGTGTGAGCGGCTGGGGTCCGAGGCGCTCGCCCTGCCCATCAGCGCGGCTCTCTGACTTGACCTTCAGCCCCGTCTCTGTGCAGAGAGCCAGGTCCTGGTTGCGTCTACAGCAGATGGACAAACGTCTGCAGTGGACTCATTCCAGATGACCAGTCATGAAAAGCGGCCCCGGTCACTCCCGACGGCTGCGTCCTCCTGCCACCAGGCCCGGATGTGAGGACCTGAGGGCCTCTCTCCAGGCCCCTCCCTCCTTCCATCCTTCTGTTCAGCCCTGGGAGCTGGTTTGCAGCCCACCGCCGGCGCTAGGCTGGGACACAAGGTGGGCCCCTCACAAACTGCAGGGCAACTTTCAGGTTCCTGTGGGATGTGCCGCCCAAAAGGCTCGTGTCCGGGGCCTGCCGCCTCAGGGATCAGAGCCAGGGGGACAGTCCCGCTCAAGCAGGAGTCCACCGACTCAACCCCACAGCCAAGCCCAGCCATTCTTCCTGCCCCTGTGAGTGTCCACTGGGGAGAAAGGACCCGGGCCCATGTCACTGGGGTGTCTCTGCCAACGCTGCTGCTGACTGTGAATGACTGAAGAACAGGGATGGCACCCGTGGGCTGGGTCTGGGCTCGCCCTCAGGTTCGACCCGAGGCTGGAGAAGGACCTAGAAGCTCTGACGAGGTGAAGCTGCAGTGGTCTTCAAGTCAGGGCATGTCTGTGGGGCAGATCCCCGGGACCCTTGGCACTTGACTCAGAAAGGCCCACAGAGACTGGTGCTGGGGCTGCGGCAGCCAAGCCTCACCCCCAGCGCCCAGGTGGCGCCTGTGCCGGCCGCCTCCTCTCAGGGAGGCCAGCCCACACCTTCCAGCTTCTGCAGTGTGGTCCGGGCCTGCCTTCCCCGCCAGCCCTCCAGGGGGAAGGACGTCGTCCACCCATCACACCCTGAGCAGCAACTGTGTCTCCCTCCTAAAGCCCCCCACGCTCTGCTTATCCACCTTCAGGGCAGGAAGATTCAGACTTGCGGCTTCTAGCAGGCACACAGGATGGTGGAAGTCATCATTCTCGTCATCACAATAAGGAGAAAGCGGAACACGCTGGAAACCAAGTCTTCCCAGACTCCCTGAGAAACGTGAGGTCACGAACTGCTGCCCTCAGATTGGAGAGATGGCCAGCAGGGGCAGCGAATCAGAACTTGCTGGAGCAGGATCCTCCCGGGGTCCAGGCTGCAGGGCAGTGGGCAGCCTGGGCTGTGATCCTGGGGCTGAAGGCCTGGTGAGGATGCCTGGGAGGTGAAGCTGGGGCTCAGGTGCAGGGAGGCACCTGCACTTCTGTGAGTTTTACCTCCAGGAGCTCTGCAGGTCCTCACATGGCAGGTCAGACCATGAGCTCCTCCAGCCTCTGGGGGCTGGAAGGGAAGGGAATAATTTTGAAATAGGTCTGAGTGTTCTGTCTCTGTCAGGAGGCTTCCCCCAGGAGGATGGTTTAACCAGAGCCTGACCTGCTGGGACACATCAGAGCCCAGCTGACCTGGGTGGTGGTGCCCCTCCAGCTCCAACTGTCCTGTCCCTGCAAAGAGGAGACAACAAACCAAACACAACCTAGAGTACTTTGTGAGCCCACAGTCTGGGGCGCTGGACTCACTGGAAGGCTGAGACCACTCCCAGGACCAGACACACACCCCTGCACCCCCAGGGCAGCAGGGCTTCCGTGCAGAACAGGACGGACAGAGATGAGGCTGTCAGCACAGACCTCACGCGAGACAGCAAGACGCCGCACTTCTTACTGGTGAAAGCTCCAAGTGTCCGATTCTGCTTTTTAGTGAATAGTCTTATTTAACAATTTTATCAGACGTGCTTAAAAGTTCCTGAGTTTATGTGTCTTTCCTTGAATTAGAAAGAGCATGTTACTGCCATTTTTTCCTCAGCGACAGTTGTGAGCTGATACCATCAAAAACATTATTTACGCTTTACCCACATCCTAGGGAAGGCTACGCGCATTTCCCATAGAAGGCTAGAATAGGTAGGATTTTTAACATCTTTGCAGGAAGGGAAAACAGTAAAATAGATCTGGTTATTGACAGAAGATTACTTTAGCTTTGCTTAAGTTGTAGGTATGTGTGCACGTGTAAGCGACTTAGTGAACCATCGTTTTAGAATCAGTTTATGGAGTGGAGGCGACGACCTGGAACACCCTCACCCTTTGCCCCCCATCCCCCGCCACGGACCCGCCAACGGTGCCTCTCACAGCTTCAGCCTCTTTTGTTTGTGGGAGGCAGTCATGGCTGAAAATAGCAAGTAGAGTTTGCACCCCCAGCCTGGACTCCAGCTTCAGAAGCTGGTGGGGAGGTGGGCTAAGGGGGAGGTTGTTACCTGGGTTCCCACGAGTCCACTTGCTGAAAGGCAGGTGCCTGCCCTTGGGGGGCGCTCACATGACATGGGGACCCCAGGTCCACAGCTGGGGGCTGAGGGTCTGTCTGGGGACTGAGGACCAGCTTCCAACCAGGATGCAGGCTTGCCCCAGTTCCAGCAAGCCCTACCGTCTTCAGCTCCTGTGTGTGGATCTCTGCATGGGGTGCTTACTTGCTTTGCAGACAGGAGGCTCCACCCCAGACGGATCACACTGAGCAGAGATTCTGGGGCTGGGGCCAAATTCTCTCAGTGATTCCCAGACTCATTAACGGGTGAGAACAGCTACAAGAAGAGCTTCTGTTGCCCAAACCTCCCTTGATGTCTGTTGAGGACACTGGAATTTCAGGTAAGATCACGTTTCAGATGCAGCCCGCCCCCAGGCTGCCTGTGATGGTGGGAGGGGGCAAGTCACCCAGATCTCCCCACTCTCGGCTCCCTCCTTCTGCTCCAGGACCTCAGAGGCCCCGACCTCTGTCTCTCTGAGCAAGGGTCAACTTTCTAGAACCTGCTGAATGTGAAATCTCAACTACATTGTTACTGATTTTCTACATTCTGGATCTATCAGTTATTAACAGGGGTTCACTGAAGCCTCTGATGGTAATAGCAGAGTTTTCCATTTCACCTATCAATTCTTTCAGTTTCTGCCTCACCTATGTTGACACGGGATCGTTTGGGTGATTATTGATCTAATTGGCTGATAAAATATAATCAACCATGTTTGAAGCTGTTTTCTGTTCATTGCCAGAAGCTTCTATTTCTGCCTTCTCTAGTTTTAGATTTAGAATTTTATATGATTCTATTTCATCTTCTCAGTGTATCAATTAAATGTCTTTAAAGATTTTAGTGGCTCCCCTGAAATTCACAGGGCGTATTTTAAACAAATCTAAGCACGCCTGCAAGCAGCCCTGTTCCGTCTCATGTGTAGTAGAGAACGTGCCTTACGACAGAGAGTTAATCGCCTTCCCATCCCTGTGATGCTGCTGTCACGGCTTACTTGTCTTTCTATCATATCACCCAATACTTGTTGCCTTTATTCATTCCTTCTCTAACACTCTTCCTTATGTAGGTGCAGGCTTCTGACCTGTTTTGTATTCCTTCTCCCTGAAAACCTTTTATTGTTTCTTGAATTTCTTGGATCACGTCCTGCTAAATTCTCTCACTTTTTATTTCTCTGAGAAAGTCTTATTTTTTTCTTCCCATTTGTAAGTTAACTTTGTTGATTATAGAATTCTAGATTGTTGGCTTTTTTTCTTCTAGCAAAGCAGATTCTTCACCCACTTAGTGTTCACTCCTCTTCAGCCAACTCTGGTGAGGCTTCTGCTGTGACGCTTGCTGTGGGTGCTCTGTCTTCTCAGGCTTCTTTCAAGGTTCTCTTTTGACTTTCTACAGTTAGAACATAACACGCTTATGCGTATTTGTTGTTGTGTTCATTCTGCCTCATGTTTTCCGAGCATCTTGGATTTGTGGTTTGGTGTCTGCCCTTAACAGTAGGATGTTCTTGGCTATTATTATTGCAAATATTTGTTCCGCTCTGCCTTATCTTTCTTCTCCTCTGGTAGCCCAGCTCTAGGCGTTAGGCCTTTTGAAAACCTCCCTCAGTTTCTGGATGCTGTATTCTGTGCGTGTATCTTGTTTTCCTTGTCCTTTTTTCTTTTGTATTTGGAAAGTTTCTTTCCCTCTCTTCAAGTTCATCAATTCTTTCCTCAACAATGTCAAATGCACTGAGGCACTTTCTTTATTTTGGTCACATTATTTTTGACTTCTAGCAATTTTTTTTTTTTCTCAGAATCTCAACCATTCTGCTTACATCACCTGTTTGTTTTCCATGCTTTCTACTTTTCCCATCAAGGCTCTTATGCTGTTATGAAGTTGTTTAAATTCCCTGCCTGCAGGGTCCATCATATCCTCAGTGATATCTGAGTCTGGCTCTGAGGCTTGGTTTATCTTTGCAGACTATGTTTCTTCTTTACCTTTCGGGATGTCTTGTACTTTTGGTTTAAAGGCGTACCTGTGCCTCGATCTGAGGACGCAGCCTCTGGAGTGAGAGGTTCTGTCGTCATGACTGGGGCCGGTCTGCGTGCCAGGCCGCCTCCGCCTTGGGTACCAGGGAGCGCCCGTTCTCTTGCCCTTGCTCTGTCCCTCCTGACCTTGGGCTCCCCGGCCGCTCCTCCTCAGAGGACGTCTGCTGCTCCTCTGCTGTAGCTGCGTTGGGGTGGGCGAGGCTTCGGGAGGGAATGTCTTTCTGTGGATGGGGGGCCCTGGGTGTGATGTTTGCAGAGGTTCCCTCTAGAGGTTACTCCTGTTCTTCCCACTGGTTGAAACCAGAAGACTGGAGGAGGCAGGAAGGACAGGAGCACTTTCCCATTGGCTCTGGCTTCCGCCTTGGAGTAGAGAACTGGGTGTATTTCACAACAGCCGCCTTCTCCTCCCACCTGCTGGAGTCACGAAGACACCTTGCTTCCATCTTCACTAGGAGACCTTGGCCCAACTCCTGCAGATAAAGCCAGTGGAAGCGTGGGGTCTGCTAAGGCCCCAGCCCCTAGGAGTTTCTCTCTCTCGTGGCTCAGGTGTAGCTGCCAGCAACTCATCAAAGTCACCCTATAGCTGCTCCCACCAGTCTGTGGCTCCAGCAGCCTCTCTCCCAGGTAAGCGGATCCTGGCTGCTGCATCTCTTGGATTCCCCTGTCCCTCAAGATTTCATAACTGCAAACTCAGTTCTCCAAGGGATCCAGAAAAGTAAATGATTTTCAGACTCTCCAGCTGTTTTTTCTGGTTGTACAGACAGGAGTGAAATTTCCATGCTTTTCACATGTCAGAGATGAATTTGGAAGCCCCCTCCACCCAGAGCATTAATTGTTTTATGTGGGACACTTGGAGAATACTGCCATCACAAAAAGCAGAAACTTAGAGTCACTCTTGGAGAAAGAAATAGCAACCCACTCCAGTATTCTTCCCTGGAGAATCCCGTGAACCGAGGAGCCTGGTGGGCTACTGTTTATGGGGTCACAAAGAGTTGGGCACGACTGAGTGACTAAGCAGATAGTCACTCTACCTGATAAGTATTCATACTAGGATATAGAATAAAATGTTTTCCTTAATCAAGAAGGAAAGAAATTACATCTGTTGTGTGTTATCATTCTTAAAGTCATCTCTGGTTAATGTTGAATCTGAGGCTGCATTGATGAGGATCAGTTGCCCTCGGGGAGGAGGAACCTTAACTTGGATGTTGAATTTGGGGTCTGTATTGGGCTTCCCTGGTGGCTCAGATGGTAGAGAATCTGCCTGCAATGAAGGAGACCTGGGTTTGATCCCTGGGTTGGGAAGATCCCCTGGAGAAGGGAATGGCAACCCACTTCAATATTCTTGCCTGGGAAGTCCCAAGAACAGAGGAGCCAAATGGGCTATGGTCCATGGGGTCGCCGAGAGTTGGACATGACTGAGCGACTAACATATTTTTTCATCTTATGCCAAAGAGGGTTTGGGGTTCCTGCAGGCTTCCGGAAACCTCTATATCTGCCACGCCTGATGGAGCTGCTGCTTCTTCATTCCCGGAGCCTCTTCATCATGATTCTGGGGGAGGGGAGGCTTGCTGGGAGCAGAGGAGGACGGTCAGACACTGATTTCCCTGGATGTGGGGCAGCGTAGCCAATAAACACAGCAACACCTGTATTTGTGCCTCATCTGAACATCGAATGAGCGTTTCTACTTGCCCTATGTCACTTGATTGCTTCTTGGCAGGAAAGAAATGACAAATGCAGATAGTGTGTTGAAAAGCAAAGACATAACTTTGCCAACAAAGGTCCATATAGTCAAGGACAAGTAGTGCTTTCCCGCAGTCATGTATGGATGTGAGAGCTGGACAGTAAAGAAGGCTGAACACCAAAGAATTTGATGCTTTTGAACTGTGGTGTTGGGGAAGACTCTTGAGAATCCCTTGTAAAGTAAAGAAATCAAACCAATCAATCTTAAAAGAAATCAACCCTGAATATTCATTGGAAGGACTGATGTTGAAGCTGAATACAATACTTTGGCCACCTGATGTGAAGAACTGACTCATTGGAAAAGACCCTGATGCTGGCAAAGATTGAAGGCAGAAGGAAGAGAGGGTGACAGAGGATGAGATGGTTGGACGGCATCACCGATTCAATGGACATGAACTTGGGCAAACTCTGGAAGATAGTGAGGGACAGGGAAGCCTGGCGTGTTGCAATCCATGGGGTTGCAGAGAGTTGGACATGACTTGGCGCCTGAACAACACCACCAAAATATGTCACTTGAGTCTTAAAAACAACCCAACAAGATGGATGTCCAGAGGCTGTGGTGGCTGCGTGTTTTGCTCACTGACCTGCACTGGCCTGGCGGGAGGTCCAGCCCAGAGATAGCAGATCCTAGTTTGAAATCAGCTTGTTCTATGGGCAAGGAAACTGAGCTCCATCGTCCCTGACCTGCTCCCAGCACAGGTGTGCTCCTCCAGGGGCGGCATGTGCACCCCGGAAGAGTGGGAAGCCCCTGTCAGACCCTCCCAACAGCTAAGGAGGAGGGTGGAGGTGAGGGGGGCATTTCTGGGCAGATGGGAAGCCATGCCCCTCTGGCCTGACCTGAGGGGTGCTCCTTCGAGAACAGGCTGGCTCTGGGGGCTCAGCAGCCCAAGTGGTGGTGGGGGGTGTGCTGACCTGGGGAGCCAGGCTCCTTCTCGAACTACCTTCCCCCACAGGAAGAGCTGATGGCCAGACCCCGGGAAGACAGGGTGAGAGCCACTGGGCCAAGTGCTGGTGGTGTGAAGGAGTGTGTGTGTGTAAACACGTACGCATGTATATGTGTGTATGCATGTGTGTATATAGAGTGCATGTGAACATGTGTCTCGTATGTGAATGTACGGGCATGCACGGAGGCACGTGTGTGTTTGTGTGCATGGCATGTGTATATGTGAATGCGTGTATCTAGTCTAGGTATGCATGTATATGTGTAGGTATGTGTATGCATGTGTGTACCATGTAAGTATATGTATATATGTGTGCATGTCTCTGTGTACATACATGTATGCACATGTATGCATGTATATGTATGTACATGTATGCATGTGTGTACCATGTAAGTATATGTATATGTGTGCGCGTGTCTCTGTGTACATACACATATGCGCATGCAATGTGCATGTGTGTGCGAGCACACATTTACATGTATCACACGTGTGTGTGTGCATGGATATGCACACATGTATGTCTGTGTACATAGTGTGTATACATGTGTGTGCACATGTGTATGTATGCATGTGTGTGTGTCTTCGGGGCTGGCCCATCCAATTGCACTGTCGGCTGTGGCTTCAAGCAGCCTGGCTTCCAGCACTGGCCACGAGAGAGGAAAGCCCTCTGAGACTCAATGACCGAGGAAAGCCTGTTTCGGGAGCGCGCTGACTGGTGGAGACTCTACCTCACCGGGAGTCACCCAGGGTTAGCTAAGCCAAGGTGGTGACCGTGGACGGTGCGGTCCCCCCAGAGAGCAATGGCTCAGGGTGGGCACCACCCTCTTCAGCCCAAGACCACCTGAGGATCCTGACCGCTCTGCTTCTCATCGCCAGGACGGCCAGCAAGAGGAGACCCCCCTGGACGTGCCTCAGCCCGGCGCTCCGAGGAGCAGCCAGGACCCCTGACCCGGGCAGCTGCTCTCTTGCCAGGAGGCGCCCTTAGGGCGGGTCTTGGGTTCCCGGGCTCTGTGGGGAAACAGCCCCGGGCAGTTCCAGCTGCACTTAGAAGCATGATAGTGGTGGCCTGAGACCTTAGGATTGCACCCACGACCAGGCCCTCGAGGTTCTACTCAGATGAGACCTTTCACTCAGAGATTTGCATTTTTAGCGGTAACTGGTCTGTAGCTCTGTGGCTGCTTTGGGAGATGTTTTTTTTTTTTTTTTAATGTGGACAATTCTTAAAAAGTCTTTATCGAATTTCTTGCAATATTGCTTCTGTTCTGATTTTTTGGCCGTGAGGAATGTGGGATCTTGAGCTTCCTAGGTGGTGCCAGAGGTAAAGAACCCACCTGCCAACGTAGGAGATATAAGAGACACAGGTTTGATCACTGGGCCAGAAAGACCCCCTGGAGGAGGACATGGTGACCCACTCCAGCATTCTTGCCCGGACAATCCCACAGACAGAGGAGCCTGGCAGGCTGGAGTTCGTAGGGTCACAAAGAGTTGGACATGGCTGAAACCACTTAGCACACAAGCATGCACACATATGTGTGAGATCTCAGCTCCCCCATCAGGGACTGAACTTGCACCCCTGCATTGGAAGGTGAAGTCCAACCACTGGACCACCAGGGAAGTCCCACTGCAGGAGACTTCTAGGTGGACACCCAAGCAGTCAAGTTAGGGAGCCCCTGGCAACTCATTTGATAGGGAGTCACAGGGCATCAGCGTGTGCCTTCGTCCTTAAAGAAAACATGGTGATTTTTCTTTAAATATTTAACCAACATGTCATGATATACTTGGAAGTAACTGGAAAGTCCCAAGGACACGACCAAGATTCTAAGATTTCATATAATATGAATCAATACTCTGAAAATAGTCTCCTTGTTTAAAAAGAGAGAAAAAGGACAACGCTACAATCAACAGCAAAATCCAAACTCAAACTTGCCTTTACCTTCTGCCTTTACCTTTCTGCTGAGCAGTATTTGACATTAATGATAGAAAAACTTCTAATATCCAAAACAACACTCCTGCCCAGTAGAACCTGAGCTGGGGAGACAGGGGGAATGTAAATAAAGGGGATAGCCAAACTCCAGGACTTCGGTTGAGCCTGTCACTGGGGGCCTCTGTTGGAGCATCCTTCCTTCCCAGGCCCTGGGGCACCTGCTGTCTGGGACGAGGGAGGCGGACACCTAGAGCTGGTCAAAGTGCCCCCACGCACCCTCTGGCGGGAAAAACCGGAGTCTGGGTGCCTCTGAGTTACTCTCTTCTAAACTTGAAATGACTGCTGATGAGCTTGCAGTAAATCAACGGCAGCAACATGTGCAATAATTAGTAAAATAAATGTGTGCTTAAGTATTAATGAAATAAATATTTAGCAGATTATTTGGGATCTTCGTTCTATCCCCAAGTGCTTAAAAAACAATGAGAGGCTTATTAAAACTTTAAACTATGACTGGTTTTCTTTTCACAATGTCCCTGTCTCCCTAAATTCAGAGAAGAAAGGACCCGTGTTCTAAAGAGGGTAGCCCGACCGACAGGACTGAAGCTGGAGACGGAGATCCTGGGCGGGGCCGGGGCTGCCTCGACCTGTAAGAATCCACTGTCAGGCTGGGGCTCGGTCCTGGTGGGGAAAGCACCCTAGCTACTGAAAAGAAGGGCTCGAAGCAGGGATTCTGGGCCCCACAGGATCACGGGGTCGGAACTGCATCCCATCCCGGAAGCCCACTGCACGCTGCGCCCTGAGGGGCTGCTGCTGCATGCCTGGGAACTCCAGGAGACCCCGCCCCAGCCCTGCAGGGGGGCTTGGGGGCCACCTCGACGGGCGCCTGGAAACTGGAGAGCAGCAGCCATGGGCCGGCGGCTCCCATGACCCGGCCTGAGCGTCCTCACCGGGAGGCAGACAACAGACCCCGGCCTCACCCCTCCTGTCTGAGCCCGAGTGAGCCCTGGCCGGGTACCCTCAGACATGCCTCCTCGCGGAGTCTGGAGAGGCCCCCAGAGGCTCTAGACCAGCACCCACGGACAGACAGCGGCCCCGAGTGGGGAGCTCGCCCCCCGCCCCGGGGACTGAGAGGGGCCTTTGCACACTGGACTGTGACGTCTAGTCTGCATGCCGGCTGTGACGGCCTGAGGCCAGAGGAGCGTCCGCTCAGGCCAGGGGCAAACCCTCAGCTCCACCTGCGAGCCCCGCCCTAGTCTGAGCCAGGGGCGAAGAGCCCACAGCTGCCCCGCCTCAACCACACCTGCCTTCCCGCGTCCCAGACGGCAGAGAGAGGCGCTAGGATGGGCCGCGCCCCAGCTCTGGGGGGCCAGGGCCATGGCGGGGCCCTCCTGCCTGAAGGAAGACATCCATGCGTGTTCCCGCTGCCTGGGGATGCCAGGCCCCTTGGAGAACCCAACCGCCCAGGCACTCAGGGCACTGACTTCTTGTAGATTTGAAAACTGCTTCTCCCAATCAGACAACAAACCCTGCTGGTAAATGTGGCTACGCCCCCTATCACCATACTGGACAGAACCATACCATGTAGAGGCACACACAGGCACACATATATGCACACATGCAAGCACACTCATTCTTGCACACACATGCACACGTGCACATGTGCACTCACATGCAGGCACCCTCATTCACGCACACACATAGGCACACACATTTGTGTACGCACACACACATGCACACATTCGTGCACACACATTCACACACGGGCAAACACTTATGCTGTTCATTTATTCGAAAGTAAATGGTGCTCTGCTGATGTGTGAGCATTCTTTTCTTTTTCTGTTTTTTTCTCTCTCTTTTTTGGGGGAGCATGAAGGCTATTCATCCATTTAAAAATCAGTAAATTGAGGAGAAAGTCAGAAAGGTCATCACACCCCCTAATGCAGCAGCTGAACTGAGACAATTCAAAACAGCGGCGTTTCAAAACAGTGTGAAGTTAAAAAAAGATATGTGTTCTGTGGGTTTTAAAAATTATTTTTTGTTTGGGGAAAATGGTAGAGGCAACACGTGTCCGTCACATTGGTGTGAAACCTTCAGACAAGACTTCTGAAAAGATTTCTGCAAACAGGAGACTCCTGCTTTCCCGGTCTTCTGTCTGGAAAAAAATCAGAAAGAAAAGAGAGAAGCAGGATGAAAGTGGCATTCACACCCCTAACCTTCAGCATCCCAGCTCACCTGGAGAGCCCCTCTACCCATAATGCACTAAGTGGATGATTAAAAAGAAATGGGGGTTTAACCGCGGGTAAGCGCGGGGTCCCCAGAGCTTTGCAGAGCATTGAACCGTGCGTCTACAGCTGTCTCCACACAAGCCCGACATTCTTTATTTATTTGTTATGAAATATTTATGGGTGTTATGAAAGGTTTAAAATAATGTGTCTGTCGCTCTCTGCCCGCTCTTTCCCTCTTGCCCGCGCGCGGCTTCTAATGCATAAATCATTCGGGGCTCTGGACAGCGGGGCTGCACGTTAGGTGGGTGGGGCTGCTGTATCACATTTTTTCTGCCTGAGAGAAAATATCATTCCTAGTAATTTTCTACACTTATACAATCGGCGTCGACAGTAAATAATTGATGTATGAATTTAGGACTAAACTCCAACACAATATGACTTTATGTCAAGGGTGACTCCCAGCAGATTTTGAGCTAAATCATCTTGCAAAATGGGTTCTTTCAGTGGGAGAAAAAAAGCTTTTTGAAATTATTTTAATGGAAAACGGGACCTCGGAGCGGCTCTTCTTTTGATGAGGTCTTGCTTTGCATGGCTGGTAATAAAACTGAGCAATCCACCCATTATGAGATTGGAAATGTTTCATTTGTGATCACAAATGGATTTTTTTAAAGACTGACACAGCTGTTTTTATTCTGTTCATCCTTTTTTCTCCCCCCCTCTTTTTTTTTTGGTGTGTGTGTGTGTGTGTGTGTGCGCGTGCGCATGAGATTGCATTTATATGTGGTAGGCTGCCCTCTGCTTTTCATCTCAGTATCTTCCATAGAAAGTACAATTATGATTTAAATTACAAACTGGATATGTTTGTGAATTAAAGATATACAACTAGCAGAAAGGCTTCGCATAAAGGACTTCTATCTCCCACCCCTCCAATTAAAATCCTTTTCATCAGGAGCGGGACGAGCGGGTGTCTAGAGAAAGCTTTCATGAGATCGTCCAGAGAGAGAGGCTTCATATCTCTATAGCTTCCACTGGAGTCCTGACAAAAAGATCAAAGGAAACAAATCAGGTCAGGTGAGAAACCCAGAGTGAGAGTCTCTATTTGCTTTATTCTACTCCGGGGCAATGAGGATTTGGAACTACTGAAAATCTTTCTTCACATGGTGTCATTTCTGCTGAAACTATGATTCAAAGACTAGAGTTCAAAGCAAGTCCCCCTCATCTTTGAAAAAAAAAAAGTAATTATTTCTTCCAGTAATCATATTTGTATAAAGTTTTATTTAATTTTAGACCCATTGTTTCTTTAAAAATGTTCAGATGTTCATATATTAAATTTAATTACATGCATTATATAAACGAGGAGACACAATAAAATTCAAAACCTCCTGAAAAAAAAAATCCCCTGACAGAGTGAGATGCCCTAAGAGTCAAAGTTGGGGGTCTTTTCCTTCTAGAGGCCCCCCAGACTCCCCTTTTCCTCTCTCTTCCTCTGTTTCTCCCCCAGATCCTCGCTCGAGGACCACACGCTCCCCCTTCCTTCTATAGATGGCACTCACGTATCTGTGCACGATGCTCTGAAGAAATTCCAGGCCAAAAACAGTTCACAAAATATCCTTGCTCTTAGGGAAGTGTAGTGATTTCTGCAAAATATAACAGATTTTTAAAAAACAAATTTTAGAGAAGTGTTCTTAGCTAGGATTTATTTGATTTATACCTAGATCAAATCACCCTTCAGTCACGAGTGATTTGAAGACTGCCAACAAACGGGTTTTATGTAACCGAACGGAGGCCTGGCGGGAACGAATCTGCCCATGGTGCAGGAGACCTGGGTTTGAGCCCTGGGTTGGAGAGATCCCCTGGAGAAGGGAAAGGCCACCCACTTCAGTATTCTGGCCTGGAGAATCCCATGGACAGAGGGCCCTGGTGGGCTACAGTCTAGGGAGTCACAAAGAGTTGGACACGACTGAGCGACTAACACGAACAGGTGTGTTTTCTGTAACAGACGCCCTGGGCCAAGCTCTCAGGTTCCTGCGTGCAAGCACTTGTGTGTGCATGTTGGACGTGTGTGTGCACACGCCTACTTGTGGTTTTTCCAGCATTCAGGAAACAGAGCTGACCAGTGGGCATGGCTCCTGGTGTGGGGCCGGCCACGGGCACTGTGTGGCCACCTGCTCCTCCCGTGTGTGTGTGTGTGTGTGTGTGTCTGCACATGCACCAGCGCTCCGTCATGGCACGCTTGCTCATGTGGACACATGCATTAGAGGTGGGGGATGGGAGGACTATCAGAGCTGAGGGGTGTGCTCAGGGGTCAGGAGCGGGAAGGTCAGGCCTGGGGTGGCAGGGTCACCCTGTTCTTCTCCTCGTCATCACGGACAGATGTGAGGGGAGGGGGAGAGGGAGGGCAGGGGTGGGAAGGTGGCGGGGGCTGACTGGAGTCCTCCCTGACCCCCAGGGCAGCCTGGGCACCTACGGAAGGTCCCGAGCCCAGAGTCCATCCTCACGACCTCTGCTGGTGAGACTGGGGTTTCACTGGGAAGGACACATTATTTTCTGAGGTGTGGTCCGTGATGTCCTCGACGGGTGACTTCTGATGCCCTGGCCGGAGCCTCTGTGCTCACTATACTCCAAGGTCGCGTGTGCCGTGCAGGAAGGGTGCCGGTGTTGGGGTCAGAGCCCGCACGGGTCTGGCCCCCCTTCATGGCTCTGGTGGGTGACCATCAGGAGCCCGGCAGGATGTTCACCCCCAAAGGTCCCACCAGCAAGAGACGGGTGTGGCTGAGACCTGGGCCCACAAGCCGGACGCCAGGCTGGGCCTCATCAGGCGGCATGGCGCCTGGAGCGCAGCCCTGAGTCCCGGAAAGTGAGAGCCCGCTCTCAGCAGGACCGAGACCACCCTTGGCTGCTCTGCCCCCACCGCGGCAGGCCCTCTCTGGGGGCTGTGAGTCCTGCCAAGGACAAAGGCCGCCTGGGCGCACTCGGCATGCGGGAGCTCCTGGAAGGACAGCGGGGAGCTAGGGAGCTGAGCCTTCATGAACGAGCCAGCGCCCCGGGCGGGCTGGCTGCAGGGCGGTGCTGCGCGTCCTCCACCGCGACAAGACCCTGGAGCTCTGCTGACCCGGACGGCTGCGTCCCAGTGGGGGCCTCTGATCCTTTCCCCGACCAGCAGCCCCAGGACTGGGCTTGGGCCCTAACTGTCTCCTCTTCAGCACAGCTGGGACACGGGTGAGAGCCACTGGGCCAAGTGCTGGTGGTGGGAAGGAGTGTATGTGTGAGTGTGTGTGTGTAAACATGTATGCATGTATATGTGTGTATGCATGTGTGTATACAGAGTGCATGTGAATGTGTGTCTCACATGTGAATGTATGGGCATGCATGTAAGCATGTGTGTGTTTGTGTGCATGATGTGTATATGTGAATGCATGTATTTAGTCTAGGTATGCATGCATATGTATAGGTATGTATATGCATGTATGTATCATGTAAGCATATGAATATGTGTGCATGTGTCTCTGTATGCAAGCATATGTGTGCGTGCACGAGTACATATTTACACACATCACATGTTTATGTACAAATATGTACACACGTGTACGTTTATGTGTGCAGTATGTATACATTTGTGCACATGTGATGTGTGCGAGTGTGTGTGTGTGGCTAGGCATGCATGTGTGTATGTATAGGTATGTGGGCTTTAAATTGGAAAAAGTACATCAAGGCTGTATATTGTCACCGTGCTTATTCAACCTATATGCAGAGTACATAATGAGAAACGCTGGGCTGGATGAAGCACAAGCTGGAATCAAGATTAGCGGGAGAAATATCAATAACCTCAGATATGCTGATGACGCCACCCTTATGGCAGAAAGTGAAGAGGAACTAAAAAGCCTCTTGATGAAAGTGAAAGAGGAGAGTGAAAAAGCTGGCTTAAAGCTCAACATTCAGAAAACTAAGATCATGGCATCTGGTCCCATCACTTCATGGAATATAATCCTTTTTTTGGGGGAAACAGTGACAGACTATTTTTGGGGGCTCCAAAATCACTGCAGATGGTGACTGCAGCCATAAAATTAAAAGACGTTTGCTCCTTGGAAGAAAATCTATGACCAAGCATATTAAAAAGCAGAGATATTACTTTGCCAACAAAGGTCCGTTTAGTCAAGGCTATCGTTTTTCCACTGGTCATGTATGGATGTGAGAGTTGGACTGTAAAGAAAGCTGAGCACCGGAGAATTGATGCTTTTGAACTGTGGTGCTGGAGAAGACTCTTGAGAGTCCCTTGAACTCCAAGGGGAGCCAACCAGTCCATCCTAAAGAGAATCGGTCCTGCATATTCACTGGAAGAACTGATGCTGAAGCTGAAACTCCAATCCTTTGGTCCTGATGTGAAGAACTGACACATTTGAAAAGACCCTGATGCTGGGAAAGATTGAGGGCAGGAGAAGAAGGGGATGACAGAGGATGAGAGGGTTGGATGGCATCACCGACTCGATGGCCCTGAGTTTGAGTAAACTCTGGGAGTTGGTGATGGACAGGGAGGCCTGGCGTGCTGCAGTCCATGGGGTCATAAAGAGTCAGACACGACTGAGCGACTGACCTGACCTGAGACGTGTGTAGTGTATACATCTGCGCGGTGCACACAGCTGCAGGCAAGAGCGAGGCCCCGGGCCCAGGGGTCACGGCCTGGGGACTGACTGGCCCCAGGGCTCTGCTGCCCTGTCCCTCATGTCCTCCTCAGGGTCTTGGTGCTGCAGACCCTCTGGACCAGCCTCTGTGATGGGGTCCCTGACCTCGGGGATGCTCGGGGTTCCCAGCCCTGTGATGAAGACCTGGGGAGGGCTGTCAGGGGCTGGCCTGTGGATGTGGCGCATACACAGTGGACTCTGAGGGTCCATGCATCTACGTGGGAATGCCCCAGCGTTACCGCTGACTGACCTGACACCCCATGGCTTTTCTGGCTAAGATTCTGGAGGTCACTAAAACGCAAATGTCCTCAGCAAGGCATCAGTTACCTAGGGTGGGTGAACCTGTGTCACCAAGCTTGTCAGCAAGGCAGGCCTCCCGCCTGAACAGGTGGGCAGGGAGCCCGGGGCAGGAGGGGGAAGGGAGCCCCCTCTGCTGGCTTCCTGACTTATCCCAGCATGGAGATGCCCTGGGAGCGAGACCCCTGTCCCCACGCGTCCACAGAGCACAGCACGCAGCCCGAGGACCCGGGACAGGGTCACCGTCCACCTCCAACGCCCCCTCCCGGAAGGTGGAGCTGGGAGGGGGGCAGGCACACCCTAAGGAACCCGGGGCTCCATCCAGAACCAGGGGTCAGCAGTGAGCTCTGGGCCACCCCTGAGAAGCCAGAGATGGTCTGACAGCTCCGGGCTAGGGTGGAGCACAGCCTGATTGTTAGGGTCAGTGCACCCCACCCCCGCACACCCTGTGGGAACTCAGGTGCACGCCCCAGGTCTTGGCACACCCGAGACGTGGCTCTGACCCTCAGCTCCTCACAGGAAGAGCCGACAGACACGGGCTGACCCTTCAGTTCCAGATTCACAAGCTGTTCTGCAGGAAGACAGTCACGTGCACGTGGACACAGCCCTGCCTCGCAGCAGGCGGTCTCGAGGGCAGCGGTCCCTGGGCTGTGGGCCCCTTGGGGTGAAGCTCCGGTGTCTCTGCTCAGAGGACGGGGCCGGGGAACAGCAGCCGGGCTGAGCCGCCCCGTCACCTCCGAAGCAACGAGTGGGTGTCCCCGGGTGTGGAGGTCGTGCTGGGGTCTGCAGAAACGGGGCATCAGTCGGGCGGACACCGCGCAGCTGCCCTGCGGAAGTCTCGGCCAGGGCATCGCACGGAGAGGCAGGAGCCTCGGAGCCACTGGGGGAGTTCAGACGTCGATTTGGCTGCTGAAGGCTTCTAAACACACAATGCTGAAGGGTCACGTCCGAGGGAAACATAATTAGCAAGAGGTCCTGCCAAGTCTGAAAACCCAAAGTGTAGACCCTGGCTTCCCCGAGCTGGCCCGTCGGGGACCCCTGGTGAACGGTACGTGAGCGGCACAGGTGGGCGGGGGCCTGGGGGCGAGCACCCCCTGCGGACGCCCCCCGGGGTCTCCGGCCTCATGCGCAACCCAGCATGAGCGAAGCCGCCGGGAAACAGCAGCGCCAGGCAGCGCCGCGGCCTCAATTCTCGGGAGAACCAACTCAAACAGAAAACGTGATTAGAGATTCGTAAACAGAACCCCGAAAGCACTCCCCCTGGCGCCTGTATGCCTATCTCTGATATTTGCTTAACGAATTATCAAGGAGCTGTTTCTGTAGGTAACACATCTCAGCTACTGCGTGTTCGCGGCTTGGCAGCCTGTGAAGCTGTCAATCACCGACCTCCCGGAGCGGGACCACGTGCCCAGGTCTTCATCTCGATCCTTTACAGAGTGAACCCGGGTCTCCTGGTGCAGCGGGCCCTGTTCGATGTCCTGCCATCCTGGCTGCAGACCTGCCTCCACCCGCAGCAAGGGCATACCCCCGGAGCCATGCCCTCAGGGGGTTTTAGGGGACAGGGGTCCCCCATGGGTGGTAGTCATGGGGTTTTGACAAGTTAAGGTTCTGGTGGACTGAACCTCAGGTCTGGCGAACTCTGTCTGCAGGGTCATCTATGGCCAGATGCCCAGGGAGGAGCCTGGGGCCACCAGTGCCCACCTTGAGCTCATCCTTCCGCAGAGACTGTCCCGGGTTCATGGCCACATGAGCAAGGGCCACATGTTGGCTCCTTAGGCACAGGCAGGAGCGGTCCATGGAGAGTAAGTGGGGCAGGTGTGTGCACGTGTGTGCACGTGAGTGTGTGTGCAGCTGAATCAGCCAGAGATGGTTTACTAACAGTGTGCAGTCTGTGTGTGTATGTGTGTGCGTGTGTGTGCACTCAGTCGTGTCTAACTCTGTGTGACCCCATAGACTGTAGCCCGCCAGGCTCCTCTGTCCACGGAATTCTCTAGGCAAGAACACTGGGGTGGGTTGCTGTTCCCTTCTCCAGGGGATCTTCCCGATGCAGGGATCGAACCCGGGTCTCCTGCATTGGCAGGTGGGTACTTAACCACTGAGCCAGATCCCCGCAGCTTTTCTTTAGCTGAAAGGACATTTGAGATGGGGCCTCGGCTGAGCAGGGCCTCACATGTCACCCTCAGTGAGGAGTGTCCCGTGGAAGAGAGAGTTTTTATAAAAAAGCAAAAATCCAAAGCCAAAAGTAAAAGATCATCTCAGGCCCTGCCCGGTGCAGGGCAGGTGCTAGGTGAGAGCTGACTGCGTCCTCCCCCGGCTGGACCTCCGTCTGCCTCCTCCCGGGCTGGACCTCCACCTGCCTCCTCCCGGGCTGGACCTCCACCTGCCTCCGTGCTCCACCTGCCTCCTGCACCTTTGCCTCACCTTTGCCTCTGCGCTGGGCTGGGCACAGCTCTGGGGTTGGAGGGGAACCATGGAGCCTGGAAAGCAGGGGGTGACCCACGGGGCAGCACCCTTGCGAGGGCCAGCGGGCTGCCGGGGGGTCAAGGAGCCCCCTCCCCAGGTCAGAGGGGCAGCAGAGTCCGGCCTTGGGGCCCAGGCCGGAGCAGCAGGTGGGTCTCCGGGGCCACCTCGCTCCTCAGGACCCAGGGGACCTTCACACTTCCTCTGAGGACGCATTTGGATCAGACCCCGACGACCATATTCACAAGAGGAACAGAAGTACAAGACAAATGAGAAAAGGCTTCACTATGTCCTCGGCTGGATTTTTTTTGCCTTATGCTTTTTTCTAAATGAACACCATCTCCTCCAGAACTCTTTAATGTAATAAAAATATAGCTCAGGGTCAGGTATGAAATTAATGATACAAATTCAAAGTCGTAATGCTCAGTGGGATGAAACAACTTCAATGAAGAAATAATCAAACTCTGTGACCAGACCCGAGCGGAGCAAGACAGATGCGTGCGAACAGTTCCAACAGCAATCTGTTACCAGGGAATTACGGAAACGTAATTATGGAAACATGTATAAAATATTTATTTTTAATAAGATGAATGTCCTATTTCTTAAAACTAAAATAAAATTAGACTCTTAGCTTATTATCAAAGCCGAGCAACGATGGCAAACGCTGCCTCTCCGTGTGGCTGGAAATGCTAATTTTATTATCTTAATTTGTGCTGTTGTGTCTGTTGTCTATTTTGTTCTTTTTAAAGTTAAATAAGTAGCAATAAGAGAGCTTTGGGTTTTCCTCTGTATGAAGTGAAATGTATGGTACCAAATACTCAGCTCACTAGGTAGCTAGCTACCAAATGCTTGACAGAGCCAGTAATAATGGGACCAGAAAAATTTCCTAGAGCACAAGAGTCTTGACAGGACCTGCTGAGATCGAAGGAGGCTTAGGAGGTGCAAATGTGGGACACGTTTCACAACGTGAAAGGCAGGCGTCCTCTGCCGCGTGCGGGTGACACATTGAGGAAAGCGAAGCTGGCCGCCGCATCGCCCTGGAGGGGGGTCGCCTAAAGAGAGGGAAACCGGTGTCACGTCTGTGAGTTCTGTCCTGGGGCGTGGCCTTGGCGCACGGTGGGCCAGCGGATAGCCTGGTGGGCAGCCCAGGCAGAGGTCAACTGCAGGTGCTTGTCACACGTGGCTCTGCAGGGGCCCTTGGCAGCTCATTCTCTCTTCCCGGGCGTTGGAAATGGGCCGGCTCAGGCCAGAGGCTCCTGGTCCCCCCAGAAACTCTCCAGGAACTGTGACCCCATGGTGGGGATGAGCCGTTAGACTAGGGCAGAGGGGACAGACAGCAGGCAGTGGTCAGAGATGTGCCAAGCGGGTGGGCTTAGAGTCATGTCCTGCAGAGCCGTCTGCAGTGGTGAAAGGTCCAAAAGAGCTCAAACAGGCAACGCAGAGGAAGGGTGATTAAAATGCACTCACAAAATAAGATAATATGAAGCCACTCAAGGCATATGTTTGAGGATATTTAATAAACGGCAAAGTGGTAATTGCATGCTAAATAAAGAAGGCAAAATAAAAACAGTTCGTCTCTGCTTACTGTAGGAATATATTTCCATACGTGTACAGATTATGTATGAACATACAGGTTCATGTGGTTTTTTTCTGTGTTTTTGACTGTGTTGGGCCTTAGTTGTGGCACGCAACCTCTTAGTTTAGGCATTTGGGACTAGTTCCCTGACCAGGATTCAAACCCAGGCCCCCTGCATTGGGAGTGCAGACGTTTAACCCCTGGGCCACCAGGGAAGTCCTCATATGCATTTTACATGTGCTTGAACATAAACATGAAAACATACACTCACACTCACACCAACATGTCTGGTGGGAAAAGTCAATATAAACAGTCCACCTGTGGTGTATTTTTGTTTCTCTTCTTACCATTTTCCCAGTAAAAGTTTCTCCGGTGACCCTAGATCCATCCCATAACTTGAAATATCATCTTAGTAGTTATTATGAAAATGTTAAAAGAATTATGGAAGCAGCATGAAGAAGCATATTAGCACTCTGGCCTCACTGATATTTTAATGTTTTAAAAAATTCACAGGTCTGGTAGATGAGAAATGCTGTTTCCCTATTATTTTTTTATTAACATAGTCACTCACAGACCTGCGGTTGCTGTTCTCTTGAGCTGATCTTTCTCTGAGTCATCTGTCTGAGCTTTCACATCCAGTTGAGGTCCAAGTGTTTTTCTTACTGATTCATGAGAGATTTTAAAAGTCACGTCTGTTGCAATATTTTCTTGATGTGTCTGTCACTTACTTTTATATTTAAATGTACAAATGTGTTAATTGCTTGTACCATTGGAAGTATCAATAAGCGTTTGTAACATTTCTTCAAAACCTTACACATTGGGAAGTCTTTTTGCATCCAAAGATTTAATGACTAGAGATTTTTTTTTAAATTGTATTCATGTCGTTGCATTTTTTATGTTTAGCTTTTTAAGCTTTCTTATCACTGTTACTAATGATCAGTTATTTGTAATATCTAATCATCGTATGGGTGCATGAATGCTAAGTCACTCAGTCGTGTCTGACTCTGTAGCTCCATGGACTGTAGCCCGCCAGGCTCCTCTGTCCATGGGGTTCTCCAGGTGAGAATACAGGAGTGGGTTGCCATTCTCTCCTCCAGGGGATCTTGCCTGCCCAGGGATCAAGCTCGAGTCTCTTATGTCTCCTGCGTTGGTAGGTGGGTTCTTTACCAGTAACGCCCCCTGAGAGGTCCCAATAAAGTGAAAGTCGCTCATTTGTGTCTGACTTTTTGCAACCCCATGGACTATACAATCCATGGAATTCTCCAGGCCAGAATACTGGAGTGGGTAGCTGTTCCTATCTCCAGGGGATCTTCCCAACCCAGGGATCGAATCTAGGTCTCCTGCATTGCAGGCGGATTCTTTACCAGCTGAGACACCAGGGAAGCCCAAGAATACTGGAGTGGGTAGCCTATCCCTTTTCCAGCAGATCTTCCTGACCCAGGAATGGAACCATGATCTCTTGCATTGCAGGCAGATTCTTTACCAGCTGAGCCACCAGGGAAGTCCGAGAAGCCCCAATAAATTATATATTAAATGCTAATATTCATATCCTAGTGGATGTAACTGTCTTTCTTCACTCATATATTTTGGCATAAAAACCAAACTTCAATAATTATAATATATTTAACAATATTCCATATTAAATAATCTTTCTTTACAAAAAAAATAAATAAAAGGAAGGTAGGGGAGAGGGAGGGAGGGAGAGAAAAGCTATTTGCTGTTATTTTGTTATTTCAGATCAGTTTTTTGGAAACACTGTGTCACATTTACCTTGAAAATTGTTCCCAAGGTAATTCCTTAAATTCAAGCAACCTTGGAACTTTCAGAGTCCCTTTTGACTCAAATTCTTCTATATCTTTCCATTTACATCACTAAACATGCCTTTCCTCACAGGCTTACTCACATTAAAATTTTTTTTTTCTGTTTGATAAATTGAATTACCTTCTCCCCATCTCATCCTCTAAGTGATCATTTTCATTCAACGTAAAACCCAGTGATCTGGTAACACTATACACATATGTCTCCACTCAACGTCCTGTGATGATGCTTACCCCATTTTTTCAGTTGATTCTTTGTCAAGCAATTGACTAAAAATTGCTTCCTTTCCTGTGTTGCCTCATTTCTGGTTCATGGCAGTGTGTTGGCCACAATGTATTTAGCTCCTAAAGTTCATGACAGCACAGTCCTATATACTTCAGTTTCATTATCTGGTTTTCCCGAAAGAAACACCAGCTGACGCCAGCGGCAGGACTGGCTAGTGGCAAAGGAGGAAGCGCTGGGCCTGGGGTTCCCTGAGTCCAGGCGGGGCCGGCGGCCCGCCCTCCCTTTGGCTTTCCAGGGATGCGGCCCGAGGACGTGCTTTTGGTGATGCCGATGGCCTGGTTGAGGCAAATACTCCTTAGCAGGTTAAACACATGCTCTTCAATAGTGTTTTAGAATTAGTGATGTATGCTAATTGAATATTGCTAATTTTAATACCAACATGTTATTATTATACATAATTAATACATAACAATGTCAATGAGCGGCAACACTTGGACATCCACTTGTGTGATGATAGGCCTTCCTTAACCTATTAATGTGATATTGTATATTAATAGATATATTATTCAATTAAACCTCTCGCTTCTCCTTTTTAAGTAAATTTAATTTCAATTCTTTTTAGTTTTTTCTTCCAGTTTTATTGAGACATAATTGACACACAGCACTGCATAAGTTTACATACAGCATCATGATTTGACTTATATGCATCATTAAATAAGCCACCTTACTTTTCCTTGAGAAATCAATTTTGATTTGGGTGGAATTTGATTTACTAGTAGTATTGCATGCAGTAGTGTGCTGGCAAATGCCTAGCTCTCTGAAAAATTGTACATGTGCATGTGTGTACATACCAGTGGACGTGAACTTGGGGAAACTCCTGGAGGCCGTGGGGAGCAGGGAAGCCTGGCGTGCTGCAGTCCATGAGGTCACGAAGAGTCGGGCACAGCTTGGTGACTGAACAACAGCTTTAGGATATGTTTTAGGGTAAAATTCGACAATATAAAGAATGTGCAGCACATAATTAACAAATAATAAACTATTCAATGCTCTTTGCTGTACCTGCCATATATGCAACTGACTCTCAGGTTGCTTTACTGGATTTGCTAAACCCTTGAATCTGCAGCCAACCTCTGGATGCAACGGGCCGTCGGCTTCAACGCGGGTCTGCGCCGGAACCTCACTCTCCTGCCAGTTGTGTGAGCAGACCTTCGCTGGTAAGAGTTCTCGCAGACTGGAGGGATCTCTCCTCCCCTTTCTGGGCCGCTCACAATAAAATCGCTAAAGACCTGGCACGTTTGTAAGTTTACATGCATTTTTAACTTTTTCTCCATCACTTTTATCAGTCTAGGCGGTCAGTCACACTGACCGGATGTGATAAGCCGGAGCCCTATTTGCAGCTTAGCCAGGGACTGTGGTACAAATGTCCCTGGGGTGGAGGCTGACTTCACGCTATCAACAGGGATGCAGAATACAGAGTTGGGGGGTCATGGTGGTCACCCCAGGCAGAGAGTCCACTACACAAGTACGAGGGGCAGAACATACATGACGGCAAAGTAAGAAGCGAGAAGTTGTCAGGATTTCCTCTTAAAAATAATTTACTTCAATTTTACATAACTTAATTTTTAATAATGGTCGTTTTCCCCACCTGGCTTGCAAAATTCCTGACAACTTAGCTGCTGGCTCTCACGTGCATGCTAAGCTGCTTCAGTCGTGTCTGACTCTGTGCGACCCCACGGACTGTAGCCCGCCAGGTTCCTCTGTCCATGGGATTCTCCAGGCAGGAACACTGGAGTGGGTTGCCATGCCGTCCTCGTAAACGGCAGTGAATTCACACTTGAGGCAGAGTCATGCCTCCTTTGTCACATTTCCACACCCAGATTTCTGTTATTTTCGTGAATTGAATTGAGTAGCTTGTCTGTTTTTGTTCGTTTGTTTGTTTTAGCTCTCTTGTGATTTATAAGATATTGAAAGAAACTGCTTCTCGAAATTTTGATAGCGTTAGCCAATAAATTCACTTTGCCCTAGAAACTGCTATAGAAATGACTCTTTGATTTTTTAAATTCCATTCATCAATACTAGTCACCTCAAAGTTCCTTCACCTTGAATTAATTTTGGTCCTTTTTACTTCCCAGAGAATTATAAATTGTACTGGTGTTTCCAAATTATTATCTTTAAAAGCCTCCCTTATAACCCTTTCAGAGCATCCTGCACACGCTCTGACTGCCCCCTACCCACCCTGACTGTGGTTCTGGCCGTCTGCCCCTGGTCCCCTGAAGCAGGGATGTTCCTCCCCTCCACACCCACCCCCCAGCCCCCGGGAGCAGACTTCTTCCCAGCCCCCTGGCTGACACAGCTCATGAGGGCCTGGAGCTTGGTTTTGTTTTACATTCAGAAGCTTTAAGTCCTTCAGAAAGACGTTCCCCTGGAGTTCAGCCAGTGCTCTGCCCAGGTTCTCTAGTGGAGAGAAGAGTCCACACAAGCTCAGATCCCAGGACACGTCTGGTCGGCCTTTGGACAATAGGTGTTAAGCCACTGGCTACTGATGTCCTGCTGTGTGCCCAGCTGAGTGGGCCAGACCTTCCTGCGGGGCCCCCAGCTGAGGATGGGGACGATGGGGCAGGCGGTACACTCGTGGCTGGAGAGATGGCCGCAGCCCACGGGGGCTGCCTGAGGACGTGCCGGGGAGATGGACGAGCAGGCGGGGGCCTCAGGAGGGGTCGCCGTCCATAGCTGGGACCGTGGAAAGGATTCCTGAGGAAGGGGCGGAGCTGGACCAGGGTAAAGAAGACCCACGAGACAGTCCTCTGAAGGAGGGAGCTGGTGAGGGCAGACCCCTCCTGGGGCCAGGCCGCGGCCTGGAGAGTGGGCGGGTGGGGAGGGGTCTTCAGGGGACAGAGCCCCCCAGGCCTCACTGTGGGGGCATGGAGGAAGCCCTTCACAGAGGCTGGACCTGACTCAACTTTGTTTATGTATTTATGATTTATTTTTTAATTGAAGCATAATTGATTTACAATGCTACGCTAATTTCAGCAAAGTGACTCAGCTATACACACACGTATATCCACTTTTATGTTCTTTTCCACTGTGATTTATCCAACAATATAGTTCCCTGTTGCAGAAGGAAGTGGCAACCTACTCCAGTATGCTTGCCTGGGAAATTCCATGGTCAGAAGACCCCAGCAGGCTACAGTCCATGAAGTCGCAAAGAGTCGGACACGACTTCGCTGCTAAACAACAACAATAGTTCCCTGCTCTGTACAGTAGGACCTTGTTCCTTATCCATCCCGTGCATAGCAGTTTGCATCAGCTAGCCGCACACTTCCTTGGGGTCTTCAAGGGTGCACTCAAAACCAGACCCTGCGTGAAAGCATTTAAATCCGTTTGAGTCTTTTACGGACTCGCTGGTCTGTCTGCGTGAACGCTGTCGGTCCTTGCAGACCGGTCACGCTGACGCCTCCTTGCACAGCCTCCGCGAGGGAAGGTGAGGGCTGTGGGGGCTGCCTCACTCTCCTGCCAGTTGTGTGAGGAGGGGAAGGTGAAGCTGCGGTCGCCCACTTCAGCTCCTGGCTGGTGGCCCCCAGGCCACGCTGGGCCCCCCCTTCCTAAGTTACCACGTGCCACTCATCCCAGGCTCATCTTCTTCCAAACACCTGCTCCTCCCAGCAGCTGAGGGCATCGGTTCTCACCTGGTGGGCCTCCCCTTTGCAGGCTGTGTCCACCTTCATCCCGGGGCTCAGGGCCTGTGCCACCCACATCAGCGGCCCCCAGAGATGCCAGCACGAGCCTACCCGCGGCGCTCCAAACGCAGCCCTGATCTCGAAGGAGCCGGGATCCTGGGAACCCGGAAAGCAATGCTGAGTTCATCAGACTCCAAAGGAGAAACTTATACAACTTGGAAGATGCTGCAGTTCACTTTTTTTAAGTTGCCTATTTTTGTTTTATACTTGTCAGGCGTCCCTGGGGAGTGGGGCTGTGGGTGGCCCAGTTGGACAATGGAAATTAAATTACCCACATTTCATCAAACTTAGTTCCAAGTCCATTGATGAAAGCCCTGTTGCATTCCTGAGGGGCACAGTGAACTCAACATACATATTTGGGGTCTTTTACACTGTACCTGTTACTTTATTACTGAGAGAAGGGGAGGAAATTCCAGTTAAATTCTGTATGGAGAGGTTGTGGCGATGAGAAAGGCACACTAAGCCGTGAGTATACTAGTTTTCCCATTTGTAAAGCAGAATATTTTATCTTAATTTGGTGAACCAAACATATCCAAAGTGAAGTTTATGAAAACTCAGAGAAAACCCCAAATGCTTAAGACTTGCAGGAGGTAAACTTCAGAGAACAGACCGAGTTTCCTCCTCAAATCCATGAATTCACCCTGGAGAAGGCTTCTCTGAGAATTTTAACCCATGTATCTCCAAAAGGGAGACCAGGGTACGGCTGACTCCAGCAGAGGTGGGGGCTGGGGTGGCCCACGGGTGGCCCGGTGTTGACCATTAGTAGGAAGTGGGGCGTGAGCCTGGTGGGGTAACTGGTTTGTTTTCCCTGACCTCGGCGGACAGCCCTGTGTCTACAGGAGCGTGGTCGGTGTACAGAAATTCCTAGAAGCTGGAGACGAGGTCCGCATTCCCAAGGCAAACGGGAGTGCCATATCTGAGTTTAAAGAATAAAGTTTATTCTGCATGAATTGTTTGCACAGCTATTTTAATAACCATTTATAGTGGTTTATCACATAAATATCCTTATGGTTGTTCACCACATTCCATACATGAATTTGATCTGTAAGTTTTACTTGGAAAGTGAAGCTCTTGAGTGGAGGTTACGATATGGTAGCTTCCAGCTCTGCTGTGTGGGGCCCGGGATGAAATGGAGGGTCCCCAGAGGCTGTGTGGGGGTGCAGGGACCGGGGAGAACCACCCCTATCAGTCAACAGTGAGTCATTCACCGGGTCCTGAAGCAGAGGGGGCCCCGCTTCTTCCCGGGGCCAGGAGGTGGGCTGGGACCCAGAGACAAAGCTGGGGGCGCTGGGGCTGGGCAGGGCGGCCCTCTCCAGGCCCTGAGAGCCGTGGAGCGGGGAAGAGACCACGCAGCGTCTTCTCCTGCAGGACTCCTAGCAGCTGGAGAAGGCATCGCTTATGTGGATTTGCCCACAGTCTCCAAACTTGTTGAACCAAGCAACCTCTTTCTTAAAATGCCTGTGAAAAACCTTGAGACTCCAAGGTTCGTGCTCTGCTCACGTGTGTGAGGATGGCTGGGCTCACTGTCTGCACCCGCCCCCTCCGATCCAGGAGGGCATGGCCCCACGTGAGGTTTACTCCATCAAGAAGCCCTGGTTCCGTGAAGCGAGGTCATCGCGATGGCGTCAGAAGCCCCGGCACTTCCTGGGCTCCGGAGTCAAATGCGTGCGTCTCAAGACGTCTGCTTCCTGTGTCGTCTTCAACCGGCGGGACGCGCCCACCCCTTGCAACGCAGCCTCGGGAGCAGCTGCCGGCGAGAACGGAGCCCAGGAGCTGAACGTGGGGCTCGGAGGCGTCTGGGGGTCAGGCAGGGCTGGGTTAGGACGTCCGAGTCGTGGAGTGCTCCCGCCCCAGCCCCGGGTCTTCAGAGTCCAGGCCCCGCTTTCTCTTCTCTCTCTTTTAAAGATAGAGTTCTGAACGCCCAAGGGCACCCGAGGGTGGCCGCCTCTGTCCGACCCGTCCATCCTGCTTCCGGGGGAGCCTCTCCCGCTCGGATCAGGGCCCGAGAGCACTGCCGGCCAGCCGGCCCAGCTGCCAATCCCTAATGTTCCCGGCCATGATTAATCTGATAAATAATAAATATATCAATCTAGTCTTTTAGACAAGGACAAATTCTTACCAGCAGGGAGGCACGAGGCCTCTTTTGCAGCTGCCTGTCGAGCTGGGATTAATTATTTAATGCTTAATTCTTTGGGAAATGAGAAAGTTTTGATTAATGCTGTCCAGTGTCGTCCCCTGCTTGTTTGATATGTGTCAGATAATTTTTCCTCGGCAGTCAACTCTGAAGAAGCCAGAGGCTATTGTCACGGGGATCAGACACCGAATTTCTAGAGATTAATTGAAGTGAGAATTTAGACAAAAGCACCCTGAGTGCCTGCCCGAGACGCCCTTTCTCAGGCTACGTTTAGCTGCAGCCAGGTGTCCGCCCCACTGTGTCCTTACGTAAAACGCCGATTTTCAAGGCTCTGAGAAACCGCATTTGGTTTCCAGCTCTTTCCAAAGCTCCCTCCCAGGTTGGCAGGATTAAGACGCGAGGTTGGCAGGCAGTTCATCCGTGATCCTGTGTGGGGTAAAATAAGGCCGGGTGATAGCCAAGGTCAACGTTTCTTTATGACTCTGAGGCCAACTTTTTCAGTGGTTTTTGAGCTCAAAACCCACTCTGCAGACTGTTCAAATCTGTTCCACAGCATAAGGCTCTTGATTTCCATTTTTCGTAGCAAATGGCGTCCTGATTTTTTCATCTGCTCCACCAATTCACATTCCCAGAATGCTGAATTAAAGGCAAGGTGATATAGTTAACCTTCTATCGAAGTAGTACCCCGAGGAGCCCACCCCCGTTTCCACCTAGTCTGAGATCATCTCTCTCACGTGGGTTTCCTGTCTTCATTTAGGAGGACGAACCACAGTGACACTTTCGGAGTCAGAGGAGGGACGCTCAGTGGGATTTAAGGACAGGCGTCCAGGGCTCGTGGCGGGGATCGCTTCCTCCAGGATCTGGCAGCCTGGCACCTGCACACTGGCCTGGGTCGGGGCCCAGAAGCACGCGTCCCTGCTCGTGAAGGCGCGGTCACCCTCCTCAGGACTCCTGCCTCCGAGGCCTGAGGATGGGAACGTCCTAGAGCCTGAGCACCTCTGCACCCTCCTCTCTGGGGCGGCTGGGTCTCAGGCAAGCGGCTCTCTGACTTCCCTGGTCTTGGTCCCCGTGTCCCCGGCCACTCGGAGCTAAGAGGTCCCGAAGGCGCTGGGCGAGGTGGTCCTGCGGGAGCAGACCTCAGATGCCAAGAGCAGGACACGAAGATCCGCTGAAACTTCGTGAGCACTTGGGAACCGAGCAGATAAAGGCCCGTCTCTGCGAGAGGTGCCCACACCTCAGCTCGCGTCCATGCTCGGTACTGCGGACGTGCGGGCAGGCCGTGACCGCCTGTGTGTGCAGCCCACTCCCGTGGACAGGGGGCACGTGCACCCAGCCCCGGCCTTCCACCGTCCCCTCCTCCAGGCTCCCTGGTCCCAGACACAGGCCGGAGGAAGGCCTGGGGCGCCCGCCACCCAGATGCCAGCTGGCCTGTTGCCTTGCCCTCCAGGGGCGTCGTCAGGGCGAGGCGAGTGTAACCCACGGGGAGGACCCATCGCCCTTCCCTCCACCTTCTGGGAGGTCTGCCTGGTCCCCCCGGCGTGGACGCCCCTGTGCGGCCGGTGTTTGGGGAACGGGGCGCCTGGCTTCCCTGGTGTCTCTGAGGCCTCACAGGCCTGTTGCCAGGCTTCCTGAGATGGACAAACCTGCGCACGTCTGTTTGTGGGGCGTGAAGGCTGCAGGGAACCCTAAACACAGATGGTGGGGGGCCCTGCCGCTGCCCCTGGTTCCCCCACACTTCAGACTCAGCCGGGTCTGGGGTCACACGGGCCGCACCCCGAGGGCTGAGGGCCACCTGGGCACCTGGCTGGGCTGGACCCGAAGGGGGGACTGCCCCGGCCCCTGAAGCCTCTCTGGGGGAGGCTCGTTCAGGGCATCTGTACTTTCTGCTGCCTTCTTCTTGGACCTATTTGCATTTTAAATAATTAAAACATTAAATCTGAAAAATTTATAAATGAGAGCAGCTAAGAGGAGCCTGCGTGGCAGACAATAGAAAGGGGATGGTCGCCCTGGTCGATTAGCTCTCATGTCCGACCTGTCACCTCCCTGAGGCACGTCACTGCCGGGGCGGACCCCCTGCAGCCCTCGGGGCACACGCACAACGCAACACAACAGCGTGCATGACACACACAGACACACACAGGCACACACAACACACAGACACACAACACACAGGCACACACAACACACAGACACACAACACACAGGCACACACAACACACAGACACACACAACACACAGACACACAGACACAGACACACACAACACACAGGCATACACAACACACAGACACACACAACACACAGACACACACAACACACAGACACACACAACACACAGACACACAGACACACACAGACACACACAACACACATACACACAACACAGGCACACAAAACACACAGGCACACAGATACACAGGTACTCACAACACACAGACACACACAACACACAGGTACACACAACACACAGGCACACAGACACACAGGTACACACAACACAGACACACACAACACAGAGACACACACAACACACAGGCACACAAAGGCACACAGACACACACAACACACAGACACACACACACACAGACACACACAACACACAGGCATACACAACACACAGACACACAGACACACACAGACACACACAACACACATACACACAACACAGGCACACAAAACACACAGGCACACAGATACACAGGTACTCACAACACACAGACACACACAACACACAGGTACACACAACACACAGGCACACAGACACACAGGTACACACAACACAGACACACACAACACAGAGACACACACAACACACAGGCACACAAAGGCACACAGACACACACAACACACAGACACACACAACACACAGACACACACAACACACAGGCATACACAACACACAGACACACACACAGACACACACAGACACACACAACACACATACACACAACACAGGCACACAAAACACACAGGCACACAGATACACAGGTACTCACAACACACAGACACACACAACACAGGTACACACAACACACAGGCACACAGACACACAGGTACACACAACACACAACACACAGACACACACAACACAGAGACACACACAACACACAGGCACACAAAGGCACACAGACACACACAACACACAGACACACAGGCACACACAACACACAGGTACACACAACACACAACACACAGACACACACAGCACACAGGTACACACACAACACACAGACACACAGACACACACAGACACACACACACACAGACACACACAGACACACAGGTACACACACAACACACATACACACAACACACAGGCACACACAACACACAGGTACACACACAACACACAGACACACAGGTACACACACAACACACATACACACAACACACAGGCACACACAACACACAGGTACACACACAACACACATACAGGTACACACACAACACACATATAACACACATACACACACACAACACATACAACACAGGCACACACAACACACAGGCACACAGACACACAGACACACACAACACACAGACACACACAACACACAGGCACACACAACACACAACACAACACACAGACACACACAACACACAGACACAGACAGACACACAACACACAGACACACACAACACACAGGCACACACAACACACAGACACACAGACACACAGACACACACAACACAGACACACACAACACATAGGCACACACAACACACAGACAACACAACACACAACACAGAGACACACACAACACACAGACACAGACAGACACACAGACACACAACACACAGACACACAACACACAGACACACACAACACACAGACACACAGACACACACAGACACACACACACACAGACACACACAGACACACAGGTACACACACAACACACATACACACAACACACAGGCACACACAACACACAGGTACACACACAACACACAGACACACAGGTACACACACAACACACATACACACAACACACAGGCACACACAACACACAGGTACACACACAACACACATACAGGTACACACACAACACACATATAACACACATACACACACACAACACATACAACACAGGCACACACAACACACAGGCATACAGACACACAGACACACACAACACACAGACACACACAACACACAGGCACACACAACACACAACACAACACACAGACACACACAACACACAGACACAGACAGACACACAACACACAGACACACACAACACACAGGCACACACAACACACAGACACACAGACACACAGACACACACAACACAGACACACACAACACACAGGCACACACAACACACAGACAACACAACACACAACACAGAGACACACACAACACACAGACACAGACAGACACACAGACACACAACACACAGACACACACAACACACAGACACACACAGATAGATACACATACAACACACAGACACTCAACACACAGACACACAGACAGACAACACAACACACAGGCACACAACACACGGACACACAACACACGGACACACAGACACAGACACACACAACACACAGACACACAGACACACACAACACAGAGACACACACAACACACAGGCACACAAAGACACACACACATAGCACATAGAAAACACATAACACACAGACACACACAACACACAGACACACACAACACACAGGCACACAAAGACACACACAGACACCCACAGACACACACAGACACACAGACACACACAACACACATACAATAACACAGACACACACAACACACAGACAATATAGCACACAGACACACACAACGCACAGACACACAGAACACATAGACACACACAACACACAGGTACACATAACACACAACACACAGGCACACACAGACACACACAGGCACACACAACACACAGGCACACACAGCACATAGATACACACAATACATGGACACACAAACAGACACACACAACACACAGACAACACAACACAACACACAGACACAGACAGACACACAACACATAGACACACACAACACACAGGCACACACAGACACACACAACACAGAGGCACACACAGACACACAGCACATAGACACACACAACACACAGGCACACACAGATACACATACAACACACAGACACTCAACACACAGACACACAGACACACAGACAACACAACACACAGGCACACAGACACACACACAGCACATAGACAACACAGCACACAGACACACACAACACACAGACACACAGATACATAGACACACACAACACACAGACAACACAACACATAGACACACACAGGCACATATAGACACACACAGAGACACACAGCACATAGATACACACAACACACAGACACACAGACACACACAGATACACAGACACACACAACACAGAGACACACACAACACACAGGCACACAAAGACACACACACATAGCACATAGAAAACACATAACAGAGAGACACACACAACACACAGACACACACAACACATGGACACAACACACACAGACACACACAGCACATAGACAACACAACACACAGAGACACACAGGCACATAGACAATACAATAGCACACACACAGGCATGCACACACACAACACAGCACGCATACAATGCACGCAGATACACACAACACAACAGACATGTACACACAGACACACAACGCACGCACGTGTGCGTGCATGCACACACACACAGGCTCTCCTGAGACCTCTCCTGCCCTGGCTCTGGGACTCTGAGGGGGACTTGATCTCACTGTGGAAGGAGCGCATCCTGAGCCCCACCCGCCCTCAGGCTCAGTCCCCTCCACCTCCACTTTCCGCTGGAGGTTCCTGGAGGGAGGGGGCGGGGGCGGAGGCGGGAGTGACAGGCGGGGTCCGGAGGGGCTCTGCCCGGTTGTAACAAGCGTCGGGACACCAGGAGCCACAAAAGCCGGGCTGGCCACATCATCAATCACCGCTGACAGCTGCCTTCAGTTTGTTTGTTCCACTCTGCATAATAAGTGATCGGATCAGGTTTAATTAGGTATTGGGTAATCAATCATTGCCAACGAGGCAACCCGGCCTGGGATGTAGATGCAGGAAGGGAGAAGGGAAGAATAAAACCCAGCACCTCGTCTCGTGCGCAGGAGCACCCAGCCCAGGAGCGCGCCCCACAGCGTGTGACCGAGCAGCGGTCCAGGGACGTCGTGAGAGGCGCGGAACAGAGTCACTCACATCCGGGCGGCCGGCTCCCAGACAGCGCCGGTGACATTTTACTTTGGCTGCATAATTACTTTTCAATATAATATAATATGCAGACCCGAGGGAGGAAGGAAAAGCAATTAAATCACGCCCGGCCCCTCCTCCCGTGGACGTCTTCAGAAGTGACCAGAAGCCGCCTTTCACTGCAGACCCGCTCAGGGTGGAGCTGTGATGCCATGTGGGTGCAGGGGCCTTGGGGGCTTGCCGTTCAGCACAGGGGCCTCAGAGGACCCCGGCTTGGCATTTAGTCACCAGCTCTGAGAATCTCGGGCACATGTCAGGAGCCAGAACGTCCCCATGGCTCCACAGATCCATCCACAAAGATCAGAGACCTGAAATGTGGGTGACTCATTTATTCATTCAGAAGCTGCACTGAACCTCACAAGTACACATTACAGGGAGCAGCGCTGAATTCATCATCCAGAGGTCAAAGGTTATGTTTATTCTCGTATGATCTAATTAGACACAAAGGCAATGAGGTCTGTTATGAACCTGGGGACTGGAGTGCTCACTGAGGGTCAGCAGGCAGACCCTGGTGGTCCTCACGAAGCACTGTGGCAGTGGGACCTCCAGGAGCTTCTTTGTGAAATAAAGTGGTGATTTTATTTCCTCATGCTGACTCCCTCCAGCTCCCGGGCCTCCCTTGAGGGATGGAGGGGGAGGCGTCTCTCTTCTCTCCTGTCCTTCCCACATGGTCAGCAGGATCCTCTCTCCCTGTAACACACTCATCCACTCACCCGGAAAGAGGACAATCGTGGGCATGTCACAGGTAGGTCAACAACTCTTGATTTGATGGAAGTTCCTGAGTGAGTGAATGAATGGATGGGTGGGTGGATTGGTGGATGGATGGATGGATGGATGGATGGATGGATGGATGGATGGGTGGGTGGATGGATGGGTGAATGGGTGGATGGGTGGATGGATGGATGGATGGATGGATGGATGGATGGATGGGTGGATGGATGGATGGGTGGGTGGATGGATGGGTGGGTGGGTGGATGGATGGGTGGGTGGGTGGATGGATGGGTGGATGGGTGGATGGGTGGATGGATGGATGGATGGATGGGTGGATGGATGGATGGATGGGTGGATGGATGGATGGGTGGGTGGATGGATGGGTGAATGGGTGGATGGGTGGATGGATGGATGGATGGATGGGTGGATGGATGGATGGATGGGTGGATGGATGGATGGATGGATGGGTGGGTGGATGGATGAGTGGATGGGTGGATGGATGGATGGGTGAATGGGTGGATGGATGGATAGATGGGTGAATGGGTAGATGGATGGATGGATGGGTAGATGGATGGATGGATGGATGAGTGGATGGGTGGATGGATGGATGGATGGATGGATGGATGGATGTGTGAATGGATGGATGGGTGGATGGAGGGATGAGTGGATGGGTGAATGGGTGGATGGGTGGATGGATGGATGGATGGATGGGTGGATGGATGGATGGATGGGTGGATGGATGGATGGATGGATGGATGGGTGGGTGGATGGATGAGTGGATGGGTGGATGGATGGATGGGTGAATGGGTGGATGGGTGGATGGGTGGATGGGTGGATGGTTGGATGAGTGGATGGGTGGATGGATGGATGGATGGATGGATATTTGGGTGGATGAGTAGGTAGCTGGGTAGATGGATGAATGAGTAGATAGTGGATGTATAGGTGAGTAATGGATAGGTGGGTGGGTAGATGGGTACGTGTGTAGGTGGGTGGGTTGGTAGATGGATGGTGGATGGGTGGGTGAGTGGATGTGTGAGTGGGTATACCGATGAATGAGTAGGTGAGTGGGTGGGTTAGTGGGTGAGTGCATGAATGAGTGATGGATGGATGAGGGGGTGGGTGGGTGGGTGCTGCTGGCCAGAGGGGGCTTGCTCCATGTCTCTGCATGAGGCATTGCTTGCCATGGAGTGATGCTTCAGTGAGGAGTGGGTCAGTGACTCACGGTGTGTCTTTGAGGATGGAGGGATGCTACTCACCTGAGTATACACCCACTTATACAAAAGGGAAAAACAGGCCCTCCTGGATTAAGTAACCAACTGAAATACAATTTCAGAATTTCTGTTTTTGATATTTCAGATTAACCATCGTTCAGAAGCAGGACTGGCTGTCTTCTGGGCAGTTGGACACAACACACACAGAGGTAGCTGTGAACACCTGCTGCTTTCACTAAGGAGTCTGACCGTGTGGGAGCCAAAGGTCCGCAGCAGGTCAGCCGCTCCCCCTTGGCAGGCCGTGTGCTCTCTCTGTGGACCCCCTTCCACCCCCTGCATCCCGGCCCGCAGCCTGGGGGCCTCTGCTCCCCTCCCCCAGCCCCTCACACTGGAGCCTGTTCCTTCACAAGGCGTCCCGGATGCTTATTTCTCAGCAGCCAGCTGTCCTCCCCTGTGGAGAAAGGGTGACTTTTAAACTGAGGTGCTTGGGAGTGTGTTTGGGGTGACACGGTGAGCGTTGCCCCTCCTACTATGTGCAGAGTAGGGGGCATGGGGTGTGTTCTGGGGTATATTGTGGGTGTGGGGTAAATGGGGTGTGTCCTGGGAATATGGGGGATACACCTGGGGTGTATCCCAGGGTACATGGGCTATGTGTGTCCTGAGGAATATGGGGCGTGTCCTGGGGTACATGGAGTATGTGTGTCCTGGGGCATATGGGGTGTATCCCAGGGTGCATGGGGTATGTGTGTCCTGAGGAATATGGGGCGTGTCCTGGGGTACATGGCGTATGTGTGTCCTGGGGTATATGGGGTGTGTCCTGGGGTCCCTGGGGTGCATGCCGCACATGGAGGGTGGGGTGTGGGTCTCTGGGGCCCAGCTGTCCTCCCCTAGGGGTGCGGGCCAAGCCAGCAGGGTGGTCCTTTCACCAGGAGGCATGGGTTGGGACTGGCTGGGGATGAAGAATGCGGGGCAGGAACGCAGCATGCCCGCCCCTCCTGGGCCCTGTGGGAGGCGCGGGGCCTGTGGACCAGGGCGGGCGCGCCTGAAGGCGCCTGGGGGGTGGCGTTGTTTTCCAGGGCACGTGACCGAGGAAGGGGGAAGGACTCTTCCTTCTGTCTTTGGAGCCCCTGTCCTTTAGTTCCGGATTAGTTGCAAGCCCCTTCTTGACTGTCAGGGGCCCACTGATGTTTCTCCTCTGCAGTAACGGGGGAAGGGCTGGAGCCTGGGGCACATGTCACTTTTCCAGGCAATCACCCCGTCCAGCACGTGCGCCACGGCACCTTCCCCACGGGTTAGCCCTTGGCTTCTTTTGCTGTGTTTTGTATTTAACAGGAAGAAATAGGGTGGAAAGAAACTGTGCTCCAGATTGGGGGGGGGGGAGTGTGGAATATCATGTGGCTCTCACCTTGGCCTCAGAAAGGCTGGGTTTCCAGGCCCCCCGAGCAGCCTTCCCTCCTGCCTCGGACTCTGCACTCCGATCCCAGGAAGTGACCTGCCCTAATGAGACGACGCTCCGTTTATTAAGGGAAGGAGCCCTAAATGGGGTGAGCACCGGAACTAGGTGGACGTCGAGAAGGTCAGCGGTTCAGGACAAAGGACAGAGCTGCTCTCAGACCTGCAGGCCCCTCCTCGGTAGGAAAGGCCCACACGACTTGGGAGCTGAGGGTTTCTCTGCCCCCATGCCCGAGTCTCCTCCTGGAAGATGCTTTCTCACGTGGCTGTGACTTACTCTTCTAGAGGCCTCCCGCTCCCACCAGGGGTGGGGGACGTCGTAACAGACTGTCGCTTGACGGAGCGGAGGGCTGGGGAGTCTGCAGGGCAGGGAGCTCCTGCTCCGGGGTCTCGGGGATTCGAGATGAATTCCCAGTGGGGGCAGCGGAGTGAAGGGCCTCTGGGGGGCACACCCCACACACGGGCCATCAGGACGCGCACCTTGGTTTTCCCCAGAGCTGCAAGTCCTGAGACCAACCGGGAGCTGAGGGTACAGTCTCCCTCCCAGGCGAGGGGCAGAGGTACGTGCCCCTGGGCGGCAGCAGAAGCTGGTGACCCGGGCTCAGAACACGGCAGGCCGGCCCAGAGGCAGGCAGGGCTCGTCTGGCCTCCAGGACCAGTGGGGTGTCCGGCAGCCCAGAGGGCAGGGGTGGCTCTCAGCCTGCGGGTGTCTGTGACTGGTGAGCCCCCTCCCCATGGAGCCCGGTCCAGGGGGAGGTGACACTTACCACCCCGGGACACAGAGTGGGGTCTGACAGCTCAGTGAAGAGGCCGCGTGGTCCTTCCTGCGTGGCTGCCTCTCTGCACTGGCCCCTCAGGGACCCACCACCCCTGGAGAGGAGGGAGACCCTGGGGGCCAAGCACAGTGGTTCCTGGAGGCTGGGCGAGGGCCACAGGGCTGCAGAGAGACCCCCACAGGGATGGGCTTTTCTAACCAGAAGAAGCATCTGGAGCTGGGAGTGGAAGGTGGAGAATCCCCAGGGTATTCCCCGAGAAGCCATGGCTAGGAGAAGGAAGAGACAGTGAGGCCCCGGGACAGCTGAATGCCTTGTGAGGGGCCCCCAGGCGACCTCTGCGTATCTCTCCACCCACCCAAGGAGTCCAGAGGTCCGGAGCCCCGGGATCATGGGGATGGGGTGGGTTCGGTCAGGCAGCAGCGATTACGCCATGCAGCATACTTCACAAAGGCATCGGTGAGACTGTGTCAGGAGCTTGCAGGACAGAGTTGATGGTGGTAACCAGCCTTTCAAAGCGTGCGAGGGGGATTTTTGCTGCGATGGAGAGATGTGCAAGGTTCAACAGCACAGGGACGTAGCCCGGGCTTCTGCTGTTGCCGCCCTGACCTCCACTTCCTGTTTCTCTCCCACCTGATGCCCAGCAGAGAGGCCGTGGAGCAGTCAGGAGTGTGGGGACCGGCTTCAGCACCTCTTCACAGATGGTCCAGGAAGGCCTTTCGGTTTGGGGTCCCGGGCCCCAGCAGAGAATGAACTCCACACAGACACAGGAGCTTTGGACTCTGCCCCAGGCAGGGCCAGAGAGGGCTGATCGAGCATCTGCCAGCCTCACCTTCCCCTTTAGGGGAGCGTGTCCCGGGTGGGCCAGCCTCAGGCTCACTGGCCACTCAAGGCGGTGAGGCTGGAGCAGTGGATGGAGGAGAGGACTTGCCTCTGGCCTTGAGGTCTGTGCTCAGTGAAGCCCCTTCCCAGGCACGGGAGCCTGAGGCAGAGCCCGGGGCCTCGCAGGGCTGCGTGTAGGTCCGTTCATCACCCTCCTGCATCCCTGATGGAGACCCTTGGATTGTTGGTAGCAGATGGGACAGTTCACTCACTGCAGCACGGATTAAGAGGCAATGAGGGGTGTCTTTAAGATCCAAAGCATCGAATTTGCCCAACAAGGCAGCTTTATTTTATCATCTCAAAATAGTTTTGACCTAGGCCCAAAAAACAATTAAAACACATTTAAACTTGGAATGTCCATCATTGTGAAAACGTGTGTCTGCTTCCATCTGAGAGGTGACAGGTTACAACTGATGGGGGTCACCCGGGGAAGGTGGGCCGGAGCTCCAGCATCTGAGTCTCGGATCCAGGGCTGGTTTAGGCTCAGTAAATGTCATCGTAAAGGTCATCACCCCAGTTGGTGGTCTTAGTCACACACAAACCTGACAGACACAGTTCATATGGATTAAAGTACCTGCAACGGCCACAAAGGCAGCACAACCTGTGTTGTCTTTGTCTGAAAACCTCAGTGGTGACCTTTGTTATTCTTTCAAACACACAACCTAGAGAAACAAATGCCACTCAATAGTTACATGCATATATACATGCATATGTATTCTTGAGAGTCCCTTGGACTGTAAGGAGATCAAACCACTCAATCCTAAAGGAAATCAGTCCTGAATATTCATTGGAAGGACTGATGCTCAAGCTGAAGCTCCAGTACTTTGTCCACCTGATGTGAAGAGACGACTCATTGGTAAAGACCCTGATGCTGAGAAGGATTGAAGGCAGGAGGAGAAGGGGACGACAGAGGATGAGATGGTTGGATGGCATCACCGACTTGATGAACATGAGTTTGAGCAAACTCTGGGAGATACTGCAGGACAGAGGAGCCTGGCGTGCTGCGGTCCGTGGGGTCACAGAGTCAGACATGACTTAGCAACTGAATAACAGTAACAAAACACACACACACACACACACACATATAACATATATATGTGTGCATGCACATTGTATACAGTGACGGTTAATTTATGTGTCAATCTGACTGGGCTGAGACATGCCCAGAGAGCTGGTCAAACATCACTCCTGAGCATGTCTGAGGCTGTTTCTGGAAGAGATCAGCATTTGAATGGAGGGGAGCTGAGTCCAGGTCCCCCTTACCAATCCACGTTGGGGGCCGCATCCAATCCACGGAAGTCTGAGCAGGGCAGGAAGGTGGAGGAGGGGGCCTGCTCTCGTCTGAGCCCAGACACAGTCTCCTCTTGCCCTCAGACATGAGTGCCCGATCCTCAGGTCTTCAGACTTGGGGGGACTCAAGCCAGCTGCCCTCTGGGTCTTCAGTTGCAGTGGCAGAGCTGACACTTCTCAGTCTCCATGACTGTGTGGTCCAATTTCTAGACTGAATCTTGTCTTATATATTGGTTCTGTTCCTCTGGATAACCCTAATACACATGTGTGTGTGTTCAGTACAGATATTCCTTGACTTAGGATGAGGTTATGTCCTGATAATACCGTCACAATTTGAAAATATCACTAATGCAAAAAGTAGTGCATACACTTGACCTTCTGAACATTATAGCTTAGCTCCAACCACCTTAACGTGCTCAGAACACTTACATGAGCCTACAGTGGGGCAAACTCCTACAACATGAAGTCTCTCTTATAATAAATTGTTGAACAGCACGTGGAATTGAATAGAGCACTGAAAGTGGATAACAGAATGATTGTCTGCATAGAATGACTGTAAGTATGTCAGTTGTTACCCCCCGGCTGGGGGCAGCTCGTGGCTGCTGCCCAGCATCTGCAGAGTGTCATTCCAAGTGTCACCAGCAAAGGAAAAGGAGAAGAATTCAAAATTCGAAATACAGTTTCTACTGAATGAGCAGTCATTGGAAGGACTGATGCTTAAGCTGAAGCTCCAATACTTTGGCCCCCTAATGCAAAGAACTGACTCATGGGAAAAGACCCTGATGCTGGGAAAGAGTGAACGCAGGAGGAGAAGGGGACGACAGAGGATGAGATGGTTGGATGGCATCACTGACTCAATGGGCATGGGTTTGAGTGAACTCCGGGAGTTGGTGATGGACAGGGAGGCCTGGTATGCTGCAGTCCATGGGGTCACAAAGAGTCAGATACGACCGAGGTACTGAAGTGAACTGAACTGATCTGATTGAGTATCACCTTCACACCATCATAAAGTCAAAAATCACCCAAGTCCAACCATGGTAAGTGGAGGACAACCTATATACCTGTGTGTATACATATACTCACATGCAGAGCTTAATATTTAATCTATAATGACTCTTTTCTTATAAGATTAAAAATTTTTTTAGTTAACTTTAGATTTAGAGTTAACTGTAGATTTGCATGTAGTTTTAAGAATGAACAGAGATCCTGCAAACCTTTCATCAAGTTTTCCCTGATGGTAACATCTGGGTTCATGGAAGAACGGCGTTGCAATCAGGGCATCGCCACGGGAGCCATCCACAGGGCTCGTTCAGAGCTCACAGTTATCTGCCCTCATGTGTCTTTATCCTAGGTGGTTTTGTCGCACTCACAGCATAACTCTGATCAACAGCAGCTCAGTCTGGATACAGATCCGTAACCACACAAGAATCCCTGGGCTAACATCACCACGGCCATGCCCACCCTTCCCTTCTTCCCAGCCTCAGCAGCCATGATAATCGTCTCCATCTTTACTTATTTATATGTCATTTTAAGCATCGTCTAAAGTGGAATCGTGCAGGATGCATTGAAATGGGATTTTTTTCACTATGTGATGGTCCTGAGATCCATCCCAGTTGCTGTCAATGCTAAGGAGATCAGGGCTGGGAGGACCTCAGTATATCATTAGCATGCACCTGAGGGAGACCCTGGCCCTGTCTCCTGCTGTGAGGGGCTACAAATAAAGCTGCTGTGAACACTCAGGTGCAGGTTCGGTGTGAACACTGTTTTCACTGCCTGCAGATGAATGCCAGAGCAGAGGATGCAAATGCTGGGTCCTGGGGTGTGTGCCTCCTGCTGGGACCCACCAGGTGCAGTTCCAGGAAGCCTTCACCTGCCCCATCACCCCGTTAACTCGGGAGCCACCCTGCTTCTCAGACACCCGTCAGCATTCACCACTGTCCCGCTTTTGATCTGACGAACCACATTTAGCATTAAGAGCCACCTGAAAAAGTGAAAGCTATGCCTATCTGTAAACACGGACCTCTGTCTAAGTCTAAACTGAGATTCCCGATAATCGGTGATCATTTACAATTAGCTAAACAGCAGGTCAACCTCATCGGGAGGAGACACGAATCAGCATTTGACTTCTTGAAGAAAGAAGACTCTACGCCAGGATCCTCACTTTTCATTTATTTTCTGATGAGAAAGAACAATTCCTTCCAGAGAGGAGGCCCTATGTTGAATTCGGAACATCTCTGCTTGAGCGGCTGTACCTCTTGTCACATGCCCTCAGCATCCTCTGGGCCAGCTGTCTCCACCGTCACCTGGGGCTGTGGCGGGGGTAGGGGGGAGAGGCCTCCGAAGGCCTCGACCCCTCACGGGTGCCTGGGGCGGGTTTAATCACATCTGGGAACCTTGGAATTTGCAGGAGTTTAAACCACTTGGTGGACAAGTCCATCCTGGAGGCACAGAGCAGGCTCCCGCCTCCTCACCCAGCAGCCAGGTGGAGGGTGGCCCCAGGGTTTAGAGAACAAGACCCTCAGCATACTCTGCAGGCCCCTGAGGTTTCTAAGCAGTGTTTCCACTTTCCTTTGAAGGTCTCCAAGAAGACGCCTGTCCTCAGCTCACTGTCAGTTTGGTGGTGGGTGTCCACATGTCTGGGGTGTTGCAGAAAAAAGCCAATTCTGACTCCATACTGGAACTGTTTCTTTGACTTGCTTTTCCTTGCTGTTGTTATTATAACCAAATCTCTGCCCCTCGGTCTGACTGTTAAACTATAATGTGTTTGTTCAGGACCTTGTCCGCCTGCAGATACTAGGAAGGAAGAAATGAACACATCTCCTGCCTGAGGCTTGCCACTCAGGGAGGTACTTGCAAGACTGATGGCTCTTTATTTTACCTCTTCACCACCTCTGCTTCTCTATCCTGCCTTTTGACTTTACTTCCTCACCTCCCTCATCTCTGTTCTATAAAAGAACCTGGCATCCAGACCCCATAGGATGGTTATTTTAAGACGTTGATCTGCCACCTTCTTTGTCAACCGACTTTTCCAATAAAGTCATGTTCAAAATCGTGTTCCTTGCTACACCACCTCATCTCCCAGATTCACTAGCCTCTTGTACAAGCTTAGACTCAGTAACAAGGATGGTCATGAGTTGGTGCCCTGGAGGAAAGGTGACCTCAAAGGCCCTTTACAACCCCCATCTAAGGGTCTGTTATAGGTTTGTGGATTGGATCCAGTCGAATGGAGCTAGAAATGGGTCTACAAATACGGTCTGAGAACCACTCCTCAGCACAAATCCACACACTTGGGATTTTCCTTGTGAAACCCAGGCCTCCCCTACTGGGCCGACTCCCTGGGGTGTGAAGAAGCTGGGCCCCAGAGCAGGACCATGGGTTGGCTCCTGGGCAGCAAGAGGCATTGGCAGTGGGAGGCATTGGCCGTGGGATGGCTCCTGGGCAGCGGGAGGTGTTGGCTGTGGGAGGCGTTGGCTGTGCACGGAGTGGCCGTGGCTGCTGTTTGATCAGGAATGAAATCTGCCAAGGCGACAGCGGCCGGCTCTGCCTGCCTCTCTGGGCTGGTCATTAAAAATGGAGCAGGGCAGGACGAGCCCCGGAGGCCCATGTTCTCTGCAGATACAAGAGACAGACAAGTTCACGATGTGTCACCAGCAATATCCATTCGTGTTTCCTCTTCAGATCGGCTCGGCGGCCTCCTGGCCAGAGCAAGGATGCCATGTTAAAGACAATCAAAGGGCCTTTGAGGATTTCCCAGGCAGAGAGGTTGAAGGAGGAGGTGGGAAGCCCTCATCACTCTCTGCTCCTTGGGGAAGGGGCTGTCTTGTTGCGGGGTGGGGTGGGGGGTCTGCTCCGAGCATCCTTGGAAAAGAAGGTAGCCTGGTGCCATGTGATGGGGACCTCGGTTCTGCATCAGGGTTTTTGCTTTTTAATAATAGATGGACGCGAGCAGCTTGGGCATGCCAAACAAAGTCTCTGCACAAAAAGCCAACTGTCGGAACGAGGCGCATCTGCCCACCGAGTGCACTCGGGGAGAACGCACCCACGGGCCGCGTGGTCTGGGAAGGAGGCCCCGCCTGCCAGTCTCATGAATGTTTAGTGAGGATCCATGTTCCTGCCTTTGCAGACAGGAGCAGGAGCTGCGGGGCTGCCGTGTTGGAAGCGGCTTCTCAGGGAGGAGGTGGGAGGGCTTTCATGGGATGAGGGTCTGCCGGCATTTCCATGGCAGGGCTGGCCTGAGTCGCTTCGTGAAGCCTGGAAGCTTGGGAGTAGCCTGGCTCTAGGCCAGCTTTCTGTATATTAGCCTTTCCTTGACTTGTCCTGAAAGAGGAGACATTCTCATGAGTTGTATCTTGATTTACTCCTTGGTCAGCTTTGCCAAGGAGCAAGATCGGTTTGCCCACCCTTCCGAGTGCAGCCTCAGAGAACTGCCGGCCCCCTGTGTGGACAGACTGAGTCCCAGGGGGCTCAGAAAACTGCCTTCAGGAGCCAAGGTGTGGAGACAGGACCTGACAGTCGTCGGGGTCCACCCCCGGCCTTGGCAAACGCCCGGGCGCTGGGCCAAGGTCGGTCCTGGTAACTGTCGGGGAGGCTGGCCCACAGGCACCCTCACCAGGACCGCAGAGGGAGATGGAATCTGTAAGAAATTGTACCTGGATCCTAATGAGTTTTGTGGCCTAGAGACAAGTTCATGTACCTCGGGGTCCTCATTTAGAGGGGATGGGAAGCTCCCTGGTCACCCTGAAGGCTCAGGTGGATACGGAGAGGTGAGCAGGCAGGTGACTGGCCAGAACAGGTGAGGGTTATTTTAAATGCCTTCCAAGAATCTGATGGGCAGAGTGGAAGGATGGAGTGGGCTTCCTCTTGGGTGGTCCTCAGGAACCTCAGCTGTGTTTGGGCCCCAAACCTACACACACACACACACACACACACACACACACACACACACAGCAGCGTCCTCCATCAGGCTGTCTGGCGCTACCAACACATGCTAACCTTTGAGGACCCTGATTCGGTCCAAAGCTCCTGTACAGATGTTGAAATGGGTCCTGGGAGAGTCGACGGGGCTCCCAAGGACCCAGGACTTCCTGTCCGTGTAGAAGAGAGTGGTTTGTGTCCCCAAAGGCAAGTTATAGCAGCACCCAGCATCCTGTGTGGACGGAGCTGAGTGCAGTGAGCTGGAGTGGAAACTCCTCCCATCTCCACAGGCTGAGTTTGGGGTCCTTTTAAAAAACAAATTCTTCTTGTTCTTGTCTTGTGTTTCTTTCTTTCTTCCTTTTGGCAGACACAGTGGGCAACACAAGGGCTCCGTTAGGAGGGCTGGACTCCAGCGTGGAGGCCGCTTGGAGGCTGCCCGGCTGGACAGGAGATGTGATGATGGGCACCCAGGACCCTCAGAATGTCTCCTCAGAACCTGACTGTGCTCGAGCCTGTGGCCCACCCCTTCCTCACTCTGCAGGGGCTTCTGCCTCCAGCTGACGGAGCAGCCTGCCCTGGGTGACGCCTGGCCTCACAGCAGGCTCAGGGTGATTCCCCCTCCTTTCCTGGCTCCTGGCAGCCGAGTGGGTCCCAGGGGTGCCTGTGGCCTGCAGGAACAGGAACTGTTGGCAAGCTAGTGGGCAGAGTGTGGTTGGCTGGATGCTGAGGAACATCCCAGGCTGCATCCCAGAAGCTGGCCAAGCCCCCAGCAAAAGTGACCGTGCTTCTGCGGGGTGTGGCTGCCCCAGTGAGCTGGCTGAGTCCTGCGGTGGCCATGGCCAGTTGGGAGCTTGTGGCCTTCCTCTGAGGAGGCCTCTGCCCACCTCCCCCAAGGCTGCACCTGACTTACTTCGGGGTGTGGGGAGCTGCTGGCCCCAGACCAGGGACGCTGGCCCTTTGCTGATCGGTGAGATGCCTTCCGTGTGCATTTAGGCCTGTCTGCCCCGCAGCCGCCCCGCCCCGCAAGGCTGCCTCCATCCTGGTGCGGGCCAGCCTGCCTGGAGCAGAGGGCCTCCCGTATCCAGGGGGCCACTCTCTGCGAAGGTGGCTGTCTAAGGCAGGTGGCCGGGAACCAGTGCAGCCTGACCTTCTTCTCCGCGTGTGCATCGTCCTCCTGAGCTGAGCCTGAGCCTGAGGGGCCGGAGCAGCTCTGGGGAGCATCCACAGGGGTGAGAGGCCCAGGAGGACACTCAGAAGCTGGGAAATCTGTCCTCCTCACCGACCCCCGGGGGTAAAATGACGTTGCCAGGTCTTCCCCTTGGAGACTGAGGCTTGAGAAGCTCTAGAACGGCTCACCTATTCTGTCTCCTTCAAACAAAACCCGTCAGGAGTTGGTCAAGGATGGCACACAACAGGGAGGGATGTTGGTAAATGGACTCTGGGATGAATTTCTGGAGAGAGGGGAACAAGGATGCTCCCACCACATAGTGCGGTGGGGGACTCTTGTTACCCAGATTTGAGGGTGAGAATTCCGAAAAGTCTGAAGGTATGTCTGCAGAGCACCTCTATCTGTGTTCGTTTTAATGCTCTTGTAACTCGTCATTTGTAAGCTGTTGACACTGGTGAAAAACACTGGTACCCGGCGGACACTTACACCTGCAGATTCGCATCCACGTCTGCCATCCGTTTCGGTTTTATCCCTGAGGCTGCGGTGACACGGCTGCTGCTCAGCGCTCCCGTCCTTTCCCTGGTCTCCACCACCCGCCCACGGACACACTTTGCAAAACATGAGTGAGGAAACGACATTCACACATGCCTACCCTTTGGCCTTACTTCTGGGAGAGCCGGCGGGGGTCACGGGCGCTAACACCCTGTCCGGTCTCGGAGGAGAGGGACTGTGCGCTCTCCAGACCCCAGGTGGGACCCACAGGCCCAAAGCGGCAGGGTGGTCCCCTTGGGTCACCTCTCCCGCAGCACTGCCAACAATCCCCACTCACCCAGCCGGACACACTTCTGCCGCTTGAACCAGCCTCGAGTGTCTGCCACCATTTGATTGTTTTCTAGCACATCAGACGCTCAAAAGTCAGCTGGGTGATCTGAAAAGAAGAAATCTACGCTGTTGTCAGCACAGAGCTGAGAGAAGCCTAGCGTGGCCAGTGGAGATACACAGAGACGTGCGTTTCCGTCTGATGGGAGGGTAGGACCAGATGCCACCGCACCCAAGGGTGTAAGCTTTGAGGCTTGAAAATGCTGTAGGCACACTCCTGTTTCTGGGCCCGCGTGTGGCGGGGTTCTCCTCACCTGCACTGATGGCTTCATATGCTGAGGATCATGTTCTGCCCCTTACTTTTCAAGACACCCACATCCCGGCACCTTTGGGGTCCAGCCCCAGAGCCCCTCCGAGAGGCGTGGGGAACTTCACTGGAGCCGCTGTGGGCTCAGCAGCGAAGAGCGAGCTGGTCCCTTTGCTGCTCAGTTTAATAAGAAGTGTAGGTAAAGCCCCACCTCCCCACGTTCAAACTCCCTTCTAAAAATGGACTGCCTTAATTATATGTTAAATATGATTCAAACCTGCAGGGAACTGGGACTCAATAAGCATGAAAAAATTAATGAAAAGCTTAATTATTATAATAATACCATTAAAATCTAATAAAGGAAGAAAAAACTAGATTTCATTCTATTTTAGCTTGAGCATCTAATATCTTTTCTCCCCCCTTTAGCAGAACTGTAATTAATTTAGACTTGGGTTTTCAGAAAAGCTAAATTATGTGCTACAATACTTAGAACTTTTGGAGGAAAGGAAGCAGAGTGTGGAAGAAAGTGCATGAAATGGTGCGGGATGGTGCAGCTCCGTCCAGTAGGATGGACGGACCATGTGGACGGACGGACCAGACGTGGTCCAGTAGAACCACGTCAAGGGCTGCGGTTTCAGGAGGTCCAATCTTTTTTTTTTTTTAACCACTTTTAATTATTAATGAATCTTCCAGCTGCTCCGATTCCTCCCTTAGCCCAGAGCTGCACCGTGTGCAGGTATTTAGGGCTCAGGTGTCAATCAGCAGTGATGGATGCTCTGGGTGTTTGTAAAAAGTCTGCTCACCCTGGGCCACCCTCACCACCCCTACCCCACCTCCAACACCCGAGAAAGCTCACAGCCCAGAGCTCCGAGAGTGGCACTCCCAGCTCGCCTTTGCGGTGGAAGGAGTCTATTTCTTTCTTTTTTAAGCTCTATTTTTATTTTATATTGGAGTACAGTTGGCTAACAACGTTGAGTTAGTTTCAGGTATGCGGCAGAGTGGTTTGCTTATTGTATAACTTAGTGGAACTAGTGGTGAAGAATCTGCCTGCCATGGCTGGAGACGCAAGAGAAGAGGGTGTGATCCCTGGGTTGGGAAGGTCCCCTGGAGGAGGAAATGGCAGCCCACTCTAGTGTTCTTGCTGGAGAACCCCATGGACAGGGGAGCCTGCAGGGCTGCAGTCCACGGAGCTGAGACAGTCAGACAGGCCTGAACACAGCACCTTCTTTCCCGTGTAGCTTATCGCAGGATTCGTTGTAGACTTCTCCGTGATCTGCATCAATGCTTGTTGCTTATCCGTCTTATACACAGTGGTGTGTGTGTGTTAATCCCAAGCTTCTAGGAGTACATTTCTTCGTCCATCAAGTGTTCTTGGACAAGCCTCCCCCGGAGCCCGAGCTGCGGGGCACAGTAATGGGAAGGTTGGAATCACAGTCTTGACCCCACAGCAGTGACTTAATAGGAGACAATGCTTTTTCCCAAATTATTCAATCCCACTCTGGCTCCATTCTGAAGAGTGTGACCTCACCTCTGGATCCACTTCTCTGTAACTGTATAAGGATGGTTTGGGGGTTTATTTGTTCCATAATGTTTGTTGGACACATGCTACATGGAAGACTCCTTCTTGGCCCTAGGAAGTCAAGTCTACACAAGCATCGTAAGAGTTAAAAGGGAATTAACTGAGTAGTTTGGATGCCATTCCAATGGCAAAAATATTGCTGGCTCCTTGCTTTGACTGGTGGTTAGGGGCCCATCAGATCTGTTTTATTTTTGTTTTCAGTTGGAACAATGAGCAGTCACTAAGTTCTGTCAGCTCTGGGTCTGAGTTCTTTCTGGTGAGACGCCTTCCACAGCCGGCTCTCAGGTCAGTCGCCCTTTGCTCGAGTCACGCTGCGCGGATGATCCATCCTTCACATTCCACTTGGAAGCCACTGAGTTTCAAACTCAGGCCTGATGCAGAGACACGGGGCCGTGGCCGCTCACCTGGGGCCGACCAGCCCCGTGTGGTTGCCGGGGGGAGTGGAGTGCCTGCCTCCTGGGGGTTACGGAGTGTCCGGGACCCTCAGCCTCCCCGAGCAGGCCTGGAGCGAAGCTCTGCTGCTCGTGGGCTGGCCAGGGTGCCTCTTGGTCAAGGAAGTCATCTGTCTACCGACCTATCTATTTATTCAAATAATTTTTTTCTTGGCTGTGCTGAGCAGCTTCTGGATCTTGACCTCTAGACCACCAGGGAGTTGCCTCTATTCACTTATACATTTTTGAGAAGTACTTGACACATCTCTGTGAACATTTAAGGTGTAGAACTTGATGGCTTGATTTACATACATGGTGTAATGATTACAATAACTTTGGGTAAACAGCCATCTTCTCATACAGATATGATAAAAAGAAAAGAAAGAAGAAAAGAGGGAAAGCATTATCCCTGTGAAGAGAACCCTTGGAATTGCCCTCTGAACACCTCTCCTGTGTGTGACGTGGAGCGTTCACTGTGGTCCTTACACTGCGCATCACGTCCCCAGTCCTTCCTTATCACTGGAAGTTTATGCCTTTGACTGCCCTCCTCTGATTCCTCTACTGACCTCAAATCTGATCTTTCTATTGCTTTTTACTTCCATTTTGTTGGATTCCACATATAAGTGAGGTCCCTGGTGTTTGTCTTTCTCTGTCTGACTTACTTCATTTAGCACAATGCCTTCAAGGTTCATTCATGATGTCAAAAATGGAATAGTTTCCAAATTTTTTATGCCTGAATAAAATTCCATTCTCTCTCTCTCATATATATATGTATAATTTGTTGTTGCTGTTCAGTCACTCAGTCATGTCCTACTCTTTGCAGTCCCATGGACTGCAGCTTGCCAGGCCTCCCTGTCCATCACCAACTCCCGGAGCTTGCTCAAACTCATGTCCATTGAGTCGGTGATGCCATCCAACCATCTCATCCTCTGTCGTCCCCTTCTCCTCCTGCCCCCAGTCTTCCCCAGCATCAGGGTCTTTTCTAATGAGTTGGCTCTTTGCATCAGGTGGCCAAAGTATTGGAGCTTCAGCTTTAGCATTGTATATATATATCTACACACACACGATATATGTAAATATTTATCCATATATATACACAAACATACATAAATAATGCTGCAGTGAACACTGGGGTGCAGATACATTTTTGAGTTAGTGGTTTTATTTCCTTTGGATATATTCGCAGAAGTAAAATTGCCTGGACATGGTAGTTCTCTTTTAACTTTTTGAGCACCTTCCAGATTGTCCTCCACAGCGACGGCGCCCAGCTGCAGCCCCGCCAGCCGTGTAGGGGGGCTCCCTTTCCTCCGCATCTGCGGCAGCACGGTCACATCTTCTCTTTTTGGTGATGGCCATTCTGACAGGTGTGAGGTGACAGTTCATTGTGGTTTGATTTGTTTCCCTGCGGACTACTGATGTTGAGCATCTTTCTCGGTATCTGTTGACCATCTGTATGTTTTATTTGGAGAAATGTCTATTCAGATCCTTTGCCTATTTTTTTAAGTTTGTTTTTATTTTATATCTTTGCTATAGAGCTGTGTGAGTTCTTTATATAATGTGGGTAGTAACTACTTACCATACAGATGGTTTGCAAGTATTTCTTCCCACTCTGTATGCTGTCTTTTCTGGCATTTCCTCTTACACAGATGTTGATCCTAAGGCATCAAGGTCCCATCCTTAGGCTCGCATTTACTGTAATTGCTTCCTCAGGGGCTCTGATACCCAACACAACCACACCTAGGGTTAGAGTTTCAACATACGAATTTTGGTTTCCCAGGTGGCGCTAGTAGTAAGATACCTGCCTGCCAATGCAGGAGACATAAGAAAGGCAGGTTTGATCCCTGGGTTGGGAAGATCCCCTGGAGAAGGAAACGGCAATCCACTCCAGTATTCTTGCCTGGAGAATCTCATGGTTAGAGGAACCTGGTGGGCTACAGCCCGCAGGATTGCAAAGAGCCGGACACAACTGAAGCAACTTAGCACGTGCACTATCAAACAATCTCTAGCAATAGGTCTTCGTTATTTGGGGGGAGGGCAGTCTAAAAGACACTGTTTCTCTGGAGATAGAGCAGAGGTCAAGGAAATGCTCAAAAGGAGCTTTCTGTAGTGTGATTTGCTGTTTGTGGCTTTGGGTCAGGAACGGCTGGAAACGCCCTTTTCCCTGGAATCACGGCTTTCTACGGCTAGTTTTCCAGGGTTAGCCATCTCCCTTAAAGGGAGGAATGCGTGCTGGGCTGCAGACATGACTATGCTTCATGCAGTCAGCCTGGAAAACACGTGTGGGTGGCGGGGATGGACCCCAGTCCCGCCCATCTTGTTGGCAGGGGCAAGGTGACGCATGGCTGGTCCTCTGAAGCTGTCTCCAAACTCAGCGGAAGCAGAGCTATTTCTATTCAGCCTCTGCCTGATGCTGCAAGCAACGCAGGCTGACTCTCGGTGCCGGCCTGTGGTTACAGCCGTGCTCTGGGTCCCACGGAAGACTCTCAGAGCCCACCTGGGGGGGAGTCTCGACACGGGGTTTGGGCTGCCCTGAACCCCGACTTTCCTGCAGCAGGGGGCAGGGGAGCAGCTGGCCTGAATCTCACGGCAGCATGGGGACCAAACCGCTCACAGGGAGGGTTGGTCCTTCCCCCCCCCGGGCAGAGCACCAAACCAGGAGAACTGAAACGACCCCTGAGCGGTGGGTGGGACCACTGACACCAGGGGAATGCAACTGAGAGAACCCCTTATGAGGTCTGGGGGCTGCTCTACTAAGGGGCGTCAGGAGGCGGTTTCTAAGTCACCTGGCCAGGTGGCCACCACCTTCTCAATGTCCCCAAGGGAGGCCTCCACCGCTGGAGAAGCAGTTTGGGGGCAAAGCTTGCCTGATTCGCCTAAATGAACCTTCAGTGCTTCCAGCCCTGTGTCTAGCAACCACCACTGGCACAGCCTTATCCTTGGCCCAAGAAGCAGGTCCTATTAGAGCTGCTATAAAACACTGCGGCGTTTAGAAGCCTGAGTAAGACCCCCCAGAGCCGTACCCGCTGTCAGGGGGCTGACCTCCGCAGGGCGAGGGGCTCCGGCCTGGGGAGCCTGGAGGCAGGCTGTTGTCTTACGTTCCAGGCGAACTCAAGCTCTGTCTTCACGCAGCTGGAAAGGAAGCGGGGCTGTGTGCATTCCGATGCATCAGTGCGGTGGAAATCCTCAGTTCTCAGAGTGAACTGCATTTTGTCAGGAGCCTACGGGGTTTTAAAACTCCAGGTGTCTTTTCATTAGCTAGCTGGATCCTGACTGGTGCCTGAAGTCAACAGGATAGCATGTGCAGTTTTAACAACTATGGGGCCAAGAATTTGGGGGAAAGGAATAGAAACATGTTCTGCGGAGCACACATCACGTAAAATCGTACGGCGTTCATTTCGCGATGTGCTGAAGCCGCCAGGAAATGAGACGCTGGTGCATTCTGGCTGGGGGGTACCATCTGATCACCCTGAATTCCAAACAAGCCGTTGATGGAGCGTGAATGGGGAGAAACCATCGGTGGAAATTAAAGGGTCTACGCCTTCTCTGCACACTGTTAAACGAGGCTCAGAAGACAGATGAGCTAAACTGCTTCTGGTCTCGGGGAGCCTGCTGTCCATTACCAGGGTGAGAAGGCCCTGCTGGTGCAGGGGACCCTGCAGTTCCCAATAGGAGGTGTCTATGTGACTGTCCTCACTCCCGTCTCAGTGTGTGGAGGTCAATGGAATCAAAACCAAGGACTGCCTCAGAATGCAGACTCCTGGGCCCTTACCAGGCCTCCTGCATTAGAACTTTGGGGGGTGCTGGTGAGCTTAGGGCATGGATTTCTAGTGAGCTGTGAAGATGCGATGGACCGCCTATAATTTAAGGATACCAGCGCACATGAGGGGGGCTGCTGGCTCACAGTTTTCATCTCTTTGGAATGCACCCGGAAATGGCACCTGGACTCTAGTCCCAGGGCTTGGGGAGTTTGCTACTTCGTATGCAGCACCTTTCAAGTTAAGGCAGCTTTGTAACTTGGAGGTCATCTTTGTCCTCTCTAAACAGCGCCCTGGCTTTGTCAGCGTCCCTCCTGAGGTCCCCAGGCATCACTGGGAAGCTGACCGCCCTGTGTTAGCCAAGGGTTAGAATGGCCCTGCGCTGAGCACCGAGTCAGGGAACACATTTCAGTGGGACTGGAGTCAAAGGCGTGCCCGGGGGTGTGGTATTCGCCCGCAGTTTTACTTTCTGCTCTTCTTTATTCCTGATCTTCTAAAATTCCCTCTTTTACCATTTTCTTTCTGTTTAAAGGAATCTCTTTCGCATTCTTTTAGGGTAAGTCAGCACATATGCCTAGGTTTCCTTTATTTGAGAGCGCCTTGATACACCCACTGTTCACTCCGTACGGACAGTCTCACTGGGTTAGGGTCCTGGCTGGTAGCTCTTTCCTCTGAACAGTTGAAGATCCTTTGTCATCTGCCCTGGACTCCCTACTGTCCAGTTAGAACTCTGCTGTAATTTACGCCATTTTCTTCTGTACCTGTTGTTTCTCTCTCACAAATTTCACTGCTTTTAGTTTTCAGAAGTCTTACTATGATGTGTTTTGGTATAAATTTTTTTTGGGGGGTGGTTTATTCTGTCAGGAGTTTTATTCTGAGGAAATGCTCCTCAGCTTCTTGAATCTGTAGGTCTGAGTCTTTTTGCCACACACAGGAGACTTCCAGAGCCCCTTTCAGTCCTGTCTTTCTATGACTCCGACACCACCACATGCATATCAGGCATTTGTTTTGCCCCACGGGTCACCGAGACGCTGATAACTCGGCTTTTCTTTTCCCTTAGCTGTTTAATCGGGTAGCTTCCATTATTCTGTCCTCTTCAGCACCACGTCTGGGACCCAAAAGTTAGGAAGAAACGCAGCTGGTTCCCACTCGTCCTGCTGGGGGTTCCCGCCCTGACGGTCCTTGTCAGTCTCTTCCCACATTTCAGAGTCTGTGCGCTTGTTTCATATATAATGTCCTGAGATTTTAGGATCGTTGTTGTTGTTTTGTCTCTAAGTTGCGTCTGACTCTGTGCAACCCCATAGACTGTAGCCCTCCAGGCTCCTCTGTCCATGGGATTTCCCAGGCAGACTACTGGACTGCGTGGCCAATCCATTCTCCAGGGGATCGTCCCAACCCAGGGATCGAACCCAGGTCTTTTACATTGCAGGTAGATTCTTTACTGCTGAGCCACCAGGAAAGCCCAGATTTTAGGATCAGTTCCGTTCAGTCACTCAGTCGTGTCTGACCGTTTGTGACCCCAGGACTGCAGCACGCTAGGCCTCCCTGTCCATCACCAACTCCCAGAGTTTACTTAAACTCAAGTCCATTGAGTCAGTGATGCCATCCAACCATCTCATCATCTGTCATCCCTTTATCCTCCCACCTTCAATCTTAAGGAAAATATTTGCTTTCCATCTCCACAGAGGAAGAGGTTCTATAATCATTCATCTTTCTCCAGAGGAGTTTCTTTTGTGACTCTTGGGCATGTCAGCATCTTAGGAGTCAGCTTTGCACAGCCTATCTGAGGGGTGTTGACTGACTTTGCCACTTTCATGATGTCGCATCCTTGTGCAGCGTAAACCTGCTCCTTACTGTGAGACCCTAAGTCTCTCAAAGGCACGTGATGTTTGATGGCGTTCTCATCATTCATCAGAAATTCCGATATATCAAAAGTCGTTTAATAGGAAATGCAATATCCCAGTGAAATGCATGCTTCTTTTTTTTCTTTTGGATTAGAAGTAATTCTCGTCCTTGTCCTCCTCCCCCCTTCTACCGCTTTCTGTCTGATGTCCCTTCCCGGTGAGTGGAGACTGACCCATACTGCTTCACACGGAGTCAGACAGTCTCCACGTCCCAGAGCCAGGCGTGCTGGACCTGGTGCTCCCCATTTTTTAAACTAACTTTTATTGGAGCACAGTTGCTTTACAAGGCTGGGCTGGTTTCTGCTGTACAGTGAAGTGAATCAGCCCTGCTTACACATACATCCCCACCCTTTTTGGATTTCCTTCCCGTTTAGGTCACCGCAGAGCGCTGAGCAGAGTTCCCTGTGTTACACAGTAGGCTCCCACTAGTTACCTATTCTATACGTAGCATCGATAGTGCACACGTGTGTGAAGGCGTGTGTCTCATTCAGAGGACGCTGTATCTAACTAAGCCAGCAGCCCTGAACACCGTTCAGCTCATAACCTCCCCAAACCACCCAGAATGCAGGGTGGAAGGCTCCTGTGGCAGGGACTGGTGGGGACTTTGATCACTAGGAAAGAAGCTTTGCAGGCTGCAGTGGTCGAGAGACCTGCCTCCCAGGGCTTCAGTCAAGACCTGAAGTGATGCTTTGACTTTGTTTACTGCCTGTCTCCACCTGTGTAAGTTCTTTGAAAGCTGGAGGCTCCTTTGTCACATTTATGGCTTCACCCATAGCACCTGGAACCAGGTAAGAACTCCATAAATAGTTACCGGAAAAGGAAGTAATAAAATTTTCATCCCTAAGGCCAATGCATTTCTTGAACAACATGTTTCTTTATATAAAGATATTCTTGAACTTGAACAGCTCTTACTGACTTGAGGATCTTACCTTGATGGAAACACCGTACCCTAAGTGACACTTTAATCTCTTGTGACGTTGGAGCAGAGTCCAGCAAACTTGTATGCTTGTGGTATAAAGTGAAAAAGTGTAGGTCATCTGCTCAAACTTGAAGCACCATGTTCAAAACTTACCTATGATGAGAAATCCAGCTGCACTTGAAGATAGGCTCTCAAAAGGTGATAGTGATCTAGAGTCATATGAAAATTGCAAGCTTAGTTCAACTGCTGAGACGCACGTATTTCTTAGAATAGTTTACATGCTGAAAGTGGAAGATGTGGGTGTGTTGAGATGCCTGCCTGTCCAACACAAAGACACTGGTCAGAACCAAGACTCAGTAGCTAGGGAACTCAACATCAGCCCCAAGCGAAGTGAAGCCATATAAGGGGCGCAGGGGAGCCAGACTTGGTATAGAATAGATCCAGGTACTTTTAAAATAATTAGTTATAAAAGGCAACTTCCCAGTCCCAAAATTACTTCATGTTGATCACTGGTTGCCATCAGAAAATGTGAAATTTCTAAAATTTAGAAATTAAGCAAATAAATAGTCCAGATTTCAGGAATTGTTTCATGGATGGGTGAGCAACCGGATATTTTTAAGAAGGGCTCCCCACTCACAAATCACATAGGAGTCCGTGATTCCTGGGGCTGCTGACTGCAGAGCCTCTGCAGGACCAGAAGGTTTTCATGTTCTGGTCTCTGCATAGGCTCTGGTCTGGGGTGCGTGTTCTGCGATTTGCAAAGTAAATAGCCCAGGTCTTCTGAGCTCTCGATTCTGTGCTGACTACAAATGTGGAGCACGTCAGGGAGGCATCCGACGTCTCAATAATGCATGCTCCCCAACACTTAATTATTTTGGAAACATCTGTTGAAGGAAAAGACGCTGCGGAGGGAACCTGGGAGTCAAAGGATCAGACTGTGCAGTCACGTTTCACTGTCTGAACGGGAGTGGGGGCCTGGGCGCCGGGGAAGCGGGGATGCGGCAGTCTCCAGGCTCCCAGGAGAAAGTAGCCCTGGACTGATCGTCGTGTGCGGGACAGACGGACCCTCGATGGAAGGCACGCAGAGGTGTACTGAGAGAGGCCGGCTGTCCCCAGGGCTCAGAAGAGAAGGGTTCCTCCTAGAAGGTCAGGGACTTGTGCGTGCAGATGACCCATCCAGGGAGCCTCAGGGGGAGAGGGCAGGGCTCAGGGAAGCAGGGATCCCCCTGTTCGGCCGGCGTTTCAGGCCCATCAGCTAACCACCCTGAATGAGGGCATGGGAGTCATTCCCCCAGTGAAGAATCAAGACCATGGTAGAGACCCCGCCAGGGCTTAGGAGTCAGGGATTGAGCCCCAGGTCCAGACACCCTCTGACCATCTCCAGGAGGGGCTGTCTAGACATAAATGCCTCCTGTTCCCCTTCACAAACTATTTATCAGTTATACAGAGAGTTTTCAATCTGTAAATTCATACTTAGGTGTGGAAAGTGAAGAGAAAACCTTCAGCTCACACCTATCCGAGCCACTGCTAGTGGCTGAAGGGGGCTCAGAGTCCAGGACTGGGGAGTGGCCTGCAGGCTGGAGGAGTGGGTGGGGGGCTACTCCCGAAGGTCTGGCTCCAGCTTCCTGGGTTCCATCCCTGGCGATCTGACAACACTGCCCATTCAACCTCACTGCTCAGCGTCCCAGGGAGAGTGTTCTTTAATCAGGTCCATTTCAGCAAAACCTTTCAGGAGTGATAAATACACAGACTTTGCAGAAAAGATGATGGAGGGAGAGAAAGAAATAAAATTCCAACTAGTGCAGGAGGAGCTGTGAGGAACATTGACAATTTCTTCATGACAGTTTTAGACTTAAAGTTCAGTATTGTCTTTTGCCATTTTATCTGTGTGAATACCTGCCCCCTTCCCTCCCCACACATTCCCCAACATACAGTAGGGCTGCATCTGGTCACTCTCCCCTAAGTGATACCGAGCAGAGTACGTGTCATTTTTTTTCCCCTTAAAGCTTCAGGAATTTCACAGCCTCCCTTGGTAACTTTTTCAAATGCCAAGTATCTCCTGGTACTGTGATTTTTTAAAATTCTTGCTGTTTTTCAGTCACTAAGTCACGTCCAATCCTTTGAAATCCCATGGACTATAGCATGCCAGGCTTCTCTGTCCATCACCAATTCCCGGAGCTTGCTCAAACTCATGTCCATTGAGTCGGTGATGCCATCCAACCATCTCATCCTCTGTCGTCCCCCTCTCCTCCTGTTCAATCTTTCCCAGCATCAGGATCTTTTCCAATGAGTCAGCTCTTTGCGTCGGGTGGCCAAAGTATTGGAGCTTCAGCTTCAGCATCAGTCCTTCCAATGAATATTCAGGACTAATTTCCTTTAAGATCAACTCATTTGATCTCCTTGCTCTCCAAGGGTTTTGACTTGTTTTTGTTTTATGAAGATTCAGTGAGATTTAAAAACCCCGTCATTACATGTAATAATTGCCTTCCCTTTTAAAAATTATTATTTTATTTTGATTTTCATAGTATCTGCTACTATAGCCAATTTAACCACGTTAGAAAATATTCCTTGCTACATTACAGACCTCATTCACATCAACGATTACTTAAAACTTGGGCCAGTAAATATTCCACAATTAAATGAGGCTAATAAGGGCTTCCTGCATAGCTCAGTGGTAAGGAGGCCACCTGCAGTGCAGGAGGCTTGCTCAGGGGGACCCCCTGGAGAAGGGAGTGGCGACCCGTTCTCCACTCTTGCCTGGAGAATCCCATGGACAGAGGACCCTGGGGGCTGCAGCCCGTGGGGTTGCAAGACATGACGTAGTGACTAAACCACCACAGATAAGGATGAAACAGTGAGAACAGGTGAAAGGCAGTTTTATATATATAGCTCTGTATTTTCTATGTCTTTAGAATTTCAGACTGTGGAAAAATACCTGGCACGTCACAGCTGGACTCCAGGACGTTCTCTTCACTGAGTCTGAAGACAGGCCTCGGGCTCCTGCTGGAGCCGCTCACTGACGGCCCCATCCTTCCAGTGGGCGGGTCGCCGGGAAGGCACTCTGCCCTGCTCCGCGGACAGCTCCTCACGCCGGCATGCCGTCAGCTCACCCGACGGTGACCTGGGGAGAACAAGAGCAAGGAAGACATCCGTTAAGGTAATTTGAAATTACTTAAGAGTTTGAAAATTAGATTGGGAGTTTGGGATTGACATGTGCACACTACTGTATTTAAAACAGGTAACCTACTAGGACCTACCCTGTAGCAGAAAATAAATAAATAGAAGAAGGCCTTAAAGTTTCAGAAGAATTTGATTTCCTTGAATTCTACTCGAAAGGGGAAAAATGTGTGTATGCATATCAGAGTGCATGTTATATTTATATGGAAATAGACAGAATATCATGAAAAGGTTTGTCAAGTTCCTTGGGACACCACAGGTGAAACATACCCCTTGTGCATTAGTATTTACCGTGACGGGCATGGTATTCGACATATGTGTGCAAAGGTCCATTAAGCACGCACGTAAGAATTAGGGTGTTTTCCCTAAATTTGAGAATTAAATTGCTGTTTTTAATAAATGAAGTCCAGTAAAAAATTTCAAATAGCTTTCTAGTGTTAATAGCATCACAGGGAGAAGACGTGATTCATTTAAAAATCCGAGCGTGACCTGTGGGAGGTGGTCCAAGCCTGTGAAGCTGGGGACCAGAGGCTGAGCATCGTGGGGTCACCTTCGGGGGCTGCTTTGAGGGGTCCTGCCGGGGACCTGCGCTCGCTCGGCAGAGCCGCTGCGCGGAGCCGGACCGTCTACTGGGGGAGCCAGAGACTAGGGAAGGAGCCCTGCAAAGCCTGCGAGTGCTGTCACCAGCTCCGGGGCCCGGAGAGCTGGGCGCTGAGGGCCCGCAGCATCCACGCCCGGGGCCCTGGGGCGGAGCCCCCGGCAGGACCCGGGAGAGCACCGTGGAGAGAGGGAGCAGGAAAGAGGCAAGGCTGTGAGAAGTATTGGAGGAACAAAGGGAAGAGCTGCGTATGAGAAGCTGGCACAAAGATCGCCCCCGAAGTGGCCGAAGGGCAGATCCACGTGTGGTGACCTTAGGAGGAAGTCAGTGCTCTCGGACCTCGCCCCTGGGCCGTCACTAGGCCAGGGCTGTGTCGGAGGCTCCAGAGTACATGCATGTGTACATGTGTGAGCATGCACTGTGTATGCATGTGTGTGTACACGTGTGCGCGCACGTGTGTGCACATGCATGTGTGCATGTGTGTGGTTGCCAGCAGCCCCATGTGAAGTCTGGGAGGGAGCAGGAAGAGGAGAGGGTGCGCTCCGGGGGCAGGCCTGCTTCCTATCCTGCCCTGACTCTCCGCGGAGACAGACTTAGTCCGTGTTTTTCAGGCTCTGCTCTGACTTTTGTCAGAGCTCAGTGGAAGGGTGGCGTGGTGTGTCTTAAGCACACATTTCTTTGTTTCCTGATACACACTAAAGCTTCAGTGCATCGGATTTCCTTGAACAGACATGCTGTATGTCCTCGTTCTGTAGCTCTCAGGACATCTAAGAATAAAAGAGGCATAAACTGCCCAGACAGAGGGGCTGTGTCCCTGGGGCGCCTGCTCGGCTGGCGATGTGAGGGTCCCATGGGCATTTCCGTCCCACCCCCTTCAGGTCCCCAGTTTGCTGAGGTTGGAGAACTTTTTCCAGGGAAAGACCACACTAGCCAGGACCCCTGGCTCTGCCATGGTTCTCAGACGGGGGTCTTTCAGCCAGGACAGCACTTACACAGGCACGTCAGTTCAGTTATTTCAAGGCACTGCCCAAGCTTCGAGTGTGCCAGAGAACTTCAGCGCTGCTGGCAGACATTCAAAGTCTCGTTAGACAGCCTCTCGTGCGGTCTTTACCCCGGAAGCTCTCCAGCGGTGAGACGGGATCCAGGGCACGGCACCCAGCAGCAGCGGGTGCCCAGCATGGCAGAGGGCTGGGGGCCGGCCTCGGGGACAACTCCTCTGGACAGGCCTGGGACAGAGGCCCCTCCTGTGGACCATCCAGGGGGTGAAGTCTCACTCCACTGAGAGGAACTTTCTAGCTCCGACAGAAAGTCTGGGCACAGGTGGGTGGCAGGGGAGAAAAAACTATGAAAGCCGGGAAAACAGAATGGGAGCAGAAGTCTGTACGAGGGCGGAGACCGCAGGCCACGGCGTGCGGCTTTGGGGACGTGTGCCCCTGTGCCGGGGCGGAGGATCGGCACGGTTAGAAGCAGAAAGTCGGTGCACGGGTGCTAAACCTAGAGAACTGGAACGCAGCCGTGTAAATGGCTTACCTGGGAAAAAGTGAAGTTCAACGCCCCCGGAAACTCCTAAAAGAACCAAGGGCTCATTCTCTTGTGCAGGAGGGTGGGTGTCGGGGGTCAGTGGAGGTGGTGCGGCTGCTCTCTGCTCAGCCGGCAGCAGGACCTGATGTCTGGAACCCCGGCAGGCGCGGGTCTGACTTCACGTCGTAGCAGATGGGCCCGGTGGGGCAGCGGGTGGCCAGGCGCTGGGGCTCCAGGTCTCCTCTGCCACCCACGTGCCCAGCAGCAGGCGGGTCCTCAGCGTGGCCGGCAGCCTGGCACCTTCTTTCTAATTGCATTGCCATAGCAGCTACTGGGCTGGATTAATGACGGCTGCCTTCCACTGCCCAGACTCCTGGGCGGACGGGGAGCTTTGTCCATCATTTATCCGAGGATCCCCCGGCGCTTTGTCAGGAAGACGCAGCAGACGAATAAATTACATTGGTTGCCAATAAGATCAGAGAGAGGGAAAGCACTCGATGGAGGGAGTCAGTGGTTTTCGGCGTAGAGGGTGCCGGATGAATGCAAAGCGGGGGGCTGTCTCTGTTGCCGCCGTGTCACCAGACCTCTGCCGAGGTGTCCAGGGCCCCCTGCTCGCTCTGTGAGACGGACGGCTGCAGCCACTGGCTCTCCTCGCTGCACACATGTGCCAGCCCCTGCGTGCTGTGAGGCGGGTTTCAGGAGCATCGTTGTTGACGGTGCCTGAGTGTCTTCTTGACAATCTCACTGATCCAATGTTACTTACAAGATAAAACATGAATCGGAATAAAAAGCAAGCTGTTTCTATGAAGCCCAAGTTCAGTGCAATTAATACATTGCTTGAGAAGGTCTTGCTTGTCTTTAAAGAAAGCAAAGCAGGAGACGTTGGGTGAATTTGGGTCTGGGATGCGGGAAAGACATCAGGAATTACCGTTGGTAACCATGGAGAGGCCTCCACAGGCCGACTGCTGAAACAATTGTCCCAGGGACACAAGCTGAATGAAGCCCGGCAGGCAGGCCAGGGGCTGGGGTGCCATGTGGGGCTGAGGTTCCGAAGGCTCCCCCATTCCTCTTGGGGGAGAAGCGATTAACTCACTGGCCCTTGCTCTCTTTATCTTTGTTCACCGATGCATTGATCAGACGTGAAAACTCCTCCTGAAAGAAAATTAGTTATTTGGTTCTAGTGGAAAAACAAGTGTTCCTAAGCTGAAAAATCTCAGTAAGCTACACACTGCTTATTATTCATGTGTTTTATTTTTGTCTGCACTGGGTCTTCCTTGTGGTGTGTGGGCTTCTCTTGCTATGGTGTGTGGGTTCTAGAGAGTGTAGGCTTAGTTGCCCAGTGGTATGTGGGATCTTAGTTGGCTGACCAGGAATCAGACCCGCGTCCCCTACATTGGGAGCACGGATTCTTAACCAGTGGACAACCAGGGAAGTCCCTACATGCTATTCAAAAAATGGAGCATAGCACAGCCAAGAATGCACAAGCCTTCCCCCAAAAGAGCGCTTCCCCAAGTCACTGTTCGGAATACAAGAGTAGCAAAGTGAGAAAAAAAAGACTGCATGGTCAGAAGTGTGAAATCCACTATAATGGGGATCAATGTAAAGGCTTGAGTCTTTATTTGATAATTTAGCAAAAACCAATCAATACAAACTTGAGTTAAGACTGAGGTCTACAGGGAATAATCTGAGGGGAATATTCTGAAGATCCTCTTTTGCAAAACAGTTTTATCTGGATTGTAATTCTGAACCACCACGTTTGCTGTTTATTCATTGGTCGTGTCCGACTCTTTGTGACCCCATAGATTGCAGCACACCAGGCCTCCCTGTCCTTCACCATCTCCCGGAGCTCGCTCAAATTCGTGTCCATCGAGTCAGTGATGCCATCCAACCATCTCATCCTCTGTGGTCCCCTTCTCTTGCTCTCAGTCTTCCCCAGCATCAGGGTCTTTTCCAAACCATTGCATTACTGTATCACTAACACCGGTTTTTAAATTGCTTGCTGTACCATATGCTGGGCAGTGCTTTTAATGGTTTTCACTCATGTTACAGAATAAGATTAGCATCTGAGTCTCAGATGAGAACCAGGGCCCCTGGACACCCAGGGAAGTCTCTACACACTCTGTAAAAGGCGGAGCATGACCAAGAATATGCATATTTTCCCCAAACAGGGCCAGTGTGTTCATCTTCATCCTCAGCCTGTGTCTCTATCTCTCTATCACCTATCGCTTCCTCTCTTCCTTTCTCTATCTTACATCTATCTACCATCTATCTCTATTTGAGTTGGCCTCAGGAACCAGAGACCAAATTGCCAATGTTCGCTGGATTATAGACTAAGCTAGGGAATTCAAGAAAAACATCTACCTCTATTTCATCGACTACACTAAAGCCTTTGACTGTGTGGATCATAATAAACCCTGGAAAGCTCTCAAATAGATGGGAATACCAGACAATCTTACCTATCTCCCGGGAAACCTATACGTGGGTCAATAAGCAACAGTTAGAGCCTTGTAAGAACAACTGATCGATTCAGGACTGAGAAAAGAGTACCACAAGGCTGTCTGCTATCCCCTGTTTACTTAATCTATGTGCTGAGACATCATGGGAAATGCCGGGCTGGATGAGCTACAAGCTGGAATCAAGACAGGTGGGAGAAACATCAACAACCTCAGATAGGCGATGATACCACTCTAAAGGCAGAAAGGGAAGAGGAACTAGAGAGCCTCTTGAGGGGGAAAGAGGACAGTGAAAGAGCCGCCTTAAAACCAAATATTAAAAATCTAAGATCATGCCTTCCAGCCCCATTACTTCATGGCAAATAGAAGGGGAAAAGGTGGAAGTAGTGACAGATTTCCTCTTCTTGGGCTTGAAAATCACTGCAGATGGTGACTGCAGCCTTGAAATCAGATGTTTGTTTCCTGGCAGGAAAGCTATAACAAATCTAGACAGTATGTTGAAAAACAGAGACATTACTCCGCTGACAAAGGTTCATATAGTCAAGGCTATGGCTCCCCACTGATCATGTACAATTGTGAAGAACTGATGCCTTCAAACTATGGTGCTGGAAAAGACTCCTAAGAGTCCCTTGGACAGCAAGGAGATCAAACAGGACAATCTTAAGGGAAATCAACCTCGAATACTCACTGGAAGGACTGAGGCTGAAGGTGAAACTCCAGAAGTTTGGTCATCTGATGTGAACAACTGACTCATTGGAAAAGTCCCTGATGCTGGGAAAGATCGAGGGCAGAAGGAGAAGAGGGATTCACAGGATGAGATGGCTGGACGGCATCACCGGTGCAATGGGTGTGAACTCAGGCAAACTTTGGGAGTTGGTGAGGGACATGGAGGCCTGGCGTGCTGCAGCCCATGGGGTCGCAGAGAGTCAAACACAACTGGGCTACTGAACAACAAAAACAACAGTTTTGAAGACTGAGTGATGGACAAAAGAAGCATGTCTTTACCCTCAGGGAGATAAATTCTAATAGAAACTGAAGATATTAAATGCAACTATAGAAATAAGATTCTGTGTGTGGTTGCAATTAATGGTAATATCTATTAGAAAAGATTTCGAACTCTTACATAAGGGAGAGCGCAGCGTGTAGGCACAATACTGTCTGGGAAGAGAGGTTATCAGAAAAAAGGGCTTTCTCTTCTGCATCTATTATGATTTACCAGTTATGCCAGCCCATTTTTCCATCTTTGAGTAGCTAGAAAAGTTGAATAAAAATACAAAGAACTAAAATTGATTACAGGTTTGGGGAGCTACTGAGACACCTACCAGTCAAACAAAAAAGATTCATGATGGTTTGTTAATAAGGTGTTAATGTTGAACCACTAGTGGGCCTGTTAACATGGGTCAGCAGATTTGTGATTTCTTGCTAGTTTGCAACTCTCATGGTAGTTTGTTATTACCTTAATTATAGGGCTTCCCTGGAGGCTCAGACGGCAAAGAATCCACCTGCAATGGGGGAGACCTGGGTTCAATCTCTGGATTGGGAAGATCCCCTGGAGGAGGGAATGGCTACCCACTCCGGCATTCTTGCCTGGAGAATCCCATGGATAGAGGAGCCTGGCAAGATATAGTCCATGAGGTGGCAAAGAGTTGGACATGACTGAGTGACTAAGCCCAGAACAGCACATGTATAACTTGGATTTCCCTGGTGGCTCAGCTGGTAAAGAATCTGCCTGCAATGCAGGAGACCCCAGTTTAGTTCCTGGGTCGGGAAGATCCCCCAGAGAAGGGAGAGGCTACCTATTCCGGTATTCTTGGGGTTCCCTGATGGCTCAGATGGTAAAGAATCCACCTGCAATGCAGGAGACCTGAGTTTGATGCCTGGGTCAGGAAGATCCCCTGGAGGAGGACATGGCAGCCCCCTCCAGTGTTCCTACCTGAAGACTCCCACGGACAGAGGAGCCTGGCGGGCTACAGTCCATGGGGTCGCAAAGAGTCAGACACCGAGCGACTGAGCGCAGCACAGAGATGTCTAGAGTGGTGAGAGGCCTGGACAGAGGGACAGAGAGGGGAGTGGGCTGGCTTCCAGCGCCCCTTTCCCCTCATGCAGATTCTGACATGGCATGGCACTCGGAATCAGGAAGGATGCGTAGAACTTCCAACATGCTCCTCGGCCGGAGATAAAAACAGAAGTTCAGGTCACGTTGCTCCCTACATCTGTTATCAGGCATATAGGTATCTATAACTGCTGAATCCTCCGGGTGCAATGGCCCTTTTAACAAGCAATAGTGAGCCTGGGGGTCTCTAATCAAGCTCTTGGACAAAAACCCCTCTTGTCTGATATTTCCAGGACCAATATGGCTTTTACGTGCTTACAGTTGGCCTGGCATTTTTTCCCTAATCTTTTGGTTTCAGTCACTTTATGTTCAAGCATTTAAAGTTCATCTCTGATAGACAGAGTGTCATTGGCTCTCATTTTTTTTTTTTTTAATTTTTGTTTATTTTTTATTTTTGGCTGTGCTGGTTCTCTGTTGCTGCCCGGGGGGCTTTCTCTAGCAGCTGAGAGTGGGGGCTGCTCTCCAGCTGTGCTTCCATTGCCCTGGCGTCACTTGTGGGGCGCAGGGCCCTAGGGGGCACAGGTTTCAGCAGCTGCAGCTCACAGGCTTAGTGGCTCCAAGGCATGTGGAATCTTCCTGGCCCAGGGATCGAACTGATGTCTCCTGTATCGCAAGGCAAATTCTTAACCACTGGACCACCAGGGGAGCCCAGTTCTTGCTTTATTGTTCTGTCTGACAATCTTTGCCTTCACTGAAGTGTTTAAAACTATGGTTTTCCTAGTAGTCATGTATGGATGTGAGAGTTGGACCATAAAGAAAGCTGAGCACCGAAGAATTGATGCTTTTGAACTGTGGTGTTGGAGAGTCCCTTGGACTGCAAAGAGAGCCAACCAGTCCATCCTAAAGGAAATCAGTGCTGAATATTCATTGGAAGGACTGATGCTGATGCTGAAACTCCAATACTTTGGTCACCTGATATGAAGAGCTGATTCATAGGAAAATACCCTGATGCTGGGAAAGATTGAAGATGGGAGGAGAAAGGGACGACAGAGGACAAGATGGTTGGATGGCATCACCGACTCAATGGATATGAGTTTGAATAAACTCCGGGAGATGGTGATGGACAAGGAAGCCTGGCATGCTGCAGTCCATGGGGTCTCAAAGAGTCACACATGCCTGAGCGACTGAACTGAACTGAAGTGTTTAGTCCATTTACATTTAATGTACTTATCCACATGATGGCATTTAGGTCTGCTATTTTGCTACTTGCTGTTTATTTGTCTCATCTGTTTTGGTCTTTCTGTCCCTCTTTTCCGATCTTCTTCAGGGTTAATCAGATACTTTCCAGTCTTGGTGGTGGTCATGAAAACGCAGCTTTCAGATCTCTAAGTACAGGGCCCTGCTAATACGCGTTCATCAGTGTTTGGGAGACGGCCACGTTCCCACAGTCAGGTCCTGGTCGGGAGTGTGCAGCCCTGCCCTCTGAGACGTGGGCCTCTATGGGGGGTCACATTTCCTTGAGGACCCCATTGGCCTTATCACACTCTGCTGGCCCACATCACAGTCTCAGCCTCCTACTCCTTCCCTCTCTCCCATGGGAGGGGGTCTGCATCAAGATCTGACCCAAACTGCCCATGGGCGTCTTCTCCTAGAAGTCGCTCAGATGTCTAATCCCATCTCTGTGTTTGCTCCTTGGAGAGCACACTAACGTGAAGCTTTACTTTAACGCCTTTACTGACTTCCTAGCTGCGTCTCTGCATTAGTGCTGAGACACTGCCATGGAGATCACCATGTGCATCTTAAACTTAACCCAGTCTGCTTAGAGGTGATATTCAATTATGTCAGGTAAAATGTGGACTCCTTATAATCAAATGAAGACGTGAAACTCAAGGTATACATGGAGGATGGATAAAATTTAGCGAAGAGAGAGAAAGGGTAGGAAGAACTTTGCAGGAAAACATCATACTGAATAACAAGCAATTGCCTGGAACAGGACGGGTGAGGAGAAGAGTGGCCTGAGGGCTGGACACAAAACAAGAACAAAACTAGCCTGTGGGGAGCACTTAAGGAGTGCCCCAAGGCACACGCGATTCCTGCGAATCTCCACAGACACGGTGGGAGGAGAGGATTCCCACCACTCACACCTCACAGACAAACAGGCTCGCCCGCGTCCTCCAGTCACACGGGGAGGCTGGGGGCTGGGCTGCAGCCGGCCGGGTGAGGCAAAAGGCAGCTGAGAGGTTTTGGCTTCTGGGGGCAGGGGCTGACCCAGGAGCCATGAAGTAGGACGCGGGGTTAAGACTTTGCAGCAAAAGTCGTCACATGCCTTCCTAACCTCGCTCGCCCGGGTGAGACTGACCTGTGGCCCCTGCCGCCCGCTGCCCCGGAGGCGTGGTCTCCACCACCAGGCTCCTGGACTGGGGCCTCCCCCTCCTCCACCCTCGGCCCCGCCCGCACCCCGATGCCCCTGCGCTGCACTCTCTCCGTGGCCCAGCCCATCCCTGGGTTTGGTCCAGAGGCAGTGAGCGCGCTGGGCACCTGTCCTCGGCACCCTCGGGGAAGGACGAGGCTTCGTCCTGAGAGCTGACACTCCTGAGACAGGACGCTGAGGCCACACGGGGGCTGGACCAGGCTGTCAGCACAGTGGGCTGGAGAGACAGCGAGGCAGGCTGCGGTGTCAGGACTGGGACTAGTGGTCAGCCTGTCCAGCAGGAATCTCAGGGGAGTCACTGAGGAGGCCTGGCTGCGGCTGTGTGGGCACCAGGATGTTCTCTCCAGGGGGGCGGGGGGAGGGGAAGGAAGGGGAGAGGGGAGAAGGGAGGAGGGGGGGATGGAAGGGGGAGAGGAAGGGGATGGAGGAGGGAGGAGGGATGGGAGGATGGAAGTCGGGGAATGGAGGGGGGAGGAGGGATGACAGGAGGGAGGTAGGGGGGAGGAAGGGGATGGAAGTGGGGGGGAAGGGAGGGGAGGGCCACTCCAGGGGCCGGTCCTGACACGCCTGCCCCATGTGGGTCATGGGGGCCTTGGGGCCGGGTGCTCTGTACATAGTGGGTGGTGTGTTGGGGGGACTTCCGGGTCAGCACCCTGTCCTCCATCAGCCGTGGTCACCACCTCACTCTCTTCACTGAAAGTAAGGCTGCAGGTCTTGGCTAAATTCCAGCAGGCCATCCAGGCTGCGCTTAAATTAGAGCCTGATCTCCCTCCCGGAGTTGTGGAGGAAAGAAATGCCGGGGGTGTGGCTTTATGTTTCAAAATGCAGGGAGACTGCAATCCCCACTTTCTGCAGAAATAGAAACACACTTTACGTTGTCCGTGAATTCAGCAGGGTTCAATTCTGGGCTTTAAACGAGTGACCCCGGCTTGCATTTGGGTCCCCACGTCACGGCCGGCTCGTGTCCCCTTGTCATTCCTTCACTGGGTGTCCAGCACTGGCGTCACACACACGGGAGCAGGGGCACACGCATTTGCACACACACCTGACCCCACTCGCACACACCTGCGCCTGTTTTTCTGCCATGCTTCTTCCATAGTTTCCATCCACAGGGGTCTGCAGCTTCCGTGGGAAGTGTCCCCAGTGTGGCCCTCCCGATCACATGCAAGGCCACTCCCCAGCCCTGCCCTCCGTGTCCCATGTCTTCACCCTCAGAAACTGCGGCTGCATCCCTGGAAGCTGCTCAGAACAGTTAAGTGAGGACGCGGCTTCGATCTGCCTCCAACAGCCCTCTCGCTTGGACCCTCCCGAGATGGGCCCTCTGTGCGGATGGCCTGGACCAGAAACTGGCCACACTCCCCATCCCACTCGAGGGCGCTGGGTCAGTTTGCAGTGTCAGAGCCGATGGGGGGCTCAGGAGGGCAGAGAAGACACTTCCTCCCTCCGTTCCGGAGCGTCCTATCTTCTGCCCCTTTGAAAAGAAGCAGAAGCGAACAGAACCCTGGGCAGCGAGTCGGGTCGTTTCTGCAGATGCTGCCCCACCCGCCCCGCACTCTCTCTGGCTCGCCTGCCTTATTTCTGGAAGTGGGTTGTTCAATAATTCAGGAGGAGCAAGAATCAGCATATCTTAGAGCATACTTGATGTGCCAACACACAGACTGCAGACTGTTTCATTTCAATTAGCCTCTTTGTTGCCAACAAAAGCCTGGCAAAGCCCCCTGCGAGCGGCCGGGCCACAGCGTGGCAGGCCGGCCGGGGTCCCTTTCTCCCCCGTTCCTCCTGCCTCAGCCGCTCCTTCACCTCCTCGGGCTTATCTGCGCTTGTCCCCGTATCGCCTTACCTGGGATCAGGTGTCTTTGCTAGCACACAGGCCGGGGCCGCCTCCCTCCTGACTCTCTGATCTCCGGGCTAATTGGCTCAGGTGTAAGCCGAGCCAGTGGGCCGCGGCTTTGAAGTGGCGGTGCGGTGCCGGCGGACCCTCGCCGTCTGTGCGTCAAATGCCAGCCGAGGCCCCGGCTCGCCACGAGGGCCGCTAATAAAAAACAAAACCAAACAGGGGCCATCAGGCCCTCCTACCGGGCTCCGGGCTGCGCACTAGCTCACCGTGAGTGCGTCGTTAGTTTTGCAGGCTGGGCCTGGCTGCGATGGGACCTGAGCCGGGGCGTGCCGGGGCCTGGGCGGGGTGCCAGCAGCTCCTTCTTTGCAGGTGAAGCCACCCCACGCTTTGATCAATGCAGTTGCTTCACGTCACAGGTGCAGGGCCAGCTCCCGGCCCGCGCGGTGCTCTGCTTGACCACTGTGTAATCACTGAGCGGTCAGCCCCACGGCACAGACCGCTGGCTGCCTGGCCTGATGGCCTTTCTCGGTCCCTTCAAAGGACGTGCAGGGCTCCGGCCTCGGCGGTGTGAACCAGAGATCGCTTTTAAAAGGAGCAAAGGCAGGTGCAGCCAACTCTGAGTTTGCCCAGATTCTCTGTTTCCAACCCTCAAACCCATGGCGTGAAAGGGGCACCGAGCGTGAGCTCTTCCCGAGGAGTCTGGCTGCCGGACACTCCCCAGAATCCTGCTCGCCTCCGGGAACCACGTGGTGACCCGTCCCCTCGGCCACTCCCTCAAGCTCCACTCTGTGTCCGGGACTCGCAAAACTCCCCGTGCTCAGCTTGAGGCTAAACCTGCAGCTCCTTCCAAACCCTTTCTGATGAGATAGTTTGAGAAACCAGACCTTCACGTAACCATGGCAGATGTAGGGAGTAGGCTTCGGTCTGATTTAAAGGATAAACTTGGGACTCCCATGATCTTCCACACAGGAGCTGTCCGTGTGTAGACTGCCTGTGTGCTCAGGACCGCTGCTTGGGGCCCTCAAAACCACCTATGAGTTATAATTTGTTCTGCAGACAGCATCCTCCTACTTGATTATTCCCAAGAAGGAAATGCTAAGATTTGTGCTGGGAAAATATTTTAAAAATCCCTCACCACAGGATAAAATTGTTGGCATGTCATATAGATCAAGCATAATTTTATAATCTTCAATCTGCGGCACTTATTATGTTATATAATATGGGGTGTATATGCAAAGGAATGTTACTCAGCCATGAAAAAGATGAAGGCTGTGCCATTTGCAGAGGCACGGATGGGCCTAGAGACTGGTATGCAGAGTGAAGAGAGTCAGAAGGAGAAAAACAAACATCATAGATTAATGCATGTATGTGGACTCTAGAAAAATGGTACAGATGAACCTATTTGCAAAGCCGAAATAGAGATGGGGATGTAGAGAACAGATGTGTGGGCACTGGGAAGGCAAGGGAGGGTGGGGTGAGTTTTGAGGTTGACATGTATGCACTGCTGCATGTAAAATAGAGAAATGACGAGAACCCACTGGATAGCACAGGGAGCCCTACTCGGCACTCTCAATGGGATGGAAATCCACGTATGTGTATGGATAGCTGCCTCGATTCGTTGTACGGCAGAACCTGATGTGACCCTGTAAAGCAACTATCCTCCAACAAAGATATTTTTAAAAGCTTTAAGACTGGGATCTGGATAAAATAAATGACTGTCGCTTGAATATTAAGAAAGCCCGTTTTGTCTCCTTTGTTTAGTGACGCACGTGAAGCTTTTACGAAGGTTTTTAAGACAACGGAGACTACGCATCTCCCCCCACCCCCATCTCGCATAAATTCCTCTTACTTGGTCATTTGAGTACAGAACTCATTTAAATTCTCCAACTCACATCCTGGACCTACAAACTTTCCAGAGGTGCTTTGAAGAGTCACACCTCACGCACTCTTGACATTTCCAGCGAAACCATGGACCATGGTCTCTGCAGAATGGTTTAACTCTCTGGCCCTCGGTTTTTAATTATTACTGAGGGAGAAAGCCAGGGGAGCAAGGAATTAGAGTAACTTCCAGGCTTTCCCCCGAAGTTTGGCTAATTAGTGAGCAGCAACTAAATGACCACCTCGCTCCATGAGGGCGGTTTGGAGGATGCTTCCAGACAGACAGAAAACAACAACAACAAAAAAGCAGCAACTCAAGTTCATTATCCACTGCCCGAATCTACCAGGTGGTGCAGGGTTTAAGCGAAGATGTGGCTTTACACAGGTGTATTGCATTAAAGAAAACGTGCTTCATGTAGAAAATCACATCTAGAAAGGTTAAGGCACTGAGGTTTTTTTCGCATAGCCACTGAAGTTTGGCAGAGGTGTGCTATTCTGGGCTTTCTGCATATTTTATGTCTATCATCTCTGGAGACCTGAGTCGCATGTCAGGAGTGCAGGGAAATGGCAGCTGAGTCCCCGGGAGTAGTCTGGCCACCTTGTCATGATCCGCATGATCGTTCCACAAATCCATCAGGACAGGCGTGGAGCGAGGCTCCCTCCGAGTTCAGTGAGGTTTGACGGAGGATGCTGGAGGGTCGGGGAATGGCCCTGGTCCTCCGGCTCGTGGGTGGAAGGGCGGCTGAGTCAGGTTGGCCTGTGAGATGGCCTGGCCTCCTTTGCCCAACTGCCCATTTGCTGTCCATGAGGGAAATGGACAGGGAGGGATGAGACACACGAGCTGCACCGGTCTGCTTTACAGATGGGGAAACCGAGGCAGGGTTTGCAGTCAGATAGCTGAATTCTCTGTTTATTGCAAAGCCTGCAGTCACCTTCGTGCTTCCCAGTGAACACCGTTCAAGGACACAACTCCACGGAAACGCCCGCTCCTGGGAGCAGAGCATCACGTTTCCTGGAACAAGCAGCAGAAGTCGCAGAAGTCACAGCAGTCTGTTTTTGTCATCGGTTTGTTTGTGTGCCTAGTTGTGTTTAAATGGGAGTGTTACCTGGAGATGCTAGAAAGGAACGGAAGGCAAGGGTGGTTTTATTCATCACCTTCCATGAAGGAGGAGGCCACCAAGAGCTTGCTAAACACACAAAGGAAGGACGCTTCAGAGACACCTGCACACACAGCCCCCGACACAGGCGCTGGGCAGGGGAGCACGGCACGCACTCAGGTGGCAGGTGGCCTTCCTGGGTTTCTGTGCGGCAGATGGGCTGCTGGCGCGGGGTCCACGGGGGTCTGTCTCTCCGTCGGCCACGGGGATGTCATTAACACATGCACACCACTCACCTGGGCCAGCTACTCCAGAGGACACCGTTATAATGAGCCTCCCCGTGTGATTTTGCAAGGGCTATTCTTTGAGAAGCTTAGAGCTCATTACCGACATTATCCTGCAAATTCTCCAACCACCCAAAGAAGTGTTTTCATATATTTATTCCTTTCCCCCCAGTCCCAGCCCCAGAGAAGAGCTTTGCGGAAGAGAGGTCATCTTTGCGACTAGTGGATAATTATAATCCCAGTTAATTTAATACAAATGACCTGCATGAGTGATCTATGCCCAAAACATGGTTTTCCTAGGTATTATTTTTTTATCTGAATTTTCAAGAATTGTTCACACTCTCCATTGAATTTTTAAAATTTGTAGGTAGCACATCAGTAATTCCTTTCTGAATGGTACTGCTTTCTTGCTTATAAACAGAGTAAATGCCAGTATTCTTTACACTGAGTTAATTCTGGAGTATTTTACTGAAAACATTCTTCCTGGTTGTCTCATCTCCTCCGTCTTTCATCTCTGTCCCCTCATCTTCTTTTTCTCCGGCACCATCTTCCCCAGCTCTGCACGGTCATGCTCTTGTTCCTTTCATCAACCTGGTCTTTCAGTCCTGATCGCCCTCCCACTCTGCATCAGCCACAGAGACAGCAAGAGTCCTGCTCAGTAAGGACCATGGTCAGCAGACAAGAAGGCGGCTGTGACTCCAAGTCCATGTTCACGGTCTGTGTGATCTCACAACCACAGTTAACAGATACGAGCCCCTTGCGTGTCAGGAACCTTTCTAAGCTCCTCACGGAGGTTCACTCACTGAACCCCACACCATGTAATTAGGCAGGTGCTATTACCATCCACGCCTTCCGGAGGAAAAGGTACAGAGTGGCTCACCGCCCCCCCCCCCTCCCAGGGAGAACACCTCCATGCTGATGCACAGGTGTGAAGCCCTAGTGAGCCAGGGGTGACTTAAGGATTTTTGCCAACTCCAGGAATCAGAAGACTTGGTTTTGTTGTCTCCATTTTCCTGAACGACCAAGGTCTGGCTTGAGCAAGGAGAGACGTGCATTAGGACTCCAGGTCTACTGTTGAAGGCTGTGCTGTCTGCGGAGGCCTGGGGGCTTCGGAGCTCACCTTTGACTACGTGTCACAAGAGCCAAGCTACTGCAGGCCCAACAGGTGGAGGCCCACGTGTCTTCTGCAGCACGCTTCTGGAGGTCCTCAGCCCAGGGCCTGTGAGCTGTCAGGAAGAGTCCACGAGAGACCTGAGCACTATCTTTCTCCATGCGCTCCCAAGAAAACTGGTCAGCGAGTCTGTCTTTTTTGGTCAAGGAAATGGAGGCATCCCAGGAATTTCCATTAGGTAGAATCCTACTTATGTCTCATTGGACATCAACCATCTCTGCCTGTAAAGGAGTCATCCTTTAGTTGGATGTGGAAATGTGCTTAGAATAAAGTTATTTAAGTAGGGAAGATGAGAACATAAGATAAACAAAGAGTGGTCTCTGCTACAGGGAGGGCATTGAGGAAAAAATAAAATTTGCTTGTTTTCAAATGGAGTCATATCTCTAGGAGGGAAAATAATGTAAATTAAAAACATATATCCACACTTTGTCTTTTCTAAAGGCAAATTGGACTTTCTGTAATGTGTAAGAAATTCCAGCCAATAAACTAAATTAAAGAGAGCCTAGGCTGGTATCAACCTAGACCAGTGACAGAAGCAAATGAAAATCTCTCTAGAAGAAATATCGTCACCCAAACCCCTCAGAATTCTCTACTTTGAGATATCCCAATATAAGTTTACAGTTTAAAAATGTAGGAAACCCACATACAAAATCAGCATGAACACAAAAATAGGCAGAGAAAAATAGTAAAAGATTTCAGATGTTTGAAAATTCATGTACATAATACAAAATAAGCATGTCTAAAATTTTTAAAAGGAAGAAGAGACTATAGAAAATATCATGTTTGTCATAGTACCAAAAAGAACTACTAGAATGAAAAATGCTAGCAATGAAAATAAAACAAAGTGAAACAAGCCCTCAGCGAATGCTCCCAGAACTAGAGACGACTGAACGGTCACTAGATAACTGGAAGATAGCTCCAAATAAATTACCCCGAGTGTAGCCGAGACAGGAAGAAAACAGAAATGACTTTAAAAGTATGGAGGTTGGTAAACAGCCCTAACCAGTCTACTCAGGTTCCCAGGAGGTGAAAAGAGAAAATAGGAGAAAACAGAATGTGAAAAAAAATGGCAGTGCATTTTCCAGATTTGATAAAATACCTACTTTCAGATTTAGGCTCACAACAACTTCCAAACTAGAAAAACAAACAAACGAAAGAATTCTAACAGTAGACATGTTCTAGTAAAATTGCTGAAACTTTTAGACAAACATCAGATTTCTAAAAATAGACAAGAGAACGAGATGGTTTGCTTAACATGCTGCCAATCCAGAACTTTATATTTGTGAAGGAAGACCACATTAACAGTAAAGTCATTGTAAAATAAGTGACTCTGAGTGAAATATCAGAAATGCAAGACCTGCTGCATAAGTATTAGTAAGATGAGGTCATCATAACAATAGAAATCATGGGCCAATCTCACTACTATATTGGACACACAAAATACCAAACAAAATCAACAGACTGAATCCAACAAAAAAATTAATTTAAAAAGTAATAAGAGTACATTTTGAGCAAGCTGAGCTTACCCCAGAAATGCAAGATGACTTAGCATTAGGAAATGCATTAAATAAATTTGTCATATTAATTAATTTGATGAGAAAAGAGAATATATCTGTGACAGTATGTGTGCAAAAAGCATTTGATACAACTTACCACCAATTCATGATTTCTTATTAAAAAAAAAAAAACTCTTTTGAATTAGGAGGAGAAAACCCTCTTAACCTGAAAGTATGTCTACCAGGAAGCCTACAGCAAATATCATGGAGGAGGTGACTCTTTAGAACCATCTCCTTAAATTAGAAAAAAGACAAAAACATTTACCAGTAGGTTTTTATTTCTATATTCTATGGGAAGTCCTAGCCAATGAAATAACACAGGGAAAATATTAAACTGTGATAGGAGAGGCTACAATGTTCCTTTTTCATACAATTTTTCTAATCAGAAAACCCAGAGTAATCTACAAACTGTTAGCTCAATAATAGAAATTAGTGTATTTTCTACATACAAACTCAATATACAAAAATTTATCTTAATATATCAGAAAAAAGATGTAATTTAAAAAATACACTAGACACAATAGTGTATAAAAGATAATGTAGATAATTTTTTTTTTTTTTAGTTCTACCAGTTTCTTGTTACCAACCCATCTCCCTCCACCCTCGTGCACACATGCTCAGTCATATAATCCCATGGACTTCAGCCCGCCAGACTCCTCTGTCCATGGGTTTTTCCAGGCAAGAATACTGGAGTGGGTTGCCATTTCCTTCTCCAGATAATGTAGATAATTTTTAGAGAAAATAACACAGATTTATTATAGATAAATTTGCTTATTAAAGAAAATCTAAAGGGAAGATATATTTGTAGATTTAAAGATCTAATTTTCCCCCAAGTTGTTCTATATATTTAGTGCATTGACAGTAAAAATTCCTGGTTTCTCAAGGAGCTTGAGGATGGACCAAAAATTGCTATAGGAGAAAAATGAGCTTGCCCTATTAACTCCCAAAACTTATTATAAAATCATTGTGTTGTGATTTGCATTCTCCAAAAAGACGTGTTCATACCCCCTAACCCCTAATACCTGTGATGTAGGGTCTTCACAGAGGTAATTACTGAAATGAGACCACAGTGGGAGAGTGGGGGTTCTAAACCCAGGTGACTGCTGACCTTGTAAGAAGGGAAGAGACACAGGGACACCCCCCCACACACACACACCCCCCCACACACACCCACACACACCCACACCCCCCACACTCCCCCCCCACACACACCCACACACACACCCACACCCCCACACCCCCCCCACACACCCCCACCCACACACACACACCCACACACACACACACCCACACACACACCCACACCCCCCCCCACACCCACACACACCCACACCCCCCACACTCCCCCACACACACACACCCACACACACCCACACACCCACACCCCCACACACCCCCCCACACCCACACCCACACCACACCACACACCCACACACACACCCACACACACCCACACCCCCCACACACCCCCCCCCACCCACACACCACCACACCCACCCACACCCACACACACACACACCCACACACACCCACACCCCCCACACCCCCCCCCACCACACCCACCCCCCCCACACACACACACACCCCGCCACACACACACACACAGGGGAGCACCAGGGAAAATGAAGGCAGGGGTTGGCGCGAGGCTCCCTCAGCCAAGGGACACCCAGGGCTTCCAGTCACCACCAGAAGCTGGAAGAGACAGGAAAAAGCCTTCAGGGGCAGCACGGCCCTGCCAACCCCTGGACTTCTGGCCTCGGGGACTCAGACAATAAATTTCTATTGTTTTACTTTGCTTGATTCGTGGTACTTTGTTAAGGCAGACACAGGAACTGATCCCCATGGTGTATGTGTGTTAGCTGCTCGGTCGTGTCCGACTCTTTGCGACCCCAGGACTGTAGCCCGCCAGGCTCTTCTCTCCACGGGATTCTCCAGGAGGGAATACTGCAGTGGATTGCCATGCCCTTCCTCAGGGCACCTTCCCAACCCAGGGATCGAACCCGCATCTCTTATGTCCCCTGCATTGGCAGGTGAATTATTTACCACTAGCACCACCTGGAAGTCCATGGTAATAAACCATAATATTGATTCGTAATAGACAACAGAGCAGGAAGGAAAAGACTGGAAACACGCCCAACGCCGTGTGGACGTTTGGCAGTCAACAGAGGGAGTTCTCAAAACCAGGAGGAGGGTACACGGCTTCACAAGGGAGCCGGGAAAGTGGCTGTGTCAGTCGCTCAGTCATATCCGACTCTTTGCGACCCCATGGACTGCAGCCCGCCAGGCTCCTCTGTCCATGGGATTCTCCAGGCAAGAAAACAGGAGTGCATTCTAAAGGGGCCGGGGCTCTGTAACCTGCATGACATTCAAAGAACTAAATATGACACAGGTGGCTTTGTTTTGAAAAATAACGTTATGGAGTTGTAATTAGGAAATATTTCCAAAGCAAGAGACAAAAGAATGAGCTGGGAAGAACAGGATGGAGACAAGGCAATCGAGTGCAGGTGAAGGATGAAGCCGGGGGCGAAGTGAGCCCAGCCTGCCCCACTCAAGACCGTCTCCAGGGCCAGCTGAGCGCTGGCATTCAGGGAGAAGCCAGGCTTCCCGTCTCTGCTCCTGACATGTTTTCTCTCCTTCTGGCTCCTGGTTATACACCCACACACATCACTGCTCTGGCTAATACAAAAGAGAAGCCCTCTCAGATCCATTAGTATTTCAGGCCTTCATCCCTGTAACTACTAACCATGGTGTGACCCTCATCCAACATTTTGCATCCGTGCATGAAGTGTTTGGGGTGCATGTACCCCATACGCTTTATGTTGAGTCTCTGCCTGAGTGCAGCTCGCGTGACGGTTAGCTTTGTGGGCCACCTGGGTTTGATTAAATGTCATTCCGGGTGTGTCAGTGAAGGTGTGTCCCATGAGATTAGCCTTTGAATCAGTGGACGGAGGACACAGGTGGACCTCCCCAGTGTGCGTGGGCAGCTCCCAGTCAGTCCGCTGACGGCCTGGGTAGGAGGAAAAGGCTGGGTCAGGGGAACATGATGTCTCGCCCTGCCCGTCTTGGAGCTGGGACGCCACTCTTCTCCTCCCTCCGGACTTGGACTAGGATTTTCACTGTTGACTCTCCTAGTTCTCAGACCTTCAGACTCAGGCTGGGGCTCTACCAGTGGCTCTCCTGCGTCTCCCTCTCACCTCCATTGTGGTGTGAGTCCATTCCTCATCTCCATCTAACAAGCTAGCTAGTTAGCTATCGTCTGTCATCTATTATCTATCTATCATCTACCTATTTATCTATCTATCACTTCATGGTAAACACATGTAGGAAACAGTGACAGCCTTTATTATCTTGGGCTCCAAAATCACTGGAGATGGTGACTTCAGCCACAAAATTAAAAAACACTTGCTCCTTGGAAGAAAAGCTATGACCAACCTAGACAACTGATTAAAAAGCAGAGACATTATTTTACCAAGAAAGGTCCATTTAGTCAAAGCTGTGGTTTTTCCAATAGTCATGTATGGATGTGAGAGTTGGACCATAAAGAAAGCTGAGCACCAAAGAATTGATGCTTTTGAACTGAGGTGTTGGAGAAGACTCTTGAGAGTACCTTGGACTGCAAGGAGATCCAACTAGTCCATCCTAAAGGAGATCAGTCTGTTATGCCCGATGTCCGAATCCCTGAGCGGGAAGAGAGAAGGCCGCCAAGACAATGCAACTCACAAAAAGGGAAGTTTATTGCTGACTCGAGTCAGGGCTCCTGCCGCATCCAACGCAGTGGTGCGGGGTCAGAGAGCCCAGAGCCCAAGCTGTTACACAAATTTATAGGGTGAGCACACGCCATTGGTAGTTGGTTTAAGTGGATTGGTTACAAGTTTGCAAAGCAATTTCATTGGTCAAAGCTTTCACATGCGCGGGACTTTCCCGGGGGTTTCCGCCCCGTTCCTAATTGGCAAACAGCGGTCAGTGTTAAGCGAAAGCTGATCCAGGTGGCCTGATAATCTTACCACCCAGAAGTAGGAAGGCCTACTCCTAATCTAAGCTGCCTGCCGTGGCACTACTTCTGCTCGCCTCACACAGTCCTGAATATTCATTAGAAGGACTGATGCTGAAGCTGGAACTCCAATACTTTGGCCACCTGATGTGAAGAACTGACTCACTGGGAAAGACCCTGAAGCTGGGAAGGATTGAGGGCAGGAGGGGAATGGGTGACAGAGGATGAGATAGTTGGATGACATCACTGACTCAATGGACATGACTTTGAGCAAGCTCCGGGAGATAGTGGAGGACAGGGAAGCCTGGCATGCTGCAGGCCCTAGGGGTGCAGAGTCTGACATGACTGAGTAACTGAACAGTTTATCTATTGATCTACCTATTATCTACTATCAATCAAACAGTGGATCGATCAGTCTATCCATCTATCCATCCTATTGGTTCTGTTCCTCTGGAGAACTCTAATAGACTCTGATATGATATCCACCCTTCTTCATTCAGGAAGAAGATTAGAATGTTGGCCTTGAATGGAGATTCAAGCTCTGTCATTGGGCTGGAAGACCCTGAGGGAAACGATCATCCCTTCTGGGGCCCATATCAAGAAAACATGCACATACACCTGCACACACCCCTCTGTCTGCCCTTATATCATTGGTGATACGGTCATTGACATTCAGTGTGGCAATCCCTTTACAGATTTTGCATCATCTCCCAGCTCTGAAGCTTGACATCAATAGGAGAAGACGACAAAAGCACAGACCCTAAGCCCCTGTGGTCTGAACACTTTCCTGTGAGCTCCCTCTGGAACCCTCTGCACAGGTGACCCTCAGAGCATCCGTATGATTCCTCAGATCTCAGCTGGATGATTTTATGCACAAGGCTAAATGCCAGGCTAAGACAGCAGTGCTGCCTCTGATGCAGGGTGCTGCTGCAACTTCTGAGAAGCTAAAAATACTTGTTTAAATGTTCAAAATGACTTTGGGGGTAATTTTCACTTCAAAGACCACCAGGCAGAACCCCCTGCCAGGCACGCAGCGTGGCGTGCTGCCCCCCACTGCTGGGGCAGCTGCCAGGCACTGTCTTCCCATTATTTTCAGACTGCGGGGCAGTTTGGGGACTGAAATCAGCACACACATGTAGAGCAACATGGGGAGATGAGGGAAGCAGGGCTTTTGTTTCCCGGTTCCAGGCCCAACAGTCGTCAGGTCTTTACCGTCGAGCTGCTTGGTGCCCGAGACCCTCAGACAGGACCCACTCACCTTCCTCCAGCACCTCAGTTCCTCAACAACCTAAGTCCATGGAGAGCAATGCCCTGCCTTCTTGGGGCAAGCAGGCCCGTGGGCAGGACTTGCACTGGGGGCCCTGGGCGGCAGCCAGGGTTGAGCTGGGAATCCTTGTGGCCTAAGACGACACTTTGGATGGAAGGTGACCCAGCATCCTCCTCGTCAGGAGGGTCAGGATGGCAGTGACCTGCAGCTCCGCCCCAGTGTGAGTCAGCTGGCCTTCTGCTCTAAGCTATCTGAAACCCTCACTCTGGACACTCCAGGAGACCAGGGAAGGACTCCTGCAACCTGGCTGAGCTGACCTGAGCCCCCGCCCTCTCCCATGTGACCCTCCCCATTCCTCTTCCTCCAGCTCCACCCTCTGACCAGCGGCTACTTGGATGGGGGCCGGGGTGGGGTAGGGTGGGGTGTGGGGGTGGGACACAGCTTCTCCTCCTGCAGGTCCTCAGACTCCACCTCCCAGAGGCTCAGGGACCTTATGCTGCCTGAACATTGAAGACACTCCCTAAAAAACTCCACATTCGGAAAACTAAGATCATGGCATCGGGTCCCATCACTTCATGGGAAATAGATGGGGAAACAGTGGAAATAGTGACAGACTTTATTTATTGGGGCTCCAAAATCACTGCAGATGCTGACTGCAGTCATGAAATTAAAAGATGCTTACTCCTTGAACCGAGCTGAGCTGAAGAAGCCCGACCTGCCTGCTGCAGATCCGCGCTGAATCACATCGCTCTCATGATCCTGCATCCAAGCTCTTTAATTGTGTATTCAAAGCAAATGCATTATTTAAACAATAATACACTGTCTGTTAGTTGCTGGCTGGGTTGATGGTTGGCTAAAGCGATTACAGGGCCCCAGGGAGGGACTTGCAGAAGAAACGCTGAGATGCAGAACCAGTTGACATGCACCTCTTCTTTATGGTGGGAATTAAATGTGTTCATACACCGTGCTGGGCTTCCCTGGAGGCTCAGAGGCAGAGAAGCTGCCTTCAGTGCAGGAGACTTGGGTTCGATCCCTGGGTGGGGAAGATCCCCTGGAGAAGGGGATGGCTACTCACTCCAGTATTCTTGCCTGGAGAATTCCATGGCCAGAGGAGGCTGGCAGGCTACAGTGTGTGGGGTCGCAGAGTCAGACACGACTGAAGCGGTTTACCACGCACGCACACAAGCTGGCTGGCTTTACGTGTGCCTGATTCTCACAATCACAACACGATGTGATACACGAATCACATCTCATTTTAAAATTCCAGTAACGGTGTCCACGGTTCATCAGTGCCTTCTAAATTCTAAATTATTTGCTAAGCATTTTTTACATCTCATCTCCTCAAGGATTTAATAAAGAAGTTTAGTTACTCTTGCTTACACTGAGGAGATTGTTATTTGTTCACGTTGTATGAAAGTAAGAACTGGCCCTGGGCCTTGAACCTGAGTCTGGCCGTCCAGGCTGTGATAGAACGTGGAGCTACATCCCAGATTTCCTGAACCTCCTTGACTTCTAGGAGCCACGCTGATGGGTGGATGTCACCAGGGCTGGCATTCATCCTCGTCTAATCAGGAGAGCGCCAGCTTGCACTTGTTGTCCTGGAATTACTGTTGAAACTGTCCTGTTGGTATGATAAATTATAAGGTCCCTGGGCTGTTGTCAGTGAGCTGAGGCTCAGTTTTTGCCCCGAGTGCTGGCCTGTGCTCACCAGGGGGTTCAGGGCAGAGCAGGGAGAAGCCCAGGGCTCCTGCCGGACAACACACCTTCCAGGGGTGCCTCCTGTGAGTCTCAGGCAGAGAAGCTGACGTGAGATGGAGCTGAGATCCGCCCCAGTGCTCCCAGGTCTGTGAGAGTCTAGCCTTGACACCGCATACGTAACAACGTCGTGGTGGACACACTCCCTGGAGTGTGGTCTCAAACCTAGACTGGCCTCTGGCCAACCAAGTGTGACAAGTATGGGGACGGCCACTCCCAGTTGGGTCACAATATACAAGGCTCTGTCTTAGCAGACTGGGGCAACGGGGGCTCTGTGTGGCAGAGAGGGGGGCAGAAACATGGTGGCCTCCTGGGGCCGAGAGAGAGGGTCCCAGCTGAGCACTGGCAAGATGCTCAAGGCTTCAGCGCTGTAAGTACAGGGAGCCGGGCCCACGAACAGTGTGGCTGAGCTGGGGAGCACGTCCTTCTCCAGGTGAGTCTCTGATGAGGCTGCATCCTCGGCCAGCATCCGCGATGTGGCCTGGTGGTCCTGGACTAGAGCGTTAGGCTAGCCCGTGCTTGCACATACGACCTACGGAAGTGAGGCCACAGTGAGTGGGTGCTGTTTTGAGCCATTTGCCACCCTGGTCACAGCCAGCCAAGCTCAGCTGAGTGTCCACCCCACGCCGTTCTGTTCTAACCCCGCCTCCTCCAGCATCAGCCTCTTCTCCAGAGACCTCCAGGGGCAGGCAGTGTCCCAGACCTCCCACCTGGGTTGGGCCAAGGGCTTTATCCATGCAGCAGTCAGATCAATTGCTTCAAATGGTGGAACTGATCAGGCCCTTCCCATATCGAGGCCACCTTCATCCTCAGGGTCAAGTTTAAATGCAATGATGTAGTTTAGGAGCCAGTGTACCAGCAAACCCAGATGACCTCCACCCTCTTCAAGCCACCCCGACAACTTCAGTCAACCTGGCTTTGTCTGTGACCTTTCACTAACCTCACCCACCTGACATTCGTCTGTTGCTTCCTAATTCTCTGGTAGGAGAGTGAAAGAGCCAACTTAAGAGTAAATATTAAAAAAAAAAAAAAACAAAACAAAACCCTAAGATCATGCCATTTGGCCCCATTACTTCAGGAAAAATGGAAAGGGAAAATGTGAAAGCAGAGACCGATTTCCTCTTGGGCTCCAAAATCACTGCGGACGGTGACTGCAGCCATGAAACCAGAAGACGATTGCTTCTTCGCAGGAAAGTGATGACACACCTAGGCAAGGTGTTGAAAGCAGAGACTTTGCTCTGGCAACAAAGGTCCGTGTAGTCACGGCTACGGTCTTCCCAGTGGTCACATTCGCCTGTGAAAGCTGGACAGTAAAGAAGGCAGAGGCCAAAGGATTGATGCCTTCGAACTGTGGTGCTGGAGAAGACTCCTGAAATTTCCCTGGACAGCGAGGAGATCTAACCAGTCAATCTTAAGGGAGATCAACCCTGAATACTCATTGGAAAGACCGATGCTGAAGCTGAAGCTCCAGTATTTTGGTCATCTGAAGGGAATAGACAATTCATTGGTGAAGTCCCTGATGCTGGGAAAGACTGAGGGCAGAAGACGAGGGCATCAGAGGATGAGATGGTCGGATGGCATCACAGATGGAATGAACATGAGCTTGAGCAAACTGCGGGAGATGGAGAAAGACAGGGAGGCCTGGGGGCGGGGGGTGCAGTCCATGGGGGTGCAACGAGTCGGGCACGACGGGGCGACTGAAGAACAGCAAGTTCTCTGGTCTCACATGGGACACCAGTTCTCCCAGGAGCTGAGCTTCTCTAAACTCCCCTCCTGACCCGTGGGCGCCTGGACTGAGCTCCTTGCCTCTCCAGTCCTTCTCTACGTGAGCAGCCATTTCACTGCACTGGCATTTTGTGTCCCCCTGAATTAGCCAGGGTTCATCAGCAGAACAGAACCCATAGGGTCTTACAGAGCAGGCCGGGCTGATCAGAATCAGGCCGGGCTTTTCTGTCATGAGGCAGGTGTGCATACACACATGTGCCTGTACCTGTGTGCACACACTCACATACACACACACACACGTGTCCCAGGGCACACGACCCAGTCCTCCCCGTCAGACCCTCTGGCCACGCCTGGCTGCCCTGGTAATAGACGGTCCATACCCCCTGCAACTCTGCACATTTTCACAGTCTTCACATTCAGTGTTCACTTTCTCCCCCTCCAAGCGGGGCTGCCAGACCGCGGGCTGTTAATGAGCTGGCAGCTCGGAACGTCATTAGGGGCCCTGAGGACGGTGGCTCTGGGCGGCTCAGGTGCCCAGATCACCCCCTGCCCTGCGCGGCACGGGTGCTGGGCAGCGCGGCTCCTCTTTCACTGATTTCCCCCAAAGTGATACCAAGAGTCGACGCTTAATGATAATGAATTGAATTGTTCCTATCCAAAGTGGACGGACTGGCAGTGTTCTGGAAACTGAGTGATCCCGGATGCTGGCTAAGAAAACAAAAGTAATCGGATTACACGAGGAAAATGAGATAAACATTCATTAAAATTACAGTCACAGGCTGTGATGGACGAGCCGGCAGAGGAGCATGGCGGGCCCCAGGGCTCCCCTGCCAGGCCGAGGGTCCTGAGTGCCCCCCGTCGTGAGGAATGCTCTCACCGCTCAGCTCAGGGGGAAGGCGTCTGGTTTCCCTAAAGGTTCTTTTAAGAAGGCTAACCTTTTAAAAGTAACTTTACTTTTTCAAGATCAGCTCTCAAAAGTGTTCCAGTGGAGCTAAGACCTTCCAGATGGAGAACATTTTTTTAAATCATTTTCTTTGGAATCCGTAATTCTGGACATTGTGAGGAAGGCAAAGTCCAGCCCCCTCAGCCTCCGCCCTCAGCATCCTCAGTCCTGGGTGTTCTTGGGAGGGCAACCACTTTTACGCCAACGCCCACACACCCCCAGACCCTCATTTATGGTGACACATAGAAAGGTCCTAGAGTGGGAGGGAGACCACCTGGGCCCCGAGGGTCCTTGGTTCTGTCCTTCTTCAGATTCACCAAACTCAGCAGACGGGCTGGTAAGTGGCCTGAGGCGTCTGGTGAAGTGGCACCTGGCTAGGCTGGTAGCAGTCACCGCCAGCTAAAGCCTCAGGTGTGTCCATCACTCTTACCCAGCTCCGGACTGAGGCCATGACCTCTGCAAGCCAGCTCTCCGGGGGTTAGAAGCCCAGGCCTCTCAGAACTGTGTCTATGGCTTGAGGATGTCAGGACGAGGGTCCTCCTCGCAGAACCAGCTCTGCAGGCCACCCGTGGGCATCAGAGAAGCAAGTATGAGACACGGCCCTTCCTGCCTCATCTGCTGAGCCCAGGCCTCGGGCAGGGGGGCTGGACGCTGTCCTGGAGGAGGCCATACGGGGCCACTGAGGGGGGACCGGCATCCACCTGCTCGCCCACCGGGGGCTCCCAGTGTCCAGCGCTCTTGGCCCTTCCTGGACCCCCACTGTGTGGCTCTCGCAGGATGGACAGAGCAGGGGGCCTAGGAGGAGGGAACCGGGACGGGGCTGGACTGGCTGGGAGAACCCGCTCTGGCCCGCTGGTAAGTCCCGCGAACTTGAGAGCGGCCGTGGCAGAGCCGCAGTCTTCTCATCTGTGCGAATGAAGTACCACGGTGCCGAGGGGCCAGTGAAACACAGAGACCGGGACAGACGCACTGACCAGCGTCTGTGGATGAGACGCTGACCCCGGTGAGAGTGACCACAGGAGCGTGATGTGCAGGGTGAGCTGGCGGGGACGTGAAGGAGGTGCCTTAGAAACTAACAGTAGAGCCGCCATGTGGGAGAGTCCCAGGGACCGTATAGGCCATGGGGTCGCAAAGAGTCGGGCACGCCTGAGGGACTCTCTCTCTCTCTCTCTCTCTCACACACACACACACACACACACACACACATGATCCAGCAATCTCACTCCTGGGCATATATCCAGACAAAACCATGACTCAAAGAGACATATGCACCATTGTTCATAACACTACTGTTTACAATAGCCAAGACTTACAATCGCCAAGACCTGGACCTGAGTTTGAGTAGGCTCTGGGAGTTGGTGATGGACAGGGAAGCCTGGCGTGCTGCAATCCATGGGGTTGCAAAGAGTCAAACACAACTGAACTGAACTGAACTGAAGACTTGGAAACAACCAAAATGTCCGTTGACAGAGGAATAAAGAAGATGGGGTACATATATACAACGGAATACTACTCAGCCATAAAAAGGATGAAAACGCAATTTGCAGCAACATAGATGGATAGAGAATATCATACTAAGTGAAATAAGTCAGAGAGAGAAAGGCAAACACCATATGATATTATTCATATGTGGAATCTAGAAAATGACACAAATGAACATATTTACAAAGCAGAAACAGACTCATAGACATAGAAAACAAAATTATAGTTACCGATAAAGGAAGGGGGGGATAAATTAAGAGTTTGGGACTAACAGATACACTTTACTGTATGTAAAATAGATGAACAACAAGGACCTACTGTATAGCACAGGGAACTGCATTTGGTATCTTGTAATAACCTATAACGGAAAAGAATGTAACTCACTGGAAAAGACTCTGATGCTGGGAAAGATTGGAGGCAGGAGGAGAAGAGGCGTCAGAGGATGAGGTGGTTGGATGGCATCACCGACTCTATGGACATGAGTTTGAGCAAACTCTGGGAGATGGTGAAGGACAGGCTAGCTTGGCATGCTGCAGTCCATGTGGTCATGGAGTCACAAAGAGTCACACAAGACTTGGGGGCTGAGCAGCAACAAGATGTATGTGTAACTGAACCATTTTGCTCTGCACCTGAAACTAATGCAATTTTGTCAATCAACTTTATTTCCGCTGAGAAAAGAGCTTTGTGACTGTAAAGTGCAGGCATCTTTCTGTTGCTGGGGGAGAGACCAGACGTGTCCTGAGCCCCCAGGGTCCTGCGGGCCAGAGTGACTTGCAGAGGCAGCCAGGGGCACTTTTATCCTGGTGAATCACCTCCCTCCCCAACACCATTGGCTTCATGCCTCCGGGCAGCGTCCCTTCCCTTCCTGGCTTTTCTCCTGGAGGTGGAGTTGGGAGGGAGGACTTTACCTGACCCCGGGACAGTGCACCTGAGGTCTGCTCCCCTCCTGACGGGGACTTGGGGGTCTCCATGTGCTCTGATCACGTCAGCCTGAATGGATACTCCGCCCCCACCACAGGCCGCCGGGTTGCCGTGGAGGCTGTCACCTGGGAGACCGTCACCCAGCAAGAGCAACCTGCGGTGCTCTGCCTGCCTGCCTGCCGTGGTCCGTCCCGCCCTCCTGGGTGCTCCCAAAGGATGCATCTGGCCCCCCATGATGACGTGGTCTCCACCCGGACAGGGGCGCCTGTGAGCGGCGCCAGGACAGGGCTGAGCCGGACCGTCCAGCGAACAGCTCATGCGGCCACCCCTCAGGGGGTCTCGTGTACGGATGCCACCCACTGGGTCCCAGACTGAGCCTCCAGCCCGCCTTTGTCCCAGATACACCCTCCCCGACCTGCGTCTGGAGTCCCGGCGCCCTAGGGACCCTCCCTCAGTGTGTGTCCCCCGCGTGGACAACAGGAACCCAAGGCCATGTGGGGACGAGCAGAGCCCCTGAGCAGCTGGCCCGACGTGGTCCTGGCCCTGAGCATTTGCAAGCAGGAGTTTCTGCTTTCTACCCTCAGACCATCACATCTTCTGCCTTCTCCTGGAAGAGGCGGCCACGTCCACCCTCCTTGGTCTTAGGGGATTTGGAGACAGGCTGGAGCTGGCGCAGCGGCAGGCAGCATGCCCAGTGACTGCTCTACAGGGAATCTGAAAAGGGGAAAGAATGTTTTAAAATGTGTAAACAAATACAAACGCAACCTAGACTTTTTCATGATGTTCTAAAGAAGACCACACTGCTTACCCCACATGCGTCATTTTTGCCATAAACTACACAGAAAACTGGAGGTCGGGCTGTAATGATCATATATCTAAGCCAAGAATATTTATGCATAATTTGCTTCCATTATGTTCAGTCTTACGCGGTGATTCATGAATCAACTGCTGAGCTTCATCTTTCACAGCCTGCCTGCCTACCAAGGTCAGACGATGCCGTGCTGGCTCTGAGCACGCAGGGGCAGCCACCTGGCCCCGCAGGCCGCCGGGAGGCCCTTTCTTCTCAGCAAAGAGCTGGCTGTGCCGTGGTCAGCAGGGGACGCGCTTTGCACCTGGGAGGAGCTGTGACAAATTCTCCGGTAGAAGATGCTGTGAGACAGGCTCATTCTTCTGCATAAAAGTGGCAGATCCTGAGAAGGAAAACAGGACAGGCGCTGGTAGGCTGGAAACTGCATCAGCACATGGGCTGGACGGCATGCTTGAGGGGCCAGAGGTGCCGCCCCGAGCCGGGAGCTGTGGGCAGGCAGCTCTGTGTTCTGTGGGGGCCCTTACCTTCCTGTCCACTGCCGTGTCCTGGGTCCTCTGAGGGGCTCACTGCACACTCAGGGATGCTGAGTCCCTGAAGGACCTTTGGATGAGGTTTTATCATCACTCTTGTTCACACAAGGAAATACCACCTGTGGGAACGAAGGTTGACATCCCTGTAATTTCACCGTTTCCACCAAGCCTGTGGGATAAAGCAGCACTTCTCTAAGAATCCCCTTCTGAAAAACTAGTCTATAGCTCCTCCAGTGAAGGATCTGCCTCCAGGTTGATTCACTGAGGAGGATGCATTCACATTTAAACCCATGTCCTGAACATGCAGCCGGCAGGGTCCCCAGCAGCACCCAGGACGTCGGCCCACATTGCTGGTTTTCAGTCGCTAAGTTGTGACTGACTCTTTGCGACCCCATGGACTGCAGCATGCCAGGCTTCCCTGTCCATCGCCAACTCCAAGAGCTTGCTTAAACTCATGTCCATCGAGTCAGTGATGCCATCCAACCATCTCATCCTCCTTCGTCCCCTTCTCCTCCCGCCTTCAATCTTTCCCAGCGTCAGGGTCTTTTCTATTGAGTCAGCTCTTCACATCAGGTGGCCCAAGTACTGGAGCTTTAGCTTCAACATCAGTCCTTCTAGGGAATACTCAGAGTTGATTTCCTTTAGGATGGATTGGTTGGATCTCCTTGCAGTCCAAGGGACTCTCAAGTTTCTTCTCCAACACCACAGTTTGAAAGCATCAATTCTTCAGTGCTCATCCTTCTTTGTGGTTCAACTCTCACATCTGTACATAACTACTGGAAAAATCATAGCTTTAACTATATGGACCTTTAACTATATGGGCTAACTATATGTCAATGTCAACAAAGTAATGTCTTTGCTTTTTAATATGCTGTCTAGGTTTGCCATAGCTTTCCTTCCAAGGAGCAAGCGTCTTTTAATTTTATGGCTACACTCACCAACCACAGTGATTTTGGAGCCCAGGAAAATGAACCTGTCACTGCTTCCACTTTTTAACCTTCTATTTGCCTTGAGGTGAGGCTGTAAATGACGCAGGTGCCGTCTGCCTTTCCCTCATGAGTGGCCTGCCGACTCCGGTCTTGTGGTGAGACTCCAGGGCTGCATTTGGAGCACTTTTCAGTTGGCAGGGACCACGGCCATACCTCCAAGGCACAGAAGCTCCAGAGCGTGGAGCGGGGAGGCCCAGGCGCATGGCCTACGCTCAGCCCAGACGCAGCAGTGGCCACCGTGTTCTGGCCGTGGCTGTGGAAAGGGCCCCCGGGAATGCCAAGTGGGACCTGCTGGGCTACAGGGTGGTCTCGGGCACCCGCTCGGCTCCGGAGCCCACGGGTCCCAAGTCGTGCTCTTCTTGGCCTTCTGCGGAGGCTTTTGGTCACGTGTCTGTAGGACATGTGGGGTGGGGACCAGGAGCCCCTTCTGTCTGCACCTCCTCACTCAGCTCTGCCCTGACTGAAGCCGGAGGGCAGCGTCTGCAGCCTCCCAGCTTATTGGAGGCAGGGCGGCCACTGGACTGGGCAGCGGGGGTCTCCAGGGGCTCTGGGAAGGTTGATCAGAACCTCTCTAGGATCACTCCCCCATCCACCCTCCACGCAGCCTGCCCCGGGGCCTGGCTCCCAGGATGGAAGGACAGACGCCTCAAGTCGATTGTCCTTCCCTGGATGGTGGGACTTCCAGCTGAAACCTATTAACCACAGGTTCACCACAAAGTGAAGCGCCAAGATTTCACCAGCCAAATGGCCAGAGACCCAAACTGCTGCTTCAAAGCCCCTTTCTCAGCTGGGGACATCATTCCCTCCATGTACGATGGATGCAGTGACTGGACCCCAACACGGGAGGCCCTCCGCTCCCCCATGTCCACCCTGAGCAGTGGACGGCCCCCCGCGGAGGGACCAGTGCAGAGACCCCTGCTCTTCGTGCTCGGCCTGTGGGAAGGGGAGATGTGAGCTGCACACGGTCCCCGGAGAGGATGTCCCTCCCCGTCATCATGTGTGAGTGGGGTGCCCTGCAGCCCCCCATACTACAGAGCAAGGGGAGTGGGACCCCTGAGCTGGGAAAGGGTGCTGGAGTCCAGACCCCACCCCGTCCCCAGCCCAGGCTATACCACCCACAGCAGGCTGCTGGCTGTTCACACAGGACTGGATGCCCTTTTGTATTTAAAAAAAAAAAAAAAAACCTCATTACTGCACAGACAGTTGTTCCCACCTGTCAGCCTCCCGCAGGGTCATCTCCCCCAAGAGTATGCTCCCCAGCAGGCGCTGGGGCACCCCCCCAGCCTTTATTAACCTGGCAGGTTGCAGAGTCACGAGCCATATGCAGGCGGAGTGAGCACCTCTCACAGCTGGCAGGAGCTGTTTGCCCCAAGACCTGCCTGACCTCAGGTCAAGGTGAATGTCGTTGCGCTGAAGTCAGGATCTAGGACTGCAGACGGTGGCTCTGCAGACATCCCTTCGGGGCATAGAGGTGCGGCGAGCGGCACCCAGGCCCTGGGCAGGCCCTTGCACCCCATCCGGAAAGTCGACGGACTTCTCTCAGCCTCGTGTTCTCAGGATCCCAGAGGAGAGGAGCCCCATCCCTGTTTACATGGGATCATCTCTGAAACCTGACCGCCCGTTGCCCCCCAGATCTTCTGCCTGGGGCTCAGGGATGCGGGGTCAGGACTGGACGTGTCATGGCCACAGACCTCCAGGGCGAGGGGCAGGCAGGACCGGGGTGGACCGCACACGGGCCCTGACAGAGATCCCAGCCGCGGGAGAGCGTGTCTGTGGCTCCCGGCAGGCAGGCGTCTGGGCCGAGGTGCCCCGGGTGCACGGGGGGCCAGACGATGCCCGCGGCTGGGGAGCCAGGTGTCTCAGCCCCGTTTGAAGGTCACCTGCAGTCCACCTGCTTCCAGGTGTTGCCGAGGCTGGAACATCTGGTCACGGGGCACACGCAGGTCCAGGTCATCTGTTTTTCTGCGGCTGCCGATGGGGCCTGTGGTGGGAGGACTTCTGCTGGAGTGGGTGGGGGGTGCGAGCAAAGAGAGCAGCCGGTCAACCATGAAGAGCCCGAACCGAGGGGTGCCCGAAAGCCGCTTCCAAGGACGCGGCCCCGCCCGCCTGTCTGCTCTTTTTCTCCCGAACGCCCTCTTCTGCGTCTGCTGCTGCTCTGCTGCCGCGGTAGGGTCTTCAGGCCTCAGATCCTGCCCAAGTGCCCAGAGACACAGCCAGGCGGGTGGGGGCACCAGCAGCTGCCCCCCGCCCCCAGCACCCCCCGCTCCGTCAGGCCCCTCCCAGTGGCTCAGAGGGCGCGCTCGTCACCTGCCCGCCCGGTTACCATGACGCAGCCGGGGGCCCCGAGCTTCAGCCCACATCCTGGGGACAGGGAGGGCCCTGAGCCTGGAGGGTCCTTTGTTCCTGTCTGTCCATCCGTCCCCTGTCTGTCCACTGCCCACAGCGCCCCATGGTCATGCTCTGCCCCCCGGTCATGGAGCCACTGAGACTGTTTCCTCTGCCCGTTCAGCCTGAGGTCCACCCGGCCGATGAGTCCCTGTCCCCAGCCGGTGCGGACATCCCAGCACTGACCGTCTCGCGGCCGATCCATACTGGTGCAGGCCAGAAACCGACACAGTACAGTGAAGCAATTGCCCTTCAGTTAACAGTAAATAAGGGTGGGATGCTCTGAGAGAACGGCATTGAAACATGCACATCACCGTATGTGAGACAGATCGCCAGCCCAGGTTCGTTGCCTGAGACAGGGCGCTCAGGGCCGGTGCACTGGGACGACCCTGAGGGATGGGATGGGGAGGGAGCTGGGAGGGGGTTCAGAATGGGGACGCATGTACACCCATGGCTGGTTCATGTCAGTGTATGGCTAAACCACCACATAATTAAGCTTCCAATTTAAAAAAAAAAGATTAAAAAATAAATTAATTAAAAAATGAAACTTGTAGGTGGGAATTCCCTTTGGGGAGATTTTTTTCAAGAAACAAGGTTTTTTTTTTGTCTGCTCTGCTGGACGGGACACGCCGTCAGCCCTTAGTTGCTTGCTGTGTCCTGAGATCTCGGCATCATGCATTTTCTGGGTCTCTTAGCTCAGAAGTCTGAGCATCAGATTGATTTTCATCAGAATCAGCCCCAGAGCCTCACAGTGAGTCCCTCTCCTGGTGGGAAGAGGGACACAGGTCCAGGCCCTTGGGAACAGACAGAGTGACCGGCTCCCCACTTTCTGTAACGAGGGCCCCAAGCTGAGGCTCAGCGGCCCTGAGCCGGCCGGGCTCCTGGCCCAAGGCAGACGTCCCGTGTGGGTTTGTCAGGGATGAGCTCTGCAGACTTAGCTCTCTCCTGGCAAGAACAGCCACTCGACAATGAGCAGATCTGGGATTTCTCCCCTTCAGAAAGTGAAATGACTTTAATGACACAGAGAACTCGGAGTCGTCTTTGGAAAGGGAAGACACCCCAAAATTAAAGCACGAAATAGACACCCCCCCGATCTGAGGTCACCCCCAGGCCGAACCCCAGGGGTACTGCTGACGGCCACCACGTGGGCTCTCAGTTCCCAGGATTTTCCAAAACCACTAAGCCGGCAGGAAGAGGGGACCAAGAACTGGGAGACCTCACCCCCCACCAGTCCAAAAGAACACCCAGGATGGTGCCCGGCCGGGCCTTGCCCCTGGCTTCCCCACCCCACACTGCTGTAAAGAATCTCCTTTGTGCAGCATCTGGGGAGCGCCAAGACCTCGGAGACATCTCTTTCAGGCTCCAGGAACTCTGCACAAAACCTGGCCCCTGAGGACGATGGGCGGGTGGGTTCTGACCACCTGGGTCCCTGCTTGGGGGAGCGGGGCTCGCAGTGTGGCGGATGCTGAGACAGGAAGAAGGCAGACAGGGGTCCAGCCCTGCCTCCTCCACCCCCAGGCTCAGCCGCTGAAGTGGACATCCCCCCAGTCCGGCATCATCTGTAACGTGTGGGAGGTTGTCCGTTCTATGATTATTTGTTTTATCCTGACAGCATGCACAAGGTTTCTGGGTCAAAAGGTGGATGATGCACGCTCTTACACGATGCCTGTGTGCTCCGAGCCCTGGGGAGAGGCAGAGCGGGCAGAAGTCCCCTGCAGGGGAGGAGCCTCAGGGCCTCTGTCGGACTGCACAGGGCACATCGAGGGCCACGGCATGCCTTTTCTCACTGATACGCACTGCTTCTAAATTGCAAGAAAAAGAAAGAATGGGGGGAGGGACAGAGGGAAGGAGGGAAAGAGAGAAAGAGAGGAAGAAAGAAATAAAGAAAATAAAAGAAAGTGTAATCCAGAATGACTCAGCTAAGGCAGACAAGAGTTAAAAAAACCATGACCCCCTGTTCTTTCCTCTCAGCCAGCCCCGGGTCTCAGTGCCCGGCCGTGGAGTGTCCTGGTTCAGGGGCTTCCCTCACAGCTCAGTTGGTAAAGCATCTGCCTGCAATGCAGGAGACCCTGGTTCGATTCCTGGGTTGGGGAGATCTGCTGGAGAAGGGATAGGCTACCCACTCCAGTATTCTTCCGCTTCCCTTGCAGCTCAGCTGGTAAGGAATCCCCTGCAATGCAGGAGACCTGGGTTCGATTCCTAGGTTGGGAAGTTCCCCTGGAGAAGGGAAAGGCTGCCCACTGCTGTATTCTGGCCTGGAGAATTCCATGGGCTATACAGTCCACGGGGTCACAAAGAGTCAGACACGACTGAGTGACTCCTGACGGTCCTGACGGACCCCAGCCTGCATCCTGCGTGGTCATCCTCATGCTCGCCAACTAGGATCCCTGTAAAACCCCTCACCCGGCCGGACACAGGCCCGCACGCGGTCCTGCCCTTACACACACCTCCAGGGTCCACTCTGTGATGAGTGCGTGGACTCCCCACCCCCCCACGTGCCCTCGTTTCTCTCGAGCCCTCCAGACCCTCGGGTGGGGCTGTGCATGTACTTCTGCGTGCTTATCCGAGCTTTCCACATGAAAGCTCACTTCAATCCACTCTCAGTTTCCCACCCCTGTGGAGACGCCCCCTTCTCTGGTGAACGTCTGCAGCTGGGCAATGATCTGATGTCAATGCGATCTTAGGAATCCCTCCAACGCCAGGCGGGTCCATTCCTGTCAGCATCTCTCCACGCCCTCCACGGGAGGCTCTTCTGTCTCCTTAGAGACCTCACCACAGACCCTGCTTCCCACGAGTAAGGGCAGGACAGCCAAGTCCGTCCTAACACCCTGCCTGGGGAGGGGTCGGGACCCGCCCCCGCCCCTTCCACCCTCAGTTCACATCAGGGGACACGCGGGTAATTAGAAATGTGCATTCAGAGCCTAGTTAAGATATGAATCCATGGTTGCGAGCTCAGACCCTCTACACGTCTGCTCCTCACCCGTTCACCTAAGTCTGTGGAAAATGACCCTCAGCTCACGTGCCACTTTCTAAAGCGCTGTGTTTCCCCGAGAGAAGCTGAGTCTCCTGAAGCAAGGCCGGATCACGAGCTACGCAGAGGGGTGAGTGTATTTGTGAGCATGTCGCACTCACGCCCTGTGTAGGACGCACTGTATCTCCATCAGAAACTCGGAAACAGTGCACTCGCTTATCTAAGCTGTCCTGTTGGAGCACAAAACTGCAGTGTTAGAAAATTAACACTTCTAATTACTGAATTAAAACAAGAATATAACCCGCCTTTCCTCTTCATGGATCGCGGCCTTGTTTCACGAACGGGCTGGCGTAACTCAGTGAAGCTCTGAGCCGTGCCGTGTGGGGCCACCCAAGACGGACGGGTCACGGTGGGGAGTTCTGACAAAACGAGGTCCCCTGGAGGAGGGAATGGCAAACCGCTCTAGTACTGATGCTGCGAGAACCTCAGAAACTGTAGGAAAAGGCAAAGAGGTTTGACACTGGAAGATGAGCCCCCCAGGTCGGAGGTGTCCAATATGCTACTGGGGGAGCGCGGAGGGCAGTCACTAATAGCGCCAAAAAGAATGAAGCGACTGGGCCAAAGCAGAAATGACACTCAGCTGTGGATGCGTCTGGTGGTGAAAGTAAAGTCTGATGCTGTAGAGAACAATATTGCAGAGGCGTCACTGACTTGGTGGACATGAGTTTGAGCAAACTCCAGGACAGAGGAGGCTGGAGTGCTGCAGTCCCTGGGGCCGCACAGAGTCAGGCACCACTGAGCGACTGAACAACAACAAACAGCTTTCAGCAGAGCCATGACATTGTCCCCAGACCCCCCCCCCTCTTAAAGCCCCCACTCCCAGGGCCCAGGGTCCTCAGACGCCCCCTTCTCTGATGAACGTCTGCAGCTGGGCAATGATCTGACATCAATGCCATCTTAGGAATCCCCCAAACACCAGATTATTACAAGGCTCCCACATGCCAAGTCCATGCCCAGGTCTGAGAGGCACATCTAGGTAGTTCCTGCCCTGATGGTGTTGGCCGCTCTACTGGCAAGCTCAGCTGATACAGGAGATGCTGACATTGTAGGTGGATCCAGGGTGGACGTGTTCCCTGGAGACACGGGAGGTTTAGAATAAAACTGTCAAAGGCTTGGTAGACTCTCAGCTGTGAATATGTCTGGAGGTGAATGTGTCTGATGCTGTAAAAATCAATATTGCCGAAGCGTCACTGACTCAGTGGACACGAATTTGAGCAAACTCCAGGACGGAGGAGGCTGGCGTGCTGCAGTCCCTGGGGTTGCACAGAGTCAGACACGCAAGGCTTGGTCTCTAAGTGTTTGTGATCAACTTTTCACATGTGCCCCATATCGGAAGCTCGTGTTCACCAATCAAGATTTTTTTTACACAGATCTCAGTTCAACATCAGGGGACATGTGGGTAATTAGAAATGTCTATTCAAAACTTAATTAAGGTATAAATCTCTTGCTGAGATCTAAGCACTTTTATTGGGACAGTATTTGTATCAACAGGTATTGACAGGACATCTTGGAGAGGCGTTGGGAGAACTCTTTGGTCACCTTGATCTAATTGGTAAGTTATATAGCTGAGAGGTGGATAATTATAAAATCTGCTAAATTTATTTGTTTAACTGGTGGTTAGCTTTTTGTCCTACATTATCTTAAGATGTTAGCTCGGTTGTGCGGTATCTGGGTTGCCTCTGTTACCATGTGACCGCCAGCCCAATTGTTTCACAGTGGTGATGTAGAGACTTCCAAGGCCCTGGTGTTAATTCAGTGTCTATAGGGTTACCGTTCAGACGTAGGGCTTCCCGGGTGGTTCAGTGGTAAAGAATCTGTCTGCCAATGCAGGAGACGCAAGAGATGTGGATTTGATCCCTGGGTTGGGAAGATCCCTGGAGGAGGAAATGGCAACCCACTCCAGTATTCTTGCTTGGAGAATGCGATGGACAGAGGAGCCTAGCGGGCTACAGTCCACGGGGTGGCAGAGAGTCAGAAGTGACTGGGAAGCTAAGCACAGTCTGACATATTGTACTAAGAGCTTCCATTGCACCAAGTTCATCCAGACCAGGGGTCACATCTTCCTTTACTTGGATCCCCAGAAATGCTAATTCCTGACACACAGGTGAGAAAATAATGTATTCAACAATGGGCAAAATTAAACACACGTTAAGACTTGATAGGAGTTGTTGAATTATTGACTTTACAAACAAATTCTTTATGAGCCCATAATGAGCATAATTATGTATTCCAAATGAATATAACAAAGCAGCAGTATTCATTCTAATTAACTATTAGGGTCTATAAGGAATCAAATTATTAAGGATGGCATGAAAGTATTTTGAATGTCAGCGATATGTCTACAAACAGCAACGCGCACATGTGTGTATGAACATACACACTCACCCTCGAGTAACCGCGAACTATTCCGGAATATGGGCTCACGTTCAGCTTGGAGAAGACTGACTTTCCGCGGCTTCTGTGCTTTTTGCCCCTTGTTTCTGAGAGCGGTCAGCGCGTGGGGACAGGCTGGAGGCTGTGATGAGCGTTGGCCCCTCACGTTCATGCTGGTTCTCGGGGTGTCAGTTGCAGAGTAGTTTTTCGGCCAGGGGCGGGCGGGTGGGAAGCCCCATGGCCCATTTTCCTGGCTGCTTTTGATTTACAGACTGCTGAATCAGAGCTTCAAAACTGGCCTGGGGAACTTGAGAAGCTGCTTGGGTTTTTGCCCAGCGCCCTCCTAAGCCGAACTCTTAGGGTTCAGATCAGTTTGCTGGTGTCTTTTTCGGCGGTCTGGATCTCCGGGGCTGGCTCGAGTGTCTTGGCTGCGTCCTGAGTCGACGCGGCCCCAGTGGTGTGTCGGGAGACGCTGCCCGGCTCTGCTCCGTGGCAGGACCTCGGCGCACAGGAGCTGGGGCAGTTGGGAAACCGTGCCAGGCGCTGGCTCCCACCCGGTGGAGGCTCAGTCTCAGACACAATGTGATGGCCAAAGTCAGCAGAGGGCTGCAGACTCGGAGGGGAGGCCACGGGAGACCAGGGTCCACGGCTCTGCAAGTCTCCAGACCCAGCAGGACGCGGCTCACTTTGGGTGGGGGCGATGCTTCTTGATTTCATCTCCGCTGAGAGTAGATATGTGCAGACGGGGGGACCTGGGCGCTGGTGAAGGAGGCCAGCCTGAGACCCTCAGGCTCCAGCCATGGCTCAGCATCTTAGGCGCCCGGAGCAGGACGCGGGGCCTGTCCTCCCGCACCCATCCTGGCCGACACGTGGTCCCCGTGCCTCCAGCCCGGGCTGCTCTCCTGGCAGCTTGCGGCTCAGAGGCTGAACCACGCGGTCCCAGCAGCGTGGCGCTCTGTTGCCCGGGTCACCCTGGAGAAACTTCATCATGGGCAGGACGTGTCACAGTGAGTCACTGAAGGATGCAAACGGCCCCGGCGACAGAGCAGAGCGGGTGTGCGGCCATCTGTTCCGGGCGCCGGCCTGTGCTGGCACTGTGGGCGCTGACTCACTCCTCGCCAGATGAGGACCAGGGCTGGGTGTCAGCTGACGGCCCCTGGGCAGCCAGGCAGGATGTGAGCAGCCCGCCCTCCTGCCCGGGGGCCCGGGGCTCTGGCTCGGTGGGTGGCCAGGGGCAGCAGCTGGCACAGCCCGGGACCCGCTTCCCCCCACACGCCCTCCCTCTGTTTTTCCTCTGCTGCAGCTGTGACGCGCAGAGCGCAGTCATTACCAGCAGAAGCGCCGGAACGAGCGTGTGTGTGTGTGTGTGTGTGTGTGTGTGCGTGAGGGTCGCCCCGCTCCCCGCTGCGTGACGCCTGCACCTGACCCTGGGATTGCTTTGGCTAAACCTTCAGTCCCGCCACTCCCTCACCCGCTGCAACCCTGGAGTTGTCTGGCCTAAACCAGGCGTGGAGGTATTTTTGAGGGACAGTGCAACAAGCCCGACTTCTCTTCACCTGAGCTGCTGGTGGAGAAAAACTCCCTTTCAATGGATCTGACCCGGGAGTGCGTTCTGAGCTTCTCATTTTGCATCCACATGCTGTGCAGAGTCACCCCCAAAATCTGGAGCTGGAAGCCCGAGTCCTTCCCACCCACATCCACCCGTGGAGTCAGAGGACAAACCCCAAGGAGTCACACCAACCTCAGGGACTAGTTGCTGTGACTGTGTCAGTAAATTAGGAAAGTGGGCTCCATGGAGAGCGTGCCTCTGGGTGGGATAACTTGGAATTTAGCTCCCAGGCATTGCCATAAACCAGCTTTGATTCTGGAATCCATCTTAATCATGGGGGCTACAAGTTGGGAGGATCCATACCAGAAATGGCAGAAGGCTGTTGGGTTTCTCCGGAGTTAAACTCTTGGCATCTTGGTGGTCTCGAGGGAGAGGTCACAGGACTGTGAGCATCCTTCCTGGATCCTGGATCCAGGCTCCTCGGACCACTCGTCCCCCGGGGACTATGGCCTCTCCAGCCTTACCTCTGTTGGCCTCACTCTGGGAACATGGCCCTTCCCTTCCTTCTGGGAAACTTTCAGACCAAAGTGGGGTCCCTCCTTCCCCCTCACTTTCCTGCCCTCTGGAATCTGCCATCACCTCGGCCTGGAAGGTGCACGGGGGCCAGATCCTTCTCTGCCTCACCTGCCTGGGCCTGGGCCGTCACCCCACCTGTATAGCCCCAGGCAGCCTCCCACGTGGCCCCCGTGTCTGCCCAGCAGACATTCCCAACCTGGCAGGAAAACTCAGGCTCTTAAACAGGAGGTGAACAAATGATGCTAGTTTGACCCCTGATGACCCACTCTCTGTCTGCGGGGAATGTCCCCTGGCCATGCCCCCTAGAAGTGGGAGCCCAGGTCCTCACAGGCACCTTCAAGCCACCCTGCCCCTCCGGGGGTCCTCCCTCCTGGGGGCCAGCCCGTTCTCTCCAGGGGAGCCGCCCAGCTCCTGGGCTGGACGGCCTCCTGCCTCAGGGCCTCTGCACCTGCAGTTCCCTCCACAGGAGACCTCTGTCCCCATGTCCTTCAAGCGCTCCCTCTTCACCCTGCAGAGCCGTGCTCCGGCCACCTGGGACTGGACCTCCCTGGGCGCCTCTCCTCTGCGGGCATCTCCCGCTGTCCTGGTCTCCTGCTCTGCTTGACTCCAGGAGCCAGCGGCTCCCCGTCTGCCTTTCCCACAGGAGGTGAGTCCTGCAAGGACGGGGTCTCTGTGCTTCACTGTTGGACCCTCTTCCTAGGTTGTTTTTCAGTTGCTCAGTCGTGTCTGACTCTTTGCGGCCCCATGAACTACAGCACGCCAGGCTTCCCTGTCCTTCACTGTCTGCCAGAGTTTGCTCAGACTCATGCCCATTGAATCAATGATGGCATCCAACCATCTCATCCTCTGCCATCCCCTTCTCCTCCACCTTCAATCTTTCCCAGCATCAGGGTCTTTTCCAGTGAGTCGGCTCTTCGCATCAGGTGGCCAAAGGATTGGAGTTTCAGCTTTAGCACCAGTCCTTCCAATGAATACTCCGAGTTGATTTCCTTTAGGGTGGACTGCTTGGATCTCCTTGCAGTCCAAGGGACTCTCCAGAGTCTTCTAGGAGGGATGGATAAGTGAGACCCTGCTGAGATTCCAGAGCTGACACCTGGCTGAGACTGGAGCCTGGCCAGCAAAGTCAGCTCTCCCACAGAGATGATTTCCCTCCACCCGTGACCACAGAGCCAGCACGTCGCCTTGGGGACCACATCTCACAGAGACCGTCTCCCCGAGAGGTGTGTCTATCAGGACCCGCTCTTCTCTTGTGGGTCTCCAGAGGTGAGCTGATTAGCTGGCCTCATCGAGTGGAAAGTTCAGCTGCAAACAAGAGAAGGCAACGTTGGCAACCATGCTCACCTGTCCTTGAGCACGTGTCTCTTGGAAGGTTTCTGCCTACTTCACTGTATAATTTAATTGCATTATGTAGACTTCTCACCACTCACTACAGGGACACTCACATGACTTTCCACTTGTGGATTTTTATCTGCCTGTGAATCATTTATAATTACTGCTGCATTTGCACTGTTCAATGTCCACTTTTTTTAAAATAATTTTTCAAGTATGGTTGGCTCTAATCTTCCCAGGTACCTTGTCGAGTCTTAGAGCAGATACAAGACCTCGGGGCAAGCTGGCCTTGAAATGCTGGGAGAGGACAGAGGCGCCTGCCCTGGGCCGCCATCGGGTCAGGGCTGACCTTGGCCTCCCGGGAGCAGCCCTGAGCAGAGACAGCAGGCCGAGCGGAGATGCTGGATCGGGACCAGGGCAGCTGGAACACACAGGCCTGGAGACGGGGTGAGCGGTGACTCGGGGTGGACGCAGTGGTGGCTGGTCCCCTTCGAGCTGCTGTCTTAGCTGAAGCTGACGGGGAAGTGTGACCGGTGGAGGTGCAGCCAGGAGACCCCAGGAGCCCTGAGTAGGCCAGCGGGTTATCCCCGAGCCCCCGGGGTCACAGGTGCTGCGGTTGCTTTACCGACTAGCTCCTGATGGCGTGGACCCAAGGCGGAACCGCCCTGAGACACTCCTTTATGGAGTCCGCGGCCCGGGTCCCTGCCCTCGGGAGAGCCCCGGTGCAAGAGAGACACCGAGCCCGGACGCCTCTCAGGGGCTGAGCGATGCTGGCCCCTGGGCCCCGGGCCCACCGGTCCCCACTGCAGGGGTGGGCGCCTGGGCGGCCACTCCCACCCAAACCCGAGAGCGGCAACCTCCTGATGGAGGCGGGAGGGGTGCTGGGGCGGGGCAGGATGTGGGCTGGGGAGATGCCCGCCAGGAGGTGGCCCCACCACCCAGGTGAGTGCAGAAAGACTGGGAGGGCCTCGCATGCAAGCAGACAGGCAGTGGGGAGGCCCTGGGACTGGGCACAAGGGCGGGCACACGGGAGGGCACACGGGCGGGCACACGGGCGGGCACACAGCCAGGCACACGTGTGGGCACACGGCGGGCACCTACTGTAACGGGGATGCCAGTGTGTTGTGAGCAGAGCAACTTGCAGCAGGAGGCGAAAGACCTCTGTGGCCTGCACCCCACCAGTTCCCTCCCCAGACGGGAGTCTCAGAAGGCCTGCTGCCCCAGCAGGCACTGGGGGTCTTGGACAGCATGTTACGGTTTGGAGTTTTCCAGAAATTATTCTTGAAAAGCCTAATGTTTGCTTTATCAAAAGAATATGTGTTTATGCAGGAAGTCAAACAGCACCCAGAAGCTTATGTAAGATGACCACACCCCTCCCCACACCGTGTCAGCCCCCCAGCCCTCTGGGTGCAGGGTCCACCCTCCTCCCAGCGCCTCCAGAGACTCACCCTGAGCTGGGTGGTGGCTCCCAGACTGAGCAGGCTGAGGGGAGACCATGGGCAGGTGGGGAACACTGGGGGCTGATTCAGGTCTAACAAGTCCAGACGACTCCCATCTGAACAAGATCTGATCCTGTGAACCACCCTCTCCTTCTGCAATGAATTATTCTCTGGACCTTGCTTTTTTAAATGTTGTTTTATTTATTTTAGACTTTCTCTATTGAGTCGTGGCCTTTCACCCTCCCTGATGCCAGATCCCTACTCCTACCTTCCCTGTTTCTGCAGTGGAATTCTGGCAGTTGGGTAAATCCATGTTCAGGGATTAGCAATTTTAATCTCTCACTGTCTCTTGTGCACACACATGCATGTGCACACACACACATGCATGCGCACACACATATGCACACACACACACACATGCTCAAACACAGAGGACAGAGGCTCATGGAACTTTTGCCTCTGGGTGAAGGGTGATAATTGCCTTGGATTTTCACTTGTTTAGTTGTTTTGAACTTTTCACTATTTCAGTACCAGCTCTGAAATTCTCAACAGGGTCAACACATCTCATAAACTGTGAGCCTCCTCTCCGCATCCTTCTTTGTTTTCTGAGACCTTTCTGCCCACCCCTCCTCCTGGCCGGTTGCTCCCAGGCTGGTGAACACTGTGGCCCAGAATCTCTCTGACGTTCTGGGGTATCTCTGCCCGTCTCCTAAGTTCTTGCTCCAGTCTCTTTGAGTTGACACTCTGCTTTTTCTGATTATTTTGTTATTCAGTTGCTAAGTTGTGTCCGACTGTTTGCAGATCTTGCAGACTGCAGCACACCAGGCCTCCCAGTCCTTCACCATCTCCCGGAGCTTACCGAAACTCATGTCTGTTGAGCCAGTGATGCCATCCAAGCATTTTATCCTCTGTCGCCCCCTTCTCCTTTGACTATATGGACCTTTCTCAGCAAAGTGATGTCTCTGCTCGTTCATACACTGTCTAGATGTGCCATAGCTTTCCTTCCAAGGAGCGAGCATCTTTTAATTCCATGATGACAGTCACCATCTGCAATGATTTTGAAGCTCAAGAAAATAAAATCTGTCACTGTTTCCATTTTCCCCGCATCTTATTTGCCATGAAGTGATGGGACCAATGCATGACCTTAGTTTTTTGAAGGCTGACTTTTAAGCCAGCTTTTTCACTCTCCTCTTTCACTTTCATCAAGAGGCTCTTTAGTTCCTCTTCACTTTCTGCCATTAGAGTGGTATCATATGCATACCTGAGGTTGCTGATGTCTCTCCAGCCAATCTTGATTCCAGCATGGGGCAGAGAGGGTTCTGCAGTTCTAGCAAGTCCTCAGGTGATGTCACTATTCCACATCCATGGACTGCGCTCTGAGTAGCCAAAGTCTGGATAACAAGGAAGTTCCTGGACCCCCATCACTACTCTCCCAAAGTTCGTGGGTGTCAGTGTGGCCTGCCCAGGGGTGAGCTTGCAGCTGAAGAGGAGCTTGAGTGGGGGGCAAGGAGCAGGGTTGCCAGCTCCCTGGGCATCCCGAGAGGCCCACGGGCAGAACCCAGGCACCCTGGAAACCACCCGCTACCCCTGCTAGGCCAGTTTTAGTGCTGTGGATCACTGTCAGGATTATTTGAATTTCACTATGTTTTGAATTTGCAAAATGGAGTTAATTCTATTTGCCAGTCTCAGCACACAGGGTTAGGCCATGGAACGGCTCAATACATAAGCAGTCTGAAACCAGAAACCTTATGCAAAGAGAGAAATGAAAGGGCCCCTGAGTTACACGTTCATGTTTCAGGAAACAGTCTGCAATCCAAAGGAATCACTCTGGTAACAAGGCGCAGAGCCACGCACGGCTGACAGAACGCAGCCCGTGTACGTGTCCAATTCCCTATTTCACGTGTGGAGAGGCAAGGACAGATGGGGGAGCAGAGGATGAGCTGTTGAATAATTATGTTAAATACGACACAAATGGGCCCCGGCTCCATCTCCAGCTCTCAGAGGGGGTCCTGCTTACACATAATTGTGCCTCAGAGCTGCTCACGGGAAGGCTCCATTCCATCAACACGCTGCAGGATTTGAAAGGTAACCCTTCTCACTCCAACTGCTTTTCTAAATACAGCATCCTCAGGGGCGGCTGTCTTCCAGAGGCAAAACGTTGAAGGAGAAGAAGAAACAGTAAAGGCTGCCCCTCCCCCACCCGCGCCCCACGGCTGCTCCTGTCCCTGCTGTGGGGGCATCAGTATCCCTCTCTCTCCACGCCATCCTTTCCTCACTTTGCGTGCAGTGTCTATAGCATCACTGTGGACGATGGACCATAAAGAAGGCTGAGCCCCGAAGAGCTGATCCTTTCAAATTGTGGTGCTGGAGGACTCTTGAGAGTCCCTTGGACAGCAAGGAGATCAAGCCAGTCCTTCCTCAAGGAAAATAAGCCTGAATATTCACTGGAAGGACTGATGCTGAAGCTGAAGCTCCAATACTTGGACTACCTGCGATGATGCGGTGAGCAACTCATTGGAAAAGACCCTGATGCTGAGAAAGATTGAGGGCAGGAGGAGAAGGGGACGACAGAGGATGAGATGGCTGGATGACATCACCGACTCAATGGACACGAGTTTGAGCAAACTTCAGGAGATGGTGAAGGACAGGGAGGCCTGGCGTGCTGCAATCCATGGGGTTGCAAAGCGTTGGACACAAGTTAGCAAATGAAAAATAACAACACAGCCTCTGTTGATGTGCTTACCAAGAAATTAAGATGCTCTCTAGCACAAAACAGGTTTTCTGTGGGGATAGGTAAGCCCTGGGGCCAGCGACCCCCTCACCTGAAGAGGGGGCAGGTGCAGGTTGACCTCTGTGTCCATCCACCACCCCCCCCACCCCCACTTTCTTCACAAAGGTCTGCCTGGGGCTATGGTTGTGCCTGTCAATCGGCTTTAGCCATTGGCCAACCCAAGAGCAAGCTGGCTTAAGTCAGTGAATGATGCTCAGTTTGGTTCAGCTCCCAGGAGATAGCCTTTGGCTAGAGAATGCAATTATTCTTTAGACTGATTCTTTGGTAAAAATATGTCCCTGAGGCCACTATGTGCCTCTGTCTGAGCCCAGGAATGGACCTTGCATGTCTTCTTCCCCCTCCTGCTGCAAGAACCACCTGAGATGAAGGCACATATTCTTCATGCAAATATTTACAGAAGATATTGATTTTCTATAGTTGCTGTGACAAGGGACCACACAATCCTGGCTTAGCAATGCAGATTTATGATCCTGCAGTTCTGGGGACCAGAAATCCAGTGTGGGTCTCTGTAAGACTGCCCTCCTTCTGAAGGCTCTAGGAAGAACCTCTCCTCTTGCCCTGTCCTTCTTCTTGGAGCTGCCTGCGTGGCTTGGCTTTGGCTCCTTATTGCATCTTCAGGGCCACGCCTTTCTTCCTTAGTCTCTCTCCTCTGAATCATTTCTTCCCCTTCCTCCTTCCACTCACAAGGATCCCTGCGATTACTCTGGGCCCAGTGAAATCTGGGCTCACTGGCTGAGCCAGGGTCACCCCCCCACCTCAAGGTCAGCCATTAACCACCCTGAGTGGATTTGCTGCCTTGGTTCCCTTCCCCAGGTGACCTAGACACCCACAGGCTCCAGGCGGGAGGTCCAGGACATCTTGGGATGGAGGAGACATCATCCTACCCCCCAAACGAAGCTTCCTGGTAATCACCAAAACTGGAGATGGTCCAGATCCCCCCTGACTGGCATCTATGTCATTTTCTAGAGCTTTTACGGTCTTGCCTTTTATACGCAGGCTCTTGATCCATCTGGAATAGATTGTTTTTACTGAGATGTAGCTGACTGAGAATGTGGTACCAATCTCTGTTGTAGAGCAAAGTGGCCCAGTTATATCTACATTCATTCTTTTTAAATATTCTTTTCCATTATGGCTTATTCCAAGAGACTGGCTATAATTTGGAATAGATTTTTGTATATAAGGTTGGGATCAATGTTTGTTAATTAATTAATTAGCTTATATTAGTTGTTGTTTAGTCATTAAGTTGTGTCCAACTCTTTTGTGACCCCATGAACTGTAGACCTCCAGATTCCCCTGTCCGTAGGATTTCCCAGACAGGAATGCTGGAGTGGGTTTCCATTTCCATATTTAACCATATGAATATCTAATTTATACAAATCTGTTTACAAAAGGCCACTATTTAATCGTATACTCAAGCAGCATATTTTATAACAAATAAGATTTATTTCTCAAATAGTTCTGTCGCTATTTGCTTTCAATATCTTGGAGGTTTAAATATACACTAATATAAAATTTCCACAGCTTTCTTTTAATCATCCATAAAACTAAAATAATTAAGTATAAATCTAAATCTGACAAAATGTGTTCACCATCTACTCATATAGACCTACAAAGCTGATTAAAGAAATCAAAGAATTTTAAATACAATGGAGAATTCCATGCTCATGAGTGGAAAGACTCAGTATTGTTCACCTGTTGATTCTTTCCCAGTTGACTCACAGATTCAACACAGTCTCAACCAAAATCCCAGGAACACAGTTTGCAGATGTTGGCAAACTGATCCTAACATTTCCATGAGAAGCAAAGACCGAGAATGGCTGACACAGTGATGAGGAAGAACAGTGAGTTCGGAGCACGTCCGAAGCCCGATCTCAAGTTCACTGTGAAGCGGCAGGAACCCGGTCCTGGTGTGATGGGAGCACAGACGTACAGATCAGAGGGTCAGAACGGGGAGCCCAGGCATGGAGCCACACAAATGCATCCAACTTACTCCTGGAGAAGGACTGGGACAGCTAACTGGAAAATGCATAGTCTTTTCTGTAACAGCTGGTCATTCACCTGCAAAAAAACATGAGTCAAGATGCCTTACATCCTTCACAGACATTAATTTGAAGCTCATCATGGGCCTAAGTGTAAAACACAATAGTTAAAGAAGTTCTAGAAAAAAGCTTAGCAGACAAACTAGAGGACCTTGGGTTTGTTGATGTCAGATATGATGTGGAAATCAATGCTGAATATTCATTGGAAGGACTGATGCTGAAGCTCCAATACTTTGGCCACCTGGTGCAAACAGCTGACTCATATGAAAGGCTCTGATGCTGGGAAAGGCTGAAGGCAAGAGGAGAAGTGGGCAACAGAGGGTGAGATGGTTGGGTGGCATCACCGACTTGATGGACATGAGATTGAGCAAGCTCTGGGAGATGGTGAAGGACAGGGGAGCTGGGTGTGCTGCAGTCCATGGGGTCACAAAGAGCTGGACATGACTTAGCTACTGAGCCACAGCAACATGACGTGGTGTCCAGTGGGATCTGGGACAAACAGGCACAAAATCAGGGAGTCTTTGTAAAGTATGGACTTCGATTAATACAATGTTCTGATGTTGATTCGTTTATTGTTACAGATGCACCTGACTGAACTGCCATGTGGATGATCCATGAAAGCAGGTTCAGGGTAGATGGAAACTTTTTGCAATTTTTCTGTAATTCTACAACCATCCTTAAAATAAGTTTTTTTTTTTTTTTTTAAATAAGCCAAGTACTGACCTGGAGATCTTACATAAGGCGCACATAGTTGTTATTTCTCAAAAAGAAAAAAAAATGGTTGACAACATGGGGTCTGCAAGAAATCTGGTTATTCAAAATCAACATAGAATTTTAACGCATGTATAGCGTATTCATGCAGGCCTCCCAGATGGCGCTAGTGGTAAACAATTAGCCTGCCATTGCAAGAGACACAAGAGGTGGGAGTCCCATCTCTGGGCGGGTAAGATCCCCTGGAGTATGGAGTGCCAGCCCACTCCAGGATTCTCTCCTGGGAAATTCCACGGACAGAGGAGCCTGGCGTGCTCCAAGCATCCACGGGGTCGTGTCCAAAGTCGGACACTACTGAGCGACTAAGCATAGTGTACACAGGCGCGTTTTATAGGACATATATATATTTATTGGCAAAAAACCGCCTTCAGCCAGCGCCTTTGAGTCAGTGCTCACTTCCTGCTGGCCCCGGGAGCCACGGACGCTGTCCTGGGCAGAGATTGCACGACTCCTGTAATTTCGTCCCCTCTCGGTCTCTGATCAGATATGTGAGGCCCTGACAGCAAATTTGAACACGTGTTTCTCCTGTAGATTTTGACAGAGTGCTGTTATTTCCTGTGTAGGAACAGTCCAATTTCCTGCCCACCATTGCAGGTTTTCTGCCGGGATGCAGGATAACATCTCCTGGCCACTCTGAGTGTGGTTTGAACTCTGAAGATGTCTGATGGAGGAAGTGATTGAATCCATTCTTTCCACCCCAAACTTAATGTCGAAATGATTACTCATCTCTCTACTCATAATGCCAATATTGCATGCTGGGGTTGGAAATACAGAAATCTAATTAAAGCCTCCCACTGCTTTTAACACCCTAAGTGCCATGCCAGGCTGGTTTTACAAAGCACAAATGTTCTGAGTCTTTGTTCATGAGCGAACGTCGAATGTTTGATGGCTTGGTTTTCTGGAAGGAGCCTAGGAGTGTGAACGTCAGCTTCTAACTGAGGAGAGAAAACCTTTAAGAATCCGGCCTGCAGTGGTCCCACTTGCTCTCTGCCGACTCCAACCTCATGTGTGTGGGCAGACGCTGAGACCAGGGGCTCTTCACTGCAGCCGGTCAGAACCTCATAAGCTGCTGTGTGCCCCCAGGAGAGGTCATTTTCCATAAAACGTCAGGTGAAGCCCTGAAACATGCCTTGCACAGCATTTGCAATGCCTTGTCAGTGACTCATGATGAAGACCGCTCAGCCCTGCCCCGAGCAGACCTCGGCCTCTCAGGAGGTAAACGCACCCTCTTTGGTCACCTCCTGCGGGCGAGAACCAGGACCCACAGCTTTTCTGTTTTTAAATGTGGATTTCTGCTTGTATTAGCACAAAGAAAGTTCTTCCGTGTGGTTCATGTTCTCAAGGAAACAAAGATTGGACACTTATTAGTATCAGAGAGTTCACTACGAGCTCTCAAAATCTGATTTTTGAGTTATTAATCTGAATTTCACTATTATCCTGTCAAAAAGACACTGTTCTTGTTTTCAAGTAATTATATAGGGAACCCACAAACTAAAAACATGGCTCAGAATGAGGAGTGTTAACACAGATTGGGTAAAAATTAGTGTCTTAGTTGGGATTTCCTGGTGGCTCAGGTAGTAGAGAATCTGTCTACAATTCTTGGGTTCAGTCCCTAGGTTGAGGAGACTTGGGTTCAAGCCCTAGGTTGGGAAGATCCCCTAGAGTAGGAAATGGCAACCCACTTCAGTGTTCTTGCCTGGAGAATTTCATGGACAGAGGAGTTGGCGGAACATAGTCCATGGGGTCGCAGAGTTGGAATGAGCGGCAAAGCATACACACACACAGAGTCTTAGTTGATCATGGTGGGAAGTATTGTTTTAAGCATTTACTGTGGCGACAAACCCATAAGGACGTTTCCAATTCCCAGCATCTCTTTCCACCTTCAGGATGACTCTTGAGGACAGACCACGGGAATGGGACTGGGCGGGACATGGAGGGGAGGGTTTATGAGACAGGACTGGTTCACGGAGCGGGGCCCAGACGGAGCCCAGGGGCAGCCTTCAACCTCCTCGGCCAGCTGAGTGTGTGTCATTTTGGTGACAAACAGCTTTTTCTTTTTATAACTTTGAAGGTGAAATTTTTAATTTTAAAATGTCCGCAGGAAATAGAGATATTGGGAAGCGGACTCTAGTTCTTTGTGTGACCTGTACAAGCAAACGACGCAGAAGCTGTGGGTCGTGCCTATGCGGCCCCTGAAGCGTGTCGCCTCTGAACCGATCACCGAGACACCAGGAGGCCCTGCAGAGCGTGTCTGAGCCCCTGTCGCTGGCGTCAGCACTGCTGCGCGTGCTGGCGGTGCCTCTGCTTCCAGGCTGGCATCCTTGTGGGTGGAACTGGGCTCACTGGGCCCAGCGCAGCAGGAGAAACACAGACGGCAACCTAGGGCAGGCAGTCTCCATCTGGGTCCCTGCTCTGAGCCCCAGCTGCTGAGTCCCCACCACAGAGGGTCCAAAAGCCTGTCTACGGTCCAGCTTTGGGCCCTCTGCCCACGGGTCAAACCTCCGGCCACTCAGCACACCATTCAGCCCACCCCCTCGTGATGTTTGCCGGCTTCTCCCCCACACCTGCCCTGGGACTCTGCTCAGGGTCCTTCTGACCGACTGCAAGGGGCTGACCACCCCCCAACCCTCAGAAGGGCCTGCTGGAAGGCGCTTTTCACAGTTGAGAAAGCTCTGAGTCCGCCCTGTTTCCTGGAGGCTGACAGTACATTTGCAAACGGAACTGCAAAATACTAAGAAGAGGGCAGGGCACCCATGCAGAGGTTTTTAAATCTCAGCAAGAGCCAGTTGTTGGGTAAACTTTCCAGCTTTATCCCTGGTAGAAGTACTCTTGCTATTATAGCCTGGCAAGTCTTTCCCTCTCTTTTAATTTATTCTGCTTTCAGGTCAATACTTGCCTCTAGACTTAATTTTCTTGGGCTCCAAAATCACTGCGGATGGTGACTGCAGCCATGAAATTAAAGATACTTGCTCCTTGGAAGAAAAGCTATGACAAACCTAGACAGTGTATTAAAAAAAAGAGACATCACTTTGACAACAAAGTTTTGTCTAGTCAAAGCTATGGTTTTTCCAGTAGTGATGTATGGATGTGAGATTTGGACCACAGAGAAGGCTGAGCATTGAAGAATTGATGCTTTCTAACTGTGGTGCTGGAGAAGCCTCTTGAAAGTCCCTTGGACTGCAAGATCAAGCCAGTCAATTCTAAAGTAAATCAACCCTGAATATTCATTGGAAGGAACGATTCTGAAGCTGAAAACACAATACTCTGGCCACCTAATTTGAAGAACTGACTCATTGGAAAAGACCCTGATGCTGGGAAAGATTGAAGACGGGATGACAGATTGAAGGGGATGACAGAGGATGAGATGGTTGGATGGTATCACTGACTTGATGGGCATTAATTTGAGCAAGCTCTGGGAGTTGGTGATGGACAGGGAGGCCTGGCATGCTGCAGTCCATGGGGTCACAAAGAGTTGGACACGACTGAGTGACTGAACTGAACTGAAATGAAACCTCCTGTGGATGGCCACTGACCCAGTGGGTGAGGCGTACCCTCAGGCCCGTTGCTGACCTACCCACCTCTTTTAAAATCTGCTGATAGGGTGAATTCCATCAATTGCTTTTTGAATGATGATTTAGCCTTGCATTCCTGAAATAAATCTTTTGTGGTTATGTTTTATTATCCTTTTTACAAATTGTTGGATTGTATTTGCTGCAACTTTGTTGAGGATATTTACATCTATGCTCATGAGCAATATTTGTCTGCAATTTTCTTGTAATGTCTTTCTGTTTCTTTTTTTTTTTTTATCATAGTGACGCTGCTCATGTATGATGACTTGGGAAGTGATCCCTCTTTTCAGTTTTCTTACAGTTTGTGTACTCTAAGCAATTTTTCTTCCTTAAGTTTCTGGCATAATGTGGGAGTGGAGTTTCATTTGTGAAAAGTTTCTTAACTGGAAAATCAATTTTTGACAGAATATGATCATTCAAATTATGTTTCTTCCAAGTGAGCATTTACAGTATGTGTATTTTAAGGAATTTACCTATTTCATTTATCTAAGCTATCTAAATTTGTAAGCACATTATCATATTTCCTTATTATACTTTTAATTTTGGTAGGATCTAAAGCAATTTTACCTCTTTCATTTCTATACTGGTAATTAGTGTTTTTTTTTTTCCTTGGTCCACTTGGACAGAGGTTTCTCAGTTTCTTTGATCTTTTTGTAGCACCATTTCCTTTCTGTTATTTTTGTCTTTTTGGCTCCATTGCTATCTGGTCTCCTTGTTATTTTCTTCCTTCTGCTCACATTGATTTTTAACTTACTTTTCTCTTTCTACTTTCTTATGAAAGTAGCTTAGGTCATGGATCTGAAATATTTTATTATTTCTAAAGAAGCATTTTAAGGCTATAAAATTCCTTTCTAAGTAGGTGTTAGCTGCATCACACATGTTTTTTTTAATTTCTTATAACGGAATATATTTTTTCAATCTCTTTATTTTGTTTGAACTGTGATTTATTTAAAAATCTGCTTACCAAATATTTAGGGATTTTCCTAATGATTTCATGTTCTTTATTCTTATTTAGTTCTATTATGATCTGGCTAAGTGGTAAAGAATCTGCCTGTCAATACAGGAGACACAGGAAACTCGGGTTTGATCCCTGGGTTGAAAGAATCCTCTGGAGGAGGAAATGGCAACCCACTCCAGGATTCTTGCCTGGAAAATCCCATGGACAGAGGAGCCTGGCGGGCTACAGTCCATGGGGATGCAATGAGCCAGACATGACTGAGCATGCACACACGTCATAGTCTGAGACATGCTTTGTGTAATTTTAGTTTTCTTGCATTTGTTAAAACTTGTCCTTTCTGCCTCTGCTGCCACCTTGGCACCCGGAGCTTCCTCTTGACTGTACCCACTTTGTAGGGGATGGAGTTGCGGATGTGGCCAATCTTAAGCAGTTTCTTCAGGAGAGAATCAAAGTGAAAGGAGAAGCTGGGACTCTTGGTGGAAGGGCTGTTGCAACCAAGAGAAAGAAAAGCAAGAGTACTGTAACTTCTGAGGTAGCTTCTTTCCCAAAAGGTATTTGAAATATTTCACCAAAGAATATCTGAAGAATAATCTATGTAGTTATGAGTAGTTGCTAGCAGCAAAGAAAATTATAAATAGTTGTACTTCCAGATTAACCAATTTGAAGAGGAGGAAAATGAAGAGTAAAACTCAATTATCTGGAATATTTGTATAACTTCTTAAATAAGACAAAGGAACAACAACAACAATAAAAAAGACAACTATGGCTCGGTATGCAATTTTGGTGAATACCGTATGTACATACACGCGCGTGCTAAGTCAATCCACTTGTGTCTGACACTCTGTGACCCTGTGAATTGTAGCTCATCAGGCCCCTCTGTCCATGGGGTTCTCCAGGCAAGAATACTAGAGTGGGCTGCCTTGGCCTCCTCCAGGGGATCTTCCTGACCCAGGGACCCAGGCTGCATTTCTTGGGTCTCCTGCGTTGGCAGTCAGGTTCTTTACCCCTGGAGCCAATGGGAAGCCCCGAATACCATATTTGTTGTTGGTCGGTCACTCAGTCGTGTCCGACTCTTTGCGGACCCATGGACTGCAGCACACCAGGGTTCTCTGTCCTTCACCGTCTCCTGGAGCTTGCTCACACGCGTGTCCATTGAGCTGGTGGTGCCATCCAGCCATCTCGTCCTCGGTCACCCCTTTCCCTCCTGCCTTCAATCTTTCCCAGCATCAGGGAAAAATTAAATATATGTCATATATAAGATATGGAACATAACATATGCTATATATATATTATTTGTCAATATATTGGTTACTATCCCACATACACTTGAAAAGAATATATATCCTGCTGTTGCTGGGTGAAGTGTTCTATTGATGTGAAAGTCAACTAAGTCAAGTTTGATAATAATGTTGTTCAGCTCATTTGTGTCTTCCATGATCTGTGTCTCTTATTTTAAGTCTAGCTCTGTCTACTTGTTGACAGAGGAGTGTGGAGGTCTCTAACAATGAACTGGATTTGTCTATTTATTCTTGTAGTTCTATTAGCTTTTACTTTATGTACTTCAAATCTTTGTGGTTAGGTGTAGTCACACTTAGAATTAATTTTTATCATTATATAATATCTTTTTATCCTTGGTAATATTTCTTGTTCCAAGACTACATTGCCTGATATTAATATAGCTAGTCCAGATTTCTTTTAACATTTAAATTAAATTTTTAAAAACTGTTTTTACTTTAAACCTATATGTGTTTTTATTATCAAAGTAGATTTCTTGAAATAACATATAATTGTCTTTTAAAAGTAAATACAATTTAATAATCCCTGCCTTTTAGACCATTTACATTTAATGTAGTTATCAAAATAGTTGCAGGTACATCTACCACTTTATTACTTTTTGTTTATTCTTCTATTTTTTGTTCTTCTTTTTCCTCTTTCTTGCTTTTTCTCTGGATTATTTGAGTGTTGATAATTAGACAGACAGAAAGAAGTATATATATATATATAGATAAATTAACATATACTTATATATCTTAGTAATATTATTCATAGAGTAATTAATAATATGATATTATTATTCTATTTGAGTGGACTAGATTTTTGCCATATTCTTTACATCATTCTTTCAGTGACAGAGTTTTTAAAGTACTGCTTTTATAGAATTTATTACACTGTACTATTTAATTAATTTGTCTGGCCCACTAGTTTAATTGAGAACTAAAGTTTTTACTTTGTTTTACTTTTCTATTTATCACTTAGCACATGAAGAACCTCCTAAAAATGATCCTTGAATAAATTAATGAGCTTAAGGTATTCAATAAAATATATAATATTAACCAATTATTTCATTTTATCAGTAGTAATTTCTTTTTTCCAATTACCTAAACAAATAGCCTACAAGTCAGTTTTCTTTCTTTCCTTACAAGAAACATTCTAAAAAAAAAGAAAGAAACATTCTGTTTTCTCTTTCCTTAAACTGACTGTTGAGTTGTTCTCCCTCTCGGGTGCTGCTCCAACCAACCCACCAAGCATGCAGCTCCTGACTTATGGTGTCTCCCAGCCTTGCCCCCCAGTATCTGCCCTTTCTAAACCCAGTGCCTCAAATAAGTCTCAGAACTGCCTCCCATAGAGTGGACCTTCAGGAAGCATTGCTTAATGAACAAAACTAGAGCTAGTTTTTCTCCCCATCAGATTGGATTTTCGCTTTAATGCAATTTCTTCCCCATTTTTGAGTCCATGCAGGGGAAAAGACAATACCCACAGGCAAAACCTAGTGGGACGTTTTATCAGGTGGCATAGAGACAGGGAAATAATACTGCATCTGTCCAATAACACGAGTTCATGGCAATGGGAGAAGCTATCCAACAGGTACCAGGGACGTTTCAATTGTTTTAAAAGGCACAATACATTTGTTGTTGTTGTTTCAATTGACTTTTAGGTTTGATACTGTTGAAATAGAAATCTCTAAACCAGTGAGCATTTCAGGAAATCAGTTTATGTTAAATCCAGACTCTAGGCAGGATGCTAATGCTATTTGTGCATGCTTGTCTTTCCTTTCGGTACCAAGTACTCCGCCCACATTGCTAAGGAACGGAAGTGTTCACACTTCCCACATTCTTTGTTGCCATAAGCCCTGTAGCAGCAGTGTGTGTTCTGACTTCCGGCGCAGCAGGGAGAATGGGGATACTGTTGATACTAATCTCTTCCACTTAAGTGGCGAAGTCCACATCTCCCGGTAACGCGGGCACGACAAGCCCCGGTCCAGATGTTGTCGGTAAGCCTGGGGGGCGAACACCGGCACACTCGGCTCCCTGCTGCGTCACCACATCATTAGCATTTTCATGATAAATAGACACTTGACTGACATCTGTACCAGTGTAATCATCATTAACTGGTCCTTTTTCTTAAGCCGTGATCTTTTTTATCCTGAGGTTAGTGCAGATTGTGAGTGGCCGTGAAGCGGGAGGAGGACAGTGTTTACCTGAATATAGTCACAGAGCCAGGACAGGCTCCTGGGATACACAAGGTCTGCTCCAGACGGGCCGGTGCACAAGCCCCGAAGCCCCCAGGTCACTTCCACCTTCAACTCATCTCTTCCTACCTGACTGAGTCATCCTTCAGAGCTCGGGTCAAGCTCAGCCTCCACCAAGAAGTGTTCCTCAACCGTGATAATAATTTACAGCTTGAAATACATGAAATGCTAACAGAAGACAGACACTCAGGTAACATCAGCGCTAACACCTTTGTGCACATTATCCATCCTCAAAATAGAACGACGCTTGTTCCCCCTTATTTAAGGTGAGGCAGCAGAGACTCGGAGCAGCTGGAGGTCGGCCAAGGGTGAGTGCAGCCCTGCAGGGCTAGGGCTCTCTGAGATTTCAAACCCCGGGCACAGCCCTGCTAACACGCGACGTGACAGGCCTGGATTCCATTTGCAGGCATGTTTACTGATATACAGAACTAAAGAAAATGTGCTTTAATAGCAAAGAGTATGGCTTGTATTTATTTCCTATTGTTCTGAGTCTTGAGAACATTCATAGATCTTTAAACTTCTGGTACATATTTAAGGGGGCTTCCCTAATGGCTCTGGGGTAAATAATCCCCCTGCAATGCAGAAGACATGGGTTCAAGCCCTGGATCGGGAAGATCCCCTGGAGGAGGAAATGGCAACCCACTCCAGTATTCTTGCCTGGAGAATCCCATGGACAAGGAGCCTGGTGGGCCACAGTCCATGGGGTTCAAAAAGAGTCAGACACAAGTGAGCGCACACACATATCTTCAAGACTGAAACCCAGTAAGTGCCTCTTCTCCTCTTAGCAGGCTTGGGTTTGTTTCACTGATAACCTGGATATCCGTCTAGTCAGAGCAATCCTGGAGGGCTGGGAAGTTGACCTCAGGAGGTTTTGATGGGTTCCACCTGCACCAGGAAACCATCCCTGCTTCTCTCTGTTGAAAGGATGTCTTCCAGGTGGTCAAGTCCCAGCTGCTTATGTGATGGGGAGGAGATTGAGGCGGGAGTAAGGGGATGCTTTAAGTTCATGCACCTGGCTGGCCACTGGGGAACACAGGTTCCGAAGCCAGAGTCGCTTCTCCCTGGGGTCTGGTGCTGCCTTCCATTGCTCCTCTCCCCCTGGGTTGGGAATGTGTTCACGCCCATCTATAAACTAAGCAGAGCGCCTCCAGCCGTGCACCTGGGCGTCAAGAGTGCAGCAGAGCCTTTTGTGACCAGACAGTGTATCTCGTAAATCCATTTCAACCATTTCTTAGGATTAGCTGACAGTTTGTGTTTTCAAGAGACATAGAAGTAAGTTTTCTCAGAATATGTTACTACCATTGTGATATTTGCCATTTACACCTTAAACGTTATTTACCCGGGTTGTGTCAGTTTCAGGACTACAGCAAAGTGGTTCAGTTACACACGCACACGCATCATCCTCTTTCAGATTCTTTCCCCAATAAGGTGAGGTTGTTGCATAATATTGAGCTGAGTTCCTTGTGCTATACAGTAGGCTCTAGTTAGTTACCTATTTTAAACATAGAAGTGTGTACCTGTTAGCATCACATTATGATTAGCACAACCCTGTTAATTATACTCCAGCATAAAACAAAAAGTTTAAAAAATTATTTATCCAAATTTGGGAAGTCTGCTTGCTGTCTAAAGCCCACTTGGGGCCAGAAAATGGGGGCTTTGACAGCTTAGCACGTAATCACACTTGCCGCATGTATAGACCTCATTTAAAAGATGAGGAAATAAAAACTCAATGGCATTAACTATCTGCCTAACGACCAGTGTGGGTGTGATCAGATCAGCTACAAACTGGACTCTGGAGCCCCCGGCCCGGGGGCTGACCCGGTCGAGCCACTGAACCATCAGCGCTTTGCGCACCTGGGCTGGGGTGGCTGCATTTTTGCCGTCGATAAACAAGGCCTGCTTCCCACCCCTCAGGAGCTGAACTTGGACACGGTTACACAGTGTCCTGTTGAGATGGAACCAGGGTGCAGTGCCCCCATGGCATCTTGCTCCTTGAGCCTTGTTAAATCTTTTAATTAAAGCATGTTAACAAAGCCAAAGAAAAATAAATGGCCCTGCTTGCAAGGAAATTAAATGGAGGAACTAAGCCCATTTATAATTATTGTATTTCAATTAGGCTATAACAGGGCTGGGTGAACAGAAAGATAAAAAGAAGCAATACTGACATGTGCATTTCATAAATATTTGCAAAGTCCTGTTGGAAAGAGAGCAATACAAATAATACTTTAAAATAGTCTGGTCCCCGGCAGCGCCCTTTATGCTAATCACTGTATGAAATAATTTATCTACCGTGTTCTCACCAAAATTCATCCTAACATGCTAACAAGGCTTTTTCCTACTCTTCAAGCAATGCATGAAATTCCCTTGAAGAAAGACGTTATATCAATGCATGATAACATTTTAATTTACTATTTTAAAATGAAAATACAATTAAACTTTTGAAAGAGCTAGAATTAAATTTGAACCCTCTCTACTTTCATGCTCAAATAGCCAGTTTTCATTGGAACAAGAAAAATATAAATTGCCAGCTTGTATTTAATCCAGATTTCCCCTACCATTTGAAAAATAATTGTATGCATACCTAATTTTCTGTTCTGACAAAAAAAAAAAAAGGAAAAGCACGAAAAGAATTTACTTTTTTTAGTCCCAGGTAAGCCGTGGCTCACCCAGCGGGCGGTGGGGGAAGTGGTGGTGATGTAGATTCATCTCCCTCCATGGGGCCTGCATCATGGAATATCCCCCCACCCGGAAAGATCCCGCCCTCCAGGCTGGGGGCTGTTGCCAGGACTCAGGACTCAGTCCTAGATGAGCCACTTAGCTAGGCACTCCTCCTCCTCACCCTGGTTTTGGTGTCTGCACATTTGCAATAATCGAAAGTCATCCCCTCCTAGCTTACAAGGTGAAGCGGGATCCCATCTTTTTAGAGCTGAGTCCCAGGGCACAGGGTGAGTTGGGGGCATTATGGCTGCCATCATTATCGACCAGGATCTTGGTTTTATTTGCTTTGTTTATAGAAAATAGACAGGAAGCTAGTCTTGTTAATGTACACTCACATCACTGGGGAGGAGCAAGCTATTTGAGAACCACTATCAGCTCATGAGGAGCTGAGTGGAGACAAGCAGAGGAGTACTAGGAGACTGCTTCATAACAGAGGGTGGGATGATTTTACATTTGCTGCATCGAATAACAAAATAAGCTATGACAAAGAGAGACAGCATATTAAAAAGCAAAGACATCACTTTGCCAACAAAGGTCCATCTAGTCAAGGCTATGGTTTTTCCACTGGTCATGTATGGATGTGAAAGTTGGACGATAAAGAAGGCTGAGTGCCAAAGAATTGATGCTTTTGCACTGTGGTGTTGGAGAAGACTCTTGAGAGCCCCTTGGACTGCAAGGAGATCCAACCAGTCCATCCTAAAGGAGATCAGTCCTGGGTGTTCATTGGAAGGTCTGATGCTGAAGCTGAAATTCCAATACTTCGGCCACCTGATGTGAATGGCTGACTCACTGGAAAAGACCCTGGCGCTGGGAAAGATTGAAGGCAGGAGGAGAAGGGGACAACAGAGGATGAGATGGTTGGATGGCATCACGGACTCAAGGGACGCAAACTTGGGCAAACTGCGGGAGTTAGTGAGGGACAGAGAGGCCTGGTGTGCTGCAGTCCATGGGGTTGCAAAGAGTTGGGCATGATCTGGCGACTGGAAAACGACAGCAATAATAACAAAATAAACGTGGGCACCAGGTTGCCTGACTTTAGAATCCCCTTTGACTTTGACTACTGTGTTGGGTAAAAGTTTGTGCATCAGTTGGAAGACATGCACGTGCTTGGTCAGGGACGCCGAGAAGCGTGTGTTTCACTGACGAGATGAGAACCAGGCTTCATCCTGCAGGGAGCGTGAGGAGGGCGATGAACTCAAACGCTCAGAGTCTCCAGCAGGCATGGTGGAGGGGTGAGAACTCTAGTGGTCGGCCAAGGAGCCAGCCCTTTGAAGAGCAGCCTCAGCACGGGCTCCGCCATGGACAGCGTGCCTGGACCAGATCTCTAACTGCATCCCCCAGCGCAGAATCAGGCAAGGCTCCCAGGGAGCCTGTCTGAGGGTCCCTTCTGTGCAGAGTCCCTCCTGACCCCTGAGTAGCAGGGGGCCTGTGCTGCTATTTACTGCCCATCATTTTGACAGCAAGTGGCATGCCACTGTCTGGCTTTAAATTATGAATAAGTAAATAATTGGATCCCTCACTTAAAATTAGATGGCAGTAAGATTGCTCTGTCATCCAGGGAACTGGGCCTAAAAGAGAGGAAAGAAATGAAAAACAGCAAAAGCAAAAAGGACTTCCATGTCCGAAGTGGGCCCAGGTGTTCCATCTCACACACCTGCTCCTGCTGGGGGCCCTTCTACCCCTCCCACCCAAGCTGACTCTGGGCGCTGGCACCCCGCCAGGGGTCTTGGGGGGTGTGTGTGTGTGTGTATGTGCATGAGAATCTGCACGTTGCAGGGCGTGTTTATGTGTGTGGGTATGCACATGTGCACATGTGTGCATGTACATGTCTGTGTGGGGTGCTGTGCATATGTGAAGGTATGTGTGTGTGTATGTAACAGGGTGTGTGTGCCTGTAACGTGTGTGTGCATGTGGGCCCGGTGTGGTGCACATATGTATAGGTACGGGTGTATGTATGTTGCCTGGTGTGTATGTTACATGCTGTGTGTGCATGTAATGTGTGTGTGCACGTGGCCAGGGGGTGTTACACATATGTACAGGTATGGGTGTGTGTATGTAACAGGGTGTGTGTGCCTGTAACGTGTGTGTGCATGTGGGCCCGGTGTGGTGCACATATGTATAGGTACAGGTGTATGTATGTTGCCTGGTGTGTATGTTACATGCTGTGTGTGCATGTAATGTGTGTGTGCACGTGGCCAGGGGGTGTTACACATATGTACAGGTATGGGTGTGTGTATGTTGTCTAGTGTAGGTATGTTGGCCCGGTGTCTGTATGTTGCATGGTGTCTGTGCATGTGGGCAGGGTGTGTTACATGTACATGTAGGTACGGGTGTAAGCATGCTGCCCGGTATACGTATGTGGCCTGGTGTGTGTATGTTGCACAGTGCGTGTCCCTGCGGGCAGGGTGTCCACGCTGCCAGGAGCCTTGTGCGGCTCTCCCCCGCGCAGGTGGGGCTGTGGCCTTCGGGGGGCGCCCTGGCTCGGGAGCTGTCCTCTAGGGACAGGCCGCGTGGGGGCCGTCCAGGGAGCGGGCAGCCGTGAGCAGGCGGGGCAGGGGGCCAGAGAGGCAGGGCTGGTCCCCCGGCAGCCCCTCCTCTGCCTGTCACAGCCTCACGCTCGCTCCCCAATTGCTTTAGCCCGGAGCGGTTGACATTTAGCCCAGCCAGATAATCGAGGAATAACATTTGCGTTACAGTTTAACGCGACCTCTGCCTCTGCAGCTCTTTTTAGATTAGCTTCTAAAAAAGAGATGGGGAGGGCGTGGGGGTCCGCTCAGCAAGCACGAGGGGCGGGAGCCTGTTACTGCCGCCCAGGGTCACCTCGGCTTTTGCAGGGGTGGTGACTATTAAGAGCATAGAATTAGGAGCCGGGCGAGGCGCCAGGCAGCGGGAGAAGCAGAGGTTAATGGATTGACTATTACCTGTGGGAGACGGGCGCAGCGGTGGGATGGGGCTGGCCCTGCCTTTCCTGGGAAACCAGGGGGTCACCGAGTCCAACGTGGAGGGCGAGTGGGTCTGCTGATCCAAGAGGAGCTACTTTTCGTCTCTAAACCCTGTGTCGAGGAGACTTAGAAGGATTGTGTGAGGGAGAGAAAGCAGGTTCCGTTCTTGCAAATGACTGGTCTGCATCCTGACGGCTCGTTTACATGTGGGAGGCCAATTGGGCGATCAGTGACCCTCTTGGTATAATCAATAGCGGTGAGAGACAGGGTGGGGGGGGCGCACAGTAAAAACCTTAATAAATAGATTGGAAAGGATCTTGAATGACAAAGAAAAGGAAGTGGTTTTTGATAGGAGAAGTTGAAAGGAGCTCTAAGAGCACCAGAGACAGGCCACTCCCACGAGGATAAATTCCCTTAAAAATCCTGTTAGCTGCATAACTAAGAATGATATCTGCCCACAGGAGTATCTGAGCTTCTTGTCCAGGGTGGGTCTGATCTGATAATTGATCAGCAAGGCTAAGAGACCAGCGTCCATGCAGACCAGACCAGCAGGAAACATTTACTATTTATCACCTGGATGAGTGCTGACTTCTCAGGACCCCAGCATCTAAGAAGGACACCTGTGGTTGTGGGGTGGCCATGTCTAAACCATGGGGAAGTAGCACAGATCCTTAATCATCTCTATGAAATGAGAGAGCTTCCCAGGTGGTTCAATCGGGAAGAACCTGCCTGTCAATGTAGGAGACACCGGAGATGCCGGTTCCGTCCCTGGGTCAGGAAGAGCCCCTGGAAGAGGGCATGGCAACCCACTCCAGTACTCTTGCCTGGAGAATCCCATGGACAGGGGAACCTGGTGGGCTACAGTCCATGGAGTTGCAACGGGTCAGACACAACGGAAGCAACTTAGCATGCACACATGCATGGAACGGGAAAAAACACCAGCAATGCAATCCATGTGTGCGTGCATGCATGCAAGTTGTTTCCATCATGTCCAACTCTTGGCAACCCCATGGACTGTAGCCCGCCAGGCTCCTCTGTCCATGGGATTCTCCAGGCAAGGACACTGGAATGGGTTGCCAGGCCCTCCTCAATACAAGCCATCCTAAAACAAACTTATAGCTTTGGAAATTTCATGGAAAATGTCTATTTCTGTACAGAGGACGTTCAGTTGCAGTGCCTGCCCTGGAACATCTCTCCTGTTGCAAGCTTAAGTTTGCAGACCCGGAAATTCCCAGCAGAGTCAAATAACCACAGATCAGATTAGCTGAGCTTTTCACCCAGAACCAAGCTCCACTCTTCAGGGAAATAAATCTCTAGGAGATGGAAGACATAGCTGGGTGGGGACGCCTGCATGGTTGTGACAGGGACAATGTCGACCCCAACAAAGTTATATTTAAACACTCTGAAGAACGTGCCTTTTTGTTTCTGTTGATTTCAGCTGCTTCACCTCTGATTCCCGCCATCTGCTGCGAGGATGTGAGGGCCATCAGGCTGACATAATGACAATTGGTAGCTCTCATCGGGGACGTGGGGCGAGCCCGTCTTTGCTGAGTGCTTAACACATATCAGTTCATTTAAAAAGCATATCAATCTTCCTAAGCGATTAGCAGACAAAGATTTGAACTACATGCAAAGAGAGAAAATCCCCCCTCTTAACTAGGCTGGTGTCAGAGAAGAACCAGGATGGAGGGAGACTGGAGTCAGCGCCTCTTAAGAGTTAAATCGATTTCCAGGCGTCCCTTCTTTAAGATTGTGTCAATTCCTCGGAAAGTCACACTGGCGAGGCTTAAAAATTGTATCACAGCTCAAGTGCCGCAGATCGCAAAGCACACTCCACTCCTAAGCCTTTCTGACGCTGCTAACTCTCTGGTTACGGTGGCTGTGTGCCCACAAAGGTCGATTTGGCCAGCGGTTCCCCCAACATGGTTATGTGTGACCGAAGGCGGTAGGGAGCCTCCGGGGCCGCCTGATCCCCAGAAGCTCAAAGAAAGTCTCCGAGGACGGGTCGGCGTTTGGCTGGCTCTGAACCTGTCCAATATCTCTGAAAGGGTGACCTGCTGACACCGGGCAGGCGCTGCTCCTCATTTAATTAAGAGAGAAAGGGTTTCGGTGGAGAGTGGGCTCTGGGCTCCTTTGTAATTTTCGCTGACCAATCCACTTATGTGGATAATTGCAAATGCGTTTCAAAAAGAAGGGGGAATCAGTCCCAAAATAAATCAAGATCCAGTCAAGGGGGCTGCTGTTCAGGAAAAAAAAAATGTGTGCAGGAGGAGAATTAGAAGCGACAGCCACGTCGTCTCAACGGGAGAAGTGTGGTAAGAATGGAGCCCATTGTTAACTCCTGCCACCGGGTCGGGCGCTGGCTTACGGCGCGGCCGCTTGGTGGAAGGGTGTGGGCGCCTCTCTCTAAACTGGCTCGATGTCCTCTTGAGTCCATACCACACAGGGACGACGGCCATCACAGACAGAGGTGAATTTGAAAAGACTTTGTTTGGTTTTTAGTTCAACAATCCGCATGGCCTGTATCTTTCTGCAGACATTTATTTCAAGGTACTTAAAAACTGACTTTTATGAGATAATTTAGGCGGTGATTATTTTTGTTGAGAAATGTGTCCTTTTATCCCTCTCATTCATCCTGGGCTAAGGTATTTCTGTTTGTCAGAATGCCACCGTTTCTGATAAATGACTGCAGACGGACTGCTACACTTTATTAAAAAGTAATAACAATTTTTGTACGCACCCTTCACATTGTAGGGGGGGCCATGAATCAAAGGACACTGCTGTCTGGGCCTGATAAATGCGCCGTTTACCAGCTGAGGAGTTATTTAGGACTGGCTATTAATTTAAATCACATTTATCTTCCCCGGATGGGGGAGGCGGCTGTGATAGAGCTTCCAGTGACCAATGGTGCGGCTAAGTGCACATTATTTATTACCTCTGCCTCTACCCGGCTGTGCAATATGTTTAAAAAAAAAAAAAACAGTGCCAATTACCGCGGTTAATCTCGTCAGGGCAATAACAAATTTCTTCCCAACACAAGGCAATTTCTATGCTCGCGCTTTTTCTCCTCCAGACTTGCTTCTAATTCTCCATCATTAAACCCAAAGCTCTCGCTCCCCTGAGTGCTCATGGGAAATTCTTGTGTCTCTCAGTTTCACCTTTGTTTGGAGAACAGTGCATTTTTTATGCATTATTCGAGGGCAAGTGTGTTCTTTTGAGCCCTTAATGAGTATTTGTGGATATCACGGAGAGGTGGGGTGTACTGCAAGTCAGACTGACCATATTTAACTATTAAGTGTTTCCTCATTAATAATAATGCTTCTTGCATCACTTTTCAATTCACCAAGTTCTTATTATGCAGAATAACAACAGGGAAGAACCCATCATAAGCATATTTTTGCCAATTAACTTCCACTTGATGGATCTACAGAAGAATAAAACAGTTCTAATAAAATGAATCTTGGACACAAAATAAATCCAAACAGGAGCAGTTCCACTTGCTGGCAGAGCCTCAGGCGTGGTGGGTGCCTCTGCCGGGGTGTCTCGGGCATGCTGTGCGCTGTGCGCAGACGACGTGGTCCTCGGGCTCCGGGTCCCGCCACGCGGCATCACTGCTCCCTCCGACTTCCAGGCCCCACACTCACAGCTGTAGGCTGGCCAGGGTCTGCTATCCAGTAGGCTCTCCCGAAGTGGATAGCATAAATGCGTGCTAAACAGAAGCAAAGTTCAAAATCATCAGAGCATACCTACGTGGACAGTGCCTGCATGTGCGTGTGTTCACACTGGTTTACGTGTAAATAGAATGGTGATTGTAAAACCACGACTGCATTGCATTTCCAGGGTGTTTCCTTCACAGTCACTGTACCTGAGCCGTTCGCAGGGGGAGAGGCAGATACGGGGACAGCAGAACATGGGGCTGAAGGAATCCGCCCTCGTGACCCAGTGTCTTCAGACAAGCCGGCGCCTTGGCCCCTCTGAGGGCTGCTTTGACAGGTGGTGGGTGGCTGGTTCCTGGGAGATGGTTAAAAAAAAAAACAGTTTGGAAGAACTCTAATGGGCCCCATCCCAGGGCACAAAAGGAGTCCAGTGCAGCCTTCCTGGGGGTTCCATGCCCTCCACAGCTGGAGCATCCCCTTTACACTGTGTGAGGCTCACAGGCTCAGGCTAGCCCCTCCTGGGCCATGGTGACTGTGCTCCCAGAATACATTCAACAATTTGCAAAATCAAGGTCTTGTGTAGAATGTGGAACAGCACAGGAGAAAACTGTGTGTGTGTGTGTTTATATATACATGAGTATATATGCACACATGTATTCATATATACATTTATGCATTGGTATGTATGCTATACATAAGCCTTCCTCAGTGATCAAAGCAAAGAAACAGAGGAAAACAATAGAGTGGGAAAGACTAGAGATCTCTTCAAGAAAATCAGAGATACCAAGGGAAGTTTTCATCCAAAGATGGGTACAATAAAGGACAGAAATAGTATGGACCTAAGAGAAGCAGAAGATATTAAGAAGAGGTGGCAGGAATACACAAAAGAACTATACAAAAAAAGATCTTCATGACCCAGATAACCACGATGGTGTGATCACTCACCTAGAGCCAGACATCGTGGAATGCTAAGTCAAGTGGGCCTTAGGAAGCATCACTATGAACAAAGCTGGTGGAGGTGATGGAATTCCAGTTGAGCTATTTCAAATCCTAAAAGATGATGCTGTGAAAGTGCTGCACTCAATATGCCAGCAAATTTGGAAAACTCAGCAGTGGCCACAGAACTGGAAAAGGTCAGCTTTCATTCCAAACCCAAAAAAAGCAATGCCAAAGATTGCTCAAACTATAGCACATTTGCACTAATCTCACATGCTAGCAAAGTAATGCTCAAAATTCTCCTAGCCAGGCTTCAGCAATATGTGAACTGCGAACTTCCAGATGTTCAAGCTGGATTTAGAAAAGGCAGAGGAACCAGAGATCAAATTGCCACCTGTTGGATCATCAAAAAAGCAAGAGAGTTCAAAAAAACCATTTATTTCTGCTTTACTGACTATGCCAAAGCCTTTGACTGTGTGGATCACAACAAACTGTGGAAAATTCTTAAAAGATGGAAATATCAGACCACCTGACCTGCCTCCTAAGAAATCAGTATGCAGGTCAAGAGGCAGCAGTTAGAACTGGACATGGAACAACAGACTATTTCCAAATCGGGAAAGGAGTACATCAAGGCTATCTATTGTCACCCCGCTTATTTAACTTACATGCAGAGTACATCATGAGGAACGCTAGGCTGGATGAAGCACAAGCTGGAATCAAGATGGCCGGGAGAGATATCAATAACCTCAGATATGCAGATGACATCACCCTTATGTCAGAAAGTGAAGAACTAAAGAGCCTCTTGATGAAAGTGAAAGAGGAGAGTGAAAAAGTTGGCTTAAAAGTCAACATTCAGAAAACTAAGATCATGGCATCCTGTCCCATCACTTCATAGCAAATAGATGGGGAAACAATGGAAACAGTGAAAGACTTTATTTTTGGGGGCTCCAAAATCACTGCAGATAAGGACTGCAGCCATGAGATTAAAAGCTGCTTGCTCCTTGGAAGAAAAACTATGACCAACCTAGACAGCATACTAAAAAGCAGAGACATTACTTTGCCAGCAAAGGTCCATTTAGTCAAGGCTATGGTTTTTCCAGTAGTCATGTATGGAACTTGGACTGTAAAGAAAGCTGAGCACTGAAGATTCTATGCTTTCAAATTGTGGTGCTGGAGAAGACTCTTGAGAGCTCCTTGGACGGCAAGGAGATCCAACCAGTCCATCCTAAAGGAAATCAGTCCTGAATATTCATTAGAAGGACCGATGCTGAAGCTGAAACTCCAATACCTTGACCACCTGATGTGAAGAACTGAATCATTAGAGAAGACCCTGATGCTGGGAAAGATTGAAGACAGGAGGAGAAGGGGATGACAGAGGATGAGATGGTTGCATGACATCACTGACTCAATGGACATGAGTTTGAGTAAACTCCAGGAGTTGATGATAGAGGCCTGGTGTGCTGCAGTCCATGGGGTCGCAAAGAGTTGGACACGACTGAGTGACTGAACTGAACTGAACTGATGTACATTATGCAATGCATTTATTTATATGTACATCATATATACATTTATAGATTTATTCATGTATGGATATTTGTATATATACATGCATCTATACGTATGTCCTAAGTTGCTTCAGTCATGTCTGACTCTTTGCGACGCCACGGACTATAGCCCACCAGGCTCCTCTGTCCATGGCGTTCTCCAGAGAAGACAAATGGAGTGGGTGGCCATGCCCTCCTTGTATATATGCACACATAGTTACGTGTATATACATACATTAACTATAGTTATTAGATAGGTTAAATAAATATAACATTTAAATGGGGGAGGGTGAGCCAGAATTAGATGGGGCTTTGACTCTCTCCTTCGGGAAGCACTCCCAAGGGCCAGGGAGGGGGCCACCACCCGCCTCTGTCCTCCACCGCCCACCTCGAGAGAGTTTCCATCCACACCGCTCCTTGTGAGCCCAGCAGGAATATCCGCTACCATCCGATGTTTGCGCTCCTCTGCCATCACGCACCCGCCACCAGATACGTAAGTCCCGCTTCTGCACACATCCGTGCTTTTTTTCAGACTGCTCTTCTCTGTCCTTTTGCGTTTCTGTCCCGAGTCGAGTCCAGAGCTGGCCCTGCAGTTGTGGCAGGTAGGGGTGGTGGCTCTGTGACCTCTCCCGGGTGCCGGGCTCCCACACGAGGGTCCTCGGGGAGCTGGGCTCTCCCTGGTCCATCCTTGCGGAGGATCAGTGCTCACTCCACGGTCCTGGCAGAGGCGAGCCGAAGGCTGCCCAGGGTCTGCAAACCCCCCCTCTCCTCAGGAAGCTGCTGGTGGGGCCCCCCGCTCTTGTTGGGAGTGCCCAGGTAAGCATGCGCAACTCTCCACTCTCCAAACGCGGACTGCTGCAGGGGACACGATGCCAATCAAACTGAAAGAGCCAGGGAGTGAAAGGCGCCCTGTTTGGGTTTGGAATGTCCCAAGGCCCCGAGAGCTTTCCTCATTCCTTTCCAAGACAACAGTGTCAAAGCTCCAGAAAACACAGTGTTTCATCAATATCCAGTCACTCAAGCCAGAAGTTTTGAAGGCAATATTAGCTATTTACTTTCCTTTAACAGAATTGTGTTCTGTCCATTCAGCTTCAGAAGCACCTCTCAAGTAGTGTCCTCCCCTCTGTCCCCAGCACCAAGGTCCAGTTTCTGCCTTTATCAGCTAAGCCATTGAAATCGAGGCATTCATCTTGAGTTATGTAACTCATCTAAGATTACAATAAAATCCAGTGCAAAGAGTGAAAAATGTCAATTTAATATGTATATATATAGTAAATCGTAGAGATATATATGTGTATATCAGATTTTTAAAAAAAATATTGTTCCACTTCAAAGAAGTATTTAACACTGTAATTAAAGAGCTTCATTTTTGTGTGATTTTGAATCAAATATTCTGCTGAAACAATAGAAATCCTTCAGAAGGGTCTCCCTTTGAATTGGACAGCCCCAGTCCTCTGTGAGGACACAGAGGGAAAAAGGCAGGTGACGTTGCGTGGAAGCACACGAGAAGAAGAGGCAGTGACCGGGGTTGTAGGAAATCACTGTGTTCAAAGAGCATCTGGAAAGAATAGACTGCAGACCTGAAGAAATACATGCAAAGGGGGAAAATCTTATTACAAAACAGACCAAATACAGAGTTCAAGGTTGCAAAACCTGTGCCTTTTAGACCAGTTAGTAACTCTTGAACATAGTAAAGGAAAAAAGCAAGGTTCACAGTTAGGTCTTTCTAGCAGCCAGCATCAAACACTGAAGACTGAAGCCTTCAGAAAAAGCAAGCAAGACCTCTCAACTAGTCATGCTACTTCTGAGCTGGGAGACCTTGAACAAGGCGGTTGCGTCTTCTTGCTGACCTGGGTCCTCACGTAGTGGGTCAGACTTACTTTTCTACTTGGAGAATGAGGAACACAGAGAATGTAGTGTCCAGTGTATAGTAGGAACTCAAGCAAGTGAAGTTATTTGTATCCCCATCATCACAACCACCACCATCATGACCATCATCGTCAACATCACCATGACCACCATGACCACCCTCATCACCATCATTGTCCTTTATGTGCCACAAACAGAGACAAACTAGAGCTCTGAGAACTGAAAGAGCCCTAAGGGTCACAAAACTCAGCCCTGGGGAATTGACAGATGCGGCCCAGAAAAAGGCCAGTGCTGTGGCCTTTGTGTCCCTGTGTCCAAGCGTGCTGTTAGCGGAGCGGTCTTCCCGGTGCTTTGATGAGAAGCTGAGCGTGTTCCACATGCTCCGTGAGACAGCCCGCTCCGGGTCACTCACCTTCTTAGCGTGTTCACTGCTCCTGCCTCAGCTGCCCAGCCCCAGGCCCTATGCTGACGACCCTGCAGCCCGAAGGAGGGGGATCAGGAGGACGTGGCCCATGTCCCTGCGCTGCGCGTTCCCATGTCTTCCTCAGAGCTGCTGGGGCTTGGAGGCTGGGCTGCACGCCATGAGACAGCAGATGCAGCAGCTGCTTTGGACATAGACACCCAGAAAACCAAACGTCAGAAGCAAACAGGATATCCGGTCAACAGGAGAACTCTGTGATACTCTAACAGAGCTACTTTTCACTTTTTCTTCATTTTCCTGAACACAAAGTTTAAAAAAAAATATCAAAATATATGTATTTCAAAAAATTGGCTATTTTCCATCCTCATCATCATCACTTATTTTATATTTTCTTACAGCCTTCAATTAAGTATCAGCTCAAGTTTGTACACTTTCCTCGTAGCTCAGTCGATAAGGAATCCGTCTGCAATGTAGGAGACCTGGGTTTGATCCCTGGGTCAGGAAGATCCCCTGGAGAAGGAAATGGCAGCCCACCCCAGTACTCTTGCCTGGAGAATCTCATGAATGGAGGAGCCTGGCAGGCTTCAGCTCACGGGTCACACAGAGTCGGACACAACTGAGCAACTAAACGACCACCAAGTTTGTAGAGTTACCCAGTTTTGTACACCTACGACTCTAGGATAGAAATTGCTGCTATGACAAAAACAACAAAAAGTTATGATAAAGACTAAACACACGTGATATCTTCCTGGTCTATGGTATAGCCCAAGGCCAGATTGCCAGCTTTTTGGCCCCTGAAATACTCATTAGGGTGAACCCGCTGTTAGTTTTCAGGAATTTCTTTCAAGTAACCTTTTAATTTTGCAAACTCCAAAGAGAGCTGAGACTTTTCTTTTTTCAAAGAAGTACATCTTCTATGGGACTTTTGGTTTGGTGTTAAAATGATTTCCATCTTCTCTTTAGTGACTCTTAAGTTATTTGGAGGTGGCAGAAGAGGTGAAAATATGAGAAGCCAACCTCCTGTCTGGGAAGTACGGAGTCATGCCAAGACACAGCTGAAGCTTGGAAATGTTACAATAAGTGAAAAAAGCCAAACACAGGGGGGCAAATCTGCCATCTACACTGAGCTTCTAGATCAGGGAATTCATGGGGGCGGAGGCACAACAGAGCCTTCCAGGGTTGGGAAGGGAGGGGATGGGCTGCTGGTATTTAATGGGTACCAAGCTGTTGTTCCGGATGTGAAAAAGTCCTGGAAACAGTGATGCTGGTTACACATCTTGAATGTATTTAAGGTCACTGAATTGCATACTTTGTAGTGGCTAAATTGGTCAATTTCATCTTATGTGAATTTTACTACTGTAAAAATACATGAAAAGTCAACTCTCCTGCAAATCAAACAAACGCACTAAAAGTAAAACAAACAAGAAGCCACATGGCTCGGGAGCAGCCCATGGAAGCTGGTCCCTGGGCTCAGAGCTGGGACGCTGGGAGGAGTGGGTGGGGGGTGCAGGGCCCCCGCCAAGCCGTTGAACCCTTCCTCTCAAGGTGCTTCATTATTTATTAGCCTGGCAATCTGGCAGGCCACATGCCATCAGCAGTGGAATTCAATATGAAAAGGTCACCGCCACGAACGTCGGGCTGAAAGAGTGTTCAAGCAAATACAAACACATCTTTTTAATTTTGGCTGAATTGATTAGATAACAATCGGGCTGTCACAGGTCAGGAGGTGCGAGCCAGCGGGTCAGCAGAGAGCAAGGCAGCCAGCCCGGGGCTCTCTGCCCCTCAGTGCTCTGGCCCTTGTCTCCGTAAATGAGGAAATGCCCGCCCCGGACCCCACGGCCCTGCAGAGAGCCGTGCACAGGGCTGGCCGTTCTGGAGCCGGGGCAGAGTGGGACGATGCTCTCTCCAACATCAAGTATGCGGCGGCTCTCCAGCGTCATGAAGGCGAGAACCGACCCCTGTCCCTCAGACCTGCCCGGGGACTTGCACGGGGGCAGGCATCCGTCCAGCGTCATTCTAGAAACAAAAACTTCAAGAAAACTTAGCACGGGGACTTCCCTGGTGGTCCAGTGGTTAAGAATCTGCTTTTGCAATGCAGAGGATGCAGGTCCAATCCCTGGTAGCAGAACCAAGACCCCGCATGCCACAGCGTGACTAAGCCAGCTCGCTGCAACCTGACAGCCTGTGCATCGCAACAAAAAAGCCCGCGTGATGCACCGAAGACAGGGTTGCCACGACTAGGGCCCGACGCAGCCAAGTCAGTGAGTGAATAAAGGAAGGGCTAGCGCTGGTCCTGCTGATCCACCGGGTGGTCCTCTTTCTGGGGTTGGTGAGGAGGGCAGAGGCCAGCTTCAGGCACCTGGGGACAGACGCGCTCCCGTCTCCCTGCGGGGCCGGCACCCTGGCTCTGGCCCCTCTGCCCCTCTTCCTTCCCCACCTGCAGGGCCACTCCCGGGCTTTCTCAGAGGAGCCTGCCCCTCCCCGCCCTCCTGTCCTTGTCGGGGCGCAGGACAACTCCTCAAATTCGTCCTGAGGAAGCCTGGGGCTGGCGAGACACCTGCACTCAGGAGCAAAGGCTTTCAAAAGAATGTACGCGCTGTCCCTCTGCAGAAATGCATAAACACGTTAGCTTTACATGGTTTTTTAGTTTTCTTTAATCGTCTTGGAGTGTGGCTGACTCACAGTGCCTTGTTTCTGGTGCACGGCACCGTGGTCCAGTTATGCGCACACACAGTCATTCTTTTTCAGGTTCCTGCCTATATAGGTCATCACAGAGTATTGAGTAGAGCTCCCTGTGCTATACAATAGGTCCTTGTTGGTCGTCTATTCTATATATAGTATTTGTGGGCACGTCAATCCCATACTCCTGATGTATCCCTCCCCCATGTTTCCCCTTTGCTGAGCATCATTTCGTTTTCAATGATTTAAATTATCTAAGTGCTGGACTCTCTCTTTGGCATCCAGAGGACCTCTGTGTCCACAGGCAAAGTGCTCTGTGAGGGCCTGTGTCGGCAGACCCAGTCCTAAGCAAGATTAATGACCTGTCTCCCTCCCCGAAAGGGCCGGGCCCGCTATCGGCCCCTCTGGACACCTCGACACCTGAGATGCGGGAGGACGGCATCAGAGGCCCACGCGCCTGCTGCGCGTTCTTTTTTCTTTTTGGCATTGTCAACATGTGTGCTTGCAAATCAACATTTATTTATCCAAATCTATGTCTGGGGCGTTTCATTTCACTCTGCTGTGTCTCCATCTTTTCATCTGCAAGTAGAGAGTGGGTCATACCACATAGCTAGGCTCTGACACGCAGAATCAACACACAAGAAATTAAAAGATCAAATCAGTGAATTTCATGTGTTTCCAGACCATTTCATAAGATGTACTCTCTCATTATGATTATAAAAATAACAATTTATTCTGTAAAATGTAAATAATTATAGACATACAATTTTATGTATTTTGTAAATATATTATTAAGTGTAATGACAGTGCAGATGTACAAATATATAATACAAATTATATAAAATATATAAAGATTATACATATATATATCTTGCTAGATCTTCAGTACTGAGTTACAGAATATAAGTAACTTGTGTTTTATTATCTGCACTTCTCCATCGTTTCTCAAAATTTACAGAATCGCTTCCCTGGTAGCTCAGTGGTAAACAATGTGTGTGCAATGCAGGGGCCACAGGAAAGGCAGGTTTGATCCCTGGGTCAGGAGGATCCCCTGGAGGAGGCAATGGCAACCCACTCCAGTATTCTTGCCTGGAGAACCCCATGGTCAGGGAGTCCCGGTGGGCTACAGTCCACGGGGTCGCAAAGAGTCGGACACGCCTGAGGAGACTACGCACTCTCGCTGTGTATTTACTATGTTAGTTGGTACATGTTGTTGTTTAGCTGCTAAGTCTTGTCTGACTCTGTGACCCCATGGATTGCAGCCCACCAGGCATCCCTGTCCTTCACTGTCTCCCGGAGCTTGCTCAAACTGATATCCACTGAGTTGGTGATGCCTTCTAGCCATCTCATCCTGTGTTGCCCCCTTCTCCTCCTGCCCTCACTCTTTCCCAGCATCAGGATCTTTTCCAGTGAGTCGGCTCTTCCCATCAGGTGGCCAAAGTTCTGGACTTTCAGCTTCAGCATCAGTCCTTCCAATGAACACCCAGGGCTGATCTCCTTTAGGAGGACTGGTTGGATCTCCTTGCAGTCCAAGGGACTCTCAGGAGTCTTCTCCAGCACCACAGTTCAAAGGCATCAGTTCTTTGGCGCTCAGCCTTCCTTATGGTCCATCTGTAACATCTATACACGACTACTGGAAAAACCATAGCTTTTACTATAGTTGGTATACACGATGATGTCAACTGGTACCATCTCACGTATAAAGGCTGGAATTCTAGAGAGGCTCCATTAAAGCACTGCGCTCTATACTCTCAGGGACCATAGAATGCTTTCAATTCCTATGTCCAAGGAACTTCTAATCTAGTGAGGCAAGGAGCTTTTGAAAACCCCGAACAAGTAGACACAGGAGAGTTCTGCTTTCAGGAGCATTCATGATAATAGAAAATCGATGCTATAAGTAAACGGATGCTTTATCAGCGATGGCCCTCATAGGCAGTAGTCGTAATCACTTTGGCGAAAGGTAGGAAAAGGCCTAATAGCCAACCCTTCCTTTGTCAATTTATTGGTTTGGCTGCGTCGGGCCTTAGTCGGGGCACACTTGTCTGCGGGGTATCATGCCGGCTCTCTTGTTGCAGTGCGCAGTCTCTCTAGGTGCAGCGAGCCGGCTTAGTCACCCTGCAGCATGCGGGATCTTAGTTCTGCTGCCAGGGATTGAACCTGCGCCCCCTGCATTGCAAAAGCGGATTCTTATGCCCTGGACCACCAGGGAGGTCCCGCGCTAAGTCTTCCTGAACTTCTACACTGTGGACGTTGATGTACGTGCCTTCTATAAGTGTTCCGTTTCATCTCACAGCAGCACTGGGATCCAGCCTCGCCAGCCTCTTTTACAGACTCTGGAGCAGAGGATGTGCACGCATGGAGTCTGCTTGAAGTCACATGGCGCTGTTGGGTGGGGTCAGCGTCTGGAGGGAGAGCGTGAGGGGGTGGACTCTGGTCAGGCAGAGGGGCTGGGGTCAGGGGGCACCAGCATGCCCAACAGGCTTATTGGATTGAACAAAAACACAGAGGTATTTTTTTGGTTTTTTTTAGATTCCACATGTAAACGATATCGTATGGTAATTTTCTCTGTCTTACTTCATTTGCTGTGGTCATCTCTAGGTGCATCCGTGTTGCTATAAATGGCATTATTTCATTCTTTTTATGACTGCATAGTATTCCACTATGTGTGTATACCACATCTTCTTATCCATCCCTCTGTCGATACAAGTGAAGTTACTTACAAGACAGAAATATACTCACAGACACAGACAACAAACTCATGGTCACCAAAGGGGAAAGGGGTAAATTAGCTGCTTGGGATTAACACACACACACACTACTGTGTATAAAGCAGATAACCTACAAGGACCTACCGTTTAGCACAGGGAACTCGGCTCAATGTGTTGGGGTAGCTTATCAGGGAAAAGAATCTGAAAAAGAACAGATGTAAGTGATTCACCTCGCTGTATACCTGAAATGAAGACAACATTGTAAATCGACTATCCTCTGGTAAAAGGGGGGCTGGCAAGCGTAGAGGCTTTAGGAAGCTGTGAGCACGCACATTTCGTTGCTGAGAATGGCTCCAGCAGACAGCAGGACGAAGGGGCTGGGCGGCCCCTGGACCCACAGAAGCTGGCCTTGAGGTCCTTCTCCACACATGGCGGATGGCAGTGGCCCCCCCATCAATGGCACAGATCCAATCACAGGGTAGAGGGGGGTGTCCACACCTCATCAGCTTTCAGCAAACCCTCTGTTCCTACAGGATGTGAATCTCAGCACATCATCAGACACAATCAAGGATGGGTCCAGCGCATCCATGCTAGCCAGGAAAGGGACACCTAGTGATGCCCTCAGATCCTGTCCTTATCATCCAACAGGTGGATCAGTGTCTTTGACGAGGGAGCAAGTACCACCCCACGCAGACAGGTGGCAGACTGCTGAAGGGTGGTTACCAAGAGCAAAGTTCTGATCAGTTCACAAAAGGCTGCGTCTGGCGTGGAAATCAATTATGTAGACGTAAAGGGCTTCCCTTGTGGCTCAACTGGGAAAGAATCCGCCTGAAATACGGGAGACCTAGGTTTGATCCCTGGGTTGGGAAAATCCCCTGGAGAAGTAAACGACAATCCACTCCAGTATTCTTGCCTGGAGAATCCCATGGATGGAGGAGCCTGGTGGGCTATAATCCATGGGGTCACAGAGAGTCGGACATGACTGAGTGACTGAGCATGTGTGCAAAGGATCACAGTCTTTGTGGGAAAACTTACACATGTGGGTGAGTGCACGCACACCAACACATGCAATGTGCAGATGCTGTGAGCTGGGAAGAGAAGAAATCAGAGTGGCGGGCATGACGGAAACATCTCACTATGTTTCCCGAGTCGGTCCAGGGGCCACTGGACCTGGAAGAAGACACAGTTCATTCAGCAGGTGCCTTGAAACACGTAAGATGCTACTCTGTGTGAACCCTTGGCGCACACTTCCAATGGAAAAGGAGCACAGTCTCTTGCTTCTAGAAGTCCACACTCTCTGCTGGGCCCTGGGAAGTCAAATCAGAAGAAGGAAAGGATCGGTTAGGAGGGAGGCCACATGCTCACACCCTGGAAGCGCCTCCCGTTAAAGGAAATAGGAGTTTTGGTGACAGAGAAAGCAAAGGGGTGGGGGATGTATTTGGCTGTTGACCCGTTGAGGTCAAGTGAGGCATCTGAGCAGAGACGTTCAGGGCGTGTTGCAGATAAAGGGCGGGGAGTCAGCAGAGAGGGTGGGAGTGAGGCCGTGGGACTGAGGATACTCGTTTCCAAAGGGTCATTTCCAAGTGGGAGGACCACGTGCGTAATGCAGAGGGAGGTCAGGCCGAGGACCCCGAGGGGAGTGACGGGAAGAGAGGAGGGGCCCAGGGCCGGGCAGTGCCCGGGATGCAGGGACCCAAGCAGACTTGGTCTGGGAGGGAGGGAGGAGTTGGCTCCAGTCGGAGGTTCTCACTGCATCCATCATTAGGAAAACACAGAACACAGATCCCAGACAGGTCGGTGGACTCGGGGCTGTGATGACCCGTGTGGGGAGAGGACAAGGGTGATGGAGAGAGGTGATGCTGAATCACGGAAATCAAGACTCTGATGAAGACTCAGTGTCCTCGACCATCATGTGGAGAAATTCGCCATGAGAGGAGGGGGAAGCTGGAGGGAGGCAGGGGTAGCAGAGACATGTGGGACTTGAGGGGAGAAGACGCCCAGGACGGGGCTGAGTGCGGGGAGGCCTGGCATCCAGCCTCCGGCAGAGGAAACTGGAAGGTGTCCTGCTCTGGCAGGGAGGGCGTGAGGATGCTGCCTGATGGAAGGATGGATGGGGATCCAGGAAGGTGCACGGGAACTGCTGGAGTGAAACAGCAGAGACCCGTTTTCCTGATAAAGGACACACGCTGAAGGGCTGGGCAGGAGACGTCTTGATGAGAGTGGCAGAGATTGGGGAGATTTGGAGGGGGGATATGAAGAAGAAAGGCAAGGACCTCCCGGGAGAGCTGACTGCATCATGGCCATCAGAGATTCATTGGTGGGGGGGTCAGGAATCTTCCAGGGTGTCTCCAGAGCACCCTTGGGCCCAGAGGGGCACAGAACCTGCAAAGGGCAGTGCCGTGCACATCTGGAGGTCCACAGAGTGGACGGGGGCATGCTCAGGACACCAGAGTTCAAGGTCAAGGCTCTGTGGAATTGGCCAACTCCAAAGCTTGATCCCAGCTTGTTGCAGAGCTCAGCAGAGCCCAGAGCGGGTGGTGGATTGGGCATAGTGCTGGCACAGTGCAGAAAAGCAGGTTATCAGAACAGGAGAGACAACCGCCTCTTGTGTGTGTATTTATAAGCTTTAAAAAAAAATCCAAGTCTTTGGGGAAGTGCTATTTAGTAGATGGCACAACGGTGAATTGGCTATTTCAAATGAGATGGGAAAATCCAGTAGCATTTCAAAGGAACAAGATGAAGGAAAACTTGTTTTCATTCAGTATTCGCATCTAAGTAGACATTTAATAGCTGTAATCCAGTCTGATCCTAAAAAACTGCTCTATGGAGAAAGTATCATCGACTCCAGACTATGTGGTGAGGAAATGAGCATGTGAGAGGCTGAGCCAGTCTCCCCGCTGCCAAGGTCAGAGGGAGGCAGAGACTTGAACCCAGGCTGGTTGGGTCCCCAGTCTGCTCTTTGAACAAAGCTGCTTAGAGGTCTGTCTGCCCAGAGAGCAGACCGTATGCCCAGGGCAGCATCGCCGCTCCGGGTGTGGGCTCGGGGATAGAAGGAGGTCGTGCGTGAGGCTGGGGGAGCTCGCGCGGAACTCAGGGCTGCAACCAGATGGGTCTGAGTGCAATCGAACCATGTGGACCCTCAAGGAAGGAAGATATGAACTCCATATAACTTCTCTCATAAGCGAAATTACTTCCCAACAACAACTTACCCAATAAAACTCAATAAAACAAAATTGAACCCCTAATAAAACATCTAGGAGACAGACTGAACTATAGGAGGCTTGGTTTATGGAACTCCAGCTTCACTGAGAGTCATTACTCTGATGTTTTAAAGTGTGAAGTGCTTTAGGATTTCATGTAAACCCAGAGCTCACATGTGAGCTTATGTATTGCTTACATAATAACCCTAGTGAGGTTAACACTGAAGGTGTCACCCAGGTGTCCCTTCGGAGTGGGTGGATGCAGAGCTGGTCTCCCCAGCTGCTGGGAAGAGGTCAGCAGGTGGGTCTCAGTGGCTGGCCATCTGCAGGATCCCCTCAGAACAGGACACTGTCTCCCCAAGTCACACACCCTTCCAGGAGCATCAGTCACCACCTCAAGCATCTCTTTTCAGAGCTGACCACAGGCTCAGCCACGACCTTTGTGGAGACAATCTGACCATGCATTCTCCTCCAACTCCCATGGCTTCCAGCCCAAGGGCACCCCCAAGGACAGCCTGAACCCCAGTCTCTGCCTTACTCTGTGACACTTAGGGGAACCCAACCCATGGCAAGTAGGAACTGAGACTCCCAAGTTCTCCCACTCTAAAGTTGTCATGTGACTTACTGACCTCCCATTGCAAGGATGTTGCTAGAAGTGAAATCCACATTGTCACGTGGATGAAAGGACAAGTCACTTCTCATCAACATGTGCCCACTTTGTATGGAGATGACCCGCAAGTAGATGGAAAATCCAAGTGGGCTTGTCTACCCCACGGCACTCATGGCCCTTCCCAGTAGAGCATACCAGGAATTTTAGAAGCTGTTTTATTTAATCCAGATTATTCCTGCTTCTATTAGGTTACCTGTTTCTGTTTATTGTCTTTGAAAGAACTTTGACAATTACTCGGCTAAAATAAAGGAACAAAACCAGGCCTAGTGGGAACTTTGGGGGCTGTTACCCCAGGTGACAGGTGACGGATCCTCCCTCCTGGAGTGGGCTGGACACACCACCATGGTTTGCTCCTGGCTCATCTCCTGGACATCACATCCTCTGGCCATTTGCTTATAAGAAGTCCAGAGAAAGATCTGGAGAAGAGGTTATACCCACACATTTCCATCTCAAATCCTGTCTTTTGCTCCCATTAGCCATGTTTTTAAAAGAAATAGAAAAATGATGGAAGTCATCGCAGAGCATCCTGGGGATTTGGAGAGAATGTTATCTTTGCGGTGACAAGTTTCCCTCCAGGAATTGTCTTTTCCATGTGGCCAATCTGTCCTGTCTGTGGCGTGGGGCAGAGGAAGATGGACATGGCATCACCTGCTCCTCCCAGCCCCTCTCCTCTGGACTCTGAGTGGTTTTAGTGACCGGCTTGACCAACGGGCTAAGCTGGGCGGGGAGTGACCAGCCTGTCCTCTTCGTCTGGACTCCCCGAACTTTAGCACGGAAGCCAGCGTCCCAGGACACTGCTCTGTCCTCCATATCCAGGGACAGTGAACATCCCAGGGCTCCGAGACCAGGCCACGAGGTTGCTGGTGATCAGAGGTTTTTGGAAATAAGCTGTGTGACCACCCCAAGCTGCGGAATTGGCAAAGCTCATGCCCACGAGGTACTTCCACTTCCTAAGCTCTCCTGCGGGGACACAGACCCTGACTGTGACCCGAATGAGATGGGGTATAGCCCCAACACAGTCTCTGCTGTGGGATTTGAAGAAGGGATTCACAGTCAGACCCCTGCTATGGCGTTGCCATTTGAAGAGATTCTACATGTTGTGCATTGATAAAACAAGGGGGATCGTACACCTCAACAGTTTTATAAGGTGAAGTGAGATTTTCTTAGAATACTAGTTGTGCTATGAAGCAGGGTGGATTTCCATTAGTATCGCCAGTACACAGACTGTCTTTAGAAACCATCCACAAGGTGGTAACAACAATCGAGCTGGTGTCACCTTATTGCTTTTTATAAGTTGAGTCCAACTGTTTGGGACCCCATGAACCGTAAACCTGCCAGGCTCCTCTGTCGGTGGAATTCTCCAGGCCAGAATACTGGAGTGGGTGGCTGTTCCCTTCTCTAGGTGATCTTCCCAACCCAGGGACTGAACCCAGGTCTCCCCCATGGCAGGTGAATTCTTTACGTTCTGAGCCACCCAGGAAGCCCTTTTTATAAGTTAAAAAATAATAACTGTAGGACACAATAAAGACCCAGCAACAAAGGAGTTGAGGCGATGAGGTATTCTAAACGGGAGCTCAGCCGAGGGGTGATAAGGACGAGCGTCTGGGCCGCACTGGCATCGCCGCAGCTGCACCCTGGGGCCCAGACGCGCCTGGCACGTGATCAGGGCTCCACAGCCCTTGCCGAGTGTTCGTGATAATTGGTGCTCATTTCTAATAAGCACATTATCACTACCTGATTAACTCGATTTTCCCAGAAACAAAATACACTCTAACAACTTTGGAATAATCTCCTTAGGAATCCACATTAGGGACCACCTCGTAGCTCAATCTACCCCTAATGAGATCATTTTGTCAACGGGGTATTTGGTTTCCCTGGGATCCCATCCAACCTATACTGACTAATGTGGGATTTCCCTTTTCAACCTGCTGGGCCAGCCTTCCGTTATCTCCTGGGTCCCCTCAATGACACCGACCAGGGGATGAGGCCACAGAGTCCAGGGCAGAGGATGGGGTAGGGCACTGGTTCGTGTGCACACCCCACCCTCTGGCAGGCAGTCACCCGCTGGCAGAAACTCTCCCCCAGAACCAGGAGAGTGTCTTTCCACAAATAGGTGTCCTCTCAACCACAAGTGAGAACAAGAGGCAAACTTGGCATCTCAGTATTGACCAGAAAGCCAGTCAAATAAAATCCCTCTTCTTTCTGTGTAATGAATTCAGACGAGAAGTACGTGAGTGTGCAGTATCCCGATGGAAATCTGGGGTGTGGCACCAGTGGGCAGTCACTTGGCTGTCTCTGGGCTGCCCTGAATGGGTCACCATGGGGTCCCGGGGGGGAAGGTCCCCCTCATGGTGATGGAGATCATGAGGGTGTGGGTGTCTGAGGTGGAGACAGCAGGCACACCCCTCCCCTCACACCTAGGTAGGTGGACAAGACGCATGGGCAAGGCTGAGGGCCCATGCAGCGATCACACGCCTGCTGATTTTAAACATGGATTTGGACCAGAGCAGTGAAAGCAGGAAAGTCTGTGACCGAGTGGAAAAGAAATGCACATATACATGCATACATATCACACACACATCACATACATGTGTGCACACATGCATACACAAGAAAACCACACACACCTCTCACACACACACACTCATACACATAAATACCATCAGTGTTTTTTTTTTCCCAACACTTACCCCTGAACAGATCTCATGGATAATCCCTCGGAAACTCAAGCAGCACCATTGTCTCAGCGTGCTCAGCTGCTTCAGGCGTGTCCGACTCTCTGCCACCCTGTGGACTGTAGCCCGCCAGGCGCCTCTGTCCCTGGGATTCTCCAGGCAAGAATGCTGGAGTGGGTTGCCATGCCCCAGGGATCAAACCTGCGTCTCCTGCATCTCCTGCAAGAGCCACTTTAGCCCTGAGCTACCTGGGAAGCCCCATTGTCTGAACATCATTCTCCAAATATTCTTTCTTTGGGCAAATCCCGGAAACAATCAGGTTTAAAATTTCCTTTTGATGTTGTATTCATAAGATACTTCGCTCTCACCATGAAAAGACATACAATCCCTGTAGAATGCCTCTCTAAGAGGTGGGCTGAAATTGCCTGTCTGTCGAAGTTTTGAACACCAAGAGTCAGACTGTAGGTTCTTACACTGGTGCCCAGGCCCTTCACGACATTCTGAGTCTGTCCAGGACAGCCTGCGGGGCCTCCAGCCCCCAGCTTATGGGGTCAGAAGGAAGGGTTACAGGTACAAGGGGACCATCATCCTGCACTTGGCCTGACGAGGTCTCCGTACAAACAGCCCTCGCGCTGCCGAGGCAGGGACCGCACAGGACACAGGCTCAACGCTCCCCTCCCCACCTCTTGTCTTTTTCCAGAAAAGCTCTGAGGGCAGAACCGCCGGCACAGCTTCGGGTCAGGCTGCCCATCCCAGTGTCTGGCGCCATTTCCCAGGACAGAGGCTCCTGCCAGGAGCTTGGAGGAGCCTGGAGCGCGTGGTCCCGGAGGGCCCTGCGCTCCCGATCATTCAGGTGGGCGAAGAAGAAGATCGGCCTGCTGGGCAGGGGGTCACGGGAGCTCAAAGCACAGACTTTGTGACCCTCGGACGACATGCTGGGCTCCTCGCCGGGAGCTCGGGAGGCCTGTGTTCCTTCCTGGACGTCACTCCCCAGCTCAGGGCAGAAAACGAGCTGTCAGTTTATAGTATCGACTAAAACATTATCTTATAGAACACAGCAACACCTGGTCATGATATTGTTGTTGTGTTTGCATCTTGTGATTAAAAAAAAACAGAAGAAAGTGTGTATCCAGTGGAATAAAGTCCCAAGAACTTCAGTAAAGACCAGGTGCCAAATTCTGCTGATCTGTGGCTTAAAGGGACCGGACCAGCCTCTCACAAGTGCCAAGGCTACTTCCCAGCTGGGTCTGGATGCGGCTGTAAAACTCCAGCAAGGAGCCCTTGGCATGTTGGGAAGGAGTGTGTAGAAATCCAGATGCTCCCCGAGGCAGCCGCTCCTTCTCAGTGGTGGGAGCACCCATCATGCCCAAGGATGCCTCACACGCCGGGCTGAAGGGCAAGCATGCAGGTTCGTGAGGATGCCCCACTGCCCACAGCCCGCCCGGGCCTCCCGAGCCCTGTGCCCGGTGAGGCCTCCCTCCGCCCCCCGGCCGCCCCCCGCCGGTCCCTCCCTTTAAGACGCTGCACCAGATGCCGTCCCGAGTCGTCCACACCCTTGTACAGTCCAGATGATGGGTTCACCTGTATGCACTTGCTTTTCTGCGTGTGTGCCGAGTGCGGGCTCTCGTGGTGTGAGATACACTGCATTTCTGAGAAAAGACAGCGGGCTTGGCCGGCCTTGAGTCCTGAGGGCATCTTGCCCTCCAGACGGGTGGACAGCCTGGCATGGATGGTCCACTCTGGGGCTTTTCTGCAGACCATTCATCCTGTCTGCCCGACCACCGTGCCCTGCCGTCTCAAAACAGAGGCATTCACCCGCATTCTCTCCCAGATAGCTCTCTTTCTCAGGGATCTGTACATATTTATCTTGGACTAAATTCATTCAATTTCACAAATTAAATCAGTAATTCTGCCGCCATAAACACTGGGATGTCTTAACATGAATGCATCCATTTCCATTCATCTCTGTTCACAGTCCTTTTCAAGTACTTCAGAGGCAGTGATTGTTCCTCTCAACAGGATGAAATCTAGAAGAAACAGGATTTGTGCTTTTAATGACTAATTGTGAATCTAAGAAGCATCTCATGGATGATTATCCACCCAGAGAGGCTCGTCCATTCACAGGGTTCTTTAGTGGAAGCCATCGGCAGGTTGCTACACTTATAAAATATTCTTGTAATAAATACAGATATTCTTGTGATAACATTTTTTAAAAAACGTGTATCAAAGGGAGTAAGGGCCTCGAGAACAATCACAAAGACCAGGTGCAAAGCGCTGTTGGCTCATGACCTAAAGGGAGCAGATCAGCCTCCCATGAGCATCGACTTTAATTCTCGGCTGGACCCGGAGACAAGATGCTAAAGTGCACCGAGGAGCCCCGGGCGTGTCTGGAAGAGTTCTCGGCTGCCCAGGAAGGTGTGGGAGGGAAACTCAGTAGTGCTGGGGCCCTGACTCAGGTTCTGACGTCTTCACGGTCAACAGAGGGGGCTGGCAGGATTCAAGAGCCGAGAGTCATTGAGCCGGCTCCTGAGGCTGCATTGGCAGGAAACGTGAGGCGGAACCGGGCCCCCCGGGCCCCTTCTGGGCCAGCCCACTCGGCTCGCGCCCACCAGTGTCCCCACGTCATCTGCAGATGATGAGCAGCTGTCTCAGCATCTCAAGCCCCGTCGGGGAAACGCTGGGAGAAGCGGGCGTCGGCGGCACTGACGTTCTGTGCATGCAGACCCCCTGGGCTGTGCCCACCATGGAGTCCTAGCATGACAGTGGTGGCCCTCGATTCCAGTGCCACTCATCTCAACGGCTGGGCCTGCAGCCCCGGGGGCCCAGCACCTCTGAGTCCTGCTCCCCATGGCCAGGGCGTCCTCAGTCGCCAGGCAGACTTAAAGCAGATGGACAGGCCTGTGTCCCCAGACCTCCACGGGGCGCCGCGGGCTCCGACAAGGCCTGGGGGTTGTCTCTGACAGTCCCTGTGTCCACACGGGACAGAGGGGCTGCATCAGGGCTAGTTAACGACTGGGTGCCGCTGTCTGGAGACGGGTGCAGGTGGGTGTGACCTCATGCCTGTGAGTCTGGACAGGATGAAGTCACTCAGTTGGACGCCCCAGATGAGGAGGCATCCAGATACACTGGGACATAGGGCCCCAGAGCCACCTTAGGAAACGGGGTCCGGTGGCCAGAGTTGGGGTGGGGGTCTTGGAAAATGTCCTTAGTAAACAGAGGGCAGTGAGGGGGGGCTTGGGGCCTGAGTATGTGTGGTTTCAATGATCAGGGCTTTAGGAAGGGCTTTGAGGAGGAGGCGACGGCTGTGCTCAGGGCTGTGTGTGAGGTGGTTCGTGGGGACAAGGTCACCGAGGACGGCCCCAGGGCGGCCTGTGGGGGCCCCAGGGGGTCTGTCGCCCAGGGCCTGCCGGCGCCAGACAGGTGACTGCTTCCCGAGCCTCTTCACTGAGGCTTTCCGTCCCCAAAGGCGAGCTCTGAAGACCCCAGGGCGAAATGTACAGCATTGTGGTGGACGTAACCTACCCCAGGTCCAAAATTAAAGCGCCCAACCTTGATGAACTAAAATCTTACTCACAAAATTAGAATAATAAATAAAGCATAAATCATGCTTTCTCGTCGATGGACCTGAACGGGCAACTCTTCATAAGAAGTGAATTTCTCATCACATTCTGACCCTGCACAGAGGCGTTGGGACAAAGTGTTCTCTCCGAAACAGGGACGCAGTGCAGCCTGTTCGCTGGGGGAGGATGCGGAACTGCCCTCCGGGGGGCCTGAGTTCTGGGACACAGTGTGATGGGGAGCTCCAGGGCCTGCAGGGGACAGCTGACATTTGTCTCAGGTTCTCAGAGCTGATCTTGTGTCCTTAGCTCACCCATGCACGCGCACAGCCACTCACGGGCGGGTTCCCCCGGCCAGCCCCCGGGCCAACCCCTGCCCAGAATGTGGGATCAGAACGTAGTATCTGAGAAAAGGATATCTGGGGTCATGGTGCTGAAGCATCTATTGTAAATGTGCTGAAGGGTGAGGCCACTTTGGAGGCACGATCTGGGGGCACGTTCCCTTCCCTCCCGTCTCTAAAGCAACATCCCTATGAAATACACAGGTATAACTCTGGGGTTTGAATTGCACAGCCCATTGAGATCTGTTAGAATTCTCCTCTCCCTCAAATGCACCTGGAAATGATAAAAAAAAAACCCATCTGCCTATTTTGAGTAATGCTGGCAAAGTTTTCCAAGACGTGTGCAGTTTGCTCTGGTACAGCTGCGTAGGGGGATATGTTTTCAACATGGAGGGTGAGGAATTAGGCTCCGGACTGCTGCCCCCGGGAGCAGGCTCGTGGCTCCTGGACCTCAGACTCCGCCCTGAAAAGCCCGGAGTCTGCCAGCCGCTGATCTCACTGCTGCTTTGAAACTCATCCACTGAACATTCTGGAAACAAAGGGGACTCACACAGCCGCCCGGAAGCACTTAGAAAATACACACCAAAGAGGACGTGTGGGGGTCGTTCTGCGTCTCAAATTAGCAGGCGTATTTTCATTTAAAAACTTCAGACACTTACACAAGTGTAGAGGCGTGTGTTTGTCTTATACAATGTGCAACAGCGCTTCTTTGGAGAAACAAATATGTAAGCAGCTATGGGCTAGATGCAGTCTCTAGGGGGGCCGGGGGGAGTGCTGTGAAATGAGCGCTGGCGAGAACCTTGGGTTCACGAACCTTGAGAGCATGGAGGGAAATGCTTTCAGGAAAGAGTGAGTGTGTGTGTGCACGTGCGTGCTGGCATAACAGGGCTGGTGTGAGACTGACCCTCAGGGCACCTTCAGGCATCATGTCACAGGGATCCTCTCCCAGGATGCGAGTCCAGCACAGGTTAGGAAAAGAATATGACGCCTCCACACCCTTGTCCCACGCTGGGTGAATGTTCCCTTTCTTCATTTCCACAGCCTGCTTCCTCTGGCCTGAGGGACAGATGTCCAGGGTCCAGCCCTGACCTGTAGACTTGGGGGCCTTTCAGTGCCAGCACGGAGAGTGGGTGACCCTCCAACACAAGGCAAGAGAATTGGCTGATATGATGGGCCCTAATAATCTATTTTGCCTGTTTTACCCAGAAGCTGGCTTAAAACTCAGGATTCAAAAAGCTAAAATAATGGCATCCGGTCCGATCTTTTCATGGCAAATAGATGGGGAAAAAGTGGAGACAGTGGCAGACTTTACTTTCTTGAGCTTCAAAATCACTGCAGACAGTGACCGCAGCCACAAAATTAAAACAAGCTCGCTCCTGGAAACAGAAGCTGTGACCAACTTAGCTGTTCTTGTTGTTCAGTCGCAAGTCCCAGCGACTCTTTGAGACCCCACGGACTGCAGCACGCCAGGCCGCCCTGGTCCTCCTGCCCAAGTTCATGCCCACTGCATCAGCGATGCCACCCAACCATCGCATCTTCTGATGCTCCTTCTGCCCTCAGTCATTCCCAGCATCAGGTTCTTTTCCAATGTGTTGGCTGTTCACATCAGGTGGACAAACCTAGACAGCATATTAAAAAGCAGAGACATTGCTTTGCCAATGAACGCCTATATAGTCAAAGCTATGGTTTTTCCAGTATTCATGTACAGATGTGAGAGCTGGACCATAAAGAAGGCTGAACGCCAAAGAATTGATGCTTTCAAATTGTGGTGTTGGAGAAGACTCTTGAGAGTCCCTTGAACTTCAAGAAGATCAGACCAGTCAATCCTAAAGGATATCAACCCTGAATATTCATTGGAAGGACTGACGCTGAAGTTGAAACTGTAATATTTGGCCACCTGATTCATAAAGACAACTCATGGGAAAAGACCCTGATGCTGGGAAAGATTGAGGGCAGGAGGAGAAGGGAACAACAGAGGATGAGATGTCAATACCAACTCAACGGACATGAGCTTGAGCAAACTCTGGGAGATAGTAAAGGATGGGAAAGCCTGGCAAGTTGCAGTCCATGGGGTCATAAAGAGTTGGAAATGACTCAGTGACTGAACAACAATCCCAAGTTAAGACTCAAGTGCATAATCTAATCAACCCTCAGCCACTCTCAAGGAGCAGACTGAAATCATAGTCTTTGTGCTAAGGTCAGAGCTGAGCTCAGAGGGCAGAGACTCCTAGCCAAGCATCTCTTAGAGACTTTGGAATGACCACCCAACTAAGTCTTCCTAGTGATGGCCGAGTCTAAGTTTGCCATGTCCCTGTTGCATTTGGCATCCTCGGTGCCAGGCAACTCAATCAATAAACGTTGTTTAAACACACGATTAAAGCAGGTGGAAGAGATCTTGGAAAGCCCAGGACACTCCACTTCTTTCCAGAAGCCTCCTCTGAACTTGTCCATCTGCTTCAGTTCCTGAGGATCACAGAGGACAAGCAAGGGCCAAGAGGAACTCTCCGCAGCTCTTCTCCAGCCTGCCTGAGGCCCTAACTCTGCGCATTGGACTCAGAGAGCTGAGTGCAGTTCTAGCCCACGGGCTGCAGCCACTTAGGGAAGATGATCTGCTGAGATGCCCAGCACAGGCCTTGGGCATGTGGTGACTGGTCTCTGAGTGAGTTTGATGGGAGGACAGCATGTCAGTGACGCAGGATGAGGCCGGCTCAGGCTTCGGCTGTGAACACAAAGCTTTTCTCCCCACCTGTCTCGGTTGATGACTTACACTGCTGTCCTTGGAGGGAAGACACCATGGACGGTTGACCTGTACAGGACACCCATAATTAAACCTTGTGCCCTGGAAGCATCTCCCAGCCCTGGCGCTCAACTTCGTCTCGTGGCTAAAGAAGCCAGAGCTGAGGAGTGTTAGGAGAAGTTAAACACTTGTCAGCAGGAAGCAGATGAGGCTTTACAGCAAACCCGCATCACTAATGCATGAGGAGGGCCTGGCTGGAGATGCGATTGTTCTCCTCATCATCGTCCAAGTTTTATTACCCATTACACAAAGGGGTGGGTAGACTCTCTCCCAGCCCAGAGCTCAACGTGGTTCTGGGGAGACGGGTGACCCGGGGTCACGGATGCAGCGATACGGGCTGGAGGGTCAGCTCAGTGCAAGGAGTCTATGATTACTCCCCAGAGGCTGGGGTTCAGGCCGAGCGGGGCTGGGTCAGGGGCAGGCCATCCTCATGCCGGGCAGTACCTCCTCCTTCACACAACGGTTCCCCGTCCCCCATTCACCTGGGGGCCCTGGGGTCCTGGCTGGGGGTGCAGTGGGGGAGGCGTTTGGAGGAGAAGAGGCTGATTGGCCAGGGTCGCTGGGATCAGCCCGGTGTGCTGAGAAGGCTACAGGTACGCCTCCTGCTCCCCACCCCGGCAGAAAGAAGACCCCTTCAGGGAGACTTGAGGAGGGGGCTCTTGCCTCCCTACGATGCCTGGGGCCACCCTCTCCACAGGTGCAGCCTCCCTGATCTCTCCGCAGGAAGGACGGTCTGGGGCAGGTGGAGTCAGTGGGTGAGGAAAATGCAGCATCTTCCCTCACTGGCCTTGATCTACCGGGGTCTCAGAGGGGCAGCCCTGACCCTAATGTAAGGCACACACATCTGGGGGCACCCTGGAAGGACCCTCATTCACAGGCAGGCCCCCACATCCCTGGGCTGTGGCTTCCTCCCTGGCAGGGCCCCCAAGAAGGAGCCTGGGGAGGGGACACGCGGCCCTTGCCCACGACGTGGGAGGGGCACCGGCAACCTCACTCGCCGGACAGATGATCCGTAACCAGCGATTACAGAAAACGCAGAGGGACGCCAGCAGAAGCGCATGCTAAGGGCTGAGTCCTAGGGGCTGAGCTGAGCTGAGCCACCCCAAGCCCGGGGAAAGGGAACACTCACAGCACTGATCCTGTGTGAGCTCCCTGAGCTGCGTCTACCGTGCGGTCCTCGCAGGGACCGTGACGTTTTCCAACTGCGATCTTATTGAGCCTGATGACTGTCTGGCACCCCTAAGTGTTGTGCCCAAGACTCTAGGGGACAAATTGTGTCCCCACCTCCAGTTCCTAGAATGGAGACTTAACCCCCAGCATCTCAGAGCCTTGTCTGGAATAGGGTCAGGGCTGATGAAAATAGCTACAATTATGTCACACTGGAGTTTCACTGTTCAGTTGCTGAGCTGTGTCTGACTCTGCGACCCCATGGACTGCAGCACGCCAGCCTTCCCTGTCCATCACCAAGTCCCGGAGCTTGCTCAAACTCATGTCCATTGAGTCGGTGATGCCATCCAACCATCTCATCCTCTGTCGTCCCCTTCTTCTCCTGCCTTCAATCTTTCCCAGCATCAGGGTCTTTTTCAGTGAGTCAGTTAGTCACATCAGGTGGCCAAAGTATTGGAGCTTCGAAGCTTTAGTCACAGCTTTCCAATGAATATTCAGGGTTAATTTCCTTTAGGATTGACTGGTTTGACCTCCTTAGAGTCCAAGGGACTCTCAAGAGTCTTCTCCAGCACCATAGTTCGAAAGCATCAATTCTTCATCACTCAGCCTTCTTTATAGTCCAACTCTCACATCCATACATGACACTGGAAAAAACATAGGTTTGACTATACAGAACTTTGTTGGCAGAGTGATGTCTCTACTTTTTAATATGCTGTCTAGGCTGGTCATAGCTTTTCTTCCAAGGGGCAACCATTAACAGTGGGGTTAGTGGGCCCCTAATCCAGCAGGACAAGTGTAAGGAGAGAAGCAGAAGCATGACTACAGACACACAGCAAGACCCCTGTGACCATGATGGCCGAGGCGTGGGGATGTTTCCAGAAGCCAGGGACAGGGCTGACAGCCAGCACTCCCGGGAGGTGGGGGGGGTCACCTGGGACGGATTCAGGACTGCCAGACGCCTCGATCAGGGGTTTCTAACCTGAAGGACCTGAGAGAACCCTTCCTGTTGTTTCAAGCTGCCTGCTCTGGGCAACGTGGTCAGGGCAAGCAAGTGCCTGCCTCTCCTGTCAGCATCCTGCCCGAGTGCCGCCTGCCCCCCACTGTCCTGGCTCAGGGGAAACCCGAGGGCCCTGAGGGTGACCGCTGGGTGACACTGGTGGAAGCTGGGGCGACACCCAGCGGGCACCACAGGCCTCCTGCTGCTCTGCCAGGGACCCTGGCACTTCCTCAGACCCCGTGGCCCCTGCCCGTTCCCGGTACACGGTGAGGAGGATCTGACCCACCCCAGCCTCGGGAGGGCTGTTGCTGCTGTCGGTCGGGAGCACCGGGTGTCAGAGAAGCCCAGCCGCCCTGCGTCAGCATAAGCACCCTTCTTGCTGGAGCGGCCGAGGCAGGTGACACCTGTGTTCCCAGGTGAATGGGGGGTGGGGGGGGGACACAGGAGGCCGGTCCCAGGGGTCCAGGTGGGCGGGGCTCCTCCTCCCCGCGGGTGGGTGCAGGTGCCCGTAGCTACACAGGAGGTGAGGCTCGGCCCATGGAAGGTGGAGGCCCTCGGATGTGAGGACCGGGGGGCTGCATGGTCAGCAGAGCCCCTGAGGCAGAGGAAGCAGCTCTGGGACACATGAGCTCTGAGGCCGGGGCAGGACCCCACCTCCATCACCATGCCTGCGATGCTCCAGCACCTCTGCAGTCCAGTCCAGGGGGTGGTGAGTCGGGGGGGGGGCATTGTTGTGTCCTCAGGGGACTTGGACTGCAGAGAAGGCTTTGTGGAGGGAGGGGGCTGGGAAGCAGCCCCGGCCGGTCAGGGTCTGGGAGAGTCCTTCCTTCTCCATGGGGACACCCTTCTCACCAGACTCCCTGGGCCAGGCTCTCCTGGGTCACAAAGCAGAAACGTGAAGAAACAGCTCTGGATCAGCCCCAGCTCCTGACCCATTAGTGTGCTGCCCGGTGGGAGCCGAGGCCCAGAGGTGGCAGAACCTTGTCTCGGCACAGAAGGTCGGGCCGGGTGACCTTTTCCGGAGGAGGCTCCGGGGTGTGAGCCTCACCCAGGCCAACCAGAGCCCAGCCCTTGGGGGTCCTAGGGCCGACCCTCTGCCAGACTGCTGTCCCCCTGCCCCCTTTCTCCACCGCTCAAGCGCAGACCTGTCAGTCTGTTTGCACTCTGGGGTCAAAACCCCCGACATGACCTTGGATTAAGGAGGAGAGTAGAAGTGAAAGTGATGCCGGGTCCGACTCTCTGCAACCCCGTGGACTGCAGCCCGCCAGGCCCCTCTGTCCATGGGATTCTCCAGGCTAGAATGCTGGAGTGGGTTGCCATGCCCTTCTCCAGGGGATCTTCCCACCCCAGGGATCAAACCCTGGTCTCCTGCATCGCAGGCAGATTCTTTACTGTCTGAACCCCCAGCGGAGCCCAAGTGGAGAGTATAAGCCCAGGATTCCTGGGCTCCCCCCGACTCGTCTCCCCACCGAAACTGGCCCCGACAGCCTCCACGGGCTCAGTTGCTCAGTCGTGTCTGACTCTTTGCAACTCCAGTAACCTGCCAGGTTCCTCCGTCCATGGGATTTCCCAGGCAAGAATACTGGAGTGGGTTGCCATTTCCTCCTCCAGGGGACGGCTTCCAAAATATACATAAAGTCTGAAAGTGTCATCATCACCAGATTTCGACAGTTTGGCTGCTGGTTCAGGACGTCGGTTGTCAGAAGATGCTCAGGGTCCTTCCTCATCTCTCCACGATGCGCTTTCCTGCCTGGTGGTCAGAGTCGGGGGGGTGCAGAGCTTAGTTCAGGGCCACAACTGCGGGAGGATCCAGGCTTGCTGCCCCTGTAAGGGGTGAGAGAGAGACGGCAACCTGCCCACCGAGGCTTCACCCCCATGGGGCCTGAGGGCGTCACACAGGCTCAGGCTCTCAGCCCGCGTTTGTTGGCTGCAGCCACGTCGGCCCGTGGGTTAGTCATCCAGTTGTGTCCCACTCTTTGCGACCCCAGGACTGTAGCCCGCCAGGCTCCTCTGTCCACGGAATTCTCCAGGCAGGAACGCTGGAGTGGGTTGCCACCGTCTTCTCCAGGGGATCTTCCCGACCCAGGAATCGAACGCGGCTCTCCTGCTTTGCAGGCACTGTCGTTACCGTCTTTACCAGAGAAGCCAAACGGGCCCTTGGAAATGTTTAAATCTAATTTTGTTTCACCAACTGGATTATGTTGTTATTCTTTCCACTTAGGAATCAAACTGAATTTTGTACATTTTATGGCAGCCTATTAATTTGGTCGTTTTCACCTGTCCCCACCGCCTCTTGTCTTGAGCTCTAAGCTCTGAAAAGGGCTTTTTTGACCTTGACATTCAGCTGCCAACACATTAATTTCAGACTTAGACCTGGGAGCTTTGCTCATTAACCTGATCCATGTCACAGGACCTGGATAAGGCTAGGTGGGGGGGAGGGGACACAGAGGGCTGTGGAAATGACCCCCGAGTTGCTCTTCTGGAGGAAGCCCTCATCGCTGAGATGCAATTCCATTCCTCTCTCATCCTTTTTTTTTTTTTTTTAAGGAACAAGATCAAATGTTTTATACCAGTATCAAATTTCCATAACCATACAGGATAAATATTTTAAAGCCTGTAACACAAACAGGCGGCAGGGAGGTGAGCTGGCACGACTGCGTCAGGGGTGGGTGTGAGTAAGGGGCGGGCGGGCCAGCGGGCCTGGCGTGCTGTCCGTGAAGGTGGGCCTTTGTGCAGACGTGTGCTGTCCCTGAAGGCCGGGCCTTTGTGTAGACCTGTGCTGTACATGAAGGCCGGGGCCGTTGTGCAGACGTGAGCTGTCCATGAAGGCCGGGGCCTTTGTGTAGACATGTGCTGTCCGTGAAGGCTGGGGCCTTTGTGCAGACGTGTGCTGTCCCTGAAGGCCAGGTCTTTGTGTAGACCTGTGCTGTCCGTGAAGGCCAGGGCCTTTGTGTAGACCTGTGCTGTCCGTGAAGGCCGGGCCTTTGTGCAGACCTGTGCTGTCCGTGAAGGCCGGGCCTTTGTGTAGACCTGTGCTGTCCCTGAAGGCCGGACCTTTGTGTAGACCTGTGCTGTCCCTGAAGGCCGGGCCTTTGTGTAGACGTGGGCTGTCCCTGAAGGCCGGGCCTTTGTGTAGACCTGTGCTGTCCCTGAAGGCCGGGCCTTTGTGTAGACGTGGGCTGTCCTTGAAGGCCAGGCCTTTGTGTAGACCTGTGCTGTCCGTGAAGGCCGGGCCTTTGTGTAGACCTGTGCTGTCCCTGAAGGCCAGGCCTTTGTGTAGACGTGAGCTGTCCTTGAAGGCCGGGCCTTTGTGTAGACCTGTGCTGTCCGTGAAGGCCGGGCCTTTGTGTAGACGTGTGCTGTCCGTGAAGGCCGGGCCTTTGTGTAGACGTGGGCTGTCCCTGAAGGCCGGGCCTTTGTGTAGACCTGTGCTGTCCCTGAAGGCCGGGCCTTTGTGTAGACCTGTGCTGTCCGTGAAGGCCGGGCCTTTGTGTAGACGTGAGCTGTCCTTGAAGGCCGGGCCTTTGTGTAGACGTGTGCTGTCCGTGAAGGCCGAGCCTTTGTGTAGACGTGTGCTGTCCGTGAAGGCCGGGGCCTTTGTGTAGACCTGTGCTGTCCGTGAAGGTCGGGGCCTTTGTGTAGACCTGTGCTGTCCGTGAAGGCCGGGGCCTTTGTGTAGACGTGGGCCGACCTTGCATACCAGAACAGCGGCATGTCTTTCTTGGTCACTCAAGTCTTCAGTATTTGCAGGTAAATGGTTTTTTTTTTTTTTTTTTCCAGTCACTAAGTTGTGTCTGACCCTTTGTGATCCCATAGACTGCAGCAAGCCAGGCTGCCCCATCCTTAACTACCTCCCAGAGCCTGCTCAAGCTCATGTCTATTGAATCAGGGATGCTATCTACCTGTCTCATCCTCTGTTGCCCCTTTTCCTCCTGCCCTCAATCTTTCCCAGCATCAGGGTCTTTTCCAATGAGTCAGCTCTTCCCATCAGGTGGCCAAAGTACTGGAGCTTCAGCTTCAGCACCAGTCCTTCCAGTGAATGCTAAGAACCGATTTTCTTTAGGATCGATGGGCTTGAAATGGTGATGTGTCTTGAACCTTCTCATCAGTGTCCGAGTCCACACCAGCCCCCCGGAGTTGCATGCTTGCTGTACATTAGTCTTTGTTCTATTTCCCAGCAATGCCTACAACAGTGACCCATGGTTGAAGTCCAATAAATACATGCCTGGTGAAATCCATGCGTATGTTACCAGAAAGTAAGGAACTTGGAGGCAGGCAGAGGTACCGAGGTCACTCATGTGCCCTGACACAGACTCACAACAGACACACAGATGATTCTAGAACTCCAGTGAGGCAGCTGGACTCTTTAAGTTTACCTAAAACCTACCTTGAAAATGCAGTCCTCGGCTGTCAGTCCTTCTTGGTCTTTTCTGGAAGAGAGGACAGGAGATGACTCTCTCCTCTCCAGTCTAATAATGCAGGTTTTTAAAGCTTTCCTCAACATTCTTATTCTGTGAGAATAAGATCCTCGATCCTTTAGCCACCCAGCGTCACTTTGGAGAATTTACACAGTATTTTCCTTGTCCGAGACAACACATCCTTCACGCGAGTCGGGCTCTGTGTGAGTTTCTTCAGCCTCTGCCTTGCCTCCCGCTTCCTGGCATTCCCTCTGGGGAATGCTGCCTTGGGGCAGCTCCCCTTCCCCAAGGGGGCTCTGTTGCCCGGAGGACCACGCCTTCTGCGGCTCTGCCAGGTGTGGGTCTGCTGGAGGTCAGAAAGTGAGCTGCCCTGCGGCGGCTGCCGGACACGCGGGCCTGGACGGGACCGTGCCGGCAGCTGAGGGCCGACTCTGGCCCGTTCCTGCTTTCCTGCTGCCTCCCGCGCCCCCACAGTGGGGTCACGGGGCCGGGCCACCTCTTGTGTTGCAGCGTTCCTAAAAGTGCGGGCGATTTAGCCAGATCCACTTACAATAACAGTCTGTCAAGAGGTGTACTTTAAGTGCCTTCAAAGTTATCTTTGGTGAGATGTACTCTTTAAATACTGTAATTCCCATAATACCCTAACAAAAGCTCCATTCATAGTCCTAACAGTATCGTAATGTTTGTGTTCACCCCAAAAGTAAACATCACTGCCAAAGCCTGTCTAAGAGCCTTAAGCGTATCCGTCATCCAGTCGGAACCGGTGACAATCGTGGCTTCTTTTCAAAAGCAGAGTGGCGTTCAACTCACACCACTCCAAGGGCTCTGAAATGCATGAGCTCCAAGCAAAATATCCCCCAGGATGCTGACAGAGCCCTGCTGACTTAGCCCGAATGCATGTGTGAGTGCTCTCCTAACAGAATGGGTACACGCAGAGAACAGGTCAGCACCACTCTGAACCAGTATCGCTGTATAATCTATTGTATCAAGTTGATTGCATAGAATTAAGCATCACATGTTTTTAAGATCCAAGGAAAACTGAGGCTCTTGTGCTAGTGTGTGTGTGTGTGTGTGTGTGTGTGTGTGTGTGTTAGCCACTCAGTCGTGCACAGCCCTTTGCGACTCCATGAAGTGTAGCCTGCTGGCTTCCTCCGATCCATGTGATTCTCCAGGCAAAAATAGTGCAATGGGTAGCCATTCCCTACCCCAGGGGACCTTCGCAACCCAGGGATGGAACCCTGGTCTCCTGCACTGCAGGCAGATTCTTCAGCGTCTGAGCGACCATTCATTTTTTTTTAACTTTTGGTTTCATACTGGAGAATGTTTGATTAACCACGTTGCCTAAGTTTCAGGCATACAGCAGAGCGACTCCATCAGACGTAGACACGTGTCTAATCTTTTTCAAGCTCTTTTCCCGTCTGAGTGGTTCCACCACACTGCATTGAGTCCCTGGCTGCCAGGACACCACTGTTGCCATCTATTTTAAATACAGCAGCCGCATCTTTAGATAGTAACACCACTCCTAGGGTGGCTCAGAGGTAAAGAATCCACCTGCCAATGCAGGAGACTCAGGAAATGTGGGTTCGATCCCTGGCTCAGGAGGATCCCCTGGAGGAGGAAATGGCAGCCCACTCCAGGACTCTTCCCTGGGAGATCTCACGGACAGAGGAGCCTGGTGGGCCGCAATCCATGGGGTCACACAGAGTCAGACAACACTTCAGTTCCCTTCAGTTCAGTCGCTCAGGCGTGTCCGACTCTTTGCAACCCCATGGACTGCAGTGTGCCAGGCCTCCCTGCCCATCGCTCAGGGAGTGACTCAACCACAGTAAGTATCAGGCGTAAGTCTGTCCGTCACGTCCTGCGGGGCCCAGGCCCTCCAGTTTGGACACAAATACGGCCTTGGGGCTGGGCAGTGTTCCAGGTGGTTCTCAGCCCTTCAACTGCAGGCCCTCCCCCGTCATGGAAAATGCGGCAGACACTTTCTGACACTGCTCCCTGGGGTGACTTCGGTGTTGCTGGATTCACATCTGTAGCCACCCCCCTGCCTCGCCCCGTTCATTTGGAATTCCGAGAGCAGAGAGAGGAATGAACCAGCGGCATCTCCCCTGTGCACACCTTCTCAGACTCAGCAGGTTAGGAAAGCTGTTTCCACGGCAGATATGAGGGGCTGAGCAGCGCGGGTCCCAAGTGGGCCCCCCAGGGCCCAGCAGGGCAGCCCCGGGTCCAGACGGGAGGGTGGCCTCTCGTTTGCATACCCTTGATCTCTCTGTCCGTTTCAAGCCCATTACGTGTTTTTGAGACGGGAGCCCGCGCTCCCGCTCTGCAAAGGCAGCGGTTTTCAAGGGAAGTGAAATTTCTCAAGAGGAAGCCTGTGTCCTGCAGGCCCACACTCAACTCCAGCCCTTCTGTTAGCACTTGAATAAAGCCTATGCCGGGGGACTAGATTCCAGGCCGGGTTTGAACTTGATGCTTCTTTTTCTTTTTTTTTTTCCCTTGAGAGGAAACTTGAAAGATGTGAAATACCTGTCAACATGTCAGTTCTTACTGACAAGGCCATCAGTCGGAACATCAGGGCACCCCCCCCCCCAGATCCCCCCGTGCGGAGGTGGGTCCCCCGGCTCCTGGAGCATCGGGTCAGGATGGCTGGGTGGGCATCCACTCAGCCTGAATGGATGAGGCTCAGGCTTCCCCGGCCTGAATGGCCTGTAGAGCCGTGCTGTGCCCAGAGCTGGGCCCACTGTCCATTGGGACAAAAAAGCCATCCAGACCCTCACTGTTCTTGTTAAGGTCTGAACGTGGGCAGTAACCCTCACGAGGGAACTAGAAGCAAATCCCTCTGGTGGGATTGTGTGAGTCTGCCCTCCCCACAGTGACTCTGAGGGACCCTCGGGCGGAGCGCTCAGGGTGCTGGGACCAACGGCCTCACCTCCTCTGAGTTCCTGCTCCCAAGGACTCTCCTGGGCGTCGGTGGGGGCCGGTGTGCAGGGCAGGTCTCCAAGGGCTGGAGAAACAGAGCTCCTCACATGCTCATTTGGCCCCATAGACCCAGAACTCTCTAGAAATGGCTTAGGATAAACATTTCCATTCAATGTCAAAAGTTTGGAAATGGAGGCCATGCAAACCACCCAGCCTTAGGAGAGTTGGGTGCTGTTCATGTCGGTGACTAACTCAGGAGGAAAATGGGACAAAATTCACATGATGTCTGGGTTGTTGTTGTTGAGTTGCTCAGTTGTGTTGGACTCTGCAAGCACGCCGGGCTTCCCTGTCCTTCACCACCTCCTGGAGCTCACTCAAACGTATGTCCATCGAGGTGGTGATGCCATCCAACCCTCTCATCCTCTGTCGTCCCCTTCTTCTCCCACCTTCAATCTTTCCCAGCATCAGGGTCTTTTCCAATGAATCAGTTTTTCACATCAGATGGGCAAAGTATTGGAGCTTCAGCTTTAGCATCCATCCTTCCAATGAACATTCAGGGTCGATTTCTCTTAGGCTTGACTGGCTGTGCCACCTCTGTAAAAATTACTGTTTTTACTGTGACCCACGTGACGTGCCCTGGCCGATCCTGACGTCAGGGACTCCTCCTTCTCCCAATCCCAGTAACTAACAAGGAGTGACATTACTCTCTCACAGGAATCCCCATTGGACCAGGAGCTCCTTGAAACAGTGGAGGGGTCGGGATTAGGAGCAGGGCAGTTGTGACTGGCCGGGTCTGAGCCTTCCCTACTCTGCCCCTGTGAGCATGTGACACCCACTGGAGGATGGAAGACAGAAGAAAGGGGCCCAGTCGCCGCCCATGGAGAGTAGTCCTCCGGGAAGTTCTGAGTCGGCCTTTGGAAGGACAGGACGGCATCCCAGGGGCTCTGAGTGATGTGGACGCACGGACCGCCATAGCCCTTGGCTCCCTCGTCCTTCCCCCTCCTCTGCCAGCCTCAAAGCCCTGCACCTGCCCCAGACATGCAGGCAACGGCCGGGCCCATCGCTGAATCTCCATCACCTGTACGGGAGCCGAGAGTCCAGACGGGACCAGCGTTGCCGTGGGGACAAGTGAGGCCTCCGTCAGAGCCAAGAGGCGGGACCTGTGGGTGGCAGGGGAGGGTCCTGGCCCTGCAGATCCACCCTGGGCAAGGAGCCCCTGTCATCTCAGCCCTGGCCAGGCCCGTCCTGCACTGGGTCCCGTGGGAAGACTCCAGGGACGCGACCCTTGAGCTAAAGAGCCATTCCTCCCTCCCTCCCAAACCTCAGTCTCCCAGTTGAAATGGGATGATGTTTCCGTGAAAGAGCTGATTGCCAGGACATGGCCTCATGACTTCCGAGGGTTTGCACTTGGAGTCTAGATGATTCAGAAGGTTAGGTGAGCCTTTCCATGTCCTTCTGAGACACCAAGAACGAACCCTTTTCTTCCCCAGGAGGGCATGCTGGTGAGGGTCACCGACGTTTCCACGTCTGCATCGGCCCCGAAGTTAAAACCACATTGCCATATCCAGGATGAAAGGAGCCTGTGGAAGAGAAGCAGATTTCCCCCTGACGGCTGAGGTCGTGACAGGGGCAGAAGTTAATTCCTCATTTCTGCCGAAAGTGCCTTCCGATCCCTGGGTTCAAGGTGAGACTTTGCTGCCGCCTTTCAGCCAAGTCTTGAGTCCCACCTGAAGCAAAAGGAAGGGCCTGCCCGCCTTTACTGTTGGCCAGTCTCTGCATCAGGGCTCAGCTGTACTTCTCTGCTGTCATTAACTTCCCCCTGGAACGAGCCTTCTCTCACAGACAAAATAATGATTTTATTTGAGCCGCCGATGATTATCTGGCTGTATCAGACTTGAAAACTATAATTTGAAAGAGACGAGTCCTCTGCTTGAGCAAAGGCCCAGCCGCCTTTTCCCTTTTTTTTCAAAGACAGATATGCGAGGGCTTCCTTTAAATTTAAGCTGACACTCTTTGTCCAGGGATTTGAAATCCTGTAGAATATTAAAGGCCCATTTTTATCTTTAAAATATACTTTTACAATCTGTTCTCTGTGGGCCTCTTTTAGTCCCTGGATGATTCTAAGTGACATTAAACGGTGAGTGAATTAGACCCAGCATGAATCACTAAATGGAAATGTATGTTTTAAAAATCATTGATTCAGGAGCTGTCCTGAGCTGAGCTGTGGCGGGAGGAGCTGCCGGGGGCCCAGGCTCAGGGCCGCCCTGTGTGATCGCCCGGCTGCCGTGCAGACCCCGGTCCCGTCCGGCGTGGCGAGGGCCCTGCGGGGAAGGCCTGGGGTCCCGATCGCCCTGCAATCGGTCAAGGAGGAAGAGGAAGCGGGAACCAGCAAGTGAAACAGTAAGACAAAGGTCGCCGGGCCTCTCAGCATGGTGTGCGGGGGTAAAACCGGGGAAAGTCAGTCTTCAAAGTAAAATGTGAATCCGCCCACTCAGCTGTATCACATGCGTCCTGATTAATATCACGAAGAGTGTTGACAGCGGTCCCCGCCTCACGGGGAGAGGGGCTCCCGCCCCCCCTGCTACCGACAGTCAGCCCTGCCCCTCCTTCCTGCCCCACCCTAGACGGCTCCCGCCCCCGGCTACCTACAGTCAGCCCTGCCCCTCCTTCCTGCCCCACCCTAGGTCCTGGTCCTCTACGGCTCCCGCCCCCCGCTACCTACAGTCAGCCCTGCCCCTCCTTCCTGCCCCACCCTAGGTCCTGGTCCTCTACGGCTCCCGCCCCCGGCCTGGTCCCCCGGCCGGCCCTGCCCCTCCTTCCTGCCCCCCACCCCCTGCCCTGCTCTGGGTCCTGGTCCTCAGCTGCTCCTCCCGATCCACCACCACGGGTGGTGGGTGTGGCTCACGTCCATGGCCCACGCACGGATGCCTTTCTCCTGCCGGGCTGCCGTCTCCCACCCCAGACGACCACGGCAGCCGTAGCACACGAACCCCTCCCCCGGGATGCGGATGCTGCGGGAGGCCCAAGGCTCTGCGCACCCACCCGGAAGACGGGCTCCTGGGCTTTCTCGTGGCATCTTCAGGAAGATTCCAGGAGGCCAGGCTCCCATGGCTGGAGACGTGGACACACCAGAGCTGTTTTCCAGGCCGAGGGCAGGGCCATCCGGGGGAGGCCGGCTCCGCTCATCTCCCTACCTCCCGCATGGGGCCCCTGCATCTGCCTTCTTGGAGTCGGTGGCTCGGTCCCTGCCCCGTGGGGTCACTAGGCACCCTGCATCGCTTCTACTTCTGTGGGGTCCGGGGCCCGCCTTCTCCTGGCTGCACTTGCCCACGGAGCAGAGTGGCCGGGACCCACCTGGTGGCCTGCGCTGCCTGGGTGGGTGGGTGCTACTGTGGGCAGCGCCCCTGGACAGTCAGGGGCTGCAGGACATCACAGCACTGGAGGACAGGGTGCCATCTGGTCCGGGGCCGGGAGCCCAGGGCGGGGAGGGGGACAGAAGGGGCTGCCTCAGGGGAGGGCGTGGGCACTGTTCTCAGTCAGGGGCCTCCGATGCTGCAGACACGTTTGCGGTTAGGACCAGGAACGCAGGCCAGCGGTGGTTAGTCGCTCAGTCCTATCCGACTCTTGCAACCCCATGGACTATAGCCTTTCAGGCTCCTCTGTCAATGGGATTCTCCAGGCAAGAATGCTGGAGTGGGTTTCCATTTCCTTCTCCAGGGGATCTTCCCCACCCAGGAATTGAACCTGGGGTCTCCTGCATTGCAGGCAGGTTCTTTATGACTGAGCTATAAGGGCCAGAGACGGCCACCGAACGTCCTGACGGGGCCAAGGACCAGCCCTCAGGACAGGCTGGCCTGGGTGTCAGTGGGGCTCGGTGGAGCGTGTCTGGGTAGGCAGCTGGGACCACGGCTCTGGGCCACACCGGGATCTGGGACCCTGGTTCCTGGGGCCCTGGGAGACTCACCCAGCCTCTAGAGGCCTCTGTTTCCTTCCCCATAAACAGAGCCGAGATCAGAGCGCCCACCCCGGCGACGGCGGGAGGAGCGTGCTCGATGCTGGGGGCTGAGGCACAGCCCACGCCAGGGCAACGGTGAGCGGGCAGTGCCCATCACCACCCCCAAACACCGTTTCCACAAACACACACACGGGCTCCAAGCCTGCCCATCCCCTCGTTTAGCAACTATAAACTGATACTTTCCAAAGATCTTCCAGTGGCGTCTGGAATGTGGTGTAAAACTCATCGAATAAACAAACAAATACACGAAATGAAAAATAAACATTCCCCAAGGGCCTTCTCTTGCCAACAACAGGTTCACGTTAACAAAAGCAAGCACAGAAAACCGTCCTCACGTGGGAGGACACGTTTAGTGTGTTTGCACAGGACCTTTTCTGTGAATAATGCGGCTGTGAGACAGAACCTGGTAGGTGCGGGCTTGACCCTTGGGGGAGGAACAGCGGGCTGCTTCGCCAGGTAGATTCGAGGAGCTGTGGGCTGGCTGGGACTCTGAGGTCAAAGGCGAGGAGATCCGGGCACAAGCCCCCAGTCAGACAGAACTCACATTTGAAATGACTCCAAGCGAAGTCACACCAGTGAACACGAACACGCCCACAGAGAATGCCAGTCCTCTATGACCTTCATTTCCTTCCAGAAACAACTCAATATTTTGTCTTATTGTTCGGTTAACTGCTTTTTTCTTTCTTTCTTGGCCGTGGTTTCATATTGCGCGCTTGTTACTTTGCCAAAGGGAACACCACCCACACAACATATTTTTGCAACATTTCTTTTACTCTGGTGGTAACCCAGCTAATGAGAAAGATTGGAATCGCGTGGAATTGCATACTCAGCCAGCACAGACTTGTCCCCGTTGCTGCATGTGAAATAATATCCACAGATTCTTTCAATAAAATCACAAGTCAGAATAAGCCCTGGCCACACTTAGAGGTGGAAACAATTCTGGTACAGTCAAGAACCCTTAACACAGATGTTGCTAAAAATCACAAACTCCCTTAATATTTCTGCTCCTAAGCCCCTAGGTCACGCTGTCCCATGAACCTCAGACTCTCATGCCAATGTAGGACCTTTTAGAGTTCAACGTCCTGTAATACCTAACACATTCTCAGACCATCTGTCTTTTAACATTTCTCATACATTTTTGAAATCTTTAACACAAAGCCACCGGTGGCATGCCACTCCCAGAAGAACATGTTAATAGAGATCTTTTCACAAACAGCTTCAGAAAATGGGAGGAATCTCTTTGAACATCTTCAAAGAGATGCTCTATTTTCATGTAGACTTGACTTCCAAGTTGCACAATGAAGAGGAACAGACATTTATCAAACCTTTCAAGGTGCAGATGTTATCAGGGGATCACAGCTCCGTGTGGCCCCAGCACCTACCCTGCAAGCAGTTTCTGGGAGAAACTAGTAACACCCCCCAGGACTTTTCCCAGGAGTGAAAGCACACCTTTCCCACGCACCTGCGTCATCCAAGCCCTCTCCTTGTCCAAACCCAGCAGCCAACGGCTGGCTCTGGTTCTGTCTGCTATACAGAAAAGAATCTTTAAAATTCTTTACAAAATTGAACAAATGACCACCCAAGTTAGCTTCTGATCCTTGACTTCTCCTCACCAACAACAGGTGAAAATGACCGTGGAGTTGTGAGTATTTATAACAGTTATCATCATAACTGGCCCAGAGGACACAGCCTTGAATGTACATATCCAGGAGGGCTAAGTGTAAACACATAACTCACAGCAAAAATTCCCTCCGAAGCATGCCCTGAGATAGCTACTTTCTTGTAAAGACCCACACAAAGCACTGCTTGTACCTCCCCTGGGTTTGCTTCTGAGTCTCCTTCCTCCTGGTGCTCACCCAGTCACCACCCCTTACTTACCAAGTTCCCAGCGTCCCAAAGCGAAGGCAGTACAGTGACATTTTCATTTTTGTTGGTTGGTTTGATTTGGCTCCATACTCAGCCCCCCTGAGAAGGACGAAATGTTTACCTGAATCAGGTTATTTTACTGAATAATCAGATTCCAGTTATTTTGCTTTGATTGTAAAGCACTCTTGATGGCTCAGATGGTTAAGAATCTGTCTGCAGTGCAGGAGACCCGGGTTCAGCCCTGGGACGGGAAGATCCCCTGGAGAAGGGAATGACAACCCACTCCAGTATTCTTGCCGGAAAAGCTCCATGGACAGAGGAGCCTGGGGGGCTACAGGCCATGGGGTCACAACACATCGGACATGACTGAGCAGCTAACACTCACTCAGGTGACTGGAGAGTCAGAAGACAAGATGCATTGACCCTTCAGCTGCCGGAGGTCTTCCCAAGGCTGCATTCAGTAGTGTCAGCTCCTCTGAACCCCATTCTCCTTGGAGGATGAAACCCAGCCCCCAAGTCCAAGATGTCTTTATACTTCGTGGTTTGGTTGAACTTAGCAATCACCTCCTGTGACTTACAGCCTATGAAAACAATTAGAAATGGCAAGTGTGTTGATGCACAAACGTGTATATTGCTGTGCAGTTTGTAACAGCAACATGAGGTAACTTAGGCGGCCACCTGGGGGCAAGGATTGATGTGTCCAGTGTATCCATGTACTAAGACCCCATGTGATGGTGTGCGGTACATCTTAGGTTATCAGCGTTCAAACATGCTTTTGTTTTAAAGTCAACCACATAACGGGTCCAAACCAAAAGAGAAATATATATATATATATATATATATAATTGATGCCATCACTGACTCAATGGACATGAGTTTGAGTAAACTCCGGGAGTTGGTGATGGACAGGGAGGCCTGGTGTGCTGCAATTCATGGGGTCGCAAAGAGTCGGAACTTGATCAGTTCAGTGGCTCAGTTTCGTCCGACTCTTTGCGACCCCATGGACTGCAGCACGCCAGGCCTCCCTGTCCATCATCAACTCCCGGAATTTACTCAAACTTATGTCCATCGACTCAGTGATTCCATCCAACCATCTCATCCTCTGTCGTCCCCTTTTCCCCCTGCCTTCAGTTTTTCCCATCATCAGAGTCTTTTCCAATGAGTCAGTTTTTCGAATCAGGTTGCCAAAGTATTGGAGTTTCAGCTTCAGTGTCAGTCCTTCCAATGAATGTTCGGGACTGATTTCCTTTAGGATGGACTGGTTGGATCTCCTTGCAGTCCAGTCTCTGTATAGTCAAAGCTATGGTTTTTGCAGTGGTCATGCATGGATGTGAGAGTTGGACCATAGAGAAGGCTGAGCACTGAAGAATTAATGCTTTTAAACTGTGGTGTTGGAGAAGACTCTTGAGAGTCCCTTGGATAGCAGAAGATCCAACAAGTCCATCCTAAAGGAAACCAGTCCTGAATATTCATTGGAAAGACATGCTGAAGCTGAAGCTCCAATACTTCAGCCACCCAATGTAAAGAGCAGATTCATAGGAAAAGCCCCAGATGCTGAGAACGATGGAAGGTGGGAGGAGAAGGGGACGACAGAGGATGAGATGGTTGGATGGCATCACTGACTCGGTGGACGTGAGTTTGAGCCAACTTGGGAGATAGTGGAGGACAGAGAAGCTTGGCGTGCTGCAGTCCACGGGGCCTCAGAGTCAGACGTGACTGAGCAAGTAAGCAACAGCAACAACCTATACATTAAGAAAAGTCTGGAGATAGCTCCGTGCCACTGTGCTGTACATCGGAAACTAACACAATATTGTAAACAATTATGTTTCAATACAACTTTAAAAAAATCAATTGAATAAAAAATAATATGGAGAACCTGCTGTTGAAAAACAAGTCTGGGAAAACAGACACACACTTTTGGACGTTATGAATCATGGCCACCAGACACTTACCCAGAAGGTCCCCCATGAAGCAACAGGATGTTAAAATAGTTTTTTTGGTGAGTGGTGGGGAGGGTGAAAAATAAATATCTGAGTATAGAGCTATCCCGATGCATTTAAAATAGATCTAGGAAGTAAGATCACAGGTTATTCTTTTCATTTTAAAATATCTATTTTTTTTTTTTTTACTATTTTCTCAATTGCTGATTTCATAATCAAGACACTTAAATTCATAAATTCACATAAAATTTATGGCCAGGAAAAATGTTTCCCATAGATTATGAACTGAAAAAGAAGCTCACAGGCCCACTGGACCAGTTCTCACGATGATGAGGGAGAGGGGAACAGCCTGGAAGTCTGGCAGGCAGGCCAGGATTGTGCCGGGGACACACCGCAGACTCTCGGAGAGGTGCTGGAAAAGGCCCGTGAGGTGGAAGGACCCGGGGACAGCAATACGGCGCCCGTCTGCCGTCAGCGGTGCCTGACTCACAGCCTCTTCTTTAAGTGAGCCTCTGAGTTCCCAGCCTCGTTTTAACGCCTGGCTTGGGGACTTTAAACACCACAGGCCAAGCCTGAGGCCTTCCGGTGCCTGGGACGGGTAGGGAGAACCAGCCTTCTGTGATCCGGTTAGTAAAAGACTGAACCTGAGATATTTCTAGCTTCCCAAAGAGAAAATCAGGCTGGCCGGGCCTGAAAGTTACAAAGAGCAGAGAACTCAGCTGGGACTCAAGAGAAGGCATTTCCACCCCAGCACACCCCTTATAGGCGGGAACAGCCCTGGGGGTTCCTCCTAGAGGTGAACTGGTCCCCATGATGTGGCTGCAGCCTCGTGGAGGAAGGCTTGGGTATCCACGGATGAGCATCAGAGGAGCTGTGCAGAGGAAACCGTATATTTCTGGCTCCAATTAAAGGATTAATTGTGTTCTCTAAATATAATATGGTAATTGTAGACATAATGGTTATTTCCTGGTAGCATATGTACTTACTGTGCTGGTAGATAAAACATCCCTGCATTAAAAGGAATTATTGTATTTGTCATAAATTCCTTTGAGAATAATTTTGCTTTCAACTCTGGGCGGGAGGGTGTCTTTGATACGAGACATGAAGGATTACACGGCGGGGGAAGGACAGGGGCTGCACCTGACAGGTGTGCTCCTGGGCCGGGGCCAGCGAGCTCAGTAAGACTCACCTGGGGCACATTTACATCTGAAAAACCCAGCCCCACATCCAGAGAAATCAAAGTGCCCAACACAGCTGAAGGCTTTATATTTGGAAATGAAGTGGGAGCGCAGGAGTCGGGACCAACGCTGCTGAGTTCAGCTGGGCCAGGCCCAGCCCACTGATGGAGACGAGGCCCCCGGACCGTCCTCTTTAATCTGAGCTCAGGCGTCCCAGCGGACGCCCTGGAAGCTGCTCACACCTCACGCTTCCTACACGGCTGTCTCAGGGCCGGAGCTGGGCAGATAAAACTTCCCAGCCTGACAGGAAACACTCGGCCGTGGGACCATGCTGGACCTTGCCGGCTTCAGAATATCCACGGCAGAGACGCCACGAGGGAGACGAGGGCATGGTTAAGGGAGAGAGGGGAGAAAGAGAGAGACAGCGGGAAGACAGAGGGGGAGAGGGAGTGCCTTTACTGTATCTGTACGCAGGACACACCGGCTCTGTCCCTGGGTCCGGAAGATCCCGTGGAGATCTGGAATACTCTGGTGTTTTTGCTTGAAAAATCCCACGGACAGAGGGGCCTGGCGGGCTACAGTCCATGGGGCCACAGAGAGTCAGACACGACAGAGTGACTAACACTTTCACAGCTCGTGCATGGTGATTAGGTTTCTGTCCCTCAAATGTGTTATCATCATTGCTATCATCACTGACACCTCTGCTGCCTGGCTGTGAAGGTGGGCGAGGCTGGACCTGCATGGTCTATGCAGTCCCAGGCAGCCCCAGACGTGGTGCACGGTCTATGCAGTCCCAGGCAGCCCCAGACATGGTGCTCTCAGCTCCGGCCCTGGAGACAGCCCCTCCCTTCCCCGCTCTTGGCTCTTGGAGGCCAGAACAGGACCCTCAAGCTCCTCACCCTGCGGGCCCCAGCACCCCCACCCCCCTCAGGCGCCCAGGCCCACGTGGGTTCCCTCCCAGACCAGCAGCTTTCGGTCTCTCCCTGATGCCAGCAACAACTGCTTCGTGTTTTTGTTTTAAATTCTGTTCCTGTGTAGAAATGAATCATTTTGCTTATGGATGCCTTGGCTGAAATGAGCATTAGGGCTCTCATCATCTCATTTTCTTTCTGGTTGCTGGATTCTGAAGGTCTGAGCCCTTCAGAATTCACTTGTTGGCTCCTACCTGCTCCCAATGTGATGGTGTCAGCAGAGGGGTCTGGGGGGTTGAGGAGGTCATGAGGGAATCGGGACCTTATAGAAGGGACCCCAGGGAGCACCCTGCCCCTCCTCCAGGTGAGGACCTAGCGAGGAGACGCATCTGCCCCCAGACACGGAAACTGCTGGTGCCCTGACTGTGGACGTCTAGCCCCCAGAGCTCTAGCCCCCAGAAAAAGAAGTCACTGTTGCCTCAACAGCTCTGTCTGTGGCCTTGGGTGGTGGTTTAGTTGCTAAGTTGTGTCCGACTCTTGCAACCCCATGGACTGTAGCCTGCCAGGCTCCTCTTGTCTGTGGCCTTGGGTGGTAGGAGCCCCAGCTGGCTAAGATGCTGGTCATGACACCCCTGGGTCCTTCAACAGTTTTCTCAGGATGGAGACCCAGCATCCACAGACCAGCTCCTCCAAAGACACTTCAGTGACAGAAAGGGCCAGTTCTCAGCATCTCCTCACGGAGCCCCACTGAACGCGGGCACCAGCCTGATTGAAAGAGCCGGCTGTGGCCCCTTCCTGCCAATGCCAGTGTCCCCTGAGACTCAGAAGGGAAGCCAGCAGGCCCTGGCCATCAGAGAGGGTAGACCCCATCCACCGGGGCCTCCGTGACGGGTTGGTCCCCCAGGACACGCTCAGACATGGAGGGGGTGGACCTGCACTGTCCCAGGACGGTCAAACGTCCCCCGCGGGAGAGACAGGCCTGGGCCCTCAGCATCCTGCTCCACGGCCCCGAGCTGGCCGGTCACGCAAAGTCAGACCACTGCTGCAGAACCGGCACCCCTCTCTGCCGCTGACATGCGCTCTGCTTCCTTCTGAAAGATCAAACCACTTCCTACCTGGCGGAGTGGTTCAAATTTCAGGAAATTCGTGCCACCCAACTTTCCAGGGGCGTGGAAGAGCCTAACTGTGCCCCACCCCGTCACCCCTGGACCCAGCCCACGGAGACGGACAGTCCTCTAATCTGTCGATCAAGAATCTGTAACCAGAAAATTTGAAAGGTGGCACCTTTTAAGCAAGCCACGCCTCCTGAGCAAGCCACGCCTCCTGAGCAAGCCACGCCTCCTGAGCAAGCCACGCCTAGGGTCAGATGGTGCCTGGGAAGCTGGGTCCCTCCTGCCGTGGAGCACAGACACCCCCTCACCTGCTCTGGACTGGTGTGAGGCTTGTGGGTTGGGGGAGACGTCACCCCTCAAGTGGGGATGTCGGCTCCCTAACAGGGCTCACGTCTGGCATATCCCACTTTTAACATGTAGCTAAACGTTGTGGTTTGTCTGGTTAAACATCTTCTTTAAGTCTCATTACACGGCAGAGTAACATGCTTTTCATTTCCAAGATGTGATTAAACTCACATCTCCTCTTGATTGAGCTTTGGAATCTTTTATTTCAGGCAAAAAAGAAAAGAGACTTCAGAAAGGGAGCAGGCTAGTGCTGTGACTCTCGGTGAGGCCATTAAATTTAATCCTCCTTTCACACTCACTCCAGGGGGGATTTCAATTAAATTTGTTCAAAATTTATCAGTTTCCTGCATGTTGGCATAAATGATTCAGGACCACTTATCTATTCACTGAGTAGAATGTACTGAAGGGTACACATTATTGTTATAACTTTTCACAGTTTCTTCATAAATTCACCTAATAGGAGTTTCTATTATTTAACACCCTCGTCCTCCACATTAAATGGTCTTGTTGTTCTTGCCCCAATGGAATCTAATTACCTATGCAAATTTGGGGAGCACTCCTGAGTTACCAAAGCTGCTCTTTTCCCTGGTGGGCTGGTTTGCAGGACGTGGAATACGGCATTCTTTTCTCCTAGGATAGAAGCAGGAAAACAAGTCTGCAGACCCCGAGGGCAGCGGGGCGGCTTGAGGATCCATGCGTGTGGGGGTGGGGCGCGGGGTTCAGGTAACTGGCTCACACGGCAGGAAGGAAATAAATGAATTTGGGAGCAGGTCCATCGGACTCTGGAACAGGTCAGCGCTGTGTAACACAAAGAATTTATCTCTCTGGGTTGAGAAGATGAACAGTCCAGAGATCACAGTCCCCTTGAGATGACACCAGATATGTGGGTGGCCACCAAGGCCATCATAAAACTATGTGCTTATCTGTCTAAAATGATTCACTGGGCACTTTTATGACCTCAAGAATTTATCTACAGAAGTCCATTCGGCAAGGATGTGGTAACATAAAAACCCTGTGTATGGTCACATAGGAAGTACTTTTGTTAGCTTTTTCACTTGACGAACTACATCTACGAATCCGTGAGAAAGCGCTGGGCGTCTCAGCTACTGCTCACTCAGCTTAACTGAAGGACGACGTTCACAGGAAAGTGAGCGTCTCTCGAAAGAGACACACGGCAAGGACCTCACCGTTCCGTCTTCTTTCACTTGAGTTCAGATTTCACGAAGGGGAAGTGCGTTGTCCTGAAGTTAATGGTCAGCAGCTTAGGGGCATGAGATGGATTTAGCCAACTCTTTCCTTTTTAGAGCATCGCCCCTTATGGACTCTTCAAATTGAAGGCTGTACATGAAGAGCATACATCTTTGCCTCCTTGCAAATAAAACAGAAAGAGCTGGTTGTCGGAAAACTAAGCATGAGATTTTTAAGTTTTATCCTTTACTTGGTAGCGAGATACGGAATCATTCTTTCTCCACATTATCTACTGTTACAGAGTAACATTTTGCAAGCTGAGTCTAGCCAGATCAGGCGTTTTCCTGAATTCTGGTTCCTGCCACTCAGCATCTGCACTGCGTGGTCCATGACGACATCTCAGAACAGGAGCACCTTACGGAATTTAATTTTGTCTTTTGTGTCTTCTGGGACAAGGGTTCCATTCCTCCCTCGGTCTGACTGCTGATTTCTGAGGGAAAGTGCGTTTTTGTTCCTGCTTTGTTTTTTTTCCCTCTCTCAGAGTCAAATGGTTTCCTAAGATACACATCAGTTGGAATCTCTGGAGACTTTCTTCTGGAGACCTGCCCTACGCAGATGGAGAACTCATGTTGCCGGTGGAAATGTGAATGTCAAGAGCCTCAGTCGCTCCAGTGGAGAGTCCAGAAGTATTCAAACGCCACAGCCTGAGGGCCAAAACGGGGGCGGATTTCTCTGCAGCCACTGAAACTCTGCTCCGCCGTAATCTTTCAGCGCGGAATCATTAGAACTTCAGCCAGGAATCTTTAGTGCTCTGCGACGCTCTTCTGTTGCTGTGCAGAAAGTTTATAATCCTGATCTTTGCCAACAAAGCGCAGGTAGAGATCCCAGTCATCGTGGCATCAAAAGTGCTCCCACGTCCCTCAGCTAGCTACTCGAGGAGAGAGCCACCAAAAACAATGGGAAGTAAACCTTTGAAAGGACCGTAAAGAAAGGTCACGCCAACTTCAAAAGTAAGACAGTAAGACTGATGGCTGACTTCTCAGTGGAAACAATGGAAACTAGAACATAATTTGTGACATATTTTCAACGTTGAAGGAAAACAACTGCCAAAATAAAATTTTGTGCTACATGACATAACCTTCAAAAGTCACGGCAGAAAGAGGAAAGTCAATGAAAATAGCAGAGTGAGGACCTCTGAAAATTGTCTCACCCTTACAGCCAAAGAGAACACTGTACAAAATTTACCAGAATCAACTGTTTCAAAGCTCTGTAAAATAGCCAAGGCTGATAGCAAACCAGGGAGTGTTTATTCAGAACAGAAAAAAACAAAAACAAAAACAATACCAGAGAACATCTGAATCTCATTAGAAAGAGTGAGTTGCGGGCATGTTAATTTCCCCGTTTCCATCCTTCCGCCAGCCAGTTCTGCAGCAGACTTTAACACCTAGAGCCTACAGTCGTGGCAGCAAGCAGCAGCCTGGCAGCCACTGGGAGAGTGGAAGCCCCTTCAGATGCCCTTCCCGCGAGCTGGCCTTGCCCGACCCGCCCCATGCTTCCTGGGAGACTCAGTGTGAGGCTGTCTTCGTCTGACTTGATCTGAGCTCACCCAGCTGAACAGTCTTTTACCCAGTGGTGAATGTCGGAAACAATTGAGGACAAGATTTGGACACCGAGGTTGCTTGAGGCATTAGATCACAGCTAGGGAAGCTGTGGGGCTAACCCAGAAATCTAGGGAATGAGGTGTCCCTGGGAACTTGAGAAGCTCCGAGATAGTTCTTGGAATATGGATGGACATGTGTCCGGAGCTGCGCATGTGCTCCAGAAAGGGCTGCGAATGCCCTAAGCGCTCACCTTCCCTCCCCTGGAGGCTCTGCACATGCAGGGAGAAGGGGCAGAGTTGCAGCCTGGCTGAATGGGCGTCAGAGCTGCTCCCCCCCGCACACACACCCTTCAGCAAGGACGGAGACTCGCGGACCTCTCTGCCCAGGCATTAGCAGGCCAGCACACTGCCTGAGCAGAGACATCAGTGGCATGGCAGAGAATACAGATGTACAGAATTAGTTTAAAAAAGGAATAAAGAAGGCAAATGTACTCTCTATTTGGTGACAACCATGTCTTACCAAATAGGGAATACATACATATATATATATGGAAAAATTATATATTAGGAAATATATATAAGGGGAAAAAGAACCAAATACAAACTGAGAATTTGGAGAATATGACTGAAGTGAAATTTTATTAAAGAGGCTCGACAGTAGACTTGAGCAGAACTCCATGAATTTGAAGGGAGGCTCACTGAAATTATACAGTTGGAGGAATAGGGAGAATAAATAATGATGGGAAGGGAACGAAGCCTGTGGGCACCATCCAGTGGGCAAATATGGGCATCGTGGGCATCAGGGCAGAGGAGACACTGGAAGGCGCCCAGGACATTCGTGGAGATGTGAGGCCAGAGTGAGGAGGCCACGTGGGTTCTCAGTAAGACTGATAAACGCATCCGCATTAGATCCCCGGGAGGCCAGAGGACAGCAGCCTGTCAACCAACCAGCTACATCCCGAAAATCTATTCTTTAAAGACAAGGAGAAATTAAGGCATTCCCCAGTAAAGAAAAACTGGACAAATATGTTACTAATAGGATGGGTCATATGTTAGGGCAGGAGAAGAAAAGTCTCAATGCTTTTAAAAAGATTGCAATTATGTTTTCTAACAAAATGGAATAAAATTAGAACTCAATACCTGAAATAATTTGGGAAATTCACAAGCATGTACTGATTAAAAAGCACAGTTTTAAATAACAACCGAGGGACTTCTCTGGCAGCCCGGTGGTTGAGATTTCTCCTGCCAGTGCAGGGGGTGTGTGTCCAATCCCTGGTCGGGGGGCTAAGATCCCATGTGCCTCACAGCCAAAAAATCAAAACATAAACAATACTGTAGCAAATTCAACAAAGACTATGAAAAATGGTCCCCATCAAATAATAATAATAATAACTTAAGTAAACCATAATTGGGACAAAAAAGACTCACAAGATAAACTAGAAATACTTTGAAATAAGCACAAAGAAACACAGAATACAGAACTTGATGCATTCAGGTGAAGCAGTGCTTACAGGGAAATTCATAGCTTCTTCCCCATATTAAAAAAGAAGCATCTCAAATAACCTCATCAGATAGTGAAAGACAGAGGAGCCTGGTGTGCTGCAGTCCAAGAGGTCACAGAGGGTCAGACATGATTTAGCAACTGGACAACAATAGCAACATGCAAAAGATTAAAATTAGGGCATTCTCTAATACCATATACAAAATTAAACTAAATTAAAGGGCCAAATGTAAGGCCACGTAGCACAAAACACCTAGAGGAAAACAGGCAGAACACACTTTGACATAAAGTGCAGGATTTGGGGGCAGGGATCTGTCTCCAAAAGCAAAGGAAACAAAAGTAAAAATAAACAAATGGGACATAATTAAACTTAAAGGCTTTTACACAGCAAAGAAAATCATTGACAAAATGAAAAGACAACCTACTGACTGGGAGAAAATGTTGCAAATGATATGACTGATAAGGAGTTAATATCCGACATATATAAACAGTTCATACAACTTAACCTCGAAAACAAACAAATGTCCTGATTTTTAAAAAATGAACAGAAGAAATAGACATTTTTTCAGAGAAGAAATGCAGATGGCCAACAGGCACATGAAAAGACGGTCAACATTGCTAATCATCAGGGAAATGAAAATCAAAACTGCAAGGAGACATCACCTCACACCTGTCAGAATGCCATCAACAAAAAGAACACAAATAACCAATGTTTGTGCAGATTTGGTGAAAAGAGGAGCCTCTTGTACTGTTTGTGGGAGTGTAAATGGTACAGCCCCTGTGGAAAATAGTATGGAGGTTTCTCAAAACACTAAAAATAGATCTATCCTATGACCCAGAAATTCTACTCCTGGGTACACATCAAAGACAAAAACACAAATTCAAAAAGATACGTGCACCTCAATGCTCATAACATTATTTACAGTTTCCAAGGTATGGAAGCAGCATAAGTGTCCATCAACAGATGAATCGATAAAGATGTGAGCTACATACATATATATATATACATATATATATATGTATATATATATATTACTCAGCTATAAAAAATAATGAAATTTTTCCATTTGCAGCAAAATGTGTGGACTTGGAGGGCATTAGACTAAGTGAAATAAGGCAAACAGAGAAAGACAAATGCTGCATGATATCACTTATGTGTAATCTAAAAAATATAAGAAACCAGTGAATATAACAGAAAAGCAGGAGACTCTCAGACACAGAACAAATTAGGGGTCACATGGGCAGAGGGAGGGAGGGGCTAGCCTAGAGGTGGAGAGAAGGCAAGGTTACTATGGAATTCTAGGTGATCATGAGCGTGACAATTCTCAAAATTGTAAAATACTCTAAAACTTAAAGATTCTTTCGTTCATTAACCAAAAGAAACCTACAGCTAACAAAATAATCAAGAGAAACACAGTGAGATGAGACAGAAATGTTCCCTCTCACCGCTCTTTTTCAACATCATACTGAGAGTCCTAGCTAATGCAATAAAAGGTGTGCAAACCGGGAAGAAGAGATACACTGTCTTTGTTCACAGATGTTACGATCGTCTACTTAGAAAATCTTAAATAATTGACAAAAGAAAAAATCCCTCCTGGAACTGATAAGCCATTAAAGCAAGTTTATAGAATATAAAAATATACAAGTGTCAATTGCCTTCTTATATACCAGAGATGAATAATTTGACTGGAAATTAAAGACTCGATAGCATTGCATTTGTACCCCTGAAAATGAAGTGCTTAGGTATAAATCAAATAAAACATACAAAATATCTGTATAAAAAACCCACAAAACTCTGATGAATAAAATCAAAGCACTAAATAAATGCAGAGACATTCTATGTTCATGGATAGAGAGACTCAATATTACCAAGATGTCAGTTCTTCCCGATTCAGTCTCTAGATGCAACGCAAAACCTCATCAGGTTGTTCTGTGGATACCGACAAAGTGATTCCAGAGTTTATGCAGAGACACAAAACACCCAGAATAGCCAGCATATTGAAAGACAAAAACTCAGCTTCCCAACTTCCAGGCTTGCTGTAAGGCTGCAGTGATGAAGACAGGGAGGTGCTGCTGAGAGAGCTCATGGACGCCCAGCTCTTGTTTGTGAGACTCACCACCTCCCTCATTGCCCCCAGGCCGGCCCACCCCCTCCCACCCCAAGCCGGTGAGCTCCGCGCCCTGCATCTGTCTGTGGGGCTCAGGTCCGGCAGTGTTCATCACACAGGTCCTCCTCGGGCCCTCCCGCTGCGTGTCCTCAAGCCCCTGAGAGGAGCTTTGTTGGGCCCCCCACGGGTTCTGGTCCTTCTGCCGCACAGGAGTCCTTTCCTCCTTAGGACAAAGATGTGAATAAAAGCCGCAGTTTGCAGCAGCGCTTGGGCAAAGACAATCACATCCACATTACATGTTACAACATTTGCTTTGACCAGGAAGTTAGTTTTTCCCTCGGATTTTAAAAGGAATGAGAACATTTCCAGGGGGCCCTTGAAAGTTCTGTCCGTCCAGGGGAGGCCCGCTGTGTTGAGTGAGGCCGCGGAGTCAGTGTTGCCCCCAGTGTCTCTGACTGTCTGTCTCCTTTAAAGATCTATTTGTGTATCTATTCTGTGCTGGGTCTCCGCTGCTGTGCGGACTTCCTCTGGTCGCAGTGCGCGGGGGCCGCGCTTCGCTGCAGGGCCCGGCTTCTCCGGTCTGGAGCCCCACTCAAGGCACGCGGGCTGCGGTATTCGCAGCGTCTCTGACGACTTGCCTTTTCTCTCTCCTGCTGCTGCGCACGCCTGGGGGAAGGGGCGCTGTCAAGGGTCCGGCAGTCAGCCCTGATGGAGGTTGGCCCTGGAAGACCACGGCCGTGCCTCCTGCTGCGTCCAGGCCTCGCACGTTCTCAGGAAGACAGCCTGGGCTCCGCTGCTGGAACAGCGTATGCAGCGGTCAGCGGCAGCCGCGGAACAAGTGACCCCCAGCCTTCTGTCCACTGGAGACGCCAAGTGGGGCGGCTTGGGAAGTCTCCTCGCCGGCTGGACCGACTCTGCGGAAGCTGCGTGATTTGATTTCATGACCTCATTTGCTTGTTCCAGTTTCTGAGGAGTGACCCTCCCGAGAGGCCTCTCACACTTCCACAGACAACGCTCCTAGAAAGTCTTTATATGAGACCACATTGCATCCCCATAGCACCCACTCACTGGTCCCGGTTCTCTTCTCTAAAAACTACTCGGATGCATCCATATTTTCCTTCTCTTTCAAAACTACGACATGTGGCTAAAGATTTCATAATGCTTATGTCTAAGGCAGGCCGGGAGGGAGGGCGGCAGGCTGAGCTTCTGTGGCCATTCACACCTTGTAACGGATGTTTGCCTGCCCGGGTGACCTTCCTCTCAGCTCCAAGGGGCTGCAAGGCGGCGAGGCGCTCCCCTAAGCCCTCCTCTGTACCTCTCTCCTGCACCTCCATTACAATGGGTGCAGTCGGAGCATCCAAAACATTTCCGGGCAACTTGCTCTGTGAGCAATCAAGTGACATGGCAGCCGCACCATTACTTATCAACTTGCATTAAAGTTTCATGGGCGTGCTATCAATTATTGAGGACCGAACGCTGAGACCCAGCTGTGTGCCCCAGTTCCCTTCTCAAGAGCTTGAGTCTGGGAGCAGGAAGCCTCTTCACCACCTCTCACGGCTTCAGCTTCTGAAGCAGAAAATACGGAGACAAAACCGAAAACCCATGCTGAAGACAAAGGCAGGGGTGGGCTGCAAACCTTTAGGATAGATTATTAATAAGACACGGGCACAGTTCCTGCTAGTTGGCACTAACTTCGGCAATTCTCGGGGGAAGCCTTTCTTCTAAACGATTTGGTGGGTCTGATTCTGTCCACAAATGTCCCTGATCAGACGCCGCCCTGTCCATTCACAGGGCGGTGAGCCAGCGGCCAGCACCGCATGTCCGCGGTCATCGCCGGTTCCCTCTCTGGCCCTAAACGAAGCAAATGCTCTTGCTTTCCAGAATGCAAATATCTCACCCTACACCTTCTGTCATTCTACACATTTCTTACTGAATGGCTCTCAGGACATCTCTCCCCACCATCACAGGTCATAAGGCCCAAGGAGAAAGATGACACTTCTGTGTTAGTTCTGCAGGTTGCTTCTCAATGAAATTTAATTCCCTCTGTTTAAAGTATACTCATTATTGCATGAAGATTAGGCACGGGGTCATTAAACAGAAATTAAGAATGAGGTACGCTTGCTCTTTCAGATGGGAGACGAGGGCTCGGGCTCCCGGGAGCACTCGGTTTGGATGAGTGGGTACAACATATTTTCATGTTGAGAGTGTCACCCTCTGCGCCCCCGGGAGGGGGGCCTGGGGGACCCAGGAAGGATGTTCCCCTGAGCAGAGCAAGAAGCATCACCGTGTGCGGTCGCATGTGTGTTACGCACCTCGCCCAGCTCTTACAGGCTGGCGCGGAACAGCTGGAAGAAGGCAGGAGAGCTTACTTCGTGACTCAGAGTCGGATGCAACTTGATTTTTAAATAATTGGGTTAAGCTACGAAAGGTTCTGAGACAAGTGAGTTAACAAACCCCTTATTATTTTTAATGACAATGTATTAAAATCTATTAGTATTTTAAACCTTCCCTCGCATTGAATACAAATTAACGAAATGACTTCTTAAACCTAGTTGGTCGTGTTCAACCAAAAGCGAAAGAAGTGAAAAATGTTCACTTTGTCATTCAGTTATTAGCTTGTGTCTGCGATATGGCCATACCCCCACCACAGACGAATCCACCTCCAGCCCATCTCTCACTTGAGAAAAATCCTCTTTATTTCTCATCGCTTGTGAACTGGTTATGGGCTGGCTAAAGTTTGGGGACAGTGAGCTGGTCACTAAGGGGGTGACTACCATCAGGGTGCGGGAGACCGTCAATGGTGAGGCCCCAAGTTGATCTGGGGTGGGCAGGGGGCAAGATGCAGAGAAGAAGGTACAGACATGTTCAAGCACCTACTGCAAAAACCAGCCAGGTGTGATGACGACGAGGTGCTCCCACAAAGCGTGGCTTATGCTCCTGGTTGTGCTGGGGGCGTGGGGGGCGGGGAGGATGAGTGCGGATCCAGGGGCACCAGCCTCTGGGGTCGGGGGAACTGCGTCAGTCCAGAGGACGCATCCAAAGGGGATGCTGAGACAGGCGAGCAAACCCTGCCCCAAGGAGAGCGGCAAGGGGACTCCCCTGGGGGCTGGCGCGGGGCGGACGCAGGCTAGAAGGAGAGGCTGTGTGGGGCACGAGCAGAGGCTGGTACCCAAGGTTTACGGCAGTCCCTGCCAAGACAGAGCCTCGCCGGGGTCTCCTAGGTGTGGTCCCTGCTCCCGTCCTGAGCCCGGGCCTGGTGGCCAGCACACACACGGGTGTGCGATGGACAGCTGCTCCCGGAGTGCTCGAGCCTGGGCCTCTGGGGAAAGGTCCCCGTCAACCCCAGAGGCTGGTGCCCCTGGGTCTACACTCAGCCCCCCACATGCCCCCAGCACAGCCAGGAGCATACTGTGAGTGTGTCCAAGGCTTGGGGTGAAGCAGTATCGTGGGAAGCAAGGGGACCCCAGTGGGGGCAGTGAGATCCCTAAACAGAGAGAGGTCAGCTCTTGGGAAGAGCCCACCGCTCAAATGCTGTCCTGGGAGAAGGGAAGGGGGGCCTCCCCTGCTCCCTGGGAGCGGCAGGTGGGGACCGTGAGTGGCGTCATCACCCAAATGGTGTGACGCCCGACATCCTGAGGGACTGGGAGGAGTCTGGACTCCGAGCCCAGACCCAGGTGCCTCCTGGGGACACGGCAGTGACCAGACGGGCAACAGTGGGTGGGTGACCAGGCACGGGGCCCCCCTGGACACGGGACAGCAGCCCCCAGGCCGCAGTGCAGGCCGGTGACATACGGGCAAGGCAGCAGGGCTCACGGGAGCTCTGCCTGGTGTCGTGGCAAAGAAGGTGCTGCCAGCGTTGGGTGACCTTGACTCCCACAGGCCAGGCGTGCAGACAGGGCCCCCGTACACGCTCGTGTAAGGAGGCGCCGTGCGGGGAGAGCGTCCGTGAGACCAGACCACGGGTGCCCAAGCAGCTCACCCCCTCAGGGCGTTTCCGGGCGGGATTTGGTCCCGAGGAGCAGGAGCAACAGGGTCGCCAGCTCTGCCGCCGCGGGAGGCGCTGAAAGCCGGAGCAGCCCCGAGCGGAGGAGCCCACCCAAAGCCGCTCCTCCCGAGCACGCGTGCCCCGCAGGCGTGCTTCACTGGCTGTGGGGGCGAGGGGCAGCGGCGGCTGGCGTGCCTCAGCCGTCAGGGCCTCTGTGTCTATTACACACGTGTGTTTCTTGTAAATCGTGGCAGAGGTCAGCTGATCGGCCTGAGAGCTCAACGCTTCCAAAGTGCCTGCTTCCCCAGAATTCGGGGAGAGAGAAAACACTGACCCAAATGTCTTCCCAGACTGAATGTCCGGCCCTCTCGGCCACACCAGCAGAGCTGACTTTCACGTTGGCCTGTGTACGTGCGGCAGAGGTGTATGGTGGTGTGCACGCGTACATGAGTGCAAGTGACTATATGTGTGTGCTTGCAGCTGTGTAAGTGCCTAGTGGGTGTGGGCATGTGTGTATGCTTATGTGTGCATGAGCGTGAATGCTTGCATATGCCTCTGAATGAGGGAACGTGTGTCTTTACGTGCAAACATGCATCGCACACAGATTTGTTCACATTTGTGTGTTAGTGGGTACATACATGTGGCATAGGGTGTGTGCACGTGTGTATAGATGAGCACCTATGTGTGCATAGGTGTGCATAAACTTGTGTGTGAGCCTCAGTGAATGCGTGCTAGTGTGTGTGCAGTTGCCGGCATGAATATGCACCCCTGTGTGCACAAGGACTTGTGTGTGTATAAATGTATGCTCTGGTATATGTGAGTGTGTGTTTGTGTATCACACACCTTTTTGTGCACCTTTGTGAGCATGCATATGGAGGCTCACGAGTGCACAGATGCACATGTGTGAAGATGAATCTGCACATAATATTTAGGGGTGCATGGGGGGCCATGTGTCAAATGTGATTTTAAGTGGGTGTGCACAGGTGCATGAGTGTGCAAGTACCACTGTGAGCATGCACACACGGGTATGCATGTGCGTTTGTATGTTCATGGGTAACCCTGTAAGTCTATACTTGTACATGTGTGTGCCTGCACTTGTTATTTTGTGTTCACCTGTGCATTATATACGCATCCATATGCGCATACTTGTGTGTGTGCATTGCACACACATGTGCCTCTGTGCCTCCGTGTCAGAGCCTGCCTGCTGTGTGCACACCTGAGTGGGAGGTGTGCACATGTGTGCCTGTGCACACACACAGACCTGCATGGCTATGGGTGCATGAACGTTCTCGTGTGAATGTGTACACAAACATAGGCATGTGTACGCAGGTGCCCACAACGTGTGCTCACGTGTGCTGTGGAAGAGGCAGAATAGCTGCTCTTGGCTGGTGGCTGAGTCTGGGCCCGGGACCACCGCATCCTGGCCCTGAGTCCTGTGTGAGCTCTCAGACCCTCTGAGCCTCCGTGTCCTCATCTGTGAAGTGGGGTCCTTCAAACAGAACCTGCCTCTCGGGGTCACTGTGAGAAGCAGACAAATGACCTTGTGAGCTGACCTGGAGGCAGGCACAGAGGCCGCACTGACTCGGTTGTGAGTATTGTTAACTTTGCCGTTATTATTCTGACCCTGTGGTTGAGGTTACTGGGGGCTGTCTCTTTTCTGCCTGTTGTCCTGGTACCTGTAATGACATCTGCTTCACTTCAGTGTGGGTCATAAATCACAGCTTTTCACTGTTTAGGCAGATGGATTTAGAAATCTTTATCATATTATGAATTCTCCTTTTATTGAGGTGGAGAGAGACTGCTCACCTCTCTTACTGAGCCAGCACCTACTTCTGCTTTTCCCAGCAGCCATCAAGCGCACTGTGTTATCAAGCCCCCTGAAATGCAACCTAATCAGGGTGGAGTCTGGAGCATCCAGGGGAGTATATATCACTCAGAGACGTGTGCCGTTAGAATCAAAATCCACCCCATCCCATCACTATTTGTTAGGCGAAATTAGAATGAAAAGAAAAGATGAATAGCGATGTAATTCTTTCTAAAGAACAAGCCTTCACTAACATTCCTGAATAATCACTTTAAAAATTATTTAAATGCCATTTGAAAAATGACCATGTAATTTTAAAATTCTATATTTAGGATTGCTTTTCATACAAGTTTGCCCAGAGGCCTGTGTTATTCAGAAAAGTGAGCAATTAGGCTTCTTCTGAAGCTTTTCTTTTAGGAAAACATCCAGCTTCAATGTGCCATTAAAATCAGAATTTAATAATTTCATGATCAGAGTTAGCCGTCCCAGAGGGTGGTCTTCTGGTAGCACTGTTATGATTGAGGAAAAGTCGCACCACTGGATTTGAAAGTGGATCCGCGCGTGATGCCAGGTGTAGACCAGCGTGGCTGAGGGCAGGGCTCAGCTCCTGCAGTCTGGCTGAGCCCACACAGAGCAATCTCTCAGGTGACAGACTCCTAGGGAGCTGCTTATGACTTTTTCCGACTGTAAGTGAGGTTGCAGGAGCCTCGCTCTGGTTCTCATCCAGCCTGTGGTGCTTGCCGACTCTGTCCAGGCATGTCCATGCTCCACGTGGAAAGGAGCAGTGTGTCGGGGTCCCAGGCACCCCTCACTGTCTGTGATAAATCACTTACTCTCTCCAGATGTTTGCTGGGTACACTCCTAGCCGAGCTTCCCACGTGGCACTAGTGGCAAAGGACGCGCCTGCCAGTGCAGGAGACATAAGAGATGCGGGTTCCATCCCCGGGTCGGGAAGACCCCTGGAGGAGCGCATGGCAACCCACTCCAGTCTTCTCGCCTGGAGAATCCCATGGACAGAGGAGCCTGGTGGGCTACAGTCCATGGGGTCGCAAAATGTTGGACACGACGGGAGTGACTTAGCACGCGTGCACCGTCAAGCCTGGAGGAAATAATGTGTGTCCTGCATCTTCAGGGTCCCGGCAGAGACACCCTGGTCCTTACAGGAGCTTGGACGAGCCTTACCTGGGGCTGCCCCACTGCTCAGCCTCGCGAGGGCCTGCTCCCTGTCCTGCCCAGCCCGGCTCACACTCCCCACTGTGGGCGGCTAGCCCGCTTCCTACCAGACTCTCAGTGCCGGGGATCACCCTGAGAAAACAGAATTCAAAGGCAGCGGGAAGTGGGCTGGGGGTCCTGAAGGCCCCAGAGCAGGGAACTGACCATCTGGCCAGCTAGAGAGGAGAGGGTGCCTCTGACAAAGCCCGCCCCCTGCAGCCCACCACCCTCCCACCCGGCCCAGGGCACCGTGCGGGTGCTCCCCAAGCCGGGTCCTCTGTAGGAAGAGGGTCCACGGGTGGCAGCCAGAGGCATCTGGAGCCTCCTCGAGGACCAAGAAGAGTGGACTCCTCCATCCTCTGAAGGAAGAGGGTCCATGGGTGGCAGCCAGAGGCATCTGGAGCCTCCTTGAGGACAAAGAAGAATGGACTCCTTGGTCCAAGGCATCCACTGGAAGGGCGGACAGAGCTCCTGGGAGTCTCCAAGCTGTGGAGGAGCCTAGGGGTGAATGTGTTTTTGCTGGTCAGGTCATTTCTCTGTTCTTACAAAACGGAAGCATCGAGTACAGTTAATAGGAAATACCTGTTGGTCATTACTTAAAATACCTGCATAGACTTGCCTGGAGTTTGTCCAGTGTTCCCTCTGCTCCCAGGACTGGGGAGGGGAGGCGTTCTATTAATATTCTAGAAAACTACAAGAGAAGAATTTGGTAAAGGTTAGGTAATCCTTGTAGTTGCTGTTGTTCACCCGAAAGCCATGTCCAACTCTTTGCAACTCCATGGACTGTAGCCCACCAGGCTTCTCGGACCATGGAATTTTCCAGACAACAGTACTGGAGTGGGTTTGCCACTTCCTTCTCCAGGGGATCTTCCCAACCCAGGGATCAAACCCACGTCTCCTGCATTGCAGGCAGATGCTTTACTGCTGAGCCGCCAGGGAAACCCCGAGGTAATCACGCTGCTATATTTACATTTCTCTCTTGATCCCTTATTTTCAGTGAGAAAATCCCTACGCTGAAGCCTTAAGCCCCTGGACTGTATTTGAAGATGCTGCTTCTAAGGAGGTTATTAAGGTCATGTGAGGTCACAGTACTGATCCAATGGGAAGGGGTCCTTATGTGAAGAGGCAGAGGCCCCGGAGGTCTCTCCACTCACGCGGTCTGTGTCGAGGACACCTGAGGACACAGCATGCCAGCAGCCATCTGTGCTCTGGGCAGAGTCCTCACCAACTGCACCCTGCTCCCAGCCTCCAAAACCGTGAGCACTCAGCGTCTGCTGCCCTATCTGTGATATTTGTTATGGAGCCCAAGCTGACTATGACAGTGGGTTCTGATTTATTGACTTGGTAATATTTATGGTATCAAAAAAGCTTAACCGTTTGAATGTATCTCTAATGATGCCTCTATTTTTTCAGCATGAATTTTTGCACAAGTCATAAAAATATCTCTACCTTAAAATAGATGAGTACTTAAAAAAAAAAGGGGGAAGGGTGGGGTGTTGTGTTCAGTTGCATCCGACTCTTTGCGGCCCAGTGGACTATAGCCTGCCAGGTTTCTCTGTCCTTGGAATTTTCCAGGCAAGAATACTGGAGTGGGTTTTCCTTTAGTCCTCCGGGGGATCTTCCTGACTGATGGATCGAACCCATGACTTTTGCATCTCCTGCATTGGCAGGCAGATTCTTTACCAGTGAGTCACTGGGGAAGCCCATGAAAAGTACTGAAGCATCATTTTAATATTTAACAATAAACTATAAAAATATATAAAGCAGCATAAAGTACAAGAATGTCTGAATGACATCCCATTTAAATGAAAAAAAAAAAACTAACAGTAAAAAAAGGATAACAAAATAAGAGGAGTCAGTGAATTACAGCAGAAGCCTATCTCACGGATGCCAGTGGTATTTCACTAAACAATTAAGCCCTAGACATTTTGCTGCAGTAGCCAGGATTCTACTGTGAAGGGATTGAGATTTACTGAGAAAGGTCTTTCCTGATGATTAAACCCCAATTGATTAATAAAAACCCTGCTATGGAGGCTCAGCAAGCACAGTATATGACCGGTCTGCTTCTATCACATACTTGTTAAACCTCCATAAACACCTTTTAAAGAATCGTTTTGTCTTTAATTAGCGTGCACTCACTGTCCTATTAAATCTAAATTAAGTCTTTATTTGAGGCCATTAATTTGGAGACTCAACCAAACGTGGACACCTGCAAGGTAGTGATTTCAGCTTCTGGCCACCGTCAGGGCCTAGCAGCTCTGTGACATTGGAGGTTCAAAAGCTGGGCTGCACCCGCCCCTGTGGAGTGTGTGTGAGGGCGTGTGTGCACGTGTGTGCCTGTGGGCGCCTGGCTAGGCCACACACCCCTTGGCCACTGTCTCCATCAGAGAAGCACAACGTAGGGACTTTCCTGGTGGTCCAGTGATTGAGTCAAATTGCCAAATGCAGGGGACACAGTTTCCACACGCGGTTGAGGAATGTTCCACATGCCAAAGGGCAACAAAGCCTGTGCGCCCCGATTATGGAGCCCAAGCTCTAGAGTCTGTGCTCCGCAACAAAAGAAGCCACTGCGACGCTCACTGCAACTAGAGAAAGCCCGAGGGCAGCAATAAAGGCCCAGTGCAGCCAAAGGCAAATAAATAATTGCTAAAAAAGAAAAACACAGCTTATTAAACAGACATTAAAGTCAAATTCTTGTAGGTCTTCATAGAACTGCTTCATTTCAGTATCTTCAGCACTAGTGGTTGGGGTATAGAACAAGATCATGGCATCCAGTCCATCACTTTATGGCAAAAAGTAGAAACAGTGGCAGGTTTTGTCTTCTTGGGCTCCAAAATCAGTGCAGATGGTGACTGCAACTATGAGATTAAAAGATGCTAGTTTCTTGGAAGAAAAGCTATCACAAACCTAGACAGCATATTAAAAAGCAGAGACATCACTTTGCCAACAAGGTTTGTATAGTCAAAGTTTTGGGTTTTCCAGTAGTCATGTAAGGATGTGAGAGTTGGATCATAAAGAAGGCTAAGCACCAAAGAATTGATGCTTTCCAACTGTGGTCCTGGAGAAGACTCTTGAGAGTCTCCAGGGCAGCAAGGAGATCAAACCAGTCAATCCTAAATGAAATCAACCCTGAATTCTCATTGGAAGGACTGATGCTGAAGCTGAAGCTCCAATACTTTGGCCACCTGATGTGAAGAACAGACTCACTGGAAAAGACCCTGATGCTGGGAAAGATTGAAGGCGGGAGGAGAAGGGATTGACAGAGGATGGGATGGTTGGATGGCATCACTGACTCTATGGACACGAATTTGAACAAACTCTGGGAGATAGTGAAGGACAGGGAAACATGGTGTGCTGCATTTCATGGCATCTCAAAGAGTCGGGCAAGAGTTAGTGACTAAACAACAACAAAATTAAATTCTATTGTGAAGGCTAGCCATTTGTTAACTTTGAAATATTCTGCACGATGAGACACCATGAGAAATCATGACTTGGGTCTCCGAGGTTCTGGGTTTTAGGCTCAAGTCTCCCAACAACTTTTCCCCCTGCTTTCACTTCCAAGTATCCTTAAAAATATTTTCAGATTTAATATTTTCTGAGAGTCTTCCTATACTAAAAATATGTGATAGCAAAATAATATTTAAATGCCAGTTTTTTTTTAATGCCAGTTTTTACAGTTAATTTCACAGTGTCTGAAATTCAAACATGCTTTAAATTCTAGTGCATTTTCATTCTGAGGATAGGGCTGAAAACAACACAGAAATGGATGCAAATGCAGGTGTAAACGAGCTTCTAAGAAGTATTCGAGGTGGTCGCCTTTCCATCCTAGGGTTAGCCCCTACCATTGGCAATAGGTGGGCTCATGGATCCCAAGAGCCACTGGGGGCTGGTCTGGTCTGTGAAACCCAGCCCTGTAATGCATAGGTTCATGCTGATTAACTTGAGCTCTCTAGGGCTTCTCTGAGTTCCCCAGGAGGTGGCAGTGGTAAAGAACCGGCCTGCCAATGCAGAAGACTTAAGAGAAGGGGATCGATTCCTGGGTCAGGAAGATCCCACGGAGGAGGGCATGGCAAACCTCACCAGCATTCTTGCCTGGGAAATCCCGTGGGCAGAGGGGGCTGGCGGGCTACAGTCCACAGGGTGGCAAAGAGTTGGATACCACCGAAGTGACTTAGCACGCAGGCCTTCTCTAAAACTGTATTTATTCACAAGTGATGACTGAAAAGAAACCAGAGAGAGATAAGAAGATGCAATGTGTATTTAATTGTCAAATTGTGTCTCTTACAGAAAATGATCCGTGTGAGATAAGAATGAGATTGTTTTAATTGGCTAAATAATTGTATAAATAATTTTAATTTACAAATTGTTTATTCCCTATGTATGTTTATCATCCAAAAAGTTGTCTCTGGTAATGAGGTAAGATTTATCGCTTGTCTGCTGTGTTCCAGGTCCTCTGTTCACCGTCTTATTTAATCCTCGCTATAGCCATATGGCGGAGGCATCGTTCTTGGTCTAATTTTACAAATGAAGCAACAGAGGATCTTAGACAGATTGCTTTAAAGCGGCCACTGTTTGAATTTGCACAACTTTTAAAGTTCTTTTCTGTTTTATTTGCTTACTTCTTGCATTTCACTTTTATGAATTGTTGAATGGTTTTTGCTCATTTTTATTTTAAAGTATTACCTTGTTCTGATAAATGTTTGTGTTATTTTAATAATTATTTTTACATAAAGAAGATTTTAAACAAATCTGGATGTAACACTAATCTTTTACTTTTTTTTTTTTTGCCTTTGGTGTTATGAGTAGGAGGACTTTTCTCATAGAAGATTATAAAGGTAAATGCTCATTTGTTTTTAATCTTGTTTTATCTTATTTTTATCTACTGCCCAGTGCCATTAAAATGTGGCTAGAGCAAATGAAGTGTAGAAAACACACATGGATTGCAAGGTTTTAGTATGAAAACAAGATAAAACTACTTAAAAATATTTTTTCAATTGAGTACAAGTTGAAATGACATGATTATGATATACTGGATTAAATAAAATATGTTATTAAAGTCAATTTCACCCTCTCCCTATACTTTTCTCAAGTGGCTGCTAGGAAGCTTACAATTGCGTCTGCAGTTCGCATTGTATTCCCATTGGATAGCACTCCCCTGGTGCATTTTACTTTATACTTTTAGTTGTATGCACATGTATCATCTGTATGTGTACATGGATATATGTTATCTGTACATATGTATATAAAGGACTTCCCAGGTGGTATAGAGAAAGGAAAAGTGAAGTCGCTCAGTCATGTCCGACTCTTTGGGACCCCGTGGACTGTAGCCCACCAGGCTCCTCCGTCCATGGGATTTTCTAGGCAAGGGTACTGGAGTGGGCTCTGCCGTTTCCTTCTCCAGGGGATCTTCCTGACCCAGGGATCGAACCTGGGTCTCCCACATTGCAGGCAGACACTTTGCCATCTGAGCCACCAGGGAAGCCTGGTACAGTGCTCCAGAATCTGCCTGGCAATGCATGAGAAGTAAAAGATGCAGGTTTGAACTCTGGGTCAGGAAGATCCCCTGGAGAAGGAAATGGCAACCACTCCAGTAGTCTTGACTGGAGACTCTCATGGGCAGAGGAGTCTGGTGGGCTATAGTCCATGGGGTCACAACTAGTCAGACATGACTGAGCACACACACACACACATGTACAAATATGTAACATATATGTACATAATGTGCATAGTATACTTGCATAAAATATATGCATACATATATACATATATATAATCAGAAATTTATTTTGATATTTTGTAATTTGAAAAAATGATAAGGCAACAGATGAAAGTCATTTTTTAAAAACAATGACTCTTTTCTTATTATCAGAAATGCTGACATAATATATCAAGTTCTTACTCATAGCTGAGTCTATGTCTGGACTTCCCAGCGTATCTCATTGGTCCACTCATAAGTGTTTTAATTCTTGAGCTTTTGTTAGATACTTTACTGCTGGCACATTTTTAAAATATTTTTAATTGACTTTTGGCGGCGTTGGATCTCTGGCTGCGGTAGATGGGGTCTACACGCTTGGCGAGATGCCTGGGGCCTCTCACTGCAGTGGCTTCTTCAGTGTGGAGCGTGGGCACCAGGGCACACAGGCTCAGTAGTTGCAATGTGCAGACTCGCGTGTAGTGGGTTCAACAGCTGTGGTGCGTGACTTTGTTGACCTGTGGCGTATGGAATCTTCCCAGACTAGGGATCAAACCCAGGCCCCCTACATTGAGAGTGTGGAGCCTTAGCCACTGGACCACCAGGGAAGTCCCAGTAACTGATATTTTAAAAATATTTTTTCATCTAATTATCTGTTTTTGCCTATTGGCTGGCTGATGTGAAGATTTATTTTAATAGTTTTCTTAACATAGAATATCACTGATTATATAAAATAAAGTCAGTTTAGTCTTGACACATTTTACATCTAATATATTCTCAATAATGCATTGTCAATATCAGAACAGCCTAAATAAATTTATATTTCATCACTTTTGAATTAATAAAAGTAGTAAAAAAAATTTTTAAACTTCAATATCAAACTAGGCTTATCTGTGTACCCTACCAGATTATCCCCACTGGAACTTCGACATCTTCAAGACAATGGGTAGAGTATGATCTAAATGCTACCAAGTCACCCTTGCTGACCCTCACCTACAGCTCTGCCATCTGCTTTTTTCAAAAGAAGTTCTTGGTGCCCTATTAGATCCTCTCTTTAGAATGCTTCATGACTACTTTTCATTTCCATAATCAAAATTACTTAATTTTAAACTTTAAACCGTATTTATAATATTTCTGTCTCTACTTGTCAAGGAAAAGTTATTTCAGCACACTAATAACTTTCCTTATTGCAGCATAGCTCTTTGTTAAAGTTATCATTTTTTCTTTAAAGCCTTATGATATAAAAAAGAAGAAAATCATATTGGAGTCAAATAAATTGATAGGATATATTCCAGTTTATATTCAGTTCAGTCCAGTTGCTCAGCCGTGTCTGACTCTTTGCGACCCCATGGACTGCAGCATGCCAGGCTTCCCTGCCCATCATCAACTCCTGGAGCTTGTTCAAACTCATGTGAATCTAGTCGGTGATGCCATCCAACCATCTCATCCTCTGTCATCAAATCAATCAGAAAGTTGAGATATTTTTATGAAAGCAAAATTTTAATTAGGGTTGTTAATTATACTCATATATGCAGTATCACTCATTTTTATGCAAGTTTATTCAGCTTATATAGTATCATGAATCCTCAAACTTACAGAAATAAGCAATTGCAGCTTGTGGAAACTTTTTAAATTGAAAAATAAACTTTTCTAATTGAAAAGTCAAGTTGTGCTTCAATTGAACCTATATGGTAGCTTGAGCAACAACAACAACAAAATGCTGCAGTTGTTAAGTTAAATCATTGAAGACACATAATGGCACGGAACTACATCTTCCGCTTTCTAAGCATGTAATCAGAGGGGGTCCATATGTCTGATGATGTTTTCACATCACTTTGAATCTTCATTCTTCCATATAAAGCATTTATCAAATGTAGCTTAAATAGTGTCATAACTTGAGTACCTCACATATCTCACTGTTGATTTTGGTTAGGTATCTACTCAAGTTTCAAAAAACCAGAAGTTATGCTTGCTTCTTTCTTAAAATTCCCATCTCTTCCTTTGCTTTATGCCCAGGTATAAGCATTATATTTTAACCCCAAGCTGTCCAATTAAGTTATTCATCATTTTAAATGTCAGCTGGAGTTACTAAAACTTCTTGAATGTAGTAAATATATGCTCCATTCGTGGGAAGTGTCACGTGTTGACTCTGCTTTGCACGGCTTCTAGAGGTGCCAATATCACATGTGTTACCACATCAGCAGATGCACACACGCTTTGTTCTTGAATGGCTGCACACAGCCACACTCTCCTTCCAACAGCCACATCTAGATGAGGCACAGGCTGAATGAATGGCTGTCCTCCAAACTGCCCAGTGACCAGAGCTACTTACCACACGCCAGGGCCCCCAGTGGTTCTGTCTGACTTACCGTACACGGGCTTGTGTATTATTTTAAACTTAAGAGTTTAAAAACATTCTTCTTATGGTGAAATCAGGATCAAACAGTTGTGGAACCAGAGAACCTTGCATTTTCTCAGAACTCGGGAGCAGAGACATTGATTGATGAACGTGAATTAAAGTATCACCCCTCCTGGGATATTTGAATGTTAGTTGAATTACTCTCTAATATGCAGTTACAGGCACTGTGGACAAGTAATACAAGATCATGAGGCGGGCTGACCTTCTGTCCTTCCCCAATTGTGTTTCAACAAAACAATCTTATCTGTCACATTAAATTTATATTGCAATTGGAATTATATTGGATTTGAAATTTTGTTTGTATTTAATTTAAAATCCATTTTAGTTTTACAGCTGTATGGCTGATGTAAGTATAGTCATTTATACCCACTATTCAAATTATAGAAATTTAAGAAATATTATAACAAAAGTCAAATAAATGAGTAATGCGAGACTTCAAGCATTTTGAAGGGTTTAAGAACTGCTCAGATTCAAGAAACATAGCTAACACATTTTATGTTGCAGTTTCAAGCATTATTATTTTTAATCCTACAGCAAATAAAGAAAAAAATTGTAGATAATAATTGGAACTAAGTAAATTATATTGGTCAGGTCAAAAAATTCTACCTGATAAAAATTTTATGCAATACTCATATCAGACAAAATAGGCTTTAAAACAAAGATTGTTGCAAGATACAAAGAGGGACATTACATAATGATAGAGGAATCAATTCAATGAGAAGATATAACAACTATAAATATATATGCACCCAACATAGGAACACCTAAATACACAAAGCAAATATTACTACACAAAAAGATAGAAATTGACAGTAACACAATAATGGGGGACTTTAACACCTCACTTACCTCAATGGACAGATCATCCAGACAGAAAATCAATAAGGAGAAACAGGCCTTAGATGTCACACTAGGTCAGATGGGCTTAATAAGTATATAGAGAGCATTCCAGACAATAGCAGCAGAATAGATATTCTTTTCAAGTGCACAAGAAACATTCTTCAGGATAGATCACAGGCTAGGCCACAAAATATGTCTCAATAAATTTAAGAAAATTAAAGTCATATCAAGCATCTTTTCTAGCCATAATGGTTTGAGACTAGAAATGTACTGTCAGAAGCAAAAAAAAAAAAAAAAAAACTGCAAAAAACACAAGTGCATGGATGGAGTCCAAACAAGATGTTACTAAACAACCAATAAGTCACTGAAGATATCAGAGGAAATAAAAAAATACCTAAGGACAAACAAAAAATGGAAATACATCAATCCAAAATCTATGGGTCACAGCAAAAGCAATTCTAAGAGGGAAGGTTATAGCAATACAAGTTTATTTCAGGGAAAAAACCCCAAAAATCTCAAATAAATGATCTGACCTTACATCTAAAAGAACCAGAAAAAGAAGAACAAACAAAGCCCAAAGTTATTGAATGAAGATAATAATAAAGATCAAGGTGTAAATAATAAAATAGAGCCTAAAAATGATCAATGCAACTAAGAGCTAATTCTTTGAAAAGATAAATCAAATAGATAAAATTTTGGCCAAACTCATCCAAAAAAAGAAAGAAGGTCCTCCGAAATAAAATCAGAAATGAAAGAGAAGTTTTAACCAACATCACAGAAATATAAAGGGTCATAAGAGAAAATTATGAACAAGTCAGTTCAGTTCAGTTGCTCAGTCATGTCCGACTCTTTGCAACCCCATGGACTGAAGCATACCAGGCTTCCCTGTCCATCACCAACTCCCAGAGCTTGCTTAAACTCATGTCCATCGAGTTGGTGATGCCATTCAACCATCACATCCTCTGTTATCCCCTTCTCTTCCCGCTTTCAATCTTTCCTAGCATCAGGGTCTTTTCCAATAAGTCAGTTTTTCACATCAGGTGGCCAAAGTATTGGAGTTTCAGCTTCAGCATCAGTCCTTCCAATGAATATTCAGACTGATTTCCTTTAGGATTGACTGGTTGGATCTCCTTGCAGCCCAAGCGACTCTCAAGAGTCTTCTGCAATGCCACAGTTCAAAAGCATTGATTCTTCAGCACTCAGCTTTCTTTATAGTCTAACTCTCACATCCATACATGACTACCAGAAAACCCATAAGTTTGACTAGATGGACCTTTGTTGGCAAAACAATTATACACCAATATAATGGATAACCTAGAAGAAATGGATAAACTCCTGGAAACACAGTCTCTCAATACTGAATCAGGAAGAAACAGAAAATATGAACAGATTGACTATCAGTAATGAAACTGAATCAGTGGAAAAAGAAACAAATAAAACCTTCCAGCCAACAAAAGTGTTCAGGATGTGATGGCTTCACCAAACCGAGAGTTAATACCTATCCTTCTCAAACTATAAAAAACTCAAGAGGAAAGAATGCCTCCCAACACATTCTATGAGGCTGTCATTGCCCTGATACCAAAAACAAATCAAGATGCCACAAAAAAAGAAAATTTCAAGCCAGTGTTACTGATGAATATAGATGCAAATATCTTCAACAAAATGTTAGCAAACCAAATTCAGTAGTACAATAAAAGGATTATACACCATGATCAAATGGGATTCATCTCAGGGGTCAAAGGTTGGCCCAATATTCACAAATCAAGTGATGTGATACACCACATGAACAAACTGAAGAATAAAACATATATGATGATTTCAATAGATATAGAAAAAGCTTTTGCAAAATTCAACAACTATTTATGATGAAAAAAAAAAAAACAACCCTCAACAAAGTTGGTATAGAGGGAACATATCTCAACATAATTAAGGCCACATATGACAAACCTACAGTCAGCTCATACTCAACAGTGGAAAGTGGAAAGAATTTTCTTTAAAGTCAGTAATAAGACAAAGATGCCTGTTCTGGCCACTTAGAGACATTTTTCCAGAGACATATACATGGCCAATGGGCACATGAAAGGATGCTCAATATCATCAATTATCAGAGAAATACAAATCAAAACCACAATGAGACAATTACTTCACACCTGTCAGAATGGCCATCATCAAAAAGATAAGAAATAGCAAACACTGGCAAGGATGTGGAGAAAAGTGAATTTTCATACACTGTTGGTAGGAATGTAAATTGGTGTAGCCACTGTGGATAACATACGGGGGTTGCTCAAAAAACTTAAAGTAGAACTACCTCAAGATCAAGCAATTCCACTTTGGGGTATTTGCATTGAAAAAAACCACTAAATCAATCATATATATATATATATATATATATATATATGTATATATACACTAACATTCATTGCAGCATTATTTACAATAGCCAAGACATGTAATCAACCTAAGTGCCCATCAATAGATGAATGGATTAAAAAAGACATATAGATATATATGTATATATGATGGCATATTTTATATATATATATGGCATATTAGCCATAATAAAAATGAAATCTTGCCATTTGTAACAACATGGATGGACCTAGAGGATATTATGCTAAGTGTGATAAATGGTGGCGTAGCGTAAAGAATCTGCCTGCCAACGCAGGAGACGCAGGTCGATCCCTGGGTCGGGAAGATCCCCTGGAGAAGGAAATGGCAACCCACTTCAGTATTCTTGCCTGGAAAACCCCATGGACAGAGGAACCTGGGGGGCTACAGTCCATAGGGTCGCAAAGAGTCAGATATGACTGAGCATGCACACAATAAATCAGACAAAGACAAATGATCTCACTAATAGGTGGAATCTGAGAAACATAAACGAAGCAAAACAAAAACAAATGCGTAGATACAGATAACAAAAGGGTGGTTGTCAGAGGGGAAGGGAGTGGGGTAAGGGTGAAATAGGTAAAGGAGTTTAAGGTGTACAAACCTCCAGCTATAAAATGATAAGACAAAGGGATGTAGTAAAGAGAAGAAGGATACAGGCGATGATATGGTGATAACTTGTTTGGGACGGGGAGGTCACTAGACTATTATGGTGATCATTCCAAATAATACAAATGTCAAATCACTACCTAGGACATCTGAAACATACATTGTATTACATGTCAACTCCACGTCAGTTAAAAAGCATACACATCGTGCGGTCTCTCAGGGACAGTATCAAAAAGCTTCACAAGTGGCCCCTCCATGGGTCACAGCCAAGACTTGCACCTTGCTGGGGAGTAAATGACACTAATCGAGAGTGAAAAGGGGCCACCTGTTGAGTTCACCCAGGGTGCTTCAGCAGTAAATTGGAGGCCAGGGGCCAGATGAGGGCCTCCTGCAGATTAGCCAGGGCTCGTTTGGAACTGGCCCTGCAGACACTTGCTGTTCAGTGTCCATCCCACACCCTGGCCCTCCCTGCCCATGGTGGATACAGCCTTTCTGCTGCTTTTGTTGTTGTTCAGTCATCAGTTGTGTCTGACTCCTTGTGACACCCGGGACTAGAGCACGCCAGGCTTCCCTGTGCTTCACAATCTCCCGGACTAAGCTCAAATCCATGTCCATTGAGTCGGTGATGCTATCCAACCATCTCATCCTCTGTCACCCTTTTCTCCTCTTGCCCTCAATCTTTCCCAGCATCAGGGTCTTTTCCAATGTGTCGGCTCTTTACATCAGATGGCCAAAGGATTGGAGCTTCAGCGTCAGTCCTTCCAATGAATATTCATGGTTGACTTCCTTTAGGATGGACTGGACTCCTTGGAGTCCAAGGGACTCTCAAGTCTTCCCCGGCATCACAATTTGGAAGCATCAATTCTTTGGTGCTCAGCCTTCTTTAAAGTCCAATTCTCACATCCATACATGACTACTGGAAAAATTGTAGCTTTGATTATACAGTCCTTTGTGGGCAAAGTGATATCTCTACTTTTCAATACGCTGTCTAGGTTTGTCATAGCTTTTCTTCCAAGGAGCAAGCGTCTTTTAATTTTATGGCTGCAGTCACCATCTGCAGTGATTTTGGAGCCCAAAAATAGAAAATCTCTCACTGCTTCCACTTTTTCCTCTTCTACTTGCCATGAAGTGATGGGACCAGATGCTGTGATCTTAGTTTTTCGAATGTTGAGTTTTCAGCCAACATTTCTTACTCTCCTCTTTCACCCTCATCGAGAGGCTCTTTGTCCCTCATCGCTTTCTGTCATTAGAGTGGTGTCACCTGCACGTCTGAGGTTGCTGATGTTCCTCCCAGTAATCTTGATTTCCGCTAAAGATCTCTTCAAGAAAAGTGGAGATAGCAAGGGAACATTTCATGCAAGTATGGGCACAATAAAGGACAGAAATGGTAGGAACCTAACAGCCTTCCTGCATTTCCTTGATCCCCTCCTCTGTGGCCTCAGAGGAAATCCCTGTCCAACTCCCAGACCTGGCTGGAGTCCAGTGGAATTCTAGGCACCACTCCCTGAGGTGACCATGCTGTGTTTCACTCCACTCCTTGGGTTCTGATGCAATGGCACATTATAATGGAGCGGCTGTAACAGTGGTTAAGGGGTCAGTTCCACAGAGGGGCTGCCTGGTCAAATTCAGCACAGTGACCGCTGATTACATAACCTGTCTGAACTCACTGTATTCCTCAATAAACTGCACGTGAGTCGTTCACGCCTGGAATCTGCATGGCTGCAGGTGGGCACAAAGGAGAGTTCCCCTGTCCCTGTGGGCATGGACGTCAGGACTCACTCCCTCAAACACTTGGAAGACAGTCATCTTCACATGACTTCTTTCACAAATAAAATGCGGGTGAAAGTGACCTGGGTCTCTTCCAGAAAGAAACATTTAATAGCCTGTGCTCCATTTTCCATCCTGATCTTCCCTTGCCCTGGACTCTGTGGAGGGATGTGTGAACAGAAAGATTCCTGAAGACTAATCTGGCTGCAGCTGGATTAGTTCATGGAGGGAGCTGCCCTAGGGAGCTCTGCAGACCCCCCAAAACATTGCAACTACAAGAAGTATACACCAGCTCTATAAGCCTCTGACCATTAGAGAATGCTTGTTACTTCAGCAAAACCTAGCCAGTGCTAACTGATACACCGCCCCACAGAATTTCATGAGTATAAAAAGAGGTAATGTACATACAGCTGGGCGGAACTGCCTGATGTAGGGTCAGTGCAACATGTACGCTGGCCCCAGACTGTCTTGTTTCAGGGTCTGAGCTTTTCTTTGCCAAATGGCTGATTCCTCGGCCTGTTATTCTGATCATGTTCTTACTTTGATTACCTGGGAGAGTGTCTGCTGTGTAGCAGGTGGTTGATAAACGTGGGTTGAACAAAATTAGGAAGACAGCCACATGGGTTTCTCAGACACAGTTGGATGCCACGAATTCAAGCTGCATCGGGAAGAAATCAAACCCTGTTGGAACGATGCTAGAGGACAGTGACGTCTGCACCAGTTCCCAGTAGAAAATTGAACATTCCCTCCTATATATGTTCTAGAGCCTGAATACTTTCGAACTCCTGTTAGCAGAACCAGTGTGGTCAAGCTCCGTGTAAAGAAGGAGGAAACACCACCGATAAATAACCCTGAAGGAGGTCCCTGGCACCTCTCAATTCCACGGGGTGGAGGGGGGGTGCAGATCAACCTGAGGGAAAGGCCCCCCACCCCAATTCAAGCTGGCAGAAGTACTCTCTGGGGGTCCCTGGAGGGTCTCCACCACCGTGCAGGTGGGCTAACTGGCGTGGAGGGATTAATAGCTGCTCATTTTGTGTGCAAGCCCTGTCATCTGTTCCTACTTTCACCTCGGTACCGGATAGACTCTGCGAGACTAATGAGGCGCGCATTGCAGCCACCCCGTGTGGCACCGAGCTGGCCCGCAGCACTGGCGTGCGGGCCCCGTGACGTCACTGCGGGCCAATCAGAGCGGGCCGGAAGCCGGAGGCGGGCCAATCAGAGCGGGCCGGGAGCCGGAGGAGGCCTTCCACGGGCGCAGGTGTGCGAGCGGAGCCCCGCTGCGGCCGCATCACCTCCAGGTACGCGGGTGTTTGCGCGGCTCCGGCTGTGCCCTGCCTGCTGGCTGGGAAGATGGGCTTAGCAGTTAGCGACGCTCCCGCTCCTCGGAAAGAGCAGCCGCCACTGAACTCTAGGATGAAAAATGATAGAAGAAAAAGGAGGCTATAAAGTAAGATTGTGCCACGTTAGCTCCTGGCTTTATAGTGACAATATTCAGATGGATGAATGATAAGGCGTTTATAAAACCTGCAGAAACGACTCTGTCTGCAAAGTATCCGTTCGCCGTCTTAGACACGACACACTCTCTGCGGTGCTAGATCCTCCATATCATAGGGACGGAGAAAAATGTGTCCTTATCGCATAATTACTGTCATGCAGATCATTGGGTGGGTCAGCTCGGGCTGCCAAATGTGAGCATTTCATGAAAATGCTTAGACCTAGCCCTTCTAAGTGTTCCCCTTCTTAGTCATCTAATCGATTTCAGTTTATTTCTGATAGGAAAAGGGGTTATGAGGTCATCTGGAAATGTTGAAAGAAGTTATGTGTGTTTATTTAGGATTAAATTCTATTTGGCTGCAGTTAAACACACAAGCACATTTATATTCCCTTGTCAGAGCCAGGGGCCCCTTTACTCTTGGTTTAGCCCTTTTGGTGAAAGATTCACTTCTTCAAGGAGCAAAGAGCACCGAATTAAGAAGAATAATTAAAAATGGGCAGTAAAACATGGTTGTGGCTTTAAACAAATCCATGATTAAACACAAACCTCTCATAATAAGGTGCATTTAATGATAATAGCCTCAAAAACATATATAAAGCCATATATAAATGTATATAAAAACATACATAAGTTTTTGAGGCTTTTGTCTTTAAGTGCACCTTATTTCATACATGTCTATATATGTACATATGTAATTAGTTTGCTATACATCTGAAACTAATACAACGTTGTAAATAAACTATACTTCAATAAAAAGTAAAATTAAATTTTAAAAAAGCTGTTAAAAACTAAAAAGGGGGGGAAAACCCTCATCAATGATTCCCTTTAGGACTCACCTCACTTCTCAGCTACGTTACTGCTGAGACTGGGAGAAAAATAAAACTGGGAAACCTTTATTATCCATCAATTCCATGTCACTCTATTCTTTCAGCTATTATTGCCCACTTTCTGGGTACTTTATCTAATGATGTGAACACTTTAAAAGCAAGGTGAGCATTTCCTGTCCATAACCAGTGAGGAATGAAATTCATGAAGTCTTGGGTTTTGTGTTGGTGATTATTCAAGCCTCCTCCCGTGATCTGAGATCTTGGGCAGCATGTCAACCAAGTCGGGATTGTCTGGGCTGCTTGTCATCCTGTGAACTCCTTCGACAGCAGGCTGTCTTGGGGGCCGGGAGGTGGAGACGAGGGCCCACCCTGCAGACCAGCGCCCGCCCCGCCGGAGCGCACGATGCTGCCTCCCTGATCTGCAGCCTTGGTGTGCTTTCAGGGATTCACACGGATTCCCTGTGCCCAATTTGAGTGTCTTGGACAAGCTTTAGAATCCTTAAAATCTCTACCAAGATCCTGAAGGGGAGAGAGACAGATGTATTTGGAAAGCATGGGGTGGTGAGTTGCAGCTGAATATTTTTTCAGCCCCAAGAAACTTAAAATAATTACATTTCACACATCAGGTTTTCAAGGTGATAACAGTTATCTCAATGTCTGGAAAAGATAATTGCATCCTGGACATATATCCTTCCCTGCTTTGCTCTGTGGTTGCTTCGTGTACCAACAGTCCTTGGCTATTTCTGAGAAAAACTATAAGAATTTTATCTGAGGAGAGTTGAAACTTTATGGTGCTTCCCTACAGATAGCCACTGCCCATGTGTGTGGTTGATAATTCAGAGATGAAATCTTAGAAAGACTCAATCTACACATTACTATCTTAAATAATGCATTATGTATCTTAAGAACATTCAAAAGATGGTATCTCGGTTCTTTTTGAGTGTAAATTCTGGATAATAATGGTCAGTCCAAGTACCTCAGCCCATGAAAGAAGAGCGGCTCATCTTGGATACCTGTTTGTGGTTGCTGGATGTTGTTCCATCACTCAGTCCTGTCCGACTCTTTGTGGCCCCTTGAACTAGAGCACACCAGGCTTCCCTGTCCTTCACTAACTCCTAGAGTTTGCTCACATTCATATCCATCGAGTTGGTGATGCCATTCAGCCATCTCATCCTCTGTCATCCCCTTCTCCTCCTGCCCCCAATCCCTCCCAGCATCAGGGTCTTTTCCAATGAGTCAGCTCTTTGCATCAAGTGGCCAAAGTATTGGAGCTTCAGCTTCAACATCAGTCCTTCCAATGAATACCCATGACTGATCTCCTTTAGGATGGACTGGTTGGATCTCCTTGCAGTCCAAGGGACTCTCAGGAGTCTTCTCCAATACCACAGTTCAAAAGCATCAATTTTTCAGCCCTCAGTTTTCTTCATAGTCCAACTCTCACATCTACACATAACCACTGGAAAAGCCATAGCCTTAACTAGATGGACCTTTGTTGACAAAGTAATGTCTCTGCTTTTTATTATGCTGTCTAGGTTGGTCATAACTTTCCTTCCAAGGAGTAAGCGTCTTTTAACTTCATGGCTGCAATCACCATCTGCTGTGATTTTGGAGCCCAGAAAAATAAAGTCAGGTACTGTTTCCACTGTTTAGGGTGCTGGCTAGTTAGAAATTGCTGTTTTGCTGTTTCTTCTGCGATCTTTTAAGCACATTGGTACCAAGAACCCTGATGTTTGGTGCAGTCCAAATACATCCTTTATGTTCAGCGCTTGGTCCACTTGGGTCCCGTTCTTGTCTGTGCTCAGACCCCTGGATGCTCAGCATCGGGCTGCTTTCCTGAGAGTGGACTCGGGGGCGTGCTCTAGGACTGGAGCCCTGACTGCTGGGCTCCGGTCTCCCCTGCAGCCCCTCCCTGTGGGTTTACCTGCCCTCCTGGCCCCTGGGCACTGCGTGCGTTCCCGCTTGTCACCTGGACCGAGAACAGAGCCGGCCTTGAGCATCAGGTGAATCTCATCGCTGAACCTCACTCCCAGCTGTCTGGGTTTACACCGATGTCCTAGGTCTAGCACATTCACAGCCCTCCATACCTTCACGGAAGAGACTCATTGTATCTTTACCGAGAACAGTTACATGATTGGCAGGAATGTGTGAAGCCGGCATTTCCAGCGCATGGAGGTGGGGGTGGGGTGCCACGGGGCAACTCAGAGGCACAGCCGGGTCTGGGCGGTCAGCAAGGGGCATGTGGTCAGGGGCAGCTGGTGACCTTGTGCGGGTGGTCCCAGGGGTGGGTGCTTGCCTCCCAAGCGATGTGACACCTTCTCTCTGCTCGTCTGGACTTCCCACTCTCCCAGGGGAACCCGGAGCCCCTGTACAGTTACCTGTGGGGCTGTGGTGTTCTGGAATAAGCAGCAGGTCAACATCCCCCTTAGTCTTTCTTATCAAAATGGAAAAGCCTTCCCTGGAACCATGGCCACGGCTGGAGGATGTGTCACAGAGCGAGTGGGAGGCGCTCAGGCCAGCACAGAAGGAGCCCAGCTCCCAGCCAAGCCTCCTGGGGACAGGTTTTCAGCCCCCCGTGTGGGGTGGCAGTTCTTCCCAGGCTTGATCTCTTGACCCAACCTTGACCTATTGATCACAAGAGACCACTCAGGTGCTTGGGAAAGTGGGGTGCCTCGGCCCGCCCCAGACTGCCCAGTGCACCCTGGGGCAGGGTTTTGAGGTGAGGGTGCTCTAGTCTCATGAGTTCAGGCAGCCATATCATTTAGGGGTCAGAAGTGTCCAGGCTTCTGGCCAGACAGATGGGCTGCTGGTCCTCACCCAGAGCACGGGGACGCTGAGGAGGGGGGCAGAGAGACGTCAGCAGAACCCAGCACAGCTCAGCCTCTCGTCAAAAACAGGGGACGTCCGCCGGCTTCACTGTCTGTGGTTCCTGGCACTGAGGTGTCTGTCTGTGAAGGCGTCTTTCCCTATTTAGTAAGAGAAGACGAGAAGGGGATTGTCAAGTCCTAGCTGGACATGACTGAGCGCGTGAGCACGGCTGGCACATCACTTTGCAGTCGCCGTGGCTTGAGCGCACCGTGCCAGCTCAGAGCATTTGTTTAAATGTTTTCTGTTTCCTTTTAGTGAGAAGCTGGGGAGACGAAGCCCCAGCCCCGCAGAGCAAAGCGGGTGTGACCCAAGGTGGTCTCATATGGTCAAGAGGTCAAGGTCGGGTCAAGAGGTCAAGAGTCGCAGGCCCCTGCCTCTGAATTGCCCTCTCTGCACTTCAGGTCTGGCCACAAGGTGGTTGGACCCTGCAGTCTGGACGAGATCAAGGAGCCGCATCCAGCGGGGCGCAGCCTTTCAGCCGTGAGACAGCGAGCGACCGTGACTGTTATTCTCTTATTTGTGCAGCTTCTGACGAGACTCCGCTGAATCACCCCAAACTGGCTCTTGGACCCCACTGGAAGTCACAGGGAGCTTCCAGTTAACTTTCAATTTATGGATGTGGCTAAATGGAAAACAGTTCATAAGATGTGGTTCTGATTTACCATATTGGGCTTTTTTAGGGGTGTTAAAAACAGCAGCAAAAATTCTCATTGGAAATATAAAAACCAGTATCTTTGCTCAAGCAATACAAGGTCTTGTTTAGATTTTGCGTGCTAAATTGCTTCAGTTGTGGCCGACTCTCTACGACCCCGTGGACTGTGGCCCTTCAGGCTCCTCTGTCCATGGGATTCTCCAGGCAAGAGTACTGGAGTGGGTTGCCATGCCCTCCTCCAGGGGAATCTTCCTGACCCAGGGATCAAACTGGAATCTCTTAGCAGGCGAGTTCTTTACCAGTAGCGCCATCTGGGAAGCCTCTGTTTAGATTTTAGCTTTACCCACAAAGCCCCGGAGAGAAGATAGTGAGTGCCCTCCACACAATGCCTGTCCAGCGTGGTTGTATTTAGACCGTGTTAACACTGACAAGGATGCACGACTGTATATAAAATAGATAACCAGCAAGGAAGGGAGCAGTCATTAGTATCATGTAGTAGCCTGCATGGGAAAAGAACTCGAAAAAGCACAGGTACACGTGTGTACACTTGAATCTGCACACTTGAAACTGTCACGACGTTGTTGACCAACTATACCCCAACATAAAATAAAAAGGAAAGAAAAATGAGACGTGGCTCTGTCCACTTTCAGGATTGCTGGAAACAGTTGAGCTGGGTGGTGGGGCAGATTGGAGCCTCCAGTGAGCCTGACATCAGGTCTACGGGCTCCTGGAGGCCGTCTGTCCCGGAGTTCCTTGTCCACCTCTGGGAAGTGCTGCCCAGACAGCTTGAGCCTGGGGTCACGGTCTGTTCTCCAGAGCAGCCAGCACTGACTCCGTCCCAACTTGCCCTTTGCCCAGAGCCTCCCTTCTTTGCCCAGAGCCTCCTCTCTTAGCGCAGAGCCTCCTCGTTTTCTTTCCAAGCTGTGGGATGTGGGATCACCCATCCACAGGGACTCTGAGGAACCCATGACCTTGACGATCTCCTCTCAGGCGGCCTCCCCTGGCAGCCCGGAGGCGGCCTTGTGCCTCCAGGAGGTTAATTGAAAGAGGGTCCCCGACGAGACTTGGTGTTGGCTACACCGCAGGCGTCTTTCATGGAAGAATTCAGGGAAATGGAGAGCCTTTGATGGAACATAAAGACCGGAGCACGGGCAGAACCCCAAAAGCCGTGCAGCGTGGTGGCCGAGCCAGAAGGGCGGACGCAGGCCAGTCCGGAATGAAAGGCCCATCTTCAAGTAGCAGGAGGGAGGGAGGAAGGCGGGGGCTTCGTGTGAAGGAGGGAACAGAAGGTGAATAAGGGGAGACGGGCGCTTCGCCTTAAGATCCCTGGCATGGGTCTCAGCTGCTCCCGTCACTGGGCACCTGCCTCCCTGCACCTGCGTGTGTCAGGTGAGCCCCATCCTTCTGTCCCTGGGGGTGTCTGAGCCCCACGTCCACCGATGTCCCCCTGTCCCCACTGAAGAGTGAGCGCCCATAGGCCTGTGGTCTCCCCAGTGGACACGGACAGCTCAACACTCCCCAGACAAACCCAGGCAGGCTGAGGCCCAGGAGAGATGCAGTTCCAGCCAGGTGGGGGTGGTTCATCACTCAGTCATGTCTGACTCTGCAACCCCATGGACTGCCGCATGCCGGGCTTCCTGTCCTTCACCAACTCCAGGAGTCTGCTCAAACTCATGTGCACTGAGTCCATGATGTCATCCAGCCATGTCATTGTCCCATCTTATCCTCTGCTGCCCCCTTCTCCTCCTGCTCTCAATCTTTCCCAGCATCAAGGTCTTTTCCAACGAGACAGCTCTTTGCATCCAGTGGCCAAAGGATTGGAGCTTCGGCATCAGTACATCCAGTGAATATTTAGGGTTGATTTCTGTTAGTATTGAGATGAGGGAGATGACGCATGAGGTAGGGCCAGTTGTGTAGCTTAAGGTCTTTCTCAGAGACCTTTTGCCACCAGCCCAGCAGAGCAGGACCAGGGACCCCCAGCCCACCCAGTGGTCCGGAGTATCGCGTGTCCTGCAGGGGAGGGCGCCTCGTCCCTGCGGCCGGCCCCTTGACCCGAGGTGTGGCGTGGCAGCGGTGTTTGCATTAGAGCAGCCCTTCCGCGTGGAGTCTAACCTGGGGTGGGTGCACAGAGGGGCCGCCCGCTCCGATGCTGTCTTACTCCTCTGGCCCCTCCGTGCTGGCGCCCTGCTCTCACGCTCTGTGACCTCCCCTGAGACAGGAGGCCAGGAGGGGAGGCGTTGCTCCGTTGCGGAGATGAGGATACTGGAGGACAGACAGCAGACACAGTATTCACACATCACGACAAAAGCCGACAGGAAATGGAAACTTGGGCCCAGCCCTCCTCTCCCAGCTTCTCCATGAGACCTCGGAACCCAGCATCCCAGGAGCAGCCCTGTCCTGGGCATGGACCTGGCCTGCCAACCCCATGGGCTGCCTGCCCCAGCTCCCCCTTCACGAGGGGACCACGTGCAGACCCGTCACTGATCCACAAGTGGAGAGAGGCTACAAGGGCCTCAAAAGAGCTGCCCCTGCAGGAGGAATTCTAAGGGTGGACCAAAGCTCCATGCCCAACCTTTGACTGTGCAAATAAGTGAAGAGGAGTGGGGGCCCTGAAAGGTTGTTGCTGAACCATGAAAGACGCTGGGATTCCTGGCCTCCGGAGGAGAAGAATTCAATCTGGGGCCAGAGACGAGGCTTGATCACTCAGAGCTTTTGTTTCATAAAGTTTTATTAAAATATAAAGGAGATAGAGAAAGCTTCTGACACAGACATCAGAAAGGGGCAGAAAGAGTGCCCCTTACTACTGTTAGCAATGGAGTTATATATTTTTAATTAGCTATTCAGTTCAGTTCAGTTCAGTTCAGTCACTCAGTCGTGTCCGACTCTTTGTGACCCCATGGACTGCAGCACACCAGGACTCCCTGTCCATCACCAACTCCCAGAGCTTACTCAAACTCATCTCCATTGAGTCGGTGATGCCATCCAACCATCTCATCCTCTGTTGTCCCCTTGTCCTCCTGCCCTCAATCTTTCCCAGCAGCAGGGTCTTCTCATGAGGTGGCCAAGATATTGGAGTTTCAGCTTCAGCATCAGTCCTTCCAATGAGCACCCAGGACTGATCTCCTTTAGGATGGACTGGTTGGATCTCCTTGCAGTCCAAGGGGCTCTCAAGAGTCTTCTCCAACACCACAGTTCAAAAGCATCAATTCTTTGGCACTCAGCTTTCTTTATAGTCCAACTCTCACATCTGTACATGACCACTGGAAAAACCATACCCTTGACTAGACGGACCTTTGTTGACAAAGTAATGTCTCTGCCTTTTAATATGCTTTATTACAGTCAATCAAAAGAATGTCTGGAGTTTGTAAAGACCTTCCTAGACCCACTCCCATAATTTACATTTTAAGATAACAGAGTCAGCCAGAAGGTTTTTTCTAGAAACTGTCCTCAAGCAGGATATATTATTGTTATATAATCCTAAGGAATGTAGAGGGGGAAAAGTTGGTCCTTTCCTCTTTGTAAGAGGATTCCAGACCCCTCTCTCCTTGGGGACCCCTGGACTTCTTATCAACCTGCCTAGGAATTGCCTCTCCCAGTCCGGGGTCTTTTCCCTTCCTGATTTACTCCTTTGGATCACCGTCCTTTGTCTGTGACAGCAGGAGCCCCTGGGCTGAAGTCCTGCCTGTGAAGAATGGCGAAGGGGTGACTGCTGAGGCTGTGGGCGCGTGGTGGGCACACCCTCTCTGCGGGCAAGCGCCGCGGAAACAAAGCGCATGGCCTGAGGGCCTCAGCAAGTCCTCCTCTGGGTGGGAGCGGTGCCGTGAGAGGGTCTTACACCCACATGATGCAGCGTCGTCTGAGAGCAAGCTCCTGGCCACGGACAGCCTCCATCAAGGGTCTCCCCAGTGCGGTGGCCCAGAAGGCCTCCGGCTACTTGACGCAATTTCTCACAGACTTGTGTCTGTGCGGAAAACGGTGTTGGGTGCCAACCAAGTGTGATGGCGACAATCAGAACTGAAGTCTTGGGGTGCCCAACATTTGCGCTGAGCCAGGCGTGGTGCTGAGTAAGCTGGATGGGGCACCTTCTATCACAAAGTCAAAGGACAGGTGTAGGTCTTACCTCAATGAATTTGAGCTAAATAAGACCACACTGAGGTCCCTCTTGTAGCCCTAAAATCTAGAGGGAAGTGACCGTGTGCTTGCTCAGTCGTGTCCGACTCTGCGACCCCATGGGCTGTAGCTGCCAGATTCCCCTGTTCCTGGGACTTCCCAGGTAAGAATACTGGAGTGGGTTGCCATTTCCTTCTCCAGGAGATCTTCCTGACCCAGGGATCAAACCCTGATCTCTTGAGTCGCCTTTACTGATCTGGGAAGCTCGAAATGCCAACAGCTTTGGTTAAGATGCACATTCAATCTGGAGCCTCAGGTCCACCTGTGATCCCAAGCCCCCTCAACGAGAACCCTGGTGCTGGAGGAGCGAGGGTCCCCAAGCATCTCCCACCCAGTTCTTGAAATCAGTCTCCCACTCACCTTCCTGACCAGGGAGCAGCGTTTTAAGTGCAAAGTGTTGTCTGTGAGCACACTCGATTCAGACTCCACGCTGTGAGTGAGATCTGTCACTGAGTACATTTCCCTGTAGCGCTCCTGATTCGTGAAGGTGGACAGCGTTTAGTTTTTGTGCTCTGAGAGGCAGGCAGACGAGTGAGCCTCCTGTGATGTGGGCTGGTTACATTTAGCAAATTTTATGGCTCTCATCTGCGAAATAAAAATGGGAAGAGCATCCTTCTTTGGTGTAATGCTATGTAAATTAATTAACTATGAGTCGTGCGTAGGGAAAAATAAAAATGTCAATAAGTACATCAGTGGTATCATAAATCTGCATCCAATTAACGAAAGCTCCATCTCCAGGGAGACTTCTTCAGACTTTGGGGGTCTAACCTCTGTCACCAGTTCACAGATGTCTTCTGCTTTCCTCTGGGTTTAAAAAGAACATTCCGCAGGACTCCATCTACCCAGCAGCAGTGAGCATGGACCAGGGCAGGCTTTCTGGTCCTCGGGCCTGATTCCCCACCATGGGGTCTGGGGGAGATCCCCCCGGAGCAGAGACCCTGCTCCCTGAAACCCCGCGCCTCCCGCTGCCCATCTCAGCCGCACCCACGGGCCTTCCTCACGCCGTGGCTGTGGTCCTGCCCCGGCTCCAGCCGTACCCCTGGCTGCTCCATGCTTTTCCAAGTACTGTGGGCACTCACGCATTTCGGGACAAGCCCAGCCTGCACGGGGGTCACCTCCAGCTTGTTCCTGGTCCCCAGCTCCACACAGTGAGGCTTGCCTTCAGAAAAGCGGGGTTCACCGAGTCCCACACCCCTCCTCCCTTGCCCACTGCTCCTGGTGTCTGCAGGCCTGTCCTCTCCACCCTGCATCCTGCTGGGGGCCGGCCTCCTGCTCTGGGGACACACGACCCCTCCCCTCCTGCTCTGGGGACACACGACCCCAGCCTGTCTCCTAAGGGCCTGCCCTCCCATCCCCTGAAATCCTTCCATGCGTTGCCTTTATGCCCCCAGAATCTATCAGGACTTCTTGGGGTCCACCCGCCTGCCTAAGGGGCAGTGGGGTCCCTAGAGCTGGGCAGGTCTTGCCCTTCTCTGGGCAGGGGGAGGGGGTGGTCCCAGCCCCAAGCCCACCACTCACAAGACATCAGGCAGCAGCCAGTTTTGACCTGAATGGAACCCATGAGGCGGCTGGCCAGTGGGTCTCATCTCGAACTATCTAACCCTGTCAGACGTGCTGAGACTCCTGGCTGGAGACACAGCGGTCCCTCAGAAACAAGGCCTGTCAAGAACAGCATGTGAATTGTCAGCCCAGCCCCAGTTTCTGCAGGGCTGACACCTGCGTGTCCGGCAGACCCCCACCCCGGCTCCCTGCACAGGGGTGAAGCTGATGGGCCTCCGGACGGCTCAGCATCTCTCCAGGAGAACTCACCTCATGGGTTCCATCCAGATCAAAACTCAGGCCCAGAGGTGAGAAGGCCGCCTCCTCAGAGAGGCGGTGGCTTGGAGGCTGAGTTCCATCTGCCCTGGTGTGGCAGAAGGTGATTTTGAGACTATTTCTTAGAAGCAAAGGAAAAAAGCCATGTTCATCAATGTGCTTGGGTGCCCATTTGATGGTATAGGCGTTCTTCATGGCTCAGCTGGTAAAGAATCCGCCTGCAATGTGGGAGACCTGGGTTTGATCCCTGGGTTGGGAAGAGCCCCTGGAGAAGGGAAAGGCTACCCACTCCAGGATTCTGGCCTGGAAAATCCCATGGACAATACAGTCCATGGGATCGCAAGGAGTTGGACATGACTGAGTGACTTTCACTTCACATGCTGACGGCTCTATCACATCTATTTCATATTTTTACATGTCCGAGTATGTATTTTAAGGGAAACGTGCTGCTGACTGCCTCCTCTCCCCCCACGCCAGGGCAGGAGCACCATCGAAGCTCCGTCCTGCGGCCTGATGCTTCATGGGCATCAGTCACTCTCTGAGGCTGGAACATCCCCACCGGCACTTTGCACGATGCCAACAGCAGAGCCGATATGAAACCAGAAGGAAAGAATATGCTTGGAGAACAAAGGAGCTGTCCTTCTACGCCTGTTCTCCTCTCTCCCGGTGGTTTCAAAGGCAGCACACACCTCCGCAGACCGGGCTGAGAGGGAGCGCCAGCCACCGCTCCGTCCTGCGGCGTGCACCCCGCGAAGGCGCTGGCCGCTTTCCCGTCCCAGCTCCCCTCTCCTCTCCCCTTCTGATGTCTTTCCAGGTTGGAGCTCCTGCTTAGATGAAACAGATGACTTTCTGGGCCCGCTTCTGCTCACAGCAGGCAGGTGCAACAGTGACGGATTGTTTGAAACATGAGGATTAATGGGTATTTATATTTCATTAAATTTTATGCTCACTGGAGAATAATGTATCACTCACAGATATTGAAACATATGTCAACCCTATCCACTTACATATAATTCAATTTGACTTAAATGCATTGATCAAATTTTATTAAAGTCCAATATATCTTCCAAAAAGGCCGGGGAACATAGAGCTGTCCTTTCAGAATCACCCGATGAAAGGAGGCGTCTGGGCTATAACCCTATTTATACAAAAAGAGAGATGGTGCTGGATGAAGCTCTCACCTCCAGGGACCAGGGCTGCTAGGAGACTTGGTGAGTGAGATTATTGAGCAAGTTCTAAAGGGAGGCTTGCTGATGTGACCCCGGAGCTGGTGACATTGCTGGGAACGTGCCCGGGGCCGAGCCACAGAGGCGAGGAACCCTGGCTGCTCGGGGACACCTGGACGGCGCTGTCCTGGCGGGGACAGCCGTCTCTGCCCCATCGTCCCCTGCCCGCCTCTCCACCACTCCCGGCCCTACCACTTTGAAGGCGTTTGTGTGTGTTTCGTACAGATCTGCTCACTAACCAAAAGATGCACAGACGCAGGCAGAAGGGCCCTCGACACAGGCTCGAATGGACGTCATGACGATATTGTTGCTTACTTTAAATTCTATCTGAATTGGGTGTCCATGCTCCCCACGCACACCCTGTATTGTAACTGGAAGGTGAGCGTCTGCCTGCAGAAACAGACCCTGCTCAACAGGGCACGGCTAGTCACTAGTCAACTTCACCGGTGAAATTTCAGGCACAATGAAATAAGCGTTGCCTCAATTCGAGGAATGTCTTGGCTAAAGTGTCCCTCACCTTTCCAGCAGCTCGCATGAGAACTTAAGGCAAGTCAATCCTGCCCTAAGAATCTGGACTTTGGGACCACGATCCGGGGCTGGAAAATAAAATTCTCCAAAAAATAAAATTCTGAAGTCAGGTTGGAGTTTCTCAAGCTTGGCAGACTGCATAATAGAAATAATATAAGAAAGAAAAGAAGGGGCTTTCCATGTTCAAGTTTTTTTTGCAAAACATTCAGTGAAAGCATGAGGTGTGATGTGATGGTTTCTCCGGGGCTGGTGGGACTGGAGGCGATCTGTCTTTTTTTCCTTCTTTCTCACACACCTGTGAACACCCAACAGAGTGCCGTGGAAGATGCCACGGAAGCCCTGCTCAGGAGATACTGGGTCAGCCGCCTCCCTTTGTGTTTGAAAATTCTATGTCCCGGGTTAGGTAGTAAATGTGTTATTGTTGAGTCGCTCAGTTGTATCCAGCTCTTTGCGGTTTGAGGGACTACAGCACACCCAGCTCCTCTGTCCACCACGATCTCCAGGGAGTTTGCTCAAACTTATGTCCTTTGAGTCAGTGATGCTATCTAACCATCTCATCCTCTGCCTTCTTCGCCTTTTGCCTTTAATCATTCCCAGCATCAGGGTCTTTTCCAAGTTGGCTCTTCGCATCAGGTGGCCAAAGTGGTAAATAATAATTGCTGACAATACTGTTGCCCAGATATTTCAGACATCACAGACACGAGTGAGAAATAGAGAGACGCCCATGCCTTCCAGTTTATAAAAGAATCGGTGGTAAAGAAGATAGTGAAGGACAGGGGAGCCCGGTGTGCTGCAGTCCATGGGGTCATAAAGGGTTGGACCCGACTGAGCATGACTTAATGACTGAACAACAAAAAGACTGATCTTCCTTCACCACATCTGTTACAAAAAATCAGAATACAGCTGCAGCTTTGAAACAGTGAACTAGTTTCCTGAGTATGACTATCCCTTCAGGAAGTAACTCAGTGGCCCAGAAGGCTGCCCACCGGCCTCCACGGTAGACTGCAGAGCCACTCTGTATCCCAGACTCCTGGGTCCCAGTGCAGGGGCCAGCCATGCTGGGAGGCCCTGGATCCAGTGGAGTCCAGCGCAGATGAGGTCTGACAGGAGGAGACGTCCTCACCACATGAGCCACAGAGTCTGAACCCTGATGCAAGTGCCCAGTGGCGTGCAGCGCCCAGGCTCTCTGCCCTGAGGTTGGTCTGGAACCAGTGATGGAGATGCTTCCAAGTGCATCCTGGGAGGGAAGGTCCAGGCCTGGCTCTCCAACCAGCCCCCTGTTACTCCCCTGACTGCTCCTCTCTGGACTTTCCGCTCTGTGTGTGAGGATCACAGAGGCCACCGGAGGCCCTGCTGGGTCTCTGGGCCGTGCCTCCGTGTACCGCTCACCTTCCCTGTCTTCACAGGTTTCCGGGGAAGCTCGGTGGCCCTGGGATGTCAGGAGATCTTGACCCTGGACTTTCAGTTCCGATTCAGCCTTCCTGACCTCCTGACTGTACCTCCAGAGCTCAAACCGGCCAGTTTTTCTCCGTCTGGAGTCATGCTCCCACCTGCCCTTTGTGCCAGACCCGCTGAAGTCTGGGGTGCTCCCAACCCAAGTTGGGTCCTGCCTATGAGACCGTCTTGTCCCCACGACATGGGCAAGGCTGTTCTGGCAGCCCAGGCAGAGCGCCTGCTCCCCAGATTCCAGGACTGTCTGCCAGCTGTTTGCACCCTCGATGGCTCAAAGGCCTCTGACCGCTGAGTACCGGCTGTGCAGAGTAGTGTTTTTGGCCCCTGGGGTCCCTGTGGACCCTCAGTACCTCTAACATCCCAGGACCTGAAGTCCCCGCGGAGCCCGCAGTACCTGTAGCATCCCAGGACCTGAAGTCCCCGCGGAGCCCGCAGTACCTCTAACATCCCAGGACCTGAAGTCCCCAGGGAACCCGCAGTACCTGTAACATCCCAGGACCTGAAGTCCCCATGGAGCCCGCAGTGCCTGTAACATCCCAGGACCTGAAGTCCCCGCGGAGCCCCCAGTACCTGTAACATCCCAGGACCTGAAGTCCCCGCGGAGCCCGCAGTGCCTCTAACATCCCAGGGCCTGAAGTCCCCGCGGAGCCCGCAGTGCCTGTAACATCCCAGGGCCTGAAGTCCCCGCGGAGCCCGCAGTGCCTGTAACATCCCAGGGCCTGAAGTCCCCGCGGAGCCCGCAGTGCCTCTAACATCCCAGGGCCTGAAGTCCCCGCGGAGCCCGCAGAGCCTGTAACATCCCAGGGCCTGAAGGCCCCGCGGAGCCCGCAGTGCCTGTAACATCCCAGGACCTGAAGGCCCCGCGGAAGGCCCCGCGGAGCCCGCAGTGCCTGTAACATCCCAGGGCCTGAAGGCCCCGCGGAGCCCGCAGTGCCTGTAACATCCCAGGGCCTGAAGTCCCCGCGGAGCCCGCAGTGCCTGTAACATCCCAGGGCCTGAAGTCCCCGCGGAGCCCGCAGTGCCTGTAACATCCCAGGGCCTGAAGGCCCCGCGGAGCCCGCAGAGCCTGTAACATCCCAGGACCTGAAGGCCCCGCGGAGCCCGCAGTGCCTGTAACATCCCAGGGCCTGAAGTCCCCGCGGAGCCCGCAGTGCCTCTAACATCCCAGGACCTGAAGGCCCCGCGGAGCCCGCAGTGCCTGTAACATCCCAGGGCCTGAAGGCCCCGCGGAGCCCGCAGAGCCTGTAACATCCCAGGACCTGAAGGCCCCGCGGAGCCCGCAGTGCCTCTGATCCCGCGGTAGCCGCAGTGCCTCAGACCTGAACGCCCTGAGCACCTGTATCGTCTGCTCCGCCCGCAGTACCTGCTCTACCTCCGGGGTCTGCAGCAGCTTAGCACCTACAGGCCCAGCTCCTGGAGGCTGCGGGCACGCATGTCGAGTCTTCATTCTTGTTGAGAGGAGGGAACACGTGACGCGTGTTGACAAGTCTAGATGTCTAACACTCCCAGGTGAAAGGTGACCGAGGACTACAAACCAGCTATTCATAAAGAAGGGCTGAAACCTGCAAAGCCATGAAGGTTTTTAAAACTGTCAGGCCACATGAGAATACCAAAAAGCGACAGGAAACCACCAAACTGAGTCTGGAAACAGAGCTCCGAGGCCATCCGGGGGAGGGCTCGTCCCTGCCTCCTGCCGGCGGTGACGGCTCTCACCCCGTGAGTCTCGCCAGGACCGGTGGGCCACGGACGCTGCCTCACTTGCCAGACAACTGACTGCTCTTCCCCGAAGGCAGGGGCGATCCGCTCAGAAGAAGGTGATCTTCTGAAAAGGCGATGCCAGAGGAACAAGTATACATCGGGCAGGGCCCCGTCTGCAGGAGCTTGATTTCCATCCAGGGAGAATCTGTCGTCCAGCAGGGGAAGCATCTCTACCTCTAAGAAGCCTGCTGAGGTCTCGCCCAGCTGGGCCCTGTGGCCCCACACCCAGGCCTCCTGTGTGTCCTTCAGCGGCGTCCAGTCTGCGCCTCGGACGTGGGTCTGTGGGGCCATCAGTGTTCTCAGGGCTGCGTTGGATAAAAAGGTTGGGGCCGCTGAGCTACAGCGAGATGAGCTGGTTTGCTGTGGACGAAAGCCTGGAGTGTGTTCCCGGACTCAGCATGCTCTGTGAGGGGAAGGCGCCCTCGAAGCTGGTTTTGCATCAAACACCTGGTGCACCGGAGCTCTGATAGATCACTCAGAGCAAGTGCCTCAGGAACAGGAAGTCCTACAGATTCGTCTTTTTTAACTTAACAGTATTGAGGGCACCCAAAGTGTGGCTGAGGGGCAGAAGGAAGGAAGCTGCTCAGGACACAAGGGGCCGCTCACCCCTTTCTCCAGCCGCCGCTCCGTCGCCCGCCTCACGGCCGGTCTGGAGCCGGGAGGACCGTGAGCCTTCGGGCTGCCGAGCTGGGAGAATGGGCGCCCACAGGAGTGATATACCAAGTTGATAATGTGTACGCAAAGACGCTGAGATTAATCTCATTTCACTTCTTGGAATATGAGGGAAAATGTGAGGCTGGCTCTGGAGATGAGCCAAGAGCCTTTGTGGAAAATTACTGTGTGATGTTGATAGCTTTGTTCAAGAATCTGGGGCTCAGAGCTGGCCTGGGAGTCACCCAGCAGGGGACACAGGAGGGGTCTCGAGACAGTTTGTGTGTGTGTGTGTGTGTGTGTGTGTGTGAGTGTGTGTGTGAGACTGCGTGCATGCATGTGCATGTGTGCTCATGTGTGTGTAGTGTGTGCATGTGTGTGCGTGTTGTGTGTGTGTGTGTGCATGCGTGTGTGCAGAGAGAGGGAGCGAGTGGGAACCAGCTCCACACCAGATTCCAGTTCGTCAAACAGACCTTGTTTGCAGACCCTGAGTCACGGTGACTGGCCCTCGTAACAGCCAGAGAGAGGCTGTCAGGGCTCGTGGTTGATGTCTGTGTTTTCCTGGTCCTCCCCATCCTTCTGTCTGCAATAAGGGTCATCTCCACGGTGCCTCCTTGATCCAGGGACACTGGTGTCTGCTCTCCATCTCGGGGCAGGCCGTGGGCCAGGAGGGGACACAATCTCGGGGCGCCGCAGCAGCGAGGGTCTGGGGGCAGCAGGCCCCAGGCTCTGCCTCCGTCCCCCTCCTCTTACACGACTTAGCAGGGAAGGCGGGGGGCCCTGGAGTAGCCCCTCCCCACTTTCTCCCGGGATTTCACCGCCTAGGCCGCTCTGGACCTGGCCCACAAGGGGGCCGAGGGTGGGGCCACCTTGAGAGAATGACCTTCTGCCAGAGAGGAAGGGCACCTGTGATTCCAGGCTTTCGTGACTGCCCACGTCCCAGGGTCACACCAGGCCAGTCTCCACGAGTCACACCGGCCCTTCTGCAAATAAGAGCGAGGACTCACCTCAAACTCACAGAGACATCTTGTGAAAATCAGCATTAATCTCGCCACCCACACGTGCACACACACACACACACCTACACATACCCACATACCTGCACACATCCACACACATGCATGCAGTTGCTCGCTCACACATGCACACATGTGTGCACACATATATGCACATGCACACACGATCACATACACATGAACATGTGTGTACATGCGTGCCTGCACCCATGTGCGTACACACATGCACACATACATGCATGCCCGCGCACACGCACACACACATGCACCCGGTCAAGTGCAGATGTGACAGTCCTGGGCACAGTGGCCCTGAGACCTCCTGCCGTGAAGGCAGGACCTCAGCACCCACCCCACCTCAGCCCTCAGGAGGCCCCCAGAGGTGCCAGCCAAGCTCAGCAAGCAAAACAAGCGGGATGTGTACAACCATGAGCCGCGGTGACACGGGAACTTCCCTCTCCCAGGAAAGCAGCACGTCAAGCCCCCTGAGCCCCGGGCAGGGGAGGCAGCTAAAGCCTGGTCTCCTGAAGATGGACCAGCACGACCTCTCCCCCACCCCAGCTCCCCAAGACAGGAGGCTGTGCTCAGACACACTAACAGTGCTCCCACAGTCCGAATCCAGGACGGTCTGTCCTCCTTACCTGCGGGCTCCATGTCTGCTGACTCTTCTGGTCTTTGAGACGTTTGGGCCCCCAGGTCCCCAGATGGACACTTCTGGACACTCATGGACACCGCAGAGTGGATCAGATCTCGGTCTCTGGACCCACCTTCCCTGAGTGAGGGGACCCCGTCCCCTCTGTTCCATCTTCCCTGAAGCCTACTCACGGCCAGGACTGCTGAGGTTCCGCGCTCACCAGTGATGACTGCTGTGTAACGGGCCCTCAGTTGTGGCTCTGCTGTGTCTCACACAGAAAATCCTCTGCTGGGGGAGCCTCATCCAGGCCTGAGTCGTCGGGCTGTTGGCCGAGGGTTCAATGTTATAAATCAGCAGTAGGTACTCAGTGAGGTGTCTGCAAACAGACACACACATGGAACAAGCTTACGTACTAATCGGCTGAGAAAGACACTATGACAAGAAGCCCACGGAAAACTGACACTGTGTTTTGGAGCAATGTCTCTGTGTCCACTAGGTCGGTCTCTCGGGGACTTTGCAGGACACAACCACCATGGACAGCAAGAATCAGCTGTAATTACCATCTGCACCTGGCCTCTCAGTGACGGCAGAAGCCCCCAAATTTGTGACGAATGGTTACATGAGGTACTTTGCTCTCAAACCTGGTTGCACATTAAATCATCTGTGAATCTAAAAAAAAAAAACAAAAAACACACATGCACACCTGTTGGAATAACCCTGCCTCCCACGAGGAGATTCTGTTTCAATCAGATTGGTAAGAGGCATGGGCGCCTGATTTCTCAGAGACCCTGATGACTCTAACATGCAGCCAGGGCTGAAAACCACTAGTGTGTCTGGAGAGACCAGGTGGGACCTTTTCCCAGAAACACACACGACCCAAACCAGCGTGCCCTGAATGTGGACAGAAGCCCTGCTGAGGTCCGGGAAGCTCAGGGTTCCTGGGGGGCCACACTCTACGCACCCGGGCTGGCTTCAGCCCCTTTCCAGAAGGTCCCGTGCTCATGTCCTTTCACGCAGCGATCCTGCAGTGAGCGTGGTGCGGCAGGCATGGCTTGGCCTTTGGGATTCACCCCCACCTACAGCACTGGAAGGGCCGTAGGTTTCCAGAAAAGCAGATAAAGGTTCACATAGACCATGAGATTCAGGGTAAGGATCTTGGATGCCACGCGGTCCCACCGTCGGCTGTTTGTAAGGTGGAGACCCCCCGGGCTGGCGGTGTGGCTCCACGGCCTGCGAGGCAGAGCCGGCGGTGCAGACTCTGGTCTGGGTCTCACAGCCTGAGAACCAGCAGCAGGAAGCAGAAGAGCAGGCCCCAGCTCCACGCTCGGCAGGAGGGGTACTCAGCCTCCGTCCAGTTTGGCTCCTTAGCATCCTCGACGGATTGGATGGTGCCCACCACGCCTGGGGGTGGAGGGGGCACCAGCTTTCCTCAGCTCACTGGTTCAGATGTTAATCTCATCTAGAAACACCGTCACAGACACACCCGGAAATGACATTAATCAAACATTCGGGCACCTAGTGATCCCGTCAAGCGGACACATGAACGTACCCATGGGGCCCTTACAGGTGACTGCAGAGGACCAGGCAAGCACCCCTGAGCCTCGGTCTCCTCACATAGAGTGGAGGTAAGCGTAGTTCCCAGATGGCGTGGGCTTCCCAGATGGTGCGAGTGGCAAAGAGCCCGCCTGCCAATGCAGGAGATAGAAGAGACGAGGGCTCTATCCCTGGGTCGGGGAGACGCCCTGGAGAAGGAAATGGCAGCCCGCTCCAGTATCCTTGCCTGGAGAAGCCCACGGACAGAGGAGCCTGGTCCATGGGGTCACAGAGAGCCGGACACAAATGAAGTGACCGGGCACACTTGCGCACTGAGGTTCGCTTACTTGCAGCTGGAATGAACCCGCCTCTCAGGGGCCGAGCATCTGTGGCCAAACCAGGGTCCTGGGGAGGGAGGCCCTCAGTCATGGTTGGAGGGCCAGGTGGCGTATGGTGGTGGCAGCTGGAGGGCAGGGTGGCCATGCAGACGCGCTGAGACCCTTTGAATCATTAAATAGTGTTACACAAGGAGAAGTCCATCGACATGCCATGCTCTCTATTTAAGCTCGGGAGTCAATTAATCTAGAAAAGGCAGCATTAATGAACTGGCACACGCGTCACCAGGGACAGATGCGGGAGGCAAGGCAGCCTCAGCTGGGACCTGGGCATCTGGGGACCCCTCAGCTGCACCACCTGGGAGGAACAAAGTGGTGAGGCGCAAACAGGGGCCCCAGCTCCGTCCCCGAGGCCCCTCCCAGCCGAAGGCTCCCTGCTGTCACTCGGGCAAGGGGCCCGGGGTGTCCGCCCCAGCCCAGGGGCCCACTGGGGACAAGTGTGTCCCCCAAAGCCAACCGGGGCCTCAGCAGCCCCCCTGGAGAGAGACCGTGCAAGACAAGGGGACAATTTCCATACAGTCATGGGGGCACCGACTTCAGGAAAGAAAGAGTTCAGGAGCAGCCCTGTCCATCCTCTCTCGGGCTAGGCAAGGTGGGGGGGTCTCACAGCCTGTATTTCCTCCAGTCAGGGCAGAGGGGACGGGGACATGCTGACTCCTGCTAACTCTCCCCGCCAAGTTCACAGGACTTGGTGACCTCCTATAAATGCAACAGATTTGACTTCATTTCAGGCCAGTTTGCCTGAGGTTCTAATTTACAGTTGGTGCCTTTATCTCCATGGCAACTCGCTTTGTCTTGTCTTGTGCTCCCAGGATTTTGCGGAAGAAGACAGTTGTATTTCATAAATGTCGGCAATGAATGTGTCCCTCTAATGCACATGAGCATGTACACACACACGCACATGCACGCACATGCACACACGCATATACACACACTCTTACCGATGCCCCAGAAAAAGAACAAGCCAGAATCTAAGGAGGTCAAAGGTCCCTCAGGTTGGTAAACAGGTGCTTCACAGTTGGGCTCACTGGGTGCCTTTTCACTTGCTTTTGTTTTTAAACACAAAGCAGAATCTCTGTCCTTTTGAAGGACACGGCCTTCTTATCTTTAAGAATCAGGCTCTTTGGACCAAAAATGCCTTTGAACATGAGCTGATATGGGTGTTGCTCTTCACATGAGTTGGCTGCACGCAGACTCTGGGTCTTGAACAGAGTTGGTCCAGGAGCAGCAAAGGTGGAGGGACCCGGCCTGGCCAGTGAGACAGAATTGGAGCCCACCGTCCAGGGCGCTGAGGAGAGAAGACCACAGGGATCAGAGCAGAAGGGCTGGAGCCAGGCCACATCCCTGCCCCCACACCCCCCTCCACAGACGGGGTGGGATGGAAGCCCTGCCAAAGCCCTTCCATGTGCAGCCCAGGAAGACTGTCTACCAGTCTGCGTGTGGGGAAGGGGGCCCTGAAAGCTTTCCTGCCCTCAGAGGGCTGCCCGCCAGGTCCGGAGCAGTCTGGACCAAGGGAGGCCTCCTGTTGAGACGAGCTACGGGCCCCGTGGTTGGAGTGGCCGGGGACCTGACCTGGCTGCGGAGACCAAGGGAAAGGTCTGTAACAGTGACTGCAGACCCCAGGGCTGTGCCCAGGGAAGCTGCTGAGATGCCCACTCACAGCGGACAGGAGGGGCTGCAGCTTGGCTGGGCATGGGGTCTGCGGGAGAGATCCCTGAATCTGATGAAATTTACCTGTAAAATAGAAATTGGTTGGGGGGGAGGCTTCCCTGGCAGCTCAGCGGTGCAGAATCTGCCTGCCAATGCAGGAGACACGCGTTCGGTCTCTAGTCCGGGAAGATCCTACGTGCTGGGGACGCCACAACTACTGAGGCTGTGCTTCAGAGCCCGGGAGCTGTAACTATAAAGCCCGCGGGCCCCGGAGCCCGTGGCCTGCAGCAAAGGGAGCCGCTGCAGTGAGAAGCCGGCACGATGCGACGGAAGCAGGCCTCGCTCTCCACGGCTGGAGGAAAGCCCCGCGGCAGCGAAGACCCAGCGCGGCCAAAAATAAACAAATAGATACAAGTATTAAAAGAAATCAGGTAAAGAAAATTAGGCCATTTTCCCCTTCCAAGCAGGAATGGACGTCAGAAAACGCTGAATCAATGAGTGGCAAACGTGGAAAGCTCCGTCGCCGAGGGTGGCCTGTCTGCGAGCCTGGATCCCCTGCCACAGACCCCTTCCCCAGCCTTGGCCCCACCCCAACCTGGGCACAAGCCTCCCCCAGGGCGCTGAGAAGAGCTAGACTCATAAGAGTTCAGAAACTTACAGTCGGTTTCAACAGTTCCAAGAGCAGATAAAACAGAACTAGCATTAAAGAAATGAAAGTTGCCAAACAGGTAGTGGGAAAATAAAGTATTTATGCCCAAACAAACTAATACAGTATTTCACAGCTGCACCTGTGGCAGAGATGGCACGGGCTGGCTTCCCTACTACGAGGCACAAAAGCGGCGCTGGCCTCTGCCAGCACTTTAATGATGAAATCAAACTAAAACAGGAGAGAGTGGAAAACACCAAACTTTATCGGAGGCGGCAAAGCTGAGGTGGAGGACGCTTGCTTGTGTTACGTTGCGATTGCGTGCTGTCTCTTTGGGTCTAAAAGCCACTGAAATGATCAAATGCTGTCTTTGAAATGAACCCTCTCTATTTTCAGCGACTAGAAAAAGCCTCTTTCTGAACCAATAAGCCCATCATTTGATGGATCTATAAGGGGTGACTGTCCCAAGCCAAGCATCTCCGATCAACTTCTCCGGGCAGAAGTTGGTGGAGAAAACATGGTAACTGGCAACACCTTGGTTCCCAGGCTCAGTTTTAGCAAAAGGTGCCCGAAATCCAGCGTCCAGCTGCGGGTTCAAGGGTCCAGGTGGGCCTGAGGCTCTGTCCAGGGGGCTGTAGACCCTGGTGTGGTGCTCACTTCCATGTTTCTAAGCAACAAACTTTCCTCAAAAGATTAGGAGCCACTGGCTATGTGGACTGTTCGATGATTTCCTAGATCTTAACCATCGAATAATTAGAAAAACTGCAATGCTGGCAGATTTTTGCAGCAAACCACCCCCGTCCCAAAATCCATTTAACTTAAAACTAAAAAAGATGGTGCAAAACCCTGAAGATGCTCATGAGCAAATTCCTTTTTGTTTTGTTTTACATTTTTAAAACAATAGAGGGCAGGAGTTTCAAACTGATTTCAAAACCCTCTGTGTACGTTTCTCCCTCATCCTGGAATATCTCCTGATCATTCGTACTTTTCACAGCGACTTTGAAAAGCCCTGTTAGCAGGGTCAGTCCTTGGTCATTTATAACATTAAGAGGCACTATTTTACAGGGTTTTGTAAATATTAACAACTGCATTATTTAAACATATGCTTCTTAGTTTCAATTTGCAACACATCTTGCTTTTTGTGGCTCAGATTTAGGAGAGTTGTCTGAGCTATTTTAACCCATCTAGATAAATAGATACATGATAGATGAATGGATAGATACAGATGATAGATAGAGGACAGATGGATTCAGAGATAAGCAGAGCGGAGGTCCCTCACAGCAGAACTCCTAAGAGGGCATGGGGTTGCAGGGTTTAGTGCACAGCCATCATAACGAGTTGAATAAAGAATTAATATAAGTGTATCCTGGGTACCAATCCTTTGATCACCTGATGCAAAGAGCTGACTCATTGGGAAAGACACTGATGCTGGGAAAAATTGAGGGCAGGAGAAGGGGATGACAGAGGATGAGATGGTTGGATGGCATCACCAACTTGATGGACACGAGTTTGAGTAGACTCTGGGAGCTGGTGATGGACAGGGCGGCCTGGCATGCTGCAGTCCACGGGGTCGCTAAGAGTCGGACACGACTGAGCCACTGAAAAATGTCCTGGGTGCCGGCGCTGGGGCTCTCTGAGCTGCCTGCACCCCACCCTCTGGGGAGACACAGTGGTCTCCCACACGTTACAGGAGAGAAGACAGTGACCCCGAGTTCTGAGGCTGCCCTCGCTTGGCCAGTGCACGGAGCAGCTGAGACCGCAGGTCCGAGCCCCTGAGCTGTGACACCCCATCTCCCCGAAAGGGGCCTGTGTCCCTCTCCCCTCTGCCTCCCCGCCCTCTCCATCACGGTGTCCATGGGCACTCAGGGCAGGGGGACCCTCCATCCGGCAGGCCCCTGTGTCCTGGGCCGTGAGCAGAACCCCTGACGTCTGCTCTGCAGCAGCACTGGCCCCAGCTGACGCTCTAAGGCCCCCAGTTCAGTTCAGTCGCTCAGTCGTGTCCAACTCTTTGTGACCCCATGAATCACAGCACGCCAGGCCTTCCTGTCCATCACCAACTCCCGGAGCTTGCTCAAATTCATGTCCATTAAGTCACCGTTAATTGAGATGCCATCCCACCATCTCATCCCTTCTCCTCCTGCCTTCAATCTTTCCCAGCACTGGGGTCTTTTCCAATGAGTCAGTTCTTCGCATGAGGTGGCCAAAGTACTGGAGTTTCAGCTTCAGTATCAGTCCTTCCAATGGACGTTCAGGACTGATCTCCTTTAGGATGGACTGGTTGGATCTCCTTGCGGTCTAAAAGGGCCCACAGACCTCGCCTGACCCTGGGAGAGCCACCCGCCCCCTTGGCCATCACTGCTCCGAAAGACCAGACGTCATCAGACGCGTGAACAAAGGGATGTGCTTTTCACTCTGCGGTGGTCATCGACATGGAGGCTCTAGGATGTCCTAAGCGTCCCGGGAGGAGAAAGCATCCACCTACAACTGATCCCTGTGCTGGAGAGAACTTACCAAGGGTCAAGAGCAGATCACCTTGCCCTCCCGCCCCGTCCAGGCTGAGTTTCCAATGAGAGTCGCGTCAGGGCGGCTCTGGGCCTGACGCTCAGTGGGGGTCCAGGCCGGGCGGAGTCCCTCTGCTGTGGATGGCGAGGCGGCTTCCAACACTGGCTGTCGTGTTGCCGTACAAACTGTGGAAATTTAGATACTGGAGTTCCTAATAGGGTGCATCAATCTTTTACAGCGAGAGAATACATAAATTATAAACAGACACGTCCTCTGGTTCTCGTCGAGCAGCACGGCGATCAAAGAGACACAATGGAAACGCACTTGCTTCTGCAGCCCAGCTCCCCCAGCTCCGGGCGGGCAGCCCGGGGAGCCGCCGGCCTTGCTCCGTCTGTCACACGACACCCGCCTCCTGTTGTTTTACGTAATCAATACAGGGTTGAAATCACCTACTGCTACCTCGACCACCTCCTATTTTGTCCACTCATGAATTATGGATCCCCGCACAACATCAAGTCTACAATTTCGATTGCATTTGCTAATCATTGATCAATAATTCAGGAGCACTCTTCTTCAAGGGCCCCTGGTTTCCTGCAGCAGATGGCGGCGAGCAGAAGTCCCTTATCATGGAGCAGCGCTGCGGTAACAGTCCTGTGGAGCTGCTCCTCGTCCTTCCCCCTCGGACGAGGATGAGGGCAGCCGTGTGCGGGGTCAGGCACGCCCTCTGGGCCGCCCGCCCTGGGTGAGGGGACCAGCGGCAACCCCCGTGGGATTGGGCGGGCACATGAGGCAGGGATGGAGCTGCAGAAACGGCATGTCTCTCCTCTGGTCCTGGCCCTTGTTCCTGCTCCATCCCTGAATCGCACCTCCTGGGGGAGGGACGTCTCTGGACCCCTGTGCCTCCCCGCCCCACACGTGCAAACTCACAAATCACCCTGCAAATCTGAACACGATACCCACAGCCGACTCCCAGCAGGTGAACGTGAAACCCAGAGCTGTTTTCAGATGGGCCCTTACTGCTGCTTGTTAGGGCCTGTTTCGATCTAGGTCTGTGTGTCTGTGTTTATGTCCCCTCAGTGAGATGACGACATAAAAAAATAACCAAGCTATCCCGCGATATTCATTGTAAGTCACGTTTATGGGGAAGAGTTCGTTTCTTTTAACCTTCCAGAGGGTGGTGATGTCCACCCCGCTTTGGTTGGAACTGCAACTAAAGGACCTGCTTATTGATGGGCAGGCCCCCAGCGGGCTGGGGCCGGACGAGCCGCAGAGCTCGGCCTGGGGCAGCGCTGGGAGGTGGGAGCCAGGTGGGGACACAGGTCTAGGAAGCCTTCCCTGCAAAAGGCGCACGGAGGGTTCTGGGGCTGCCCAGGCCCCACACGGAAAGGGCATGACAAGCGACCTGGGTCACCCCCCAGGCCCGGCCCCGCTCCCCCACCCCCTTTGAGCCGCAGGGAGAGGCTCTGGGCAGCCAGGGCCGGCCACGGTCACCCATTGTCACCCATTGTCCCCAGCCCAGTGGGAGCTCCACCGCCAGAGTTCTCCCTGACTTTTAAAAATCCTGAAAACAGAATCAGCGGGAGAGGGAAAGGTTAAAGCAGTCTGCTGCAAGCAGCCAGGAAGACAACAGAAGTGTGGGGCGGGCATGGCCAGGGAAACAAACAGGATTTCTAAACTGGGGAGAGAAAGTGGTGGGACAGACGGGATTTTAATATTTTAAGTCAAGATGAAGAAAATGGGAGTGAGATGGGAAGGAAAAGAGATGAGAAAAGAAAAATATTAACGAAAGATTCAGGCAAGAAAAGAGGTGCTCACCTCCCGACACGCTCACCTGCCCCCACCTCCACACACGCTCACCTGTCTTCCTTCTCTTCCCGCCTCTGCTGGCCCCTGCCTCTCACCTGCGTGGCCCCTGGGGGACTGTCTCCTGGTTGGCTGTAGTGTATATAGCTGATTTGGGTTGAAAATAGAGAATAGATGCATCATCCCAACTGAAGTCCCTTGGCAGAGGCCCTGGTGACCCCTCGGATGCCGTCTGCCTAGAGCAGCGTCCGCTCAGTCCCTGCCCCAGAGACCTGGTGGACGGGAGGCTGACGGGCCTGTGTCAAAGTGTCTGAGACCAGAGCAAGGCTCCCGGGCAACCCGCCGCAGAAGGAGGCACCCTGACGGCACCAGCTCCATCTCTCGCCTCCAAGTGACTCGTAAAATCCCGGCTAGAGACCCTGGCCCCCCACTCCAGCTCAGCGTTGAGAGGCTCCCCTCAGCTCAGCGTGGCTGCCTCTGCACAGAAGCTCAGAGCCGGGCCAACTCATCCCAAGACTTCTGGAACACAAGCTGCGGACCACAGAGGTGCCGCGGGCCGGCAGAGAGCTCTGGCCGGGGAGCGAACGGGCCTGGCGAGGTGCCTCCTGAGACCAGGAACTGGGGTCCCCACGCCTCTCAGGGAGCGCCCGTCTCCTCGGGCCTCTTGCCTGCTCAGTGACACCATCACATCTGAAAAACCACCCTGCGAACACGTCTCATGTCCTCCGAGAAGACTTTACCTCTGCAGCCTCCGGAGCTTCCCCCAGTGGCACCGGATGCGGGGTGGCCGTCTTTGAACTGGACCGAGCACCCAGGGAGAAGCCACTCAGAAACACACACGCCCAGCAGCTCGGGGGCATGCCCTGGGGCAGCGTAAGGGCCCTCGAGAGGAGCCGCTCAGAAACACATGCCCTGCGGCTCAGGGGACATGGCCTGGGACAGCGTCAGTGCCCCTGTCCCCCAGACTCACGGCCCGATCCAGAGGAGCGCTCTGACCACTGGGAGAAGAGGGGACACATGGGGAACGCAGAGCCCCGGCTGAGTTCTGTTTCTCTTCTTTACGACTCAGGCTGTGAGCCTCTCCAAGCCAAACAAGGCCCGAGCCTGAGGGGCCCGGGCTCCTCATGGCTTCAGAGGTTCTGGGAGTGAGGTCTCACAGTAAGCAAACCACGTGTGTCGTCAGCGGTCTTGTTTACACCAGACCTACAGCCTCTTATGCATGCGCCCACCTGTCTGTCATCCCCCCGCCTGTCTGTCATCCCCAACCTGTCTGTCATCCCCCCGCCTGTCAGTCATCTCCCACCTGTCTGTCATCCCCCCGCCTGTCAGTCATCTCCCACCTGTCTGTCATCCCCCCGACCTGTCAGTCATCCCCTCACCTGTCCATCATCCCCCACCTGTCTGCCATCCCCCACCTGTCAGTCATCCCCTCACCTGTCAGTCATCCCCTCACCTGTCCATCATTTCCCACCTGTCTGTCATCCCCCCGCCTGTCAGTCATCTCCCACCTGTCTGTCATCCCCAACCTGTCAGTCATCCCCCCACCTGTCAGTCATCTCCCACCTGTCTGTCATCCCCCCGCCTGTCAGTCATCTCCCACCTGTCTGTCGTCCCCCCACCTGTCAGTCATCCCCAACCTGTCTGTCATCCCCCCGACCTGTCAGTCATCCCCTCACCTGTCCATCATTCCCCACCTGTCTGCCATCCCCCACCTGTCAGTCATCCCCTCACCTGTCAGTCATCCCCTCACCTGTCCATCATTTCCCACCTGTCTGTCATCCCCCCTGCCTGTCTGTCCTCCCCCCACCTGTCAGTCATCCCCCCACCTGTCAGTCATCCCCCCACCTGTCCATCATCCCCCCACCTGTCTGTCGTCCCCCCACCTGCCCGTCATCCCCTCACCTTACCACCTACTGATCATCTGTCTGTCTCTCTCTACCAGATTCTTCCATTGGAAATGCTGTTTCCCTTTCAACATATTCATAATTCACTGTTTTCCTGTGAACTACAGGGCCACTACTGTTACCCCGACACCTTGCAGCCTCTCACTTCCCTTTCAGTGATGGAATTCATATTGTCCATGGAAAACTCTGTCCTTTCAAGGAGCAAAAGCTTCAGGAGACCTGCTAGGTTCTAAGAGGAGTGTCAACCCCCCTGAAGCTGGTCCCTTAGAGACCTGCTACCTTCTGACCCCCCCCAACCTCGGGCTCCCATCCCCCACCTCGGGCCCCCATCCCCCACCTCAGGACCCCATCCCCCACCTCGGGACCCCATCCACCCCCCTGGGAACCCCATCGCTCACCTCAGGACCCCATCCCCCACCTTGGGCTCCCATCCCCCACCTCGGGACCCCATCGTGAGCTTTGACCAGCTTCCCTGAGACTGGTTCGGGGGTGAGATCACAGTAAGTGTTCCAGGTGCGGGAGGATGGGGACTGCCGCCCTGCTGCACATCTCGGGGCGCTCAGAAAACACAACAAGAGACCTGCGCTGTTCCCTGGAGGTGCCTGCAGGTTCTGGCCCAAGGCCCTTTCTGCTGCAAAGCCCGGGGTCCGGTCCCAGCCACACCGTCCGTGCCCAGTCCGTGGCCACCGCAGGCCTCCAAGGCCACCATCCTGCCGCCTGCTGTGCTCACAGCCCTCTGCCCTCCCAGGCTGCCTGTCACATGTCGCCCGAGCCCCGGGTCCGGGTGCTCAAGGGCAGGGCCGGGACCCGTGAGTCAGGGTCCCCTCCTCCTGGTCCAGGTGTGCCCCGCCTGGCACACCTGCTGTACCACACCTGCACCTGGACTCCACCCCCGTCAGGACCGCAACGGCCACCTGCGCGTGCTGGGAGCATCTGCGTCTGCCTCCCCTGCCCTGGTCCTCCTGCACGCGGCGCCGACTCCGCCGACGGTGAGGGCCTTAGACGTGGCGAACATGAGTTTTCTCTTTACTTTGTTAAAATACCTGCCTTCCCCCTTCGTTTCTCGTGTGTGCCCACCTGCGTGGGGACGCGGCTCCAGGGAGACGGAAGAGCCCGCCGGCCCACGCGACACCTGCCCTGGGCTTGGCCAGCCCCGGTTCCTCCCCACTTCCAGCCGAAGCTTCGGATGCTTTCCTGCAGCCTCGCCGGCCTGACTGCCCGGCCCTGGCCCAGAGGAGGGGGGTCGGGGTGGGGGGGGTTGGTTCTTACGAGACTTGAACCAAGTGTTCCGCCAGTTCAGATGGAGGGGAACCGAACGGCTTTTTTCAGCCCAATTTAACATGATTGGTTTGTCTCCCTGGCCTGAGCCCTTTCCATTTCACCATGGTCCTTATGACCACAGAAATGCGGCTGTGGGCCCCCTCTGCCAGCCCTCCAGATGTGCTCCTGGAGAAGAAAGACGTATTTATAAGGCGACTACCACTTCTGTTCAGTTCAGCCGCTCAGTCATGTCCGACTCTTCGCAACCCCATGGGCTGGAGCACGCCAGGCTTCCCTGTCCATCACCAACTCCCGGAGCTTGCTCAAACTCATGTCCACTGAGTCAGTGATGCCATCCAACCATCTCATCCTCTGTCGTCCCCTTCTCCTCCTGCCTTCAATCTTTCCCAGCATCAGGGTCTTTTCCAAGGAGTCAGCTCTTCACATCAGGTGACCAAAGTATTGGAGTCTCAGCTTCTGTTCCCCTCAAATGTAAGTTCCAGGAACAATGGTGATGATGAGTGGGGTCGGGGGGGAGCTTCCATCATGGTCCCCACACTCAGGACCACACCAAGCCGTCCACTCACTCGCTCTATCAGCCAGAGGGGTTGGGGGTCCCCAGCCCTGAGCTCTGGAGGCTGTCAGCAAGGTCATCTTTGGGGACAATTTCCATCCTGAGGGGCAGCCCGATCTGAGTTGCTGGGCCACAGTGAGGAGACGCTTGGGGTGCAGGGTGAGAAGCCCCAGCTGGGCAGAGCCCAGGGGAGGTGGGGTCAAGAGGGGTGCTGGCTCACCACCCCAGGGCAGGATGGAAAGGGGCCCCTGAGACACCCCCTCCCCACCTTCAGGTCAGTGAGCCGCTGGCCAGCACCCCAGGGGACTGTCCGCACGGCTGGGCGGAGTCCTGCTGTCCGTACAGAAATGTGACATTTCTCCTAAGAGCCCCTCTAACCTGCTTCAAACACTCGATTTGCTGACCTTCCCGGGCTTGGAGTGAACTGTGGAGCCTGGAAAGTAACAAGTCAAGTTCAAATCCTTCTTGTTACAAGTGGCGTCTCCACATACCCATGGTTTATGTACACAGGGTGGCCGTGCAAGCCTCTAACCTGAGAGTCTTGGATCCCTGAGGACATCACTCAGAAGATTACCCTGTCGTGGCCCCTGGTGCCCAGCTCAGCCCCTGTGAGATTCAGGCCCACTCTGCCCGACGGCCAGGCCTTCAGCTGCGGGGCCTGCTGGACACTGGAAATGTCGCCAGAAACAGACTTGACATTCTAATCTCAAACAATTTATATTTTGATATAAAAAATATATATATACATGTTAATATTTAGACCTTAAGGTTGAAGCAAGGCAAACTATCTTCCCACTAAGTACAACTTGGTCTTTTGATAAGATTAAATATTTCACTAGAACCACTAAAAATTGGGTGCCTGATTTGAAATGGGATATAAATGTAAAAGGGTCACAGAGTTTAGACTTAGTCCAGTAACAATGAATGCAAACTATCTTATTATAATTTTTTATAACTTTGCAACTCCTTAGACCATATAGTCCATGGAATTCTCTAGGCCAGAATACTGGAGTTGGTTCAGTTCAGTTCAGTTCATTTGCTCAGTCATTTCTGACTCTTTGTGACCCAATGGACTGCAGCACGCCAGGCCTCCTTATCCATCACCAACTCCTGGAGTCTACTCAAACTCATGTCCATTGAGTCGGTGATGCCATCCAGCCATATCATCCTCTGTCATCCCCTTCTCCTCCTGCCCTCAATCTTTCCCAGCATCAGGGTCTTTTCAAATGAGTTGGCTCTTTGCATCAGGTGGCCAAAGTATGCAGTTTCAGCTTCAGCATCAGTCCTTCCAATGAACACCCAGGACTGATCTCTTTTAGGATAGACTGGTTGAATCTCCTTTCAGTCCAAGGGACTCTCAAGAGTCTTCTCCAACACCACAGTTCAAAAGCATCAATTCTTTGGCTTTCAGCTTTCTTTACTGTCCAACTCACTTTCCCTTCTCCAGGGGATCTTCCCAACCCAGAGATCAAACCCAGGTCTTCCACACTGCCAGCTGAGCCACAACTGAAGACCAAGAATACTGGAGTGGGTGGCTTATCCCATCTCCAGCAGATCTTCCTGACCCAGGAATCCAACCGGGGTCTCCTGCATTGCAGGTGGATTCTTTACCAACTGAGCTATAAGGGAAGCCCTTTATTATAATTGTTTGTATTAATTTCACATTGACATGATAATCTTTGGAAAAAATGAGGGTTTGTTTTTTTGTTTGTTTGTTTCATCTGTTTCTTTTTACTTCTGTTAGGAATGGATACTAAACAACATAAAATGATCTCTGTGGGTCACATGATGCTTTTGTTGAAAGATTCTGATCTCAGGACGGCATCTAGATCTGAGGGTAAAGGGCAGGTAAATAAACCTGGGAGGATCTTGGCTGGGTGGAGACTGATGGATGCCCCCGCTCCCGCCGCCCAGAGCCTGGGAGACACACGATCTGCCGCAGAGCTTACGACCCTTCCCAGCTTGTGCTTCAGCGTTGCTCAGCTCTCAGCTGGCAGAGATGAGACCCTGAAGTCTTCTCAGGTGTTCAGAGAAGTGCACCTTTTCCGTATTCATTCTTCATTCTCCCCGTCCCCTCAGGGAGCAGTGAGGGCTGCCACACCCCTGTCTCCAAGCCTGGGCTGGCCAGGACAAGACATGAACAGGCTAAAGTCCAGGGAGACCCCACTAGGGTGGTGTATGGGGGTCTTACAGGCCAAATGCACTTACCTGGATTTTCCAAAAGCAGCTGAAGTTGGCTGGTAAATTAACTTGCTCTAAATCACTTACTGATCACATACTATCAGGTTTTAACTGAAAACTTACTAGAAATGGATCAATAAAAGTGGGATATATTATCAGTACGTTAGAAACTTCAATAGACCTAAAGCATCTTCAAAGTGTGCTTATCTTTTCATATGCCTTACCTTTTGGAAGTTTCTGAACAGAAGAGAATAAATATAAGGCTTTTCTTACACATTTTTCTATCATAAAACAATCATTGGAGGCAAGGGTTCCTTCATATCCACATGCTCCTGGACAATCACTTGGTTTTTCTTGCATGTTTTAAATAGCTGTCATCAGCATTCTCTCTGTGCTTCTGAAGATACCTTCCAGCTCCATCTCAAGGGCAAACAGCCTTAAGCCTGTCCCATGTTTATCAAAATTCACCCCCCGGGTGCAGACATATGAATAAAAAGCTCAATCAAAGGACCAACTTTTTAAGCAGGAGTAAGGATCCTATAGACTGATCTTCTGTGCCTTTTTAAAAAAAAAAAAAACTAATTGGAACACAATTCACATACCATGAAATTCACTTGTCAATATTGTACAACTCAATAGTTTTTTAGTGTATTTACAGAGTTGTGCTACCATTAGCACTGTCTAATTTTAGAAAATATTCATCACCCCAAGAAGAAACTCTGTACCCCATCCTTTTTTCCTTCTGCCCCAGCAACCTCTAATTGGCTTTGTAATCTTTATGTAAAAACAGCAGAAAGAGCGAGTTTGTGAAGTCCATCCTTGGGGATGGAGTGCAGAGGCAGCAGGCGGATCTGGCTCAAGTACCAGGTGTCATTTAGAGACTGTCTTGGTCACCCATGCTGTCACAGCAAAGCACCACGCCTGAGAGGCTTGAGCGACGGACAAGCATTTGCTCACAGCCCTGGGGTCAGAAAGCCCAGGTTCCGTGGGCCGACGGGGCCAGGCTCTGACGAGAGCTCTCTCTGGCTTGCAGGCATCCGCCGTCTCACCGTGTGCTCCGCTGAAGGACAGGGGGGAAGAGCCCTGTGCCATCTCTTCTTATACAGGCACTAATCCCATCACGGGCTGCCCACCCTCCTGACCTCATCTGACCCTACTTGCCTCCAAATACCCCATTTTCAAGCACCAAACACAACTATGTCATGGCTTCGACATACTCAAATTCCGAGGGAACATTCTGTCTCCTATATCAGGTACAGTCGGTCAGTTCAGTTGCTCAGTCGTGTCCGACTCTTTGCGCCCCCATGGACTGCACCATGCCAGGCTTCTCTGTCCATCACCAACTTCTGGAGCTTACTCAAACTCATGTCCATCAAGTCAGTGATGCCATCCAACCATCTGTCATCCCCTTTTCCTCCCACCATCAATCTTTCCCAGCATCAGGGTCTTTTCCAGTGAATCAGTTCTTTGCATCAGGTGACCAAAGTATTGGCGTTTCAGCTTCAGCATCAGTCCTTCCAATGAATATTCAGGACTGAAAATACCAGGTACAAATGACTACAATGAAGCTGCATTGGAGACCTTGGAGTTTCTCTGTGCAAGCTGCAGGCTGTTCTTTTAATAAACACGAGTTTCCGGGGCTGCTCTGATTCGACCAGGAGAGGGCAGCTGGGTGGGGTCTCCATGGGCGCCAACGAGAGGGGGGAGGCCTGAGAGCCCAAGCGGCCGCCCTGATTGAGCCACAGGGACGCGGTGGGCGGCACCCAGGGTGGCGGAGAGGCGGAAGGAAGGGGAGGACGTCTGCCTTTAGCAAACGCACGTGGAGGGCTTGGTTCTAAACACAGGGTCCTAAGTGACCCCTGCCCAGGACGCTGACTGTGGGCTGGCGACACCACACACAGGGCGCGTGTTTCACGGCTGCCACACGCCAAGCGCCACATTGCTCCAACAGGGGGCCCTATCGAAGGTGCTGGCACAGGATGAAAAACAGAGCATCATGAAAACCCAAGGGCGTTGGCATCTCATCCCCACCGTGGACTCAAAGGGTCAAGCGAAAGCCACAGAGAACTCCAGGTGTGCTGTGGAGATGGGGCCGCCAAAACATACACGCTGCCGGTGGAAATGCAGAACAGTGGGGCCACCAGGAGAGTGTTATAGAAGCATCACCGCCGCCGCCCATCCAGCTCAGGGTCTGCCCAGGAGAAGGGGAAGAGCTGGGTGGATGCTCGTAGCAGCATTGTCCGTGAGCGCCCCAAAGGGGAGAGGATGCGGAGAGTGGATGAGTGGTCTGCCCACGGCTGGCCGTGTGACGCCTGGGTGGTGGGAAGGAAAGAGCACTGACGCCCGTGGCTCTGTGCAGGGTCTTGAAAACAATTTGCTAAATGAGAAAAGACCCCAAAGACTCACAGAACAACGTCATATACATAAAAATCTAGGAATGCAAACTATAGTGCAGAAAGCTGATTAGTGCTCCATGGGGCTGGTTTTGGGGGGTCAATGGCAGTGGGCGGGAGGGAGAGTTTGGGCCGATGGAGACATTCTGTGTAGCGATGGTGGTGGTCGTAAACCGAGTGCAATTATGAACATGCATGCAACTGGGGGCTTCCCAGGAGGTGTAGATGGTAAAGAACCCCCCTGCCAACGCAGGAGACGTGAAAGACGTGGATTTGATCCCTGGGTGGGGAAGATCCTCTGGAGGAGCCCACGGCAACCCAGTCCAGTACTGTTGGGAGAATCCCACGGACAGAGGAGCCTGGTGGAGTACAGTCCATGGGGTCGCAGAGAGTCGGACATGACGGAAGAGCCTTAGCATGCACAGGCATGCATGCAACTGTATTCAATTAACATCCAAATAATGACAACACAATGTAATCTGGCATGACTAAAGTAAGCTGGAAAAAAAAAAAGTAAGTAAAGCTGAAAAAGAAGTCTCAGAGGCAAAGCAATCTGTGTTGTCACACGATAGAAATGCTGCTTCTACAGCCGTTAATTTGATTAGAAACCCCTCCAAGTGCGTGGTTTCCAACACCCCAGGATCCTGACAACGTCTGTGGCAGGCCCCCTGGAACATCCGCCCAGGACACCACCGCTGCCTGCCCAGAGCTCAGCCAGACCACGCACTGTTCATCCCTGCCCCTGGGCACAGGAACAGGACAGCGGGAAGGGTGACCATCCGGAGTAGAACCAGTCCATCCAGTCTTCTTGCGGAATGTACAGTGGGGAGTCAGTCATCAGACGGGGCTTGTGCTCGGGTCTGGAACTCAGATGAGAACACCTGGATAGAAGCACCTACAGCAAGAACCCCTGGGGACCCAAAGCCCCCAGATCCTATGCTTCTGCAACCAGTGAGCCTCCAGGGAAGCTGCGCCATCACCTGGCTGACAGCCTGCCCAGGGGACTCCTGGAGGCCAGAAGAGATGGGTGGATAGTGGCTACTCTCCAACCAGGCAAAGAGTCTCCCCAGGGGTGCCCACGTGGGTCAAAGAGAGGGCTGCTGTTCCCTCCAGGCACTGAGGCCTCTCTGGGATCCATTTGGCTCTTCCTCTTTATAAACAAACTGACTCACTGGAAAAGACCGTGATGCTGGGAAAGCTTGAAGGCGGGAGAAGAAGGGGATGGCAAGAGGATGAGATAGTTGGATGGTATCACTGATGTGATGGACATGAGTCTGAGTGAGCTCCGGGAGCTGGTGATGGACAGGGAGGCCTGGCATACTGCAGTCCATGGGGTCACAAAGAGTCAGACACAACTGAGTGACTGAACTGAACACTTGTTGTATTAGAGTGAAAAAGAAGTGCAAGGTCATGACCTCTAAAGGCATTTAAAAGTCCGTGTTCTGTGAAGGCCTCATTATTTTGCATTACTGGCCCATCTGATTGCAGACAGCTGCTACTTCCCCAGCAGCGATAGAATATCTAAGTCCATATAGGCCACCGGTGCCCAGGGCGGATGGAGCCTCCAAGGACCAAGCATGAAGGGGCGCCTGCCTTCCTCCGCAGCCCCTGCTCACCCTGAGGAGGGGATCTCTCCTCCGCAGCTTGTCAGTAGTTCCTGAGATCCCGTTCCCAGCACAGGGCTGGTCTGAAGCTTCGGTGGCTCCCAGGTACCCCTGCCTCGACTCGGGTGAGAGGTAACCATGCTTACTCACTCTTCCTGCTCCCCTCTGCAGGCCTGGGCTTCTCCCCTTTCCTACCACTCATCTCGACTGAAATGACATCCTTGGTGGTTTGCTTCATCCTCTATCTCTCTCTTGGTTTCCCATTTTACTCACCCACTTGCACACCCAATGCACTCAGAAGACAGAAAGTTCTGTTTCCTTCTCTGTTCATGTTCTGTCCCAGCGCTCTACGCAATTACGTGCTTAATACCGTCTCTTGATGCTGATGGCCAGGTCAGTGACAACAGGGCTTAACTTCCTCCCGAGAGAAGCTCGTGGACTTTGAGGGCTGGGCTTTCTACAATCAAATTATGAAATGGGGAATCAAGCTCTTTATATTTTTGGTGAACTGTAAGGTGAGTAGTTTAATGAATAGGAAGCTAATTAATGGTGAGCCGGACAAAGTTCTGTATTTCTCTTGCCACATGTTCATCTCTGGTTCAGAGGAGTTTGATTCTGCCCCGATCACATCAGTTCTATGCTCCCCTAATTGCAAATCCTGAATAACAGTTCATTTGTAAATTAGTAAGGAAACACAATGTTCCAAAAAAAAAGCAGTTTTACATTAACATTCAGTTGCTAATAAAAAGAAGCTAATTCCACCCCTGTTGACCTTTACCCTTCTCCTGAACTATCCATTTCTGATTATTGTATCACACAGCTCTTTCTTGTCTGCATCAGGAAATCTGCCTTTACGACAGAGAACTAGAGACTCAAGGTGGGTTGGCTCCAGTCGGGGCCTGGCTGAAAACAGGAAGGAAGGCAGAGCTGGGGACCACATCTGAATTCCATATGACCTGTCTGAAGACAGTCCTAGTTCTGAGGGTGATAACATCAGGGAACCTCCGAGCAGGGGCTTGAACCACGTGGGGGCCAGCACACTGTTTAACCAGGAGCCAGTTCGGAGCAGGAGTTAAGTACAGACCTCCGGGCAACAATCCGATCGCATGTTCTGAATATGTCAGGTGAAAGTTGTGTCCAGGTCCCACGTTCATCCCCCCATTCATCCTTCCTTCCATCCCTCCAAACCCTTCCTTCCTCCCTTCCATCCACCCTTCCACCCACCCGCCCACCCACCACTGATCCCACAAGTACAGCCGGCACACCTCCTGCGCACCTCCTCCGGTCCAAGGCTTGGGGACACAGCCCAGCCACATCGGAGAGGATCCATGACCCCTTGGCTCCTGGGACTCACATCCGGGGGAGAGACCCAGCCCCAGAGTGAAAGAGCCTAGAAGTTTCTGGGGTCCGTTTGCTGTGAACTGCAGGTGCCCAGGGCTCGGGAGGGAAGAACAGAGCAAGGCAGGCCATGCACAGCCCTTGATTATGCGGCCCGCCTAAAATACGCCAGGAGGAAGCCGACGCCTTCATTACCTCTCACTGCCCCCCTTTCCTTGCCCAGGGCTACGGTCAGCTGCACACCACGGATGATGGAACAACACCGGATCCTGACACCATAACCTCTGCTCCCTGTGAGGTACGCCTCTCCTGCATGGCCCCAACCCCATCATGACCAAATCCGAGGGTCCTGTCCTCAACCCCTCTGCAGCCACGTGGACGAGGGTGAGGGGAGGGTGGGGTCCGCGTGCCTGGCCACTGCATGGCCGCTGAAGGTGCCTCCCCTGTACCCCGCCACCCCACAGGGGAGCTGGGGAAATAACCTGGGATGGAGCCCTTGGCTTGAGGGGCATGGAGTGGGGGCATGAAGCCGCAGCCCTGGAGTCCAGGGCAGGAGACCACCTTGGACACCAATGAGCTGTCGATCCTTCTCTGACCCACGGCTCCCTCATCCCCAGGTCTAAGCGGGCATCCCTCCCGAGTGTATGGTGGGCCCACCACGGGTCCAGAGCTGGGACTAGGACAGGCTGAGCACAAATGGCACTCTCCACTTTCCTTCAAGAAATGCACCCTCCTCCCCATTCCACAGGGAGGAAGGCTTCTCTGAAGCTTTGCCTGAGGTCTGGCCAAAACCCTTCTTTGGGATCAGCATTGTTAAAGGTGGCGCTGATCACCTCCTTCTTTGTGCTATGCACGTTATCAAGCCAGGGCAGCATCAAGCACTTCCCACTCAGAAGGTGAGGGGACCCCCAGAGAGTCCCCCCAGAGGTCAAGAGCAGGCTTCTCCTGTGAAACCCTCTGTTTCCTGCACAGAGAGCCTTCTGCAGGGGTGTCTCCCATTTCCCCAGATCGATCTCAGGGTGAAGACTTGCATCAAACCCCCAAAACAGCCTATTGTGGATCTGGCATGCAGGGGGGAGAGGAATCAGAACCTCAGTCTCTAATTAAAACTCATCAAGGAGAAATTAAATCTCCTCTTTAATGATGCCATTTGTTGTCATGGATACTAAGGGGGAATAAACACACTAATGAAAATGTATGGGGGAACTTTACATGCGGTGAAAATAGACTTCTGAGTGGTAACTTATGCAACATTTGCACAACAACTGAATTAGAAGGGTCCCATTTTATTCTGAATATGGACACCAGTAATTTCCATGGAAACAAGGAATAAATGGTCCAGAATTTATCTTTTGAATTAAATTTATAGGACAAAAGTTTTTGTTTTGTTTTGTTTTTTTTTAATTTCTGAAACTGCCATAAAGAAGTGTGCAGTGTGATGCAAACAAACCCACGAGGTTTCTATGCTTATTTCTTCCAATGTAAGGACTCTTGAAGATGGGTTTGGGTGGGGCACAGGAATCCTGCATGTCACCAAGCCCTCGATTTACGTGTCAATTCTGAGCTTTAAATCCTCTAGCTTACCTCACTGGAGGAGCCTCAAATGGCTTCCCGAAGAATTAAGTTAATTGGGTTTGGTGTAAGGTTGGTGTCCTTCCGGCTGGAAACTTTCCCAGGCCTTCCTGGGTGCCGGTAGCCACCAGCCTCCCGGGTCACCCTGTTAGCCCAGACTTTAATTAGCTCTGGCGTCCTCTTCACGATGATAAATGCAGAGATGATAAATGGAAATGCAAATGACCGTGAAGTGGCTCAGCCATCAGCCAGAGCATCATTAATGCCTCCCCACTGTCGAATCGATCACTGTCAGGCAACGCCTGCGTGCGGCGGGGCACATGGCCGTCGGCCAGGACGCCTTCCAGGGCCCCGGCAGGCTGGGCTTCGTAGGGTTTTCCTCCCCATATGCTCTGATTCATCTTTTGCTGAATATTTGTTTGGCAACTAGAGTTCCAATATATCTCCAGCTGAGATGATAACTATTTTGGGTCAATAAGCAAATAGCTAATTTAGAGCAAAATAAATACCAATAAGAAATTATTCTCCCACCATTAAGATCTGAAAGAAAGTTAATGGAATGAATCTATCTGGCCTGTTTCAAAACTGAAAGGGTTACCTTGAAGCCGTCTAGAATGTCGGCCCAAAAGAGAAAATGGTGATCTACAAGCCCAACTTGAAGGATGTTATTTTTTTTTTTCCCCCAAGATCTTGAAGCACAAAATATTCTTCTGCTCACAGTTGCAGGGTTGTTCCCTCCAGGAAACCAGTGGGTTCACAAGGATGAGGCATCCCTTCTTTAACTAGAAACCCAGCATGATTCCTCTGTGACACACCTCACTGGCAGCCCAGCCTACCTCTCGGGACAGCTGAAGGGCACCCCTTCTATTTGCACAGGGCTGGCCTCGTCTACAACTGCAGTCATGGGGACGGGCTTTTCTTTAGCCTCTTTTAAACTGCTACAAAGACACTATGCAAGGGAACCTCAACATGGCAGGACAGTAGTGAATCCTGCCCCCGCCTCCTTTCCTGTGTGTCCCCCGGGCCCCCCAAGCCTCTCCCACCACCCTCTAACCCCATAAACGCCCCCCTCCCTCCACTCAGCCTGAGCATCTCTGCGGAGACCCAGCGTCCAGCTGGCTGGATCATGTGATGCCCAGCAAAGGGGGCCCTGAGTCCTCAGGGCCAATGTCCTGAAGAATCGCGTGATGACGCTGTCTTTGGCCCCGTGTAACCTGCAGACCTCACTCCCGCTCGAGCCAAAGTGGGCTTGAGCTTGGGCCGCAGTATCTAAGATTTGAGGCATCCGTGCCTGGGGAGGGAGGGGTGCCTGAGCTCAAGACTCACAGCATACAGTCTCATCTGCGGTGGAGATGCTCACAAGGTCCTCCGGCCTCTGCACAGATGCTCAGCGGGTTGAAGCCAGGAAGGAGACCAGGGAGCTCTCGGTTTTCTCTCCAGGTCTGCCCCCTATACCCTGTCCCCATCCTCAGAGGCAGCGCCTCCGTCACCCCAGGTCTCACTGTGGAAGCCTGAGAGCAGAGAGCAGGGCCCCCAGCTCCGGCCTCCATCCTCACGTGCTGCAGGTACGGACCGAACACGCCCGCTGTGCTCACCTCTCCCGACGGCACCCTGGTCTGCCTCGCTCTTGCTCTTTCTCAACACGCTCCCGCTTTGATCCACACGACAGCCAGGCTGGCCTTTGGGAGCCATGCCTCTGGTCAGAGTCCCCTGCGTAGAATATTTCAGCTTCTTTCCCACCGAGGACAACATCCAAACTTTCAGGCGCGCCTGCAGAGCCTCCCGGGACGCAGCGGCCCCTCCGTCGCCCTCTTCCTCCAGCCTCCCTGGCCTCTCTCCTGCCCCCTGCTCACCTGCCCGGCTCTGCCTCAGGAGGCCTCAGGGTGGTCCGTGAGTGTGCAGTGTCCTGGAGACCTCGTCCGCCCGCTCCTCCTGCCGTCCCTGCCCAACGGGGCCCGCGTGACCGCACGGCCCAGAAAAGCCTCACGGTGTGATCCGTGTGATCCAGCGGCTCGCAGGTGGCTCCTGACTTTCAGACACGCGAGGACTGAGCAGTAGTTTGAGGTCTTATGTCAGCTGCCTTCCCCGCAGCACGTAGATAATAGCAGTAGCCGCTTCTCGGGGAGCTGACAAGGACGGGCCGATACATGCAAAGGCGTGTGGCCCCTTTGGAGACTAGCAAGATAAGTGTTTAACGTGTCTCCTCTCAAACTTGATGGTCTGAGAATAAATCTCACTTATCTGCAGAAGATTTCTTAGATCCGGCGCTGACTTTATTTTCCAGAGTGTGAACCGCACCGCGTCCTCCTTCTGCAAAGGGACCAGAGCCCTCTCCCATTGTGAGATGAGGGCTTTTTCCTTTCTTTTTCTCTTTTACCCCGTCGAATGGGGAGGGTCCTGGGCTAGCCCAGTTCTGCCTGCGTGACACTGGGACAGCCTGGATGCCACCTTCGCTAGCCTGGGAGCTTCCTCTTGCCCCTTGGAGTGTTTACTCTTGGGATATTATCTCTGGCAGCCTTGTACTGTGAGAAGGCCAAGCCTAGGGAGTGGCCCGCTCTGGGCTCTGAGCGAGCACCCAGGCCGTAGCCAGAGTCAACCCCAGGCGAGTGTGGCCAAGCTGCCCTCCAGACGCCTGGCCTGGAGGCCTCCGGCCTGTCCCAGCCCCAGCAACTCCTGACTGCAGGAGCACCGATGGTCCCCCCAGGCCCCAGGAGCCCCCGGAACCCGGGAGTTTACAGCACCGAAGCCAAGAGTTTGGGGTGACCTGGTCCACGGCAGTCGGAACAGATGCCCAGCAGGGTCTTGTGGCCTCTGGGATGGCCTTCTCTCTTCCCCCTATCTCCTCCGGCGCCACCCAGCTGCTTCCCCTCTAGACGGGAGCCTCCCCCAGGACAGGGCCGACTGCCTCGTTCTCAGCACTGGGTATCCCAGCACGTGACAGGATCTCCATGAACACTTGCAGCGTAAGTGAGCGCAGAAACGCGTGCTTCTAATTAGTTTACGACACCACGTCCCCTCCCGGCCCACGGCGATGTCCGTGCTCCCTGGTACTCGGCAAGCCGGAGGGTGACTGGGAGCCTCAGCCGCTCACAGCCCCACTGGCCACCCAAGGCGCAGACCTTCCACACCCACCAGCCTCTGCTCGGCCCAGCGAGTTCTGACCCATGCATTGTGGGAATTTAACCATGATTTCAATTACTTTTAAAAGTTTGTATCAGGAGTGACGAAAACTTCACAAGGGCAACCTTGAAAGGCAAGGCAACACCATCCAGTTTGAAGTTCCATTTTTCAAATCTCAAAACTATTATTCTGCTTAACAGGTGAATAATTTATAGATGTATCAGCCTAAAGAGACAATGAAGATAAAACGTTCCCCTCCTTTTAAGCGTTACTTCCAGCCATGAACTATCTTTTAAAGGTACTGCTTTGTTATTAATAAAATTAACATCTTAACATTGCATTTTATAGCAATACTTCCTTCCGCAGTAGAAAATCATGAAAGCAACACTAAAGCCACCCACAATTTCTCTGTAAAATAAATAAAGGTAAATGATTTTCATCTGACTCTAGGTTAAATATTTTATTTTGTTAGCATGATAAAAACAGAAATATAAGAGAAGACAAAATGTTTTGTTACCTTGGTGCCTATTAAGACTTTGGCTTCCTTTCTAGAGAGCGCTAGCCAATTTCAATAACATCAGGAACATGAGGAAATAAATTAGACATTTTAATTGTGAGATTATAACATACTGATGGAAGAGCTGGGAAGGAGCCAAAACAAATTTTAATGACAAAACAATAATCTAAGCAAAGTAGAAAGCATTAGGCTCTGTGGGCTTTGGAAGAAAATAAAGAAGCAACATTAGGAACACCTCTGAATTTATCAAGCCAGTAAACTCTAGACAGCGTAAATTGTGGGTGAGGTTAACAAATATATTTGAGAAAATGCTGACTGCTTTAAGCAGTAAATCAAAAGCATAATTGGGCAAAATTTCATTGAGCCTTAATAACTGATGTTTCAGGTAACTACAAGAAAATTACATCCCTAAGGAAAATTTGGAAATTTCCTAATAGGGAGTCCATGGTGCCCGGTCATGTGTGATCATCAGCAAAGATTCATGGTGTTTTAAAACATATTAGTAGAGTCATATCCTGTAGATGAGTCAGTCCTGGATGGATGAAAGAATTTCACTTGTTAGGTTTTCCAAACAATAAGTCTATTCTCAATATACTTGGCAGCTTGGCAGCAGGGAGAAACTGGTAGAGGTTTTTTATTTTTTTTTTAATTAATTTATTAATTTAGCGTGGATCTAGAGCTTTGTTAGGTAGATGACAGTTAACATTAGCAGAGAGGGAAAAAAAATCTCAGATCCCTCCTGTTACTACTTCAGGAGGCAAACCTTGTGTCTGTTAGGGTAAACAGCAGGTTCTCACTAGTTATTAATTTTACACATAGAAGTGTATGTAAGCGTCAATCCCTGTCTCCCAGTTCATCCCGCCGCCCTCCCCTCCTTGGTGTTCATACTTTTGTTCTCTACATCTGTATCTCTGTTTCTGTTTTGCAAATAAGATCATTTATTGATTCTGTTAGAACCTGACTAGTCCTTGAATGCCTCCTTTGTAAAACACATGACCACGTGTCTTCAGATCTGACCGAACACAGGCAGAGCAGGTGATCACCCGCCTCGCTTCTGCTGCCCGAGTGAGCACAGGCCTCCCCCAGGGGTCTGATACAGAACAGCGCCCCCGACTGCAGAGACCACGGCAGAGAGAGGAGAGAGGCGGGCTGGTCTAGGGAATGCTCACCCGACCTAACAGCTTTCACAGCAACTTTCTTCAAGTGTGGTTTACATACTATAAAATTCACACACACAAAGAGCGCAACTGGATGGCTTTGATTGTCTCCTGGGAAGTTACTCCCATCAAAACGCACAACACTTCAGTCTCTCCAGGAAGTGCTCTCTGGTCTCCTCCCAACCAAGAGACCCCTCATCAGGCCGTCGTTGGTCGGCTTTCTCTCCATGCGGATTTATTTTGCCTGTTGTTGGATTTCTTGTGAATGAAATTACACCATATTTAGTACCTTGCATGAGATCAGTAAGTCATTTGTTTTTATAGCTGAATATTCAGAAAACTAAGAGATGGCATCCAGTCCCATCACTTCATGACAAATAAATGGGGGAAAAATGGAAACAGTGGCAGATTTTATGTTCTTGGGTTCCAGAATCACTGCAGACAGTGACTGTGGCCATGAAATTAAAAGACACTTGCTCCTTGGAATAAAAGCTATGACCAACCTAGGCAGCATATTAAAAAGCAGAGTCATCAATTTCCCGACAAAGGTCCATCTAGTCAAAGCTGTGGTTTTTCCAGTGGTCATGTACAAATGTGAGAGCTGGACCATAAAAAAAAGCTGACCACCAAAGAACTGATTCTTTAAAATTGTGGTGCTGAAGAAAACTCTTGAGAGTCCCTTGGACTGCAAGGAGATCAAACCCATCAGTCCTAAAAGAAATCAGTCCTGAATATTCACTGGAAGGACAGATGCTGAAGCTGAAGCTCCAACACTTTGGCCACCTGATGTGAAAAGCCAACTCACTGTAAAAGAACTTGATGCTTGGAAAGATTGAGGGCAGGAGGAGAAGGGGGTGACAGAGGATGAGATAGTTGGATGGCATCACCAACTCAATGGACATGAGTCTGAGCAAACTTGAGGAGATAGAAAGGGACAGGGAAGCCTGGCGTGCTGCGGTCCATGGGGTTGCAAAGAGCTGGACACGACTGAGGGACTGAAAAACAACAAGTTGTTCCACGGTGTGAGTGCTCTGTCGTGGGTTTATCTGTCCATCGACTGATAGACCAGTGCGTTATAGCCACTCTGGGGCTCCTCTGAGTACAGTTGCTGTGAATATTCTTATACACATCATTTTTTTGGACAAAACTTTTCATTCCACTGAGTAGTTAGTTGAGAGTGGGTCCTATACTAAATACATGTTTAATTTTATACTTCACAAACGATCATACCATTTTACACTCCCACCAGCAGAGTAAAAGGGTTCCACCTGCTCTACCCTCTTGAACATTTCACACTGTTAATCTGTTACATTTTAGTGAGATTTGGGATCATTTTGAATTTAACCTGCATACACCTGATAACTCAGAATGGGAAGAATCTTTCATTTGCTGATCATCATCACATATTTTCTTTTAAGCAATATCTATTCAAATAGCTTGCTCATTCTTTAATTAGAATGTTTGTCCTGTTACAAGAAGTTTTTTGTACAGCACAGTATTATTGACCTGAGATCCCAGGACTCATTTGCTTTACAACTGGAAGTTTGTACCTTTTGACCCCCTTCATCCATTTTTGCCTGCCTCCTACCCCCTACCTCTGACAACCACCAATCTCTTCTCTGTATCTACAAGTTTTTTTTGTTTGTCTTGTCTGTTTTTCAGATCTGCATATAAATGAAATAATACGGTATTTGTCTTTGAGGAGTGATTTTTCATCATTGCTTTTGTTTGTCTACATATATGTGTATATGTATGTATATACCTCTGTATTCCACAAATACGGGAGACCTGGGTTCGATCCCTGGGTTGGGAAGATCACCCAGAGAAGGGAAAGGCTACTCACTCCAGTATTCTGACCTGGAGAACTCCATGGACTGTGTAGTCCGTGGGGTTGCAAAGAGTCGGACACAACTGAGTGACTTTAAATTCAAAGTCCACAAATATATACATATGTTTGTGTGGATATATGTATATGGTTACATATATTTGTGAAATATATGCATATATATGAATATACATATTCACATAGGGACAGACTTGTATCCAGATTTTACCAGTGTATAAACACTCTGGATACAGGTTTTGGTTCATAATTATATACTGTGGCTCTTTACTCCCAGTCTGTGACTTGCTTCTTCATGCCCTTGATGTTGTCCTTTGAAGAGCATCACATTTTTAAGCTGACAAAATCTAGTTGATCATTTTGATAAAAAGAAAAAAAAAACTAAGATCATGGCATTTGGCCCCATCACTTCATGGCAAATAGATGGGGAAACAATGGAAACAATGAGAGATTTTATTTTCTTGGGCTCCAAAATCACTGCTGATGTTGCCTGCAGCCATGAAGTGAAAAGACGCTTGCTTCTTGAAGGCAAAGCTATGACAAACCTAGACAGCATATTAAAAAGCAGAGACATTACTTTGCCAACAAAGGTCTGTCTAATCAAACTATGGTTTTTCCAGTAGTCATGTATGGATGTTAGAGTTGGACTATAAAGAAAGCTTAGAACTGCCATGTGACCCAGCAATCCCACTCCTGGGCATACACACCGAGGAAACCAGATCTGAAAGAGACACGTGCACCCCAATGTTCATCGCAGCACTGTTTACAATAGCCAGGACATGGAAGCAACCTAGATGCCCATCAGCAGACGAATGGATAAAAAAGCTATGGTACATATACACCATGGAATATTACCCAGCCACTAAAAGGAATTCATTTGAATCAGTTCTAATGAGATGGATGAAACTGGAGCCCATCATACACAGTGAAGTAAGCCAGAAAGATAAAGACCAATACAGTATACTAACGCATATATATGGAATTTAGAAAGATGGTAACTATAACCCTATATGCAAAACAGAAAAAGAGACACAGATGTACAGAACAGACTTTTGGACTCTATGGGAGAAGGTGAGGGTGGGATGTTTCGAGAGAACAGCATCGAAACATCTATAATTATCTAGGGTGAAACAGATCACCAGCCCAGGCTGGATGCATGAGACAAGTGCTTGGGGCTGGTGCAATGGGAAGACCCAGAGGAATCGGGTGGAGAGGGAGGTGGGAGGGGGGATCGGGATGGGGAATACATGTAAATCCATGGCTGATTCATGTCAATGTATGACAAAAACCACTACAATATTGTAAAGTAATTAGACTCCAACTAATAAAAATAAATGGAAAAATAAATAAATAAATAAAAATGTAAAACAAAACAGAAGAATGCTGAGTGCCGAAAAATTGATGTTGTTGAACCATGGTGTTGGGGAAGATTCTTGAGAGTCCCTTGGACTGCAAGGAGATCAAACCAGTCCATCCTAAAGGAAATCGGTCCTGAATATTTATTGGAAGGACTGATGTTGAAGCTAATACTTTGGCCACCTGATGCAAAGAGCTGACTCATTGCAAAAGACCCTGATGCTGGGAAAGATTGAAGGCAGGAGGAGAAGGGGATGACAGAGAATGAGATGGTTGGATGGCATCACTGACTCAATGGACAAGGGTTTGAGCAAGCTTCGGGAGATGGTGGAGGACAGGGAAGCCTGGCGTCGCAAAGAGTTGGACATGACTAAGCAACTGAACAATAACAAATGAACCTTTGGAATTAAGACAAATGTTTTGTGGCTTGCAAGAAGTAATGAGTTTGTATTATCTAATCCAAGGCTGCAACAAGAGAAAATTAAGTAAAAATGTAACAATTAGCTGATTTATTCCAGGTAGATAACTGATTCAGGTCATTTTGTTCTTATAGTTAAATTACTTGGTTTGATACAATCAAGTTGACTCTTCTAGACTAAATCTTGACTAAATAGCAAGATACTTACTAAATCTCCACTGTACCTGCTATCATGTAGACATAGATTGAGATGTAATCTTTGAGAAAATAATTACAGTTTCAACATTATTTTCTCCACTCCTTTTATTAAGGCACTATTAGTCACAAATTTGTATGCGTTATTAGGCAAATTATTTTTGTGGATTTAAGAACCTCTCAGTACGGAACTTGGAAGTTGCCAATCCAGCCTGTCAACAAGGAAAATGCTGGACAGACTGAACAATGAGCAGTTCTTCTTGAGTCTGTAAGGGGGAGGATGGCTCAGGGGGAGATGCTGCCATCAAGGTTGGAGAGATAGATGATACAGAGAGTCAAGACTTTCTTGGAGAAGACGCACAAGCAGAGACCTTCCTCGGGACTGATGCCAAGGTAGGAGAACCTGGACTGCAAATGAAGAACTGCTGGGGGCCCAATGCAGATAACTCGTGGAGGTAAAAAGTCCGAGAACTGAAGATATTCTGGAGAAGACTCACCATTCTAGAAACCATTAACAACATTTGTGATTTATGGGAAGAGGTCAAAATATCAGCATTAATAGGCATTTGGAAGATGTTGATTCTAATCCCCACGCATGACTTTGTAGGTGTCAAGACTTCAGAAGAGGAAGTAAGCACAGATGGTGGAAATAGTGAGGGAACTAGAATTTTAAGTGGAGCCTGAAGGTGTGACTCAGCTGCTGTGATCTCATCATGAAACTTGAATACATGAGGAATGGCTTCTTATGGATGAACAGGGAAGGTGACTCCTTGAGATGGAATCTGCTAGTGAAGATGTAAAAATTGTTGATAGTATAACAAAGAATTCAAAATATTATATAAACTTTGTTGATAAACCAGCAGCAGGGCTTGAGAGGATTGACTTCAATTTTGCAAGATCTACTGTGGGCAAAATGCTATCAAATAACATTGACATGCTACAGAGAAATTGTTCGTAAAAGGAAGAGTCAATCAATGGGACAAGCTGTATTATTGTGTTACTTTAAGATGCAGCCACCCCAGCCTTTAGCAACCACCATCCTGATCAGCCTGTAGCCATCAACACCGAAACAAAACCTTCACCAGCAAAAAGATTACGACTTGCTGAAGGCGAAGAGGATGGTTAATATTTTTTTTGTGATAAAGTATTTTTAATTAAGGTATATATCTTGTTTATTAGACATAATTCTATGGTACACTTAGTAGACTACAGTATAGTGTAAACATAACTTCTATGTGTGGGGAACCAAAACATTTGTGAGACTTGCCTTATTATAATGTTTACTTTACTGCAGTGGTCTGAAACAAAAGCCAAAATATCTCTGAGATATGCTTGTAAATAGAGGGAGAAAAATGTACCATGCTAAGGCTAATCAAAAGAAAGTAGCAGTGGCTATATTGATTTAAGGCAAAAGAAACCTCAAAGCAAAAAATATATCAGGGATAAGGAAGGGCATTGCATAATGAGAAAGAGGTTTATTCTTCAAGAAAATATAAAAATCCTTAACATATATACGTCTAAAACAAAGCCTAAAACTACCTGAGACAAAAGCTAACAGCACCGCAAGGAGAAAGAGATGAGTCCACTTCATACCTGGAGACTTCAGCATCCTTCCATCACAGATGGGCAGATTTCACAGGCAGAAAATCAGTAAGGATATAGTTGAACTCAACAATGCCATCAATCAACTGGATATAATCGACATCTATAGACTACTTCATCCAATAACGTCACATTCTCAAGCTCACATGGAACATTCATCAGATAGATCACACTAGGCCATAAAACATGTCTTTAAAAATGTAAAAGACCACATTAGAATTGAACTAAAAATAAATAACAGAAAGACAACTGGAAAACCCCCAAATATTAATACACAAATATTAAACAATATACTTCTAATTAACACACAACTGGAAGAAAAATCTCAAAAGTACGAAATAGTTTTAGCTAAATGAAGTATGCCCATGGGTGCTTAGTCACTTCATCATGTCTGACTCTTTGTGACCCTATGGACTGTAAGCCGCTGGGATCCGCTGTCCATGGGATTCTCCAGGCAAGAGTACTGGAGTGGGCAGCCATGCCCTCCTCCAGGGGACCTTCCTGATCCAGGAACTGGACCCGAGTTTCCTGCAGCTCCTGCATCACAAGCGGGTTATTTACTGCTGAGCCATCAGGGAAACCCAAAAAGTATTTTTAGCTAAATGAAAATGAAAACAGAATTTAATAAAATGTGTGGAATGTGGTGAAAGCAGTGCTTAGAGAAAAATATGTAACATTGATTCATATATTAAAATGAAAAAAGAGCCCAAATCAGTAATCTAAATTTCCATCTTAGGAAAGAGAAAGGAAAGCAAATTAAACCCAACGTTAGCAAAAGAAAATAAGTAATAAGAATTAGAGCAGAAATCAATAAAACTTAAAATAGAAAACCAATAGATAAAATCACAAGCCAAATCTATATAACAAAAAAGCCAAACAAACTAGTTCTTTGAAAGATCAATAAAAGCAATAGAACTCTAGTCAGGATAACCAAGGAAAAAAGAGGAGGCAAATTGCTAATATCAGAAAGAAATGAGAAAACATAGCTACAGATCCAATGGATATTAAAGAGATAATAAAGGAATACTATGCACCACTTTGGGCTTCCTTGATATCTCAGTTGGTAAAGAATCCTCCTGCAATGCAAGAGACCCCAGCTGGATTCCTGGGGTGGGAAGATTCACTGGAGAAGGGATAGGCTACCCACTCCAGTATTCTTGGCCTCCCCTTGTGGCTCAGCTGATACAGAATCTGCCTGCAATGCGGGAGACCTGGGTTCAGTCCCTGGGTTGGGAAGATCCCCTAGAGAAGGGAAAGGCTACCCACTCCAGTATTCTGGCCTGGAGAATTCCATGGATTGTATCGTCCATGGGGTCGCAAAGAGTCGGACACAACTGAGCAACTTTTTAAAAAAAGAACCACTTCATGGTCACAAATTTGATAACCCAGATTAAATGAACCAATTTTTTCAAAGACTCAATCTGCCAAAACTCACAAGAAATATAAATAGGCCCATAATCTCTTTTAAAATGATTAAATAATTAATAACCTTCCAAAATAGAAACTGCCAGATCCAGATGTGTCCAGTAAAAAAACTTACCAATTCTCTACAATCTCTGCCAGATGATAGAAGCAGAGGAAATGTTTCCTGACTGATTCTATGAGATCAGCATTAGAGTAATATCAAATCAGAGAAACATATTACAAGAAAACCCCAGGCCAATATCTCCCATGAGCTTAAATGCAAAAAATTCTCAATAAAACAGTACCAATGTAAATCCAACAATGTATATAAAAAATTAACACCTCAATCAAGTGGAATTTATCTGTTATGCAAGGCTGCTTCAATGCTCAAAAATCAGTTACTGTAATACCTCACTTTCAGTTCAGTTCATTCACTCAGTCATGTCCAACTCTTCATGACCCCACAGACTGCAGCACACCAGGCCTCCCTGTCCATCACCAACTCCTGGAACTTGCACAAACTCATGTCCATCGAGTCAGTGATGCCACCCTGCCATCTCATCCTCTGTTGTCCCCTTCTCCTCCTGCTTTCAATCTTTCCCAGCATCAATCCTTCCAGTGAATATTATGGACTGATTTCCTTTAGGATTGATTGGTTTGATCTTGCTGTCCTGGGACTCTCAAGAGTCTTCTCCAACACCACAGTTCAAAAGCATCAATTCTTCAGTGCTCAGTTTTCTTTGTGGTCCAACTCTCACATCCATACATGATGACTGGAAAAATCATGTACCTTTGTCAGCAAAGTAATGTCTCTGCTTTTTAGTTTGATGTCTAGGTTGATCATACCTTTTCTTCCAAGGAGCAAGCGTTTTTTAATTTCATGACTGCTGTCACCATCTGCAGTGATTTTGGAGCCCAAGAAAATAAAGTCTGTCACTGTTTCCATTGTTTCTCCATCTATTTGCCATGAAGTGATGAGACTGGATGCCACAATTTTTGTTTTTTGAATGTTGAGTTTTAAGCCAACTTTTTCACTCTCCTCTTTCAGTTTCATCAAAAGGCTCTTTAGTTCCTGTTCACTTTCTGCCACAAGGGTGGTGTCATCTGTGTATTTGAGGTTATTGATATTTTTCCCGACAATCTTGATTCCAGCTTGTGCTTCATCCAGCATGGCATTTCCTGTGATGTAATCTGCATAGAAGTTAAATAAGCAGAGTGACAACACACAGCATTGATTGTACTCCTTTCCCAATTTGGAACCAGTCTGTTGTTCCATGTCCAGTTCTAACTGTTGCTTCTTGGCCTGCATACAGGTTTCTCAAGAGGCAGGTAAGGTGGTCTGGTATTCCCATCTCTTTAAGAATTTTCCACAGTTTGGTATGATCCACACAGTCAAAGGCTTTAGTGTAGTCAATGAAGCAGAAGTAGATTTTTTTTTTTGAGTTCTCTTGATTTTTTCTATGATCCAACAGTTGTTGACACTTTGATCTCTGGTCTCTGCCTTTTCTAAATCCAGTTTGAACATCTGGAAGTTCTTGGTTCACATATTGTTGAAGCCTAGCTTGGAGAATTTTGACCATTACTTTGCTAGCGTGTGAAATGAATGCAATTGTGGACGTCACATTAACAGGCTAAACAAAAATCACATGATGAGACCGATAAATGGACGAAAATCATTTGACAAAACCCAACAAGTCAATTCATGATAAACATTCTCAGTAAACTAGAGATAGAGGGGGGACTTCCTCCACTTCATAAAAAATATCTACAAGAAGCCCTGTGATTCACATTGTACTTAAGGGTGAGAAATTCAAGGCTTTCTCATCAGTAATATATGCAGATACATCATGAGACACGCCGGGCTGGAAGAAGCACAAGCTGGAGTCAAGACTGCCGGGAGAAATATCAATAACCTCAGATATGCAGATGACACCACCCTCATGGCAGAAAGTGAAGAGGAACTAAAGACCCTCTTGATGAAAGTGAAAGAGGAGAGTGAAAAAGTTGGCTTAAAGCTTAACATTCAGAAAACTAAGATCATGGCATCTGGTCCCATTACCTCATGGGAAATAGACGGGGAGACAGTGGAAACAGTGGCAGACTTAATTTTTGGGGGCTCCAAAATCACTGCAGATGATGATTGCAGCCATGAAATTAAAAGACGCTTACTCCTTGGAAGGAAAGCTATGACCAACCTAGATAGCATATTAAAAAGCAGAGACATTACTTTGCCAACAAACGTCCATCTAGTCAAGGCTATGGTTTTTCCAGTGGTCGTGTATGGAAGTGAGAGTTGGACTGTGAAGAAAGCTAAGCACCGAAAAATTGATGCTTTTGAACTGTGGTGTTGGAGAAGACTCTTGAGAGTCCCTTGGACTGCAAGGAGATCCAACCAGGCCATCCTAAAGGAGATCAGTCCTGGGTGTTCATTGGAAGGACTGATGCTGAAGCTGAAACTCCAATACTTTGGCCACTCATGCGAAGAGCTGACTCATTGGAAAAGACCCTGATGCTGGGAGGATTGAGGGGCAGGAGAAGGGGACGACAGAGGATGAGATGGCTGGATGGCATCACCAACTCAATGGGCATGAGTTTGAGTAAACTCCGGGAGTTGGTGATGGACAGGGAGGCCTGGGGTGCTGCAGTCCATGGGGTCGCAAAGAGTCGGACACGACTGAGCGACTGAACTGAACTGACATTAGTAATATGGCAAGGATGTCCTTTGTATCCACTCCTTCCAACCTCATGGAAGTACCTAGGCATGCACTAAGACAAGAAAAGAAAAGGAGAAAAAAGAAACATACAGGCTAGGAAGAAAAAAATAAAATTGACCTTGATCACAGATGACTATGTGTGTCTTATAGACTATGCTAGTCTATACAGATAATCTGAAATTCTACCCAAACCTCTTGGAACTAGCAGTCCATTACAGCAATTTTCCAAATAGAAGGTTAATGTGAAAACTCCATTGTTTTTCATTATGCCAGAAATAAAAAGGTGGAATTTGAAATTAAAAAATATTTTAGTAACATTACATAAGCACTCCCTGAAAATGAAACAACTTCATATAAACCAAGCAAAATATGTTAGATCTACGTGAGGGAAATCACTAATTCTGATGAATGAAATCAAAGAAATAAATAAATGCAATATTCCTGCTTGCAGATAGGAAGACTCAGTACTGTCAAGACATCCGTTTTTCCCAAGTTGATCAAGAGATTCGTGTAATACCAGTCAAAATCCTAGCAAGTAATTTTGGTGGATACCAAAAAACCTTATTCTAATAGTTTATTTGGAGAGGCAAAAAAAAAAGAAAAGAAAGGGAAGAAGAATAGCCAACACAATACTGAAGGAGGAGAATAAAGTTGTAGGGCTTACACTGCTCGATTTCAAGACTTAATATAAAGCTATAAAAATCAACATAAAGTGGTATTAGAGAAAGAATAGAGAAATAGATCGATGGGACATCACAGAGAGCCCCCCAAAAGACCTACATACATACAGTCAACGGATTTTTGATAAAAGAACAAAGGCAATATAATGGAGAAAAGATGTTCTTTTCAACAAATGGCACTGGAAGAGGTCAACATCAACAGGCAGAAAACTGAATCTAGACACAGACTATGAACCCTTCTCCAAAATTAACTCAAAGTAGATCACAGACCTAAATGTAAAACCTGAAACTATAAACTCCTAAAGTATAACACAGGAGAAAACCTAGATGACACTGGGTATGGAGATGAATCCTCAGATTCACCACGGGCACAGTTCATGAAAAAGGGAATTGAGTGGCTGGACTCGGCTCAGATCAAACAATTCTGCTCCACGAAAGATGATGTCAAAAGAGGGAAAAGACAAGCCACAGACAGACAGGCAACGTCTGCCAAGGACAAAGACACGTCGGAAGCAGGATCGCTAGCCAATGTACACAAAGAACTCTCTGGAATTCAACGATAAGAAAACAACTCAATTAAAAGAAAAAATCGCCGGTGATTTTAACAGACACCTCTTCAAAAAAGATACACAGATGGCAGCTAAGCGTATGGAAAAGATGCTCCACCTCCTATGTCATCAGGAAATGCAAGCTAACACGAGACACCACCACCGATTCGAGTAGCCGAAATCCGGAACACCGACAGCGGCAGATTCAGGTGGGACGTGGGGTGACGCAAGCTCTCAGACTGCTGGAAATGCAAAACGGTGCCTCCGTTTTGAAAGACAGATGGTAGTTTCTTACGAAATTCGATATAACCTCTTGGAGTACCCAAGCATTCTTTCAGGCTTTCTGCAACCTCTGGTCCACGATGGCATTTGGGTGTGGGGGGTGGGAAAACGACCTCCTGGGGGCAGGAATGGACCGGATACAGTGCCAGGTCAGACCCCTGTGGTGACGCGTCTGGTCCAGAGAACAGACTGATGACCGCTGAGACACAGATGTGCTGGCTGGCATTTGGAGCAAGACGCTGGCATTCTTCTCCAGAGGCAACCGTACGACCATTTCCTTTTCTGTCCAAAAGGTTGTGCCCCCTCGTGCCACCCCCAACTCATCTGCTCTCCACTGCACCCCATGGCCCTGCGCAGGGCCACCCTGTCCCGTGGGAACATCACAGGCGCCCCAGAGCTCTGCCAAAGACCCGCTGGCCACCGCTTCTTCCTGCTCCAACACTGAGCCGGGCCCGGACGCCCAGGGCTGCTCCAAATGTCTCTGTGTCTGTCTCGCTCTCTCCTCTCCCTTCTTCCAGGGAAGCTCAGGCCGCTTCTTCTCTGGAGATATGTCCTCTACGTCATGGCCCTCTGGTCCTGGGCTGAGCTCTGGAAACACATGGGACTCTTCTCTCCATGGTGGAGGCAGGCTCTCAGCTGGGCCCTCCTGGCCCGGCTTTGTCATCCTGGGTAAATGGCTTCAACATGCAAAAAAGTGTCACCTCGGTGCTGAGGACAAGCCTGACCTAGTGTAAGGACACGACTGACCATGGTCACCTGGGAGCTGCCCAGGGCTGGTGGAACCCTCCAGTTCAGTTCAGTCGCTCAGTCGTGTCCGACTCTTTGCGACCCCGTGGACTGCAGCACGCCAGGCCTCCCTGTCCATCACCAACTCCCGGAGTTTACCCAAACTCATCTCCATTGAGTCAGTGATGCCATCCAACCATCTCATCCTCTGTCATCCCCTTCTCCTCCCGCCTTCAATCTTTCACAGCATCAGGGTCTTTTCCAACGAGTCAGCTCTTCGCACCAAGTGGCCAAAGGATTGGAGTTTCAGCTTCAACATCAGTCCTTCCAGTGAATAGGAACCCTCCAGACCAATATCCAATTCAGGAGGCCCACACCTGCCGCTCCCTCGCACTAACTACTCACCCTCCCTCCTTCTGCCTATGCCATGCACACCCGTGTCCTGTCCACCGCTTGATTAGACTAAACCACACAGGCGTGCGGAAGCTGACATCTCTTAGTGGAATAGGGTTATAAATAAGAGCAGCGCTGGCTATTGTTGCCGAACTGCTTTTTGGGCTCCCGTCACTCACATGGCTTTCCAGGTGGCGCGGTGATAAAAATCCACCTGCCCATGCAGGAGATGCAGGAGACGCGGGTTTGATCCCTGGGTCGGGAAGATCCTTGGATCAGGAGGAGGAAATGGCAACCCTCTCCAGTATTCTCATCTGGAAAATCCCACGGACAGAGGAGCTTGGAGGGTTACAGTCCATGGGGTCACAAAGAATCGGACACGACTGAGTACACACACACACACACACACACACACACACCCTGATAGCAGGCTGGTTGTGAGTTTCACCCACCTGATTGTCCACCTTTTCCTTGGAGAAGCTGAGCTCCCTGGAGAAGATCTGTTTGACGCCAAGTCTGTTAACAATTACCACCTCTGAGTGGCAAAATTATGGGTGGTACCCACTTTTTAGAAATATGCTCCTTGATTTTCTTGATCTGTTGGGTTGAGCACATACTACTTTTATAATCAGAAAAGTACAAATTCAGTTTCGTTTTGAAAAAAACTAAATAAGGAAACCAAACATGTGAGATAAAACTATGATTTCTTCGGTGGTTTATACTGGGCCTGTAAAATTCTAGTTGGATGGCATCACCGACATGATGGACATGAGTGTGAGTAAGCTCCAGGAGTTGGTGATGGACAGGGAAGCCTGGCGTGCTGCAGTCCATGGAGTGGACTGAGCGACTGAACTGACTGTAAGATTCTAAACTACATTCATACAGGGAAAGCATCATAAAAGTCACAAGAATTATTATGACTTTTTAAAAGCACATGTGCTCACACTTTAAAAAATTACAGCGGGTCTGTGTGTTTACATGTGAGTTTCCAGAGGTGACCAAACTTTGTATGTAACTTTACTTAACATCAAAGATGATGCAGCTCATTTAGAAGAGTGGATCAGCACCACTGCTTTTATTTCCCCCTTCACAGAATGTTGACCCCTATTACCGTGACAGGAAGACAACCAGCTAAACTTATAGGCCCTTTCTCTGCTCATCAAGCCTCTCATTAACAATTAATTGGACCAGAAGTTCATAGGCCATTATTGCAGTGTCAGTGAGATGCCCACGCGGCTGGGCGGCTGAAACGGAATGACCTGCTCGGGTGATAAATAATTTCCAGCGGAGACTCGCCTTACCTCACAGAGGTCACAGTCCTGGCCATGGCAGGTGACACCAGCTGCCCCTTGGACAAGAGCAGACGAGTCTCTCTTATCAGACAAGCTAATTTAAGCTCGAAACCTAAAACGTGTGAAACACCATCTCGGGGCAAACAAGAGATGCGGTCGTTGTGTCTAGAGACCGACACGTGCTCCTGAGTGTCTCACGACAAAGAAAGGAGTCCAGGGTCTGGCTGGACTCAGGCCATCCCCGGTGGTGAGAGGGTATTTCAGGCTCCCCAAGCCTCCCTGCCTGTGTCACCCCCAAGGACACGGGACCCTCTGACAGCGGGACTGAAATGGATTGAGACGCCTTCCTAGTTTAACCCATTTATTCACGTCACTTCTGCAGGAAGGAAGCAAGTCTCACTTAGGACTGGAGTCTGAAACGTCTGAGTGTCTCAGACACTGTCATTCCACACCAAGCTCATTACAGACTCGAATGGGCTGTGCTGTCCCCGGCCGCCTGGGAGGTGTCTCAGCTATAAACTAAGACAGAACCAACAAAATGTCAAGTTAACTGAAGTAGGGGAAGATCTGACTATCAAAAAGTTCTGAAAAAGAACATGAAATGCAGGTTATGGTTGGTGCTGGGCACTGTGCCTGTCTTCTCTTTCAGAAGCCTCCCCGAAAGAAGGAAATAGTTCCTTTCAATGTCATTATATTCTCCAGCAGACCCTGCCAAAGGGTAGATAATTCCACGCAAACCAACTGAAATGGATCAGCGTGGAACTGAGTTCAGGGCAGGCAGTAAGTCACCGCAGGCCAGCGGAATTCCTCATGAAACGGTGGAGTCGGCCCCTCTGGCATTTTCATATGTGGGCTGCACCCCACAGAATGGCGTTTTCTGTCTGAGAGGCTACGAGCCAGCTCAGGATGCCCTTGGGAGGTGATCTCACCTCTCCCCCCGACCAACAACCTGTCCTCCTAGGAAGGGGTCATGTCTGTTCTCACCGAGAACCGAGAGGATTGGTCTCTTCTTGTCCTTATCCCTTAGCGGAGACCATGCTCCTGGCTACATGCCAGCCCACTGGTCCCTGGGGAGAGGCTGGGACTTCCACCCCCAGGGGCCCAGCTCCCTCTTTCACCAGGGTTATACCCAAATGTAGCGGGGTTCCAGCTGGAGCTTGGGGGGAACTGAGGATTGAGGCTGGGAGAGGGAGTCTTGGTCACACCCTAGAGATGGCAGAAGGAGCATGTCCCACTTTCTTGAAGCCTGGGAGGGTCACATCATGCTTCCCCAAACCATGGAAAGGGAGGGTCGGGCACACCACTGCTCCCATCCACTGGTGATGGCCTGACGGCTCCACAGGCCACGTGTCCCCCAGATACCAGGTCAGACAGGACTCCGGGTGTGCCTGTGGGCGTGTTTCTAGGTGTGATTACCATTTGACTTGGTGGACTGAGCAAAACAGATGGTCCTAGGGTGGGTGGACTCCTCCAGTGAGGGTCTGAACAGGGATAAGGCAGAGAAAGGGTGGAGTCCTGCTCTCCGCCAGTCTGCTGGGCTGGGACGCCAGATTTCTCCTGCCCTCGGGCACACACTCTCACCGACTAGACTGGAACTGCCACGCCAGCGCTCCTGAGGCTCCAGGCCATCTCAGTCTTCATCATCACAGGAGCCGGTTCCCTAGAGTAAGCCTGTTGCTGCAGCTTCTAAACGCTTCAGTCGTGTCCAACACTGTGCGACCCCATAGACAGCAGCCCACCAGGCTCCCCTGTCCCTGGGATTCTCCAGGCGAGAACACTGGAGTGGGTTGCCAGTTCCTACTCCAATGCATGAAATTGAAAAGTGAAAGTGAAGTCGCTCAGTCGTGTCCAACTCCTAGCAACCCCACGGACTGCAGCCTACCAGGCTCCTCCGTCCATGGGATGTTCCTGGCGAGAGTACTGGAGTGGGGTTGCCATCACCTTCTCCAAGAATAAGCCTACCTGTCCATCTATGTTTTTATCCGTTTTCTGCCATCTGCAATACAGGAGACCCAGGTTCGTTCCCTGGGTCAACAAGATCTCCTGGAGAAGGGAAGGGCTACCCGCTCAAGTATTCTTGCCTGGAGAACTCTATGGACAGAAGAGCCTGGCGGGCTACAGTCCGTGGGGTCACAAAGAGTTGGACATGACTTACTGACTTAGATAGGTACATCTATCAATGTACCTATCTATCCATCTACCTACCTACTTATCCACCCATCATCCATGTATGTATCTCCTGTCCGTGGTGCTTCTCTGCAGCCCTGACCGATGCCCCTCTCTGCCCCTGCCCGCACCCCAGCCTCATGGCTCTGTGTCCTTTTGAAGGACATCTGTCCCCTTCGCTTGTGTCCAGACAGAGTGGAAGCCTCCAAATGGTACCCGTATTTGTGAATGGAATTCAGTTTCAGCAGAGGGAAGTCACCGGGGCCTGTGCCCAGACAGGAGGAGCGCTCTCTGATCAGGAGGCGAGTTGGACCAGCCGTAACGCTGCCGGGAAGGTGGAAGCAGCTGTCTGTGGAAGCAAAGGCCGGGGGCTCCCGCTCTGCCCTGTGTCCAGGAACTCTAAGCGAGTGGAGATCGTGGGCTCAGCGTGCACAAAGGCGGCGATGCCCGAGGCTCCAGGACTCAGGGTTGGCTCAGCCCGACGCCTCGGTTGGTGTCGGCTCCTCCACCCCCTTGGCAGAGACCAGGGTCACCCAGGACAGCCGAGAGCTTTAGGAGGAGCCTGGGCACCTCAGCATTGGCATGGAGAGCGCCGAGAGCCCTGAGAGCGTGAAGAAGAGCTGCAGTGGGAAAGCGTGAGCGAGGCGCCAGCTCACTGTTAGAGGTTTTCATTATGTTAGATGGAGGAGGAAATGGCACCCACTCCAGTACCCCTGCCTGGAAAATCCCAGGCACAGAGGAGCCTGGTAGGCCACAGTCCATGAGGTCGCAAAGAGTCAGACGCCGCCGAGCGACTTCAGTTTTGTGTTAGGATGACAGCAAGAGCCCGAAAGCAGAGCTGAAACCATCGCAGAAGAGAAAGCAGACAGGCAGGGCTGGGGGAGGCATTTCTCTGCATCTGTCCCCTAACAGGCTGCGGCCCTGGTCGGGGCTGCCATCTCCTGACGGGGAGGGAAAGGAAAAGGACCGCAGAGGGACGGACTAATGTGGAGATGAATTTTGGGGAGCATGCTGAGAACAATCAGCTCCTCACAAAGGAGCAGAGGCTTCTCTCAGTGGACCTTGGGCATCTCCCGCTTCCCTGAATACAGGCCTAAAACTTGCTGGGTTTCACAGGTGTTAAAAACATGAGCGTCTGTGTTGGTGCCAACAGTCCACCTGGGCAGCTGGAATCCAGCTGACATGCCTATGGCCACAGCTGTGATGCCCCCTTACAGAGAAGGGCTCCCCTGATGGGCATGCACATCAGCCCACCTGTCCACCGCTGACCCACTGGGGCCCGGCGGAGCCCCGGTCAGTTCCAGGACTAGCACGGCCTTCCTGCTACCACCTGCAGCGCACACATGACTTCTAGGGCAGGAGAGTTTCCCGGAGGGTGAGACGTTTCTCCTGAGCTTGTCATTGCTTTCTTTGTTTTTTCCACTATTTTAAGTGAGAAGGCAAATAAGGAACTTTTAAATAACTAAATGCACCATAAGATGTTTATTTTATTTCCTCATCTGGTGTGTATAAGGGGGATTCGGGAAAGAGGACCTCATTGTATGCATACTTCCTCTTTATCGGGGCTTCCCTCGTGGCTCAGCTGGTAAAGAATCCGCCTGCAATGCAGGAGACCTGGGTTCGATCCCTGGGTTGGGAAGATCCCCCCTGGAGAAGAGAAAGGCTACGCACTCCAGTATTCTGGCCTGGGGGATTCCATGGACTGTCTATAGCCCATGGGGTCGCAAAGAGTCGGACACGACTGAGCGACTTTCACTTCACTTCCTCTTTATCAAGACCGCACTTTAAAGCTCACTGTATGTCTGGTGTTAAAATGTGAGTGCCCACATTTCAGTCGTGCCAACAGTCCTTCTCACATTCTGGCATCTGCTTGGTTCTGAGCAGAGCTGAGAGCAGGACAGGGAGCGGGGCTGGGGGCCGCTCCTGCGAACTCACCTCACTGGGCCTGAACCCCCTTAAGCGAATGCACCCAACCTGGCCCTTTGGGGAAGCCCCCGTGAGCATCAGCATTCCATCCATCCAAGCATGTCCGCACACTGCTGTAAGCGACAACACCGCCAACTCTGTACCTTCAGCACAAGCCCTGCTAAGCTCTGCGCCTTGGGAAATAAATGGATTTCAGGTCCCTTTGCAAGCAGACAGATCTGTCCGTTAGGGAGAGATTAAAAAACAAGCAGCGGCTCCAAGAGGCTGATGGGGACTGACCTTCGCTTTCCTCTGGCTTCCGCTAATCTCTCTATAAATATTTAAACATATGGAGCCAAACTATAGACTCTAAGTTCCAGGTCGTCCAGAAGTTTTGTATCCGTCTCAGCCCCGTCGAGGGGGCAGAGCCTAAGCGCCCTGGTTGGGGAGGGTGGTTACAAAGTGCTGGAGAGACTTAGTCTCGGGACTGGGCACCAGTGCGTAGCATCGGACGCCTGACTCCCACGCCCAGCGAGGGGGACTCAGGGCAGGGATACCCACAGAGTCCAGCTCCACTGGGCAGACGGAGCCTGGCACCGAGACCTCACAAAGCGGCCGCCTGTAGCTCGTGGAGCCTCCGACGATGGAGGTGTTGGCAGAGCAGAGGAGGAGGAGACAGACCTCGCGTATCCCCCGCCCCACTCTGGCTCCCACCAGCATCTGTGTGCCCCCATGTCTGCTACGATCATGCTGGGACCGGTAACCAGAGGGCAGAGGCCTGCAGGGGCAGCCGGGGGCAGGGGCGGGCCACGGACAGCCCCGGGCCCAGCTCGGCTGGACGGTATTTGGCCCAAGTCTGCATCGTGGTGAAGCCCTGAAGAGCCCACCAAGGGTCAGGCTGAGTGGGGGGCTCGGCTCCTGCAGGGCGTCTGTCTGGTTGGTGTCCTGGGATCCTCCTCTCCATTCAGAGAAAACGCTAGGAGGCTGGGAGCACCGGCTGTGATAACCGCCCCCCCCCTCCACCGCCCCCGGGCATCATTTCCCTCCAACAGAACTTAACTATGTTCCATCCTGGTGACCTCCGGTCATCAAAAACTGTCTAACCACATTTGAGTAATTCTGAGCTTTCACTTCATTTCAACAAACGTTCACCACGAGCCAACCATGTGCTGAGATGAGAGTGGGAGGTGTGGGGGGCTGTGGGCTCAGCCTGCGGGTCACCGCTAGCCAGGACGCCTGCGACCACAAGCAGAGGGAAGCGCCAGCTGGGTGCGCCGGCTCCGACACTCACACGGAGACTTGCAGCCAACTTCAGGCTGGACTCTAGACCCATGGACGTTCTCAAGCCCCCGCCCCACCACCTTCAGCTAACATGGAGGCCGGGGTGAGGATAGGTCGGGGACTTTGCTGGTCACCCGGGTCCAGGCCAGCATCAGATGGAGATGGAAGGAAGCAGGGAGAGAAGGAGGATGAACCGACCAGCGGCCCGGCAGCCTGTAGATGACTCGGGCACGAGCTGGGTTGGAGCTGCAGGTTTCATGAAGCTCGATGCTGACTCACGGCTTTATAACAAATATAAGATCCTCAACGTGGAGGAGGGCGAGCTGATGAATGTGTAAGCTGGACTGAGGGGCAACGGCATCAGACTCCTGCCAGCAATGCTCCGCCCTTGGGATGCCCCGCCCCCGAGTCAGCTCCATGAAAGCCTTGTTGTCCAGTCGCTCAGTCGTGTCTGACTCCCTGTGACCCCATGGACTGCAGCACGCCAGGCCTTCCTGTCCATCACCAACTCCCAGAGCTTGCTCAAACTCATGTCCATTGAGTTGGCAATGCCATCCAACCATCTCATCCTCTGTCGTCCCCTTCTCCTCCCACCTTTAATCTTTCCCAGCATCAGGGTCTTTTCCAATGAGTCAGTTCTTTGCATCAGGTGGCCAAAGGATTGGAGTTTCAGCTTTACCATCAGTTCTTCCAATGAATACTCAGGGCTGATCTCCTTTAAAATGGACTGGTTGGATCTCCTTGCAGTCCAAGGGACTCTCAAGAGTCTTCTCCAACACCACAGTTCAGAAGCATCAATTCTTCAGGGCTCAGATTTCTTTATGGTCCAGCTCTCACATCCAAACACGACTACTGGAAAAACGTAACTTTGACTACTATACAGACCTTTGTCAGCAAAGTGATGTCTCTGCTTTTAACATATAGTCTAGGTTTGTCATGGCTTTTCTTCCAAGGAACAAGCGTCTTTTAATTTCATGGCTGCGGTCACCATCTGCAGTGATTCTGGAGCCCAGGAAATGAAGCCACGAGTGGGCACCAACTACTCTTCCAGGCTTAGTCGTTGCTCTTGGTGTCAAGTGAGACGGCTGTGCCAAAAGTAAATGAGACGGTGCGTTCTGGATAACTGCTTGATTGAAATTATATTTTCTCTACGATTTTAAACCAAACTCTCCCTTTTGTCAACCCAGTTGGCCCCAGCTGAGGGACAGACAAAGCCTCCACCTACCAGCCCAGAGAAATCAGATGGCGGGCATCTGCTGGCATCACAGAGGAGGTTAGAAGACAGGAGACGATCCTGCACAGAATCGGCCCCCGGTGTGTGACGTGCGAGGGGGTCTGTGCATACATGTCCTGGCCCTGTGAGAACAGCAGACTGACAGATACATACATGAACTGTTCAGAGACCAGCGGCTTACCTCTGCCCCTCGGAAGAAAAAGACAAAAAACAATGCAGATGGAAGACTCTGCAGAGCCATCCAGAAGGTAGAGCGTTCTCACAGGAAAAACAGAGTAAGGCTCAAAAGACAAGACAAACGCAGGAACTGTCATCCTAAGAGGGAGGGGTCCCAGCGTGCCAAATGACGGAACTCGGATGAGACGGAGACACTGCCCTTAGGAAGCGGATACAGAAGCTGAAAGAAGGCCTGCGGTCCTGCATTCTTCGCCTGTCTCAGAAACCTGGCGCTGCCTGGGGACGCTGGGACTCGCGGTGGGAGCCGGGGATGGGGAACGGGGGCGGGTACAGGGTGGGCCTGGGGTTCGGAGGGGAGGCCCTCCCAGGAGGCAGATGCCTGGGGCCCTGGCGCACTCCACCCCAGCCCTGCAGCCCTGCAGGTGAGCTGGGCCCCTTCAGAGGCAGGCACAGGCCCCCGCGCTGTCTCCTCTGGGGACTTCCCGGATCCACCTGCAGCCGCGAGACCGCCTCTGAGGCCTGTGACCTGTGACTTCCTCCTCCAGGTGTCCCGGGATACCCGCGCGGCCTCGGGCCCGAGCCCCCTTCTCCCTCTCTGACCAGCGTCTGCTGTGCTCTTTTCAGGGGGAACCGCCCACTCACAGCTGCTCCAGGAGAAACGTGAATTCTTTCCCTTCGCCACCCCCAGGTGTGAGGTGCTCAGTCGTGTCCGACATGCTGGGACCCCACGGACTGCAGCCTGCCAGGCTCCTCTGTCCGTGGAGCTCTCCCGGGAAGCACGCTGGGGTGGGGTACCATTTTCTTCACAGCCACAGGCTCCCACCCTACCTCTCTCTTTTCCAATTCCCTTCTTTTCTTTTTAAACTTCTATCACCCTAAAGGGGATTTAAGCCTCCAGTTATGTAATCAACAAGCCCAGGGGATGTAAAATACAGCACAAGCAATATGGTCAATAATATCATTAATAACTTTGTGGGGGGACAGATGGTCACTAGACTTACAGAGGGATCATTTCATAATACATGCAGATGTCAGTTCACCATGGCGCACACCTGAAATTAACACTACGCTGAACACCACTATATGTCAATGAAAATAAATAAATACATTTTTCACCCCGATTATCATTATCTGAAATTATTCAAATGACTGGTTTACACATGGATATTCCTGTAAAGAGTGTGAGCCCAGGGTGGGAGGGGCGGGGTAGGGACTTGACCCACTTTTGGCTCCTGTCTTGCCTCCAGGATGTATAACCATCCTTGGCTCAGTGGCTTTCTGTAAGTAGTTGTTGAATGAATAATAAATGTCTGCAGATGGTATGACCTCCAAAGTTGCTAAAATTTTTAAACTTGGCTTTTCCAAAGACATTTTTAGGAAAAATGAAAAATAAAAAACTTCAGATTGGGAGAAAATATTTATAAAACATATACCATATTTTTGAAAGTGCTTGCTCCCTGGAAAAGGACTTTTACAAGTCAATATTAAGAGAATCCAATAAAAAACAAGGTCAGAAAATACAAGAAATATTAAACAAAAGAATTAAAATGGCTAATAAGCAAAAAAAAAAAAAAAGTCCAACCTCACTAGTCTTCAGAGAAATGAAAACTAAAATCACTTTTTGAAGGTCAAAAATTAAAAAGTCTATCAACATCAAATGTTGGTGACAACATGAAGAGATAGAAACTTTCATCCACTGCGGTGGGAACGCGTTGGGGGCAGGCACTCTGGAAACCACACTGACAGATTCTTACAAAGTTACACTCAGCACATGAGCCAGGAACCCCAGTCCTGAGACGTGACTAAGGGAAATCAAACATGACCACAGGGAGCCCTGGACACGGACCCTGGGCCTCAGCAGCAGCTTTATTCTCAGAACCCACAGGCTGAAAGAACCCACACGTCCCTCCTCTGGCGAATGAGAAGACAGAGCGTGACATGCCCACACGATGGGCTGGAGCCGGGCCACCCCAAGGAGCAAACCAGCAACAATGCTACCTCGTGCCGAATCTCAGAAGCAACACGCGGGCGGTGTGAAGAGGACGGCGGGCTGCATGTACGATTCTAGAGGAGCAGGCATGGCGTGACAGATGCAGGTCAGGGGTGCCCAGGGCAGGGGGTGACCGGCTGGAGCAGGGCACACGGTGCCCGGGGGCTGGAGGAAACGCTGCCTTCTTCCCAGTGGTGGCGTCACAGGGTCACGTACAAGTGTCAGAACCCACCACATGGTGCCCCCAGGGTGCATGAATGTCATCGTGCAGACACCAGACCTCGACAGACAGGGCTGACCGAAGTCACCCTTGTGGTCATCTGGAGAAGGAATCAGAGGATGCTACCAGGATGGAGATCCAGGAGACTATTGTGTGATTCCAGGAGAGGCATGCTGGAGGCAACCAGTGGGTGGAACATAAGGTGGTGACATGAACCTCAACGTCTTTTGTTCCTTTAAGAAATGATGTTTGGGACCTTCCTGGTGGTTCAGTGGGGCTGGGGTTTGATCCCAGGTCAGGGAACTGGAGTTCATGTGCCACAGCTAAAAGATCCTGCATGTGGCAACGAGGATCCTCAACAAACACCCAGTGTGGCTAAATAAATTACAGCCAAAAAAAGAAAGAAATGATGTTTCAGGGGAAAAGGCACCGAACAACCAGGGTATCTGATAGTAACAAAGGTTCCGCGTTGAAAATATATGCTGCGTGTTGAATTGAAATTCCCCCAAATGCCCCCATGTCACTTTTTTGCCTCCTCTGAGAGAAGTGAAGTCACTTTCTGGGTGCACACCCCACCGGCAGGTCTCCACCACTGCAGAGCTGGGCAGGACCCCTGAGTAGGCCTGGCCACCGCTCCCCTGCCCTTTCCAGGGCACCCGCCCCCAGAGCCCAGCTGCAGGTGGGCTGAGGAAGCAGCCCATCCACCTTGAGAGAAAGGCCGGCCCCCTCCCGAGCCCCGGTCTGTGCTGTCAGCTGTCCCCCCAAATCCTGGCTACATCTTCCCCAGGACATTTCAGGAGAAAGTGAAGCCCAGTGACGTCCAGACTGTTCAAAATTACTTTCCCGCACATGAGGTAACCCTTCAAGGGCAGAAGGCACATTTCTGTTTGCAAACTTTCTGGCTGTGAGTTCCAAGAGACGAGTTAATTCGACTCTTCAACTAACCTTCCGAAGAATGGGTGGCACGCAGTGAAGACCCTGAGCAGGTGTGGAGAGTCCTCATGCTCTCCCGGTATCCAAATTCTATCTACTTTATCTCCAAGACTGTGGACGCTTTGCAATAGATTTTTATGCACACGGCTCAATGACTTTTATCTCTTTTTGCAACACTAAGCATTTATTTTGCTCCCGTGTGATGAGTTATTCCAAATAGTCAGTACGTTCCAGGGGAAAAGATATTTTATGAGTTAATAATTCTCACCAAACTATTTGACTCATAACTGATTTGCATATTTTTACAGGCTACTGAGCCACTGAATCAGGGAGAGACTTGAAGCACGCGTGCACTTCTGGAAAGTTTGAAATGAGCCTAACGGTTTACCAAGGCTGAAGGCTTCACCACTGCAAATATTTCAGCATCGCCTTTCCTTGGGAACTTCATCTGGCTGAAGATGCAGTGAACTATAAAATGCACACATCAATTACCACCAAAATAATTTGGAAAGGGAAATATTAGCCAACATATTTATAGCAGCTTGGAGATATTCTCAGTTGCAATCTATACTGTTCAGTCTTCTTAAATCAGAACACCACCATGCAAAAAAGAATTTAGCAATAAAACATCAAAGAAAATGTAATGAGAGTTTGCTGATGCAAAAAATTGTCTTTTTCTTATTTAGGTCCTTTACCTGGAGGAATAACTTAGAATCTCTGTCACATTCTGCTACTAATGGGATAATAAAATTAAACGTGTCTCACTTCACTTTAGGGCTTCCCTTGTAGCTCAGTTGGTAAAGAATCTGCCTGCAGCGCAGAAGACCCAGGTTCAATTCCTGGGTTGAGAAGATCCCCTGGAGAAGGAAATGGCAGCCCACTCCAATATTCTTGCCTGGAGAATCCCATGGAGAGAGGAGCCTGGAGGGCTACAGTCCATGGGGTCTCAAGAGTCAGACACGACTGAGTGATTCAGCCGTTCCACTTTGCCATTTTCCCTGCTGCTGCGGGCCAAGTTGTCCCCCAGTTCCAACCTCCAGTGACTTAGAAAGTGGTGGAATTTGGAGATGGGGGCTGTTGGGGCAGTGATTTGGTTAGAACCAGCTCATGGAGGGTGGGCCCTGATCCAGTGTGACTGGTGTCCTTACAAGAAGAGATCGGGACACAGACACACACAGAGGGACAGCGAGGACTCAGGGTGGGGGGGGGAAGAAGGTCACCTACGCGCCGACGAGGTGACAAAGCGTAACTGCAGCTCCGCCGGCCTGGGCCTGGAAGCAGGACCTGGTCACCCCAGCTCCTGCCTCCCAGGGAGCCGGCTTTCCTCGAGCGGCTCTGGCTTGCTGGGCATCCCCGGTCTGGGACTCTGGTCTCCTCTGTTTCTCTGCCCTGTGTGGGACCTCGGAGCACAGCCTGGAGCCGCCCAGGGGGACATCCCCTTTGCCTCCGCCTCTGTGGTCTGCAGCGCTCCCTCTGCAAGGAGTCTCTTTGCTTCATGTCCCAAGCCCCCCATACCTTGTCAACACCCCTTAGATGCTTTTAAGACGTGAGGAGTGGCAATTCACATCTAGAATTCTGGAAGGATGTCCATAGCTTTATAGTCAGGTCGCCTCGGCGTGGACCTCTGCTGACAGGGAGTCTGGACCCCCCTCACTAGGCAGGATCACCGTAAGCCTGCTCAGGGGCCACAGTCCCTGGCCAGGGGGCACACCTGCCCCAGACCTGGCCGATGCTCTGGACACCTGTGCTTACCTACGGATGCACTTCATACATACGGCCGAGCTGCTCCTGCCTCATCGGGCCCCAGGTGACCAGGCTCACTGATCTCCTGGCGGCTTGGAGACCAGCAGGTGGGTGAATGGAGGCGCACATGCAAACAAAGTCTAAAAAAGAATGTGGATCCTGTTGGCCCCATTGAATTCCCATCTCACAGACCTGCCTGCTTCACCAGGACGGGCGTACACTCCAAACAGGCTTTGAATTCTGAGCCCATCTCCCTAGAGTCTAAATTCCAGCCAGCCTGAGCTGGGGCCCCGTGAGCTGCTGGCTTATTCCTGGGCTTAGGAACAACCCACAGACCAGTGGAGTAGAGAAGGAGACGGAAGTCCGGCAGGGCGCGCTGGGAAGCATCCGGTCGTATATGTGTATGAGTACATATACAATATTACATGTGTGCATGCATGACTATATATGACTTAATATCACACACACACACACACACACACACACACACACACGCACACGCACACACACACACCAGAAAAGGACTCCAGGAGCCCAAACTTTGGAGGGTGCGGCTCCGGAACGCCTGGAGGCGGAGGCGCATTCCTGGAGGACCACGCGGGCATCAAGGGGCCGCATGGGGGATGGGTACACATCGGGGAGCTCACGGGCACACTCACCGCCGCCCACCAAGCCCGGGGCCGGGCCTTCCTCTCCCAGGCTCGCCCTCCTGACCCGCCCTGCCCCTCCCTTCAGATTCATCGCGTTGGATAAGAGAACGCGCATGAGGCACGAGGCGCAGCCCCAGGGAGGGCCTCGGGAGTGGCGGCCGTGAGAACGCTGCCCTGGGAACACGACGCACGGCCACGAGACAGGCACATCCACCGCCGCCCGAGGCCAGAGGGCGGCCCTCGGAGCCTCCGCGCGGAGGGGGCCTTCCGGCGGCCGCAGTGCCTGCGCCGCCGTCCTTCTAGCCCCCGCCTCCCGCCAGCCGGGCTCCCAGCGCCCCGTTTCCTCCTGCTGCTTCTCATCCCGGGCATTCAAGGGCGTCCCCAGCCTGCTGGAGTATTTGGGCGCTGAGGGCGTTTGCAGGGCGGTGACGTAGCTTAAGCAGTGGCCGCCGTGCGTCCGAGACTCGCCCGGGCAGAGGGTTTGCTGTCCCAGGATCGGGGTCAGGGTCAGCTGGCCATCACGGCGGAGCGCCTGTGTCCTTCCAGAACCCACGCAGCCTCCTGCTCCCCGCCCCGCCACCCCCAACCCCGGGTCTGTGCCTGGTCTTAGGGTCTAGTCGCACCTGAGAGATTCACGGCTCAGCTGTTTATTTTCTGTCATTCAGGATGGATCTTAGGGGCCATGAGATCTGCGATTCTGTGTCCCCGTAGCTGCCACAGGGCTTGACTGTGGTCGATCAATGAATATGTAAATCAGTGAATAAGGAGAACACAAATATATGTAAACCAAAGTTGGTATACCGCTAGCAAAAGCGTGATGTGTTAAGTCGTTCAGTTGTGTCCGGCTCTTTGTGACACCTTGGATTCCTCTGTCCATCGGATGCTCCAGGCAAGAATACTGGAGTGGGTTGCCATTTCCTCCTCCAAGGGATCTTCCCGACCTGCGATCAAACCCAAGTCTCTCCTATCTGCTGCATTGGCAGGGGGATTCTTCACTGCTAGCGCCACCTGGGACGCCCCTGTTATAAAGAGAAGCAAATACATATAGAATATAAATGAGGGAAATGTAAAGGATCATTTTAATAATTTTTAATGAAAAAAATTTCCTTAGCGAAATATTGAGCCCAAGAAGTAAGAAATTGACATATCTGGTTTTTAAGATTAAAAAAAAAGTAGAGACTTCTAAATAAGAGACACATCATAAATAAAATTAAACATTCAGGAGAAAACAATACGTGTAATAGACAAATGATAATCACGGTACCTGAGGAGTTAGAGCAAGTCAATCACAAAAGGCAAATGATCCAGGCAGCAGGGATGTGAACAAAGAAATTCACAGGAGTGGAAATGAAATTAACACATAAACCTAACATGAGGCGCTCAGCGTCACCAGGTATCGGGAAAAAGTAAATTGATTATATGTCTATGTTCTTACATACCCTTCAGATTGGTATTTTTTAACAGTGTATAATGGCAAGTGTTGGCAAGATTGCAGAGACATGAGCTTTTTTGCACACTCAGTGAAAAAACAGAAAGGATGAAGCCATTTCAGAACGCACTTTAGCAGTGTTGGCTTTCAGAAGCTCTGTCTTTTGCCCCAGCAGTGGCATCATGAGGAACCTGGTATGTGTGAGATACTGTCAAATAGGAGGTGACGGAGGCCCCGGCAGCATCCTGAGGTGCCAGGGGGCAGGGCGCAGGGACAGAGTTATGTTCCCAAGAGGAAGAGCATCACGCACGATGTCATCTGTAGCATCAGAGACACCAAGTGCCTTTGATCACACACCCGTCCCAGAGCAGACAGGCGTGTGAAGAACGGGGCAGGGCTTCAATTCCATGAGTAGCTGGGGGTGGGAAGAAGCAATGTTAGAGGCAGCAGAGCAGGCAGAGCCTGGCTGGAGCTGCTCGGGAGTTGCTGCCCTGCACAGGGCATGGCTTGCAGTCCCTTTTCTTCCTGTCTCCCCAGAGATGAGCTCTGTGTTCACCCCAGGAACGAGGCGGTGATGGCAACTTTACCTCTAAATTCTCAAATTCTCCCATGTCTCCAGTCTCCTGAGCCACCCGATGGTCTCCTTGCCCTCTCCGATGCCCTGCCTGCCCTCTCCAGAAGCCCCCTTGAAGGCTTATCCTACCTGTCTGCACTTGGATGAATACCCAGTCTTCACCCTGAGCTTCAGGCCTCTGATTATCAGGCTCCTAGCTGTTCCCAGCCCCGTTTGGGCTCACTGTCTCTCTCTGCAGGAACACTAGCCGTCCTGCTGTTGCTCGATCACATGGTCTCCTTATGACCTCAGGGCCTTTGCACCAGCTGTCCCCTCTGCCCAGAACCTCCTGTCCTTCCCCATCATGTTGTCTCCTTCCAGGAAGACTTTCCAAGAACAGACTAGGTCTAGTAATCATGTCTAATGCTTTCAAAACACTCCTCTTTCTCTTTTATGGAAAGTTGAAAGTGAAAGTCGCTCAGTCGTGTCTGACTCTTTGCAACTCATTGGACTACACAGTCCATGGAATCCTCCAGGCCAGAGTACTGGAGTGTGTAGACTTTCCCTTCTCCAGGGGGTCGAACCCAGGGATCGAACCCAGGTCTCCCACATTGCAGGTGGATTCTTTACCAGCTGAACCACAAAGGAAGCCCAACAACACTGGAGTGGGTGACCTTTCCCTTCTCCAGGGGATCTTCCTAACCCAGGGATCAAACCCAGGTCTCCCACATTGCAGGTGGATTATTTACCAGCTGAGCCACAAGGAAAGCCCAAGAATGCTGGAGTGGGGAGCCTAAATTTATCATACTTGTGATTCAATAGCTGTTTTCTATCAGTCCTAATATACCCGTGTCTCTTCTGGAGTGTCAGCTCTGCTGGGTCTCTGCTGTCCCCAGCAACTTACTGGACACTCACCAATGGCATGCCGAGTGAATGAACGAATGTGCCCTCTCTGGAATTTAGAGGTGCCCACAAGTCATCTGATGGCTGTATCTCAGGGTGGTCCCATTCTGGACCCCAGGACGCCCGTGACAACAGGGCTGAGTTGCAGACACCCCAGCCACCTCCATCAGTGGTCCTCTGAGCTCCAAAGGCCAGCTCGCCCCTGAAGTGTGATTCATCCGTGTGAGAGGCATGAGCTAGTGTCAGTCTCCCGGAGGTTCACCGGAGAAGGGAACAACCGAACCCTGAACCCGGGAGCCTCTGCACCTGCATCTTAGCCCGGCAGGTGGGCCCTTCTGCGTTTTCTTTTCTTAGCACCCCCAAGGGGAGGGGAGAAACTCCTCATACATTTTCCACCAGGGATTTGGGGCTGTTTCCCAAAATAGTATGTGTCCCATGTTGGTCCAGTTTTCTTGATCTACTAACTCAATGCTGAAAGAAGAAACGTGAAGTGTTAGTCACTTACTTGTGTCCGACTCTGAGACCCCATGGACTGTAGCCCACCAGGCTCCTCTGTCCATGGGATGATCCAGACAAGAATACTGGACTGGGTTGCCATTCCCTTCTCCAGGGCATCTTCCCAACCCAGGGACCAACTCAGTCCTATTCTCCAGAAAAGCCGGGAGGTTCATAACGAATGAATTGCTCCCCTCCACGCCCCTCCAGAACCCTCTGGTTGTGGACACACACTTGCAAACAGCCCCAAGTCCAGACCCCCGACCACACAGAAGAGCCTGCATCTCTGTTGGGAGTAACTATCTCAGGCGTTATGTGGCTGAGCCAGTTAAAGAGGATGGGAAGTTCGACAACATAAAGTGGAACACATCGAGTTCAGGCTGCCCTCATGCTCTTTCAGGAACTTTATGTAGCAATTATAATAATCACACTTAGCATCTTCAAAGACGTTTTAAAGCAGAGCAAATTAACCTCCACCTAGTGACGCAAGGCTGTGGATGGTAGGTTATCACCCGTGATCTGCACCCTGAGAAAGTAGGGGAAAGGCGTTATGTTACGCCTAAGACCAGAGACACACACACACACATTCTGGACGGAGCTGGGACCGCAGTCACCAGGCGACCCCGCCTGCTCCCTGGACAGCCTGTCTCATCCGTGAGCCACTCGCTCGATCTGAGCTGTGCCCTGGGGCTTGGGCTCTCCCCGACATGCCAGGCCCACGGGCACGTCTCTCTCCTGAGTGCTTCTCGGGACCCTGCATCAGTGTGTCTTCTCAAATCAGAGACTATAGCCGTCCTCTGAACCTGCAAACAGCAGCCCTCCGCTCGGGGTGCTCGCTCACCTGCAAACACCTCGGCCTCGGGCCCTCCTGCTATCCCGGTTCTGAGCTCCCGCTGGTTCCCGGGTGGGAGGTCTCGGAGGACCAGCTGTGGGGCTGCCGGAGATGAGGTCTCACATTCAGTAGGTGGCACTCTTACCTCTGAGTCGGTGCGTTGAGGCTGCACGCTCACACCTGGGAGGAGAAGGTAGCTTGTTGTATTCTGAGTCACAGTAGCAGGTGTGTCCCTGCTGTAGACATCATTGTCTCTCTGTAAACTCCCCGAGGGAGTCACCTTGCTGCATCTTTAGGCCAACCTCTGGAAATTATGCAAAAACCCTGGAACTAGTTCTGGCTATAGACCGGATTTTCCAACATCAGACCTTCCAGAATGTTCTTTCCAGTCACCTGGTCATAAGGCACCAGTTTCTTTCTCCTTGGAACAATTGGATCATTTTACGCCAACCTGTTTTCAGGATAGGTGCTCCTCTAGCTTGAGAACATACTTATGCAATGGTTCAATTATATATTCTCAAGTAAATGCTATCTGACCCATGTAATACTAATTGTTCTGTCTGGTTACTTGATGGAAAAATAATTGTGATAATATAATGAGCATTGTAAGATACAAGCTACGTAGCCAGTGTATTCAATGGCTTTAAAATAATTTTTTTTTTTAGTAAAACATTTGCTTTTCTGATTTTCTTCTTCCACTAAAACTGTTAGAAGACAAATGAAAACTTCAAGAATCTCTTGCCATGCAACCAAGAAAAAATAAAAATCACTTCAATTCCATTAGAAATAAATACTCACTATGAACATTCTGCTGAATTTTTTTTTTCTTGCATGGTTTCAGCGATGATTCCAGTGGATGGAGGCGAGAGAAATCTAATTTGACTTGGCTTAAAGCCACAGAAGAATTTATAAAAGGATGTTTGCGTGTCCTTCAGAATTCAGAGTAAGAGAAAAGCTTGGGCTGGCGTGCAGTGGGGACCTCCCCCACCCCGGCCCCCGCGGAGTCTGTCAGCCTCGCTATCTTCTGCTGTAGGTCCTCTTGCTTGATTTCCAGGACACCTGGGTGCCAAGGGGTGCCACCCACACCCCCTAAGGTCACAGCTCATGCTTTCTAGAGAACCGACAGAGTCAGAACTGCTGACTCCCAACTTCCCATTCCCAGAGAAGGTTCTTTAGGGTCCAGCCGGGTCACGTGACTTCCCAGGACCAGACATCTGTGCCAGGACTGAGGGACACTCAGACCCCACGGGTGGCTCCCAGGGACCCCGGGGGCTGGAGGTGGCTGGAGGGGCAGTTCCCAGAGGAGGCAGATGTGCGCACAGGGGTGCCCGCGTGCGTGCCCGTGTGTGTTGGCGCTGAGGAGGAAGGAGTTTAAAAAAGAAGGAATAAGAGTGGTGGTTTGCTGTGCAGGGCCTTTTATAATTACTTAAGGAAATCGTTTTTAATGCGGGTGACATGATAAGACAGCTGGTAAGTCTCTGGGTCTCTTAAACTAGGTTTGCTACTGTGAATAATTTCTAGATTTAACCACAAATGATATATAGATTGCTTTCACTTTTCTCAAGAACGTGAATAATTTCTGGGGTTGGCAGGTTTACTTTTATTTTTTGTTATTTATTTTATTTTTAGTATGTTTATTTTAAACTCCACCGATTGTAGAATTTTCCTTTACAGTGAATGGAAGGAACAGCCTCTACCCCAGACCTGGACCTGTCTGTACTTTCTTCAAGCCAGTATTTTGAAGTAGTTGCTCTATTTCCAGAGGGCTTCCCACATGGTTCCCTGGAAAACAAATCTGCCTGCAGCGCAAGAGATGCAGGAGATGCTGGTTTGATCCCTGGGTTGGGAAGATCCCTTGGAGAAAGGCATGGCAACCCATTCTAGAATTCTTGCCTGGAGAATCCCACGGACAGAGGAGCCTGGTGGGCTAGAGTCCATGGGGTCACAGAGTCAGACACGACTGAGTGACTGAGCCCTCACACACTGCTTATAGAAAGGAGGTCTCAGTGAACAGTTACGGAGACGCTCGGGATAATGATCGGTCAGCGCCTGCACTTTCCCCACAGCCCCTGGGCAGTCTTCCGGGTAACTCAGGAGACAGTACATCTCTCACCTCATTGCCCAACGGTCTCCAGGGAGCGGGGCCTGCCTCAAGGCAGTAGGATGTGCCCTGACGCATCTCCTAGAGCCGGCTTCCCTCCTACACCAGGGAGCTGGCTTACTGGCGCATCTTTAGCAGTGAGGTTGTGAAATCCTTTCTTCATAAATTGGCTTACATCAACTGGGGAGAGAGACAAGATCAGCTTTCTGAGTGTGCCCTGCAGCTGGATGGCAGAGATTGCTCCTCACCACCTCTCCTGATTGTTGCAGGGGAACTTTCCAGACTCTGGAAATGCCTCTTAGAAATTCAGTGTTTGCGGAGGTCTGGTGATTGGCCTAACCCGCATTCGGTCAGCCTTGTGACTTTCCTCTGATCAATAACGCTGTTTACAAAAGAAGCTGGGTGCTCACGGTGCCCTGGGTCCCACCCGAGGTGACCTTCTCCCCCCCCTCACCTGCGTGTCTTAGCGTATCTCACAGAGCTGTGTGTGTGCTTTTAATTAAACCTGGGGAAGAGCTGATTGATGGGAAGGGGTGGGGGGGAAAGACTGGGTAGAAAATGAAGGAGGTTTGAAATTGGCACTGAGAACAAATTGAAGACTAATTAATAAACAGGAAGAACCTGAAGTCACGCTTGGTGTGGAAACTGTGTCTGATCGTTATCAGAGATGGAGGAGCTGTTGTACATTAGGAGCCTGTAACTTTGGGAGGGCGTGGCATGTTCAGAAACTCCGAGAAGGCATATAGAGGGCGCCGCCCGGCAGTCTCAACAGAAGCTGTGCTTGAAAGACAGATGGAGAGAGAAAACTCTTAAAAGCTGAGAATGCTTTAGAAATTGCTTAATAAAATACTTGGGTTAACTGCCTGTGGGCGTGAGCTTGTGGAGGGAAATGAGAGTATTTCTGGCAGCAAGTCAAGGGGACCTGATTAAGCTGCATTATAAATTAAATGACACCCCCACCCTTATGTTCAGATACAAGTATGCGCCAGCCTCACCCACCCACAGGCTAGTGGTGGGCGCTGGTGCCACGCTGCCCCAAGGGACCGGCCCCTCTGCAGGCCCGGCTAACAGGGGTGTGGCCTTGTCTTCCATGTCTCACTGGAGTGAGGCACCCTCATCTGAGCTCCCACCGTCCCCTTCACACCACACGGCACACCCCTTTCCCCTGAGGCTCACACGGCAGAACCGTCTCCGTGGACCGCGCTCCCTGGGAGCCTCCCAGCCTGGACCACAGCTGCCACGGGCGCCCGCGGAGCGTCAGGGCGGCCGTGCTAATGGTGAGTGACGGCAGGTCAAGCGCTAACTGGGGAACAGGCGGGTTTAAAGCATCTTCACAGACGGACGATTAATATTTCATTTCAATAACCAAAAGGAGAAAGGCCCTTGTAGAAGACACACTAAATAAAAATCAAAGGGATCACTTTTCTCGCAACAGACACATTCACAACTGCTCTTCTGAAATGGCAGAGCAGAAGAAATGTGCCAAGTCCGCACCAGGGCGGGGGGCGGGGTTTGGAGGAGGGTCACAGGGACCCCGAGCGGTTAGGAAGCCTGCCCCTGGCATCCTGGGTCTCTTCGCCAGCTGGCGCTGAATTCAAGTCATCCCGTTGTAATAGGCACCGGCGGAACATCCCCCCGGAGGTCAGACGTTCCAAGTGTCACAACACACACGTGCAGCGATAAGCCTTGCACACAATCACCCTGTAAGTCTCATCTTGATAGTGTTTGCTGCCCCTTACTGGGTACCTCGATGGAGCACCGTCAGCTCACTCGTCCTGTTAGGATTTCCATTCAGTTTAGCGTGAGTCACCGAAATAGTCACCTGATGCGAGGCGGTGTTGTGCTGAGTCTTTTGCATTATTGTTGTTCAGTCACTAAGTCACGTCCGTCTCTTTGCAACCGCACGGACTGCAGCACGCCGGGCTTCCCTGTCCATCACCAACTCCCAGAGTTTGCTCAAACTCGTATCCCTTCAGTTGATGATGCCATCCAACGGTCTCATCCTCTGCCCACCCCCTTCTCCTCCCGCCTTCAATCTTTCCCAGCATCGGGGTCTTTTCCAGTGAGTCAGAACTTCACATCATGTGGTCAAAGGATTGGAGCTTCAGCTTCAGCATCAGTCCTTCCAAAGAATATTCAGAATTGATTTCCTTTAGGATGGATTGGTTGGATCTCCTTGATGTCGAAGGGACTCTTGAGAGTCTTCTCCAACACCAAAGTTCAAAAGCATCAATTCTTCAGTGCTCAGTCTTCCTTATGGTTCAATTCTCACATGCATACATGACCACTGGAAAAACCATAGGTTTAACTATACGGGTCTTTGACTATATGGACTTTTGTCGGCAAAGTAATGTCTCTGCTTTCTAACACGCTGTCTAGATTTACCATAGCTTTTCTTCCAAGGAGCAAGCGTCTTTTAATTTCTTTTAAGCCTGCTTTTTCACTCTCCTTTTCCACTCTCATCAAGTGGCTCCTCAAGTGAAGACAGTTCCTCTTCCCTCTCTGCCATTAGAGTGGCATCATCTGCATAGGAATAATCCTATTACTCTACCAACTCTACCTGCAGTGGGCTGAAGGGTTTCCTCCCAAAATTCAGCTCTACCTGGGACATCAGATATGACCTTTCTTGGAAATAAGACCATCGCAGATGAACTCAAGTGATAATGAGATCCTACTTGATCAGGACTGAGATCCTCTTAAGAAGGTTGAGAGGCCAGGAGACACACAGGGAGAAGGCAGAGCTTGGGGCAATGCAGCCATGGACTGCGGACCCCCAAGGTTGCCAGGAACCACGCGGAGCTGGGAGAGGCCTGGAGCGAATTCACCCCCAGGGTCCCGGGAGGGACCAGCCCCGCGGACTCCTGGGTCTCAGACTCCAGCCTCCAGCCCGGGAGACAGCACATTGCAGTTGTTGGGAGCCGAGCAGTTGCGGGCACTTGGTCACAGAAGCTCCGGGGACGTAACTGCACAGGATGTGGGGGCCCCCTGTCCATCGGCAGGCTTGGAAACCGCCCCCCGCATCACACAGCACTGTCAGCTTGCGGCCACGTCTGGCGACAGCAGGCTCTGCGGGGCCTGGGTCTGACTTCCCATCCTTGAGGAAGGAAGGAAGGGGCCTTCATCCCCCAGGCCCCCACGCTCTAGCTCAGACCCTCGTGACCTGCAACCCTTCCCTGCTGGCTTCCTGTCCTCTCTCCTGCTTCTGGGAGGGGCGTGCCCTCTGTGTGTAGCTGGAACCAGGTGTAGCTGGGAGCTTTCTGGAAGGTTCTCAGGTGGCGTGAGTGGGACAAGGTCTGAGTCCAAACAACTCAGAACTGGCAGACAAGAGGCACCTGAGACAAGCTTGTGGAGGAGTCGGGAAACTGGGATGATGAGTGGAAACAGCTCAGCGTGATCTCAGTCCACCCAGAGGGGAAGCATGTCAGGCACAAGGTAAGGACGGGCACCCCCACACCTGCAGCCAGTCGCCCAGCTTCGAAACCGTCACTCGAAAACCGCCGGTGTTAATGATGTTCATGTTTTCCAGAATCACTTTTTTGGTGGCTCCTTCTAGCGTCATTAAATAGGACTCTTTTGGGAAAATGTAACTATCCTCAATTCTTCCAAGGGGAGTGGAGGAAGAGGTGTGTGTCCACTTTAATCTTAAAGGCAAAGTCTTAACTCCTTCCTTCCGCCCCCAAATTCACCACTGGAGGGACACAGTGTGGGAGGCGAGTAGACTCGGGCTGAGAGCCCAGCCTCTCCACCTGAATCTCTGCCCTCTGAGGGCCATCCCGGGGTCTCAGTTTCATGATCAGGGTGGCTGTTGGCTCCTGGAGTATTAAGGACGGCTGGCTGATGGATGCTTTATGCACACAGGACTTCACACGTACCGTGCCCCTCAGTCACCACAGACCAGGAGATGGCAACTTTTCCTCCTGGCAGGGAGAACGCTAGGCCCCTTGCCCATCACCACACAGCCAGCCGGGCCAGAGCACAGCCTCTTCCCCAGCCTGAGTACATGACTGCTGCTCTGAGAGGCCCCTGATTCCTACACAGGGGACGTTGCCTGCCAACCTCTATGTGCACTCCAGCCACGAACCGGAAAGAAAGCTGGGCTTGGTGCAGAGAATGGGCGGGAGCAGGGGCCCCTTCTCCGCAGCCCACACAGGGCACTGTGCTCTCAGCCTATCCAGGGGGGTCCTCTTCAGGTGAGGAGGGTGACGTTTGGGCTTTCTTTGCTGTTCAGGAGTCCTAGTCCACACCAGAACCCCTGACGGCCCCCAGAGGCTCCCACAAACTAGAATATTTTGTGGGATAGCAAGTGACTTCCAAGCAAATGCAAGGAAGGAAAGAATCTAGAGAAGAAATAAACTGAACAGTTCCTGAGGCTACAGATCATGACTGCATTCTGTCTCCACAGAGGCAAGGTGTTCACTGGAGCAGTTCAGTGATGCTGAGCAGGCCTGACCTCTCCCAGGACTTCTGAGGACATACAGTGTGAAAGGGAAAGTCATACATCTGGGGTTACCCTCAAATCCATCATGCCTAGTTATCCATCCATCAACCATGCATCATCCATCCATCATCTATCCACCCATCCTTCCATCCATCCATCCATCCAACCACCCATCATCCATCCACCATGCATCCATCCATCCACCCATCCACCCATTCATTCACTATCCATCCATCCACCCATCCACCATCCATCCATCCATCATCCATCCATCCACCCATCCACCATCCATCCATCCACCCATCCACCTATCCACCCGTCCATCCACCTATCCACCCGTCCATCCACCATCCATCTACCATCCATCCATTCATCCATCCAGCATCCATCCATTCATCCATCATCCATCCATCCATTCATCCACCCATCCATCCATCCATCCACCATCCATCCATCATCTGTCCACCATCCACCCATCCACCATCCACCCACTCATCCATCCACCCATCCATCCATCCACCCATCCATCTACCATCCATCCATTCATCCATCCAGCATCCATCCATTCATCCATCATCCATCCATCCATTCATCCACCCATCCATCCATCCATCCACCATCTATACATCCATCATCCATCCATCATCTGTCCACCATCCACCCATCCACCCACTCATCCATCCACCCATCCATCCATCCACCCATCCATCCTCCATCCATCCATTCATCCATCCAGCATCCATCCATTCATCCATCATCCATCCATCCATTCATCCACCCATCCATCCATCCATCCATCCATCCATACATCCATCATCCATCCATCATCTGTCCACCATCCACCCATCCATCCATCCATCCACCCATCCATCCATCCACCATCCATCCATCCATCCATCCATCCATCCATCCATCCATCCATCCATCATCCATTCATCATCTGTCCACCATTCATCCATCCAAATGGGGCCCCAGTCCTACAACCACAGGGAACTGAATTCTGCCAGCCATCAGAATGAAGCTGGAAGCACACCACCCCTCAGAGCTTCCACATAAAGGTCCAGCCAGTGGCACCTTGACCTCTCCTAGTGGGGGACTTGGAGCGAGACCCAGATGACCACGAGATGATGAGTGGGCGCTGTGTGAAGCAGGGAGCATGGGGTGATGGGCCAAGGCAGCAACAGGAAAGTAAGACTTCCATCCTTTCAAGGCAGTGAGTCACACGGGGAGGGTATCTCCTCCATCTTCCAGGACTTAGTCATGCGACTCATCCCCATTCTCTTCCCTGAATTGACCTTTGCTGCCTCTTCCTCAAGAAATGCACCTCTCCTCTCTCTGCCTGACTCCACGGCTCCATCAGTGATCTGGACCCGTTCTGTCCTGCAAGAAGCTGAGAGGATGGGCTCTTGCCTGGAAGAAACTCAGCCCCTGAGAAAGAGACAGAGGCCTAAGGAGCCCTGCGGGGATGCCAGAGGAGACCAAGGTGTGGACAGAAGGGGCGGCCCCCTGGGAGACCAAGAAGGGCCAGGAAAGGAGAGAGAGGCAGAGCAGGGCAGGAGGGGCGCCCAGAAAACCAGAGGGGCTTCCAGACGGGGAGAGCGGGCAGCGCAAATGGTGCAAATCCACACTGGAAAGCAGACCTGAGCAATCCTCTGTTGGCTTTGGTGGTTAGGAAGCTGGGGTGACCTTTGTCAAATATTCAGCTGAGCTGTGGGGGTGGAACTTTGGCGTGAAGATGGGAAGCGTGGGAATAAGAGGAGAGAACCGTGCAGGCAGCAATGGCCAGCGGGGAGTCTATGTGTCTGTGCGTGCGTGTCTGTGCGTGAGTGTGTGTGCAAGTTTACTTCGCACACGAGGGAGACACAGTTAGTAGCTGCACACATGTGTCTGCTGAAAGAAAGAAGCTACCAGAGAAAAGAATGAAGGGAAACATGGCAAGGGGAAGCCTTGGCATGGGTCCAGGCCTGGAAGTGGAGGCTACGCCAAGACCGAACCCATAAAAGTGAAAAACCTGATTCCAGTCCAGGGAGGTCCCCCACACCGAGCCGCGAGCATGGGGGAGCAGGGGGCCGGAGCTCAGGGCTGGACCTGCGGGTGGGGCTGGAGGCTGTGGGGGGCAGGAGCCCAGAGGCCTCGGGGTGGAGCTCAGGTCTGCCCCTCGCCAGGATCGTGCTGAGGCCACTGCAAGTTTGAAGCAGCTGGGAGACACCATCAAGGTCAAAGACCATTCAGACCATGGTGGAGAAGCCCTGGGGGGTGGGGAGGAGTGGACTGGAGGAGGACAGTCCCTGGTGGGTGCGGGGATACCAGTAGGAGGTGGGGTGCACCGAGGAGGCACCGGGGGGAGGGAAGTAAGCCCTGTGAGCTGCACTTGGAGCTGAATCTGCAGGATCAGAGGTGGGCTGGACACGGAGGAGGTGGGGAGGGAAGGAGAGACAGGGTGAGCTTAGGATCCTGCCCGTCTCGGATCCTTCCTCAGGGCCGGGACCGAGACCCCTGAACTTACAGACCCAGAGTGGAGTGGGGGGGACTGTCTCCCCAGGACCCAGGAGAGGCTGGCTTAGGCGAGTCACTGGGTAGACCAGCCCCGAGAGCCCCGCAGCGCACAGTCTGGGAGCTCGCAGACCCCCGGCAGCGCAAGGCGCCCGCACCGAGGGACCTGGTCCGCAGGCTCGGCCCGGCCGCCCGCTGCAGCACAGGCTGCCGCCCGTACTCGCCTCAGGTCCCGCCTCTGGGCAGGAGCCCCTTCATTTGTGGATGCAGATGGGCACGGAGATAAGCCACAGTGGGAGAAGGAGACCTGTTTTCTGACGATGTAGCACGGGAGCCGGTACAGAGGGTTCTAGGAAGAGGTGTCAGGGAGGGCCGCCCCGGGCACCACACCTGCGCCCTCCCTGTCGGGCAGGGCCGGGCCCACCCACCTGCCTGGATGCTTTCCAGACTCTGGCTGGAACTGCCTGAGTCCTTGCCCCCACAGCCCCGCCTTTGGTTCCAGGGCTGAGCTCAAGCCTCTGTTAAGCCGCGATGTAAGGGCACCCCTCCAGTGGCCGTGGCCCCTTGGACCCCCATGCCTCCAGCCCTCAGCTCTGCGGGGCTCAGCCGTCCCGGCCGGGGACATGTCTGAAGCCCCCCTGGAAGTGGATGTCCTGCAACAACCTGGAGCATTGTCTTCTTAGCATTAAATGTGAGACTTTGAGGCAGAGAAGGGTCGGGGCTTGCCCATCAGTGAGGTTCTGGGACGTCTGGCCGTTGTGGTGGGACGTAAGCTTCCTCCACTCATGGGTGGTACAGTTCACGGTTTCATATAAAACCCGGGACACGACAAAGTGGTTTGAAGGCTTAAACGTAAGTGATATAAACTCCATGTACAAATAAGGCCGTGAAAAACGAGCCTGAGAAGACGATCTTCAAGAGTTCCGGCGGAAAAGATGAAACTGGCTGACTATAATGAGCGCCACAGGCTTGCTGAACGAAGTGCTCCACGCAGCAGCTCAGCCTGACGGACGGGCCTGCCGGAAGGGTGTGGAGGCTTCCCATTCGAGGTTTCTTGTAATTGTATGAACATATAAACCTTTAGCAGATGAACAGCGCCAGGCCCCCGGGCGCTCCTTCTCTCCGGAGAGGAAGCCTGGACCCACTTCCAACTGCTCACCCATTTCTCTCCGGTGATGTCATCGCTAACTCACCTAACACCTCAATTAAACCAAACAAGCAGCATGCCAGCAGACGGGTATCTTGTAAGAGCTTTCTAATGACAACGCGTTTGGAAATGATTAATGTACAGACAGGTGTAAACCTTTGACTCAGTCCTTAATTGAAATGATTTTAATTTATGGGGAAGGAGAAAATGGTACAGGCCAAGATGACGCCTACCATTCAAACCCTACTCACCTCAGAGAACGGCTGGGTGTGTGTGTGTGTGTGAGCTGGGTGTGTGTGTGTGCGTGTCTGGGGTGTGGAGTATGTGTGTGTGTGATGTTTATATGTGTGTATCTGGGATGTGGAGTATGTGTGGATTTTGTGTGTGTCTGCACGTCTGGGGTGTGGACTGTGTGTGTGTGTGTGTGTGGGAGATGTTTGTATGTCTGGGGTGTGGAGTATGTGTATGTGTGCTGTTGTCTGGGGTGTGAAGTATGTGTGTTTGTATATTTTTGTGTACATGTCTGGGGTGTAGAGTGTGTGTATGATGTGTGTGTGTGCATGTCTTGGGTGTGGACTGTGTGTGTGTGTGTGTGGGAGACGTTTGTATGTCTGGGGTGTGGAGTATGTGTGTGTGAGGTTGTCTGGGGTGTGAAGTATGTGTGTTTGTATGATATTTGTGTGTACATGTCGGGTGTAGAGTGTGTGTATGATGTGTGTGTGTGCGTGTCTTGGATGTGGACTGTGTGTGTGTGTGTGTGGGAGACGTTTGTATGTCTGGGGTGTGGAGTATGTGTGTGTGTGATGTTTATATGTGTGTGTCTGGGATGTGGAGTATGTGTGGATTTTGTGTGTGTCTGCACGTCTGGGGTGTGGACTGTGTGTGTGTGTGTGTGTGTGTGTGTGTGGGAGACGTTTGTATGTCTGGGGTGTGGAGTATGTGTATGTGTGCTGTTGTCTGTTTGGGGTGTGAAGTATGTGTGTTTGTATATTTTTGTGTACATGTCTGGGGTGTAGAGTGTGTGTATGATGTGTGTGTGTGCATGTCTTGGGTGTGGACTGTGTGTGTGTGTGTGTGGGAGACGTTTGTATGTCTGGGGTGTGGAGTATGTGTGTGTGAGGTTGTCTGGGGTGTGAAGTATGTGTGTTTGTATGATATTTGTGTGTATATGTCGGGTGTAGAGTGTGTGTATGATGTGTGTGTGTGCGTGTCTTGGGTGTGGACTGTGTGTGTGTGTGTGGGAGAGACGTTTGTATGTCTGGGGTGTGGAGTATGTGTGTGTGAGGTTGTCTGGGGTGTGAAGTATGTGTGTTTGTATATTTGTGTGTACATGTCGGGTGTAGAGTGTGTGTATGACGTGTGTGTGCGTGTCTTGGGTGTGGACTGTGTGTGTGTGTGTGTGTGTGTGTGGAGTGTGTGTGTGCGGTGTCTGTTTAAGGGGCTTCTCGCCCACAGAGCTGCCGCTGCACGCGCGGGCAGACCTGGGGAGCTGGGCGGAGGCCAGCTTGAGAGCCGTTTGCAAGGAAATCGGTGTCGTCTGTTCCTGGGAAGATGCTGTTCTGCTCTCACAGGACTAGAAATAGCTCCTGCGGGTGGGGCTGTGGGCTTTCTCCCCGGAAAGATGAACTTTCCACATGAGAAAGACCAGGAGGAGGGACATAGAGACCTCACGATACACTTCCTCGCTATAAACTCGGTGATCGGACGGCAGCGTGAGCGTGTGGCGCAGAAGCCCAGAGAGGCGGGAGGGGCCCTGCCGCCGCCGGAGCAGCTGTCTCAGGATGGGGAGCTGGGCTCCGCCAGCAGGCTCCGCAAACAGTGAGAATCATCACTGTTCAGTGGTGAGCGTCGCATTCTGGGTGAGGAGTCAAGAAGGTACCACTTCTTCCTCGAGTGATGTCCCTACTTAAAAATCAGCAAGTCTTACAGGGAAGGGTTTGGAGAGGGACTCCTGCAGGCGGAGACGGAGATGGAGGTGGTACGGATCCTGGCGGAGGCTGCGCCATCAGGGGGTTGGAGGTAGGGGAAGGACATGTGATGAGGGATGCTGAGTCCCAAGGAGATGACCCCGAGGCCACAGCCCACAGCCCGCGGGAGCTCTGAAAGGCTGAGCCACACAAGCACCCTCTTGAGACACCCCCTCCCCCAACACAACCATATCTGTAAGGGACTTCCCTGGTGTCAGACGTTGAGGAGTCTGCCTGTAACATGGGAGATCCCGGTTCAATCCCTGGATCGGGAAGATCCCCTGGAGAAGGAAATGGCAACCCACTCCAGTATTCTTGCCTGGAAAATCCCATGGATGCAGGACCCTGGCAGGCTACAGTCCATGGGGTCACAAAGAGTTGGACACGGCTGAGTGACTTTACTTCTTCATGTGATCATAACAGTCAGAGGTCATGGGAATAAGAAAGAGAAATAGTTTTCAGTACGTGGCCCTAAAACTTAAACTTCACTTGTAAATTTAGATAACTTCAGGTCTTAGCATTTCCAGACCTTAAAGGGAATCACTTCCATTCAAGCCAAAATATTTCTTAGTTTTTCCTCTAAAACCACTTTCCGGTTCGGCAGGTAACTGTGATGTGATGAATGTGAGTGAGAGGGAGGGGTGAGTAAAGTTTCAGTCTTAATTATGGTTCCTGGAGTATTTTTAATTAAGGAAAAGGTAACATCATTAACAGAGTGGCCAATTATCTGAAAATGCAGCATGACTCTCCTGTATTCCTCTGTTAATGATGTAATGCTCACACTCACATTCCTGGCTTCCCTCATAGCTCAGTTGGTAAGGAATCTGCCTGCTATACAGGAGACCCCGGTTCTATTCCTGGGTTGGAAAGATCCTCTGGAGAAGGGAATGGCAGCCCACTCCAGTATTCTGGCCTGGAGAATTCCATGGACTGTATAGTCCATGTGGTTGCAAAGAGTCGGACACGACTGAGCAACTTTCACTTCACTCATACTCACAAAATGAATAAATATAGCTGCATGTTCTGATTCACTTAGAGGCTTTTATTCTAAATCCTAGGGTATAAAATGTGTATATTCTTTCAACAGAAACAGTTGGCAAAAGAGAAACCTCGGGTGAAAAAATAGTGCCCCAATAAGCTTTCCCTTCATGTCAGATTTTTTTAGTTAGATGATAGCTGTTGTTCAGTCGTGTCCAACTCTTTGCGATCCCATGGACTGCACATGCCAGGCTTCCCTGTCCGTCACCAACTCCCAGAGCTTGCTCAAACTCATGTCCATTGAGTCGGTGATGCCATCCAACCACCTCATCCTCTGTTGCCCCCTTCTCCTACTGCCCTCAATCTTTCCCAGCATCAGGGTCTTTTCCAATGAGTTGGCTTTCCTCATCAGGTGGCCAAAGTATTGGAGCTTCAGCTTCAGTCCTTCCAATGAATATTCAGGATTGATTTTCTTTAGGATGGACTGGTTGGACCTCCTTGCTGTCGAGGGGAGTCTCAAGAATCTTCTCCAACTGGTCAACCACTTGTAAAAGAATGAAACTAGAACACTTTCTAACACCATACACAAAAATAAACTCAAAATGGATTAAAGATCTAAATGTAAGACCAGAAACTATAAAACTCCTAGAGGAGAACATAGGCAAAACACTCTCCGACATAAATCACAGCAGGATCCTCTATGACCCACCTCCCAGAATATTGGAAATAAAAGCAAAAATAAACAAATGGGACCTAATGAAACTTAAAAGCTTTGCACAACAAAGGAAACTATAAGCAAGGTGAAAAGACAGCCCTCAGATTGGGAGAAAATAATAGCAAAGAAGAAGAGAAAAGATTAATCTCAAAAAATACAAGCAACTCCTGACAGCCTCATTCCAGAAAAATAAACCCAATCAAAAATGGGCCAAAGAAACTAAACAGACATTTCTCCAAAGAAGACATACAGATGGCTAACAAACACATTAAAAGATGCTCAACATCACTCATTATCAGATAAATGCAAATCAAAACCATAATGAGGTACCATCACACGCCAGTCAGGATGGTTGCTATCCAAAAGTCTACAAGCAATAAATGCTGGAGAGGGTGTGGAGAAAAGGGAACCCTCTTACACTGTTGGTGGGAATGCAAACTAGTACAGCCACTATGGAGAACAGTGTGGAGATTCCTTAAAAAACTGGAATAGAACTGCCATATGACCCAGCAATCCCACTTCTGGGCATACACACTGAGGAAACCAGATCTGAAAGAGACACGTGCACCCCAATGTTCATCGCAGCACTGTTTATAATAGCCAGGACATGGAAGCAACCTAGATGCCCATCAGCAGACGAATGGATAAGGAAGCTGTGGTACATATACACCATGGAATATTACTCAGCCATTAAAAAGAATTCATTTGAATCAGTTCTAATGAGATGGATGAAACTGGAGCCCATTATACAGAGTGAAGTAAGCCAGAAAGATAAAGAACATTACAGCATACTAACACATATATATGGAATTTAGAAAGATGTTAATGATAACCCTATATGCAAAACAGAAAAAGAGACACAGATGTACAGAACAGACCTTTGGACTCTGTGGGAGAAGGCGAGGGTGGGATGTTTCGAGAGAACAGCATGTATATTATTTATGGTGAAACAGACCACCGGCCCAGGTGGGATGCATGAGACAAGGGCTCGGGGCTGGTGCACTGGGAAGACCCAGAGGAGTCGGGTGGAGAGGGAGGTGGGAGGGGGGATCGGGATGGGGAATACATGTAAATCCATGGCTGATTCATGTCAATGTATGTCAAAACCCACTGCAATGTTGTGAAGTAATTAGCCTCCAACTAATAAAAATAAATGAAAAAAAAAAAAAAGAATCTTCTCCAGCACACAGTTAAGTTGGATGATAGAGAGGCACGTTATTGAAGTGGCATCTATTTTTTGTATGTGTTTGCTAAGTCTCTTCAGTCGTATCTAACTCTTTGTGACTCCGTGAACCATAGCCTGCCACACTCCTCTGTCCATGGGATTCTGCAGATAAGAATACTGGAGTGGGTTGTCATTCTCTTCTCCAGGGGATCTTCCCGACCCAGAGACTGAATCCAGGTCTCCTGCATAATTCTCTACTGCAGATTCTCTACTGTCTGAGCCACAGGGAAGCCCATAAACATTCTGTGGTGGTTCATAATTATTTGTAGTAAACATAAAAGTCAATATTATCTTTACTCAAATAACTTTGTCTTCATTTCTGATTATTTTTATATTAAATTCCTAGACATAGAGCTGCTCAGTCCTTACATAGGGCACAGAGGATATTTTCTAGAAAAATGTTGTCAATTTTTACTTTTATCAACCTTCTAAAAATAATAGAAATTAATACACCTTTCTGGGATATTTGTCCTTATTTTGAGAGTTCTTATTCAATTGTCAATCTTACCAACACTTAGTTTCTTTTTCATGTGCCAGTGTGAAAGAAAAAATTGGCCCAATATTTTTATGATTACTGTTTATATGCATCTTTCATTATATTGGTTTCTTAAAAGTATTCTCATTTATCCGTAAAATCTCATTACATATTTAGACTATTAGTCACAAATAAACGTGTTTCAAACACCTTTTTCCCAGTTGGCTGTTTCCTTTTGCTTTTGCTATGGTAGTTTTAGGTGTGAGGTATGTATTTTAGTGAATTTCAGAACAAGCTAAAAAATCAAGGGGATAATAGAATATATGAAAAAAAAACAATAAACCAATATTATAAAAGTTTAAAAACTGTGATAGAATTCAAGAAAGACTAAGAAAAAAGGAAGAAATCATTTTTGAAAAGAGGACTAAACTACAAGTAGCACAAGGGATAGTAAACACAGTGGCTAAAAGGAAGCACAAGTAGCAATGAAAAAATATTAACAATAAACAACTTAAGACAACGTTTAAGAGGATTTGAAGCTGACGGTGATTGGAGCTGGCCAATCTAACATAGTCATTAAGAAGCTCACAAAGAAATGTAACAGAACAAACACTAAATCTTATAATCTGTAAAAAGTTTTTGAAATTTAAAAAAGAAAAATCTCTCTATTGGATATTTAAAAGGTGCACTTGTAGGAAACAAAAAGCAAGTCCTGATGATCAGTAATGAAATATTTTAATGTAAAGCTACTGAACTCTCTGGGAACAAATGGCGACACGCAAATTCTTTAGAAATACGAATCACTTATAAAGAAGATCAGAGTGTTATGAGAATTTCTGACAGCAATGTTTTATGCCAGAAAATACTAGCACATTTTAAATATTCAAAGGAAAGAAAGAAGTGAACTCAGGACTTTACATTAGCTCAGCTGATGCTTAAATACAAAAGGCATTTTTAAATTGGTTACTGGCATGCAAGAATTCACGGTGAACTATTCTCTTGAGCACTGAAGATGCTCAAAAATCAGTTTCAGAAAGCCAATGTTATGAAAGGCAGTCTGTATAAGGACTATTTGTGATTATTAAAAGTGTATCTAACTGCAAAACAAAGAAAAATGATAACTATCATCTAGACTGTAATATGTAATAGCTCTATGCTCTGAAAATGTAGATAAATTACAACCATTAAAATTGAGGTGTGATGAGGAGATCATATGAAAAGTAGAATAAGCTTGTCATTGCCTTAAATATATTAATGAGAGAAAAAGGGATATTGCTTCACATCAGTTGCTAGAAAGATTAAGAGCATAGAGGAGTGAGGGAGACTTTATAATTAATTCAATTATTATTTCTTATAGAAAAAACAAAAATAAAAGAAGGAATGACAGCTATTCTATCAAGGAATTGGCGTGACAGTTGGTATAATGACAATTAGAACACAAACATAAACCAAATGCAAATTCAAAACTTATACTAAAAAGAGAGAGAAAGATAAGGCAAAACTTATAGACAGTTTAGTGAGTAACTATGCACAAGGATTGTGTGTCTGTAACAATATAACATAATATTTTACATAATAACAGAACTGAAACTAAATACATTGCTTATATCTGTATCTATCAGCCTAATTGATCTATTACAAATATTTTTTCAAATAAAGTAACAAAGCTATATGCAATACTATGTTTTATATTTACCATGAAGATATACTTAAATACTCAGAAAGATTACAAAGAAAGTGAACAAAGATATATCAGATAAACACACACAAAAATAGAAAGTAGTAGATACACTTTTTTATTTGAAGGGAAAAAAAAGTCATTTCAAACGAATAGAGACTACAAGCACAAGCAAGATATAATAGCAATTAATATTTATGGCCTCAGTAACAACTTTTACAAAGCAAAAACTAGGGAAGATTCAGAAAGTAAAACACAATAAGATAGTAAGAGTTAATGCATTTTTATTCATTTAGAAGACATAAAGTGAACAAAATATGTGTAACATAAAATCTTTAAATAATAGACTCAATAGGAAAATCTAATGAACATATGCTGAACCTCAATCTTCAATAGCAGAGAAGGAAACTCCTCTGTGAGATGATGAGCACCATTACAAAATATCTCAGAACAAAGAAAATTCTAAGAAATTTCAAAGTACAGTAAAAGATGCAATAAGAATTCTCTGATCATAACAGAATAAAAATAACATGAAACCTTTCAAAACTTTAAGAAAGTAGATTCTTCTACTTTTGCATACAAAAACAACCATGAAACAAATATGAATAGAAATAAAATTCAAAAGGACAAGATCTTTTGAAAACACACATATTATAATCTATAGGGCACAGCTAAAGTAACCATCAGATAAAAGAGGAAAATAAATGATAATATCAATAAACATTAAGAAGTAAGAGTGACTTAATGAAGGACCTGTTTGAAAAAGCAAGAGAAAGATTTTGAAAGTAAATTAAAAGAAGATCACACCAAAGAATAAGGAAGGGATGTGTAAGCAAATGGGTTAGTAAATTCAAAACAAGCAGAACAAGGACATTCTGGTGGTCCAGTGGTTAAGATTCTGTGTTTCCACTGTAGGGGCACAGGTTCAATCCCTGGATAGGGAAGTAAGATCCCACATGACTTGAAGAGGCCAAAAATAGTAGTAATGATGATAAAATAAGTAGAACAGTTAAATCTAAAGATTGATTTATTAAAAACTTAAAAAATTACCTAACTTACTCAAGAAAAAGTAAAGGGAGACCACTAAGACCCAATATTGAAATTTAAATGGAAGAAGCAACATCCAAAATGACCATTAAAAAAAATGCACAGGAAACCATTTTGAAAAATAAACAAAAAATTGTAACATGCAATAATTGATATAAAAATATGACTTATTGATATTGATTTCAACAGAGATACAAAGTCTAATGGGACAATAGTCCAGAAAGACAATAAGCATACACAAAAGCAACTATATATTCTGAGTCCTCAGGAGACATTTACCAAATCTTTAAAGATTCTATGATTCCAATAATTTCAGAGCATAGGAAAAGAAGAAAAGCTTGCAATTTCATCTTATGAAGAATAACACTGATCTAAAATATGACAAAATTTAATTAACTAAACAATAAAGGAAAAAATTACTGAGCAATCTAATTTATGTATATTAATGCAAAATCTTTAAAGGAGAGTCAGTTGCTTTTCTATCTCTCATCAATAAACAGTGGGATTTGAAATTAAAAGCATAATACCATTTATATTATCAGCCCCCAAAATGAAATACTTAGATATAAATCTAATTCACCTAATGTTAAATATTACTGTTGTTGTTCAATATCCCAGTCGTGTCTGACTCACTGCAACCCCGTGAACCGCAGCACATCAAGCCTCCCCGTCCATCACCATCTCCTGGAGCTTACTCAAACTCATGTCCATTGAGTCGGTGATGCCATCCAACCATCTCATCCTCTGCCATCCCCTTCTCCTCCTGCCCTCAATCTTTCCCAGCTTCAGGGTCTTTTCCAAGGAGTCAGCTCTTCACCTCAGGTGGCCGAAGGATTGGAGTTCCAGCGTCAGCATCAGTCCTTCCAATGAATATTAAGGACTGATCTCCTTTAGGATGGACTGGTTGGATCTCCTTGCAGTCCAAGGGTCTCTTCAAGAGCCTTCTCCAGCACCACAATTTGAAATGTTAGGTATAAATCTAACAAAATATGTATAAGATCTATATGAGAAAAAATACAAAAATTTAATGAATTAAAATCAAAGAACTTAACAATGAAGAAACATTCCACATCTGTGGACAGAGAGACTCAACATTGTCAGATGTCAGTGCTTCCCAAATTGACTTATGGATTAGGTGCAATCTCAATCAAAATCCAAGCAAAATTTTTGTGAATGTAAAAAAAAAAAAATTCTAAAGTTTATATGGAATGGAAAATGATCTGGTTTGGCCAACACAATATTGAAGAACAGTTTTGTAGGGCTAAGGCAGTATGACTTCAAGACTTACTATAAAACTATAGTAGTCAAGACAACGTGAAGAATAGACAGATACATCAGTGGTACAAAATAGGGAGCCCAGAAACGCACTCATATAGAGTCCACTAATCTTTGATGGAGAATAAAGTCAATGCAATGGAGCCAAGATTATCTTTTAACACATGGCGTTGTAACAACTGAATTCCACATGCAAAAGATAAAGAATGTGTCTAGATACAGATCTTACATCCTTCTTAAAAATTAACTCAAAGTGGATCATAGACCTAAATGTGATATTCAAAATTATAAAACTCCTAATAGGAACATAGCATAGAAGAAGATAGCATAGGAGAAACTCTAGATGACCTTGAGTATAGCGATTGATAAGCTGGACTTCATTAAAAGTAAAATTAAATTAATAAAAAGCATTTGTTCTGCAAAAGACAAAGTCAAGAAGAATAGGAGATAAGCCAGAGACTGGGAGAAAATATTTGTTGAAGACACATCCGAAAAGGACTGTTACACAACGTATACAAAGAACACTTAAAACTCAACAATAAGATAACAAACAGCTTGGTTAAAAAATGAGCAAAAGCCTTTAAGAGAGACCTCACCTAAGAAGATATGCAAATGGAAAATAAGCATATGAAAAGATGCCCCACTTCATATATCATAAGAAGGTATGAATTAAAGTAGCAATGAGATACAGCCACCTTTTAGAATGGCTTAAGTCTGGGACACTGAGGGTGTAGAGAAGCAAGAGCTCACTCATTTCTGGGAAGGGTGCAAAATGGTACAGCCACTGGGTAAAATAGTTTTCCCAGTTTCTTACAAAACTAAATGTACTGTTAAGACCCAGCAATCTCTCTCTGGGCATTTACCCAAAGGAGTTGATAACTTATGTACACACAGAATTTTGCATACAAATGTTTATATCAACTTTATTTATAGCTGACAAAACTTGGAAGCAACCAAGATGTCTTTCTGTCAGTGAATAGATAAATAAACCATGGTCTATCCATACAATGGAGTATTATACAGCACTAAAAAATAGTGAACTGCTGAGCCATGAAAAGACTCCAGAAGAGTAAATGCTTATAAGTGAAAGAAGCAAACCTGAAAAGGCTACATGGTGTATGAATCCAACTGTGTCGCATTCTGGAGAAGACAAGACTAAAGAGACATAGAGAAAAGATAATGCTGCCAGGGGAGCGGAGAGGGGTGCGCAGGCAGGACACAGACTTAGGGCACGCGCGTGAAGTTGCTCAGTCGTGTCTGACTCTGAGACCTCACAGACTGTTGCCCCCCAGGCGCCTCTGTCCATGGGGTTCTCCAAGCAAGAAGACTGGAGGGGGTTGCATGGCCTCCCCCAGGGGATCTTCCCCACCCAGGGATCACGCTTTATGTCTCCCGCACTGGCAGGCGGGTTCTTTACCACTAGCGCCACCTGGGAAGCCCCAGATGACGCTGTAATGGTGAGCACATGTCACTATGTGCTTATCCAAGCTCATAGAATATGCACCCCAAGAGTGAACCTTAATATAATCTATACACTTCGGGTGTTTATGATGCATCAGTGTAGGTTCATCAGTTTTAATAAACGTTCCACTCTGACGGGGGAGCTAGTGGTGGGATGGTCTCTGCATGTGTGGGGAGAGAGAACATATGGGAAATTTTTCCGTGAACCTAAAACTTCTCTAAAAAACTAAAGTCAAAAAACTCATAAAAAGGTATTTAGCAAAGCATAAAATACATGCTAAGCAAGACATCACGGCCAGTTTGGGAAATTCCAAAAATATAAGTGTGGTTCAGTATTACTAGAATCATCAAATATAATTAATGATCATCTTTAGAGACAGAGTAAAGGAGAAATAGAAATTCATCCCAATTCATATTAAAATACCCCAGAATAAGAATAGATTGATAATTCCTAAACATTATAAAACTTTTCCTATGGAAGTCACATATAAAATGCAAAGTCCACTCTCTCTACTACTATTTCATATTGTGTTGTTAAGAAAAGAGGGCCACTAAAACCAACATCTATGTACATGTTTTGCCCAAATTTGGGGCAGCTCAACTAATTGTAGACATACGGGGAACAATTCAAGCAGTCCAGCCAAGAAGCTGTATGGATTCTTGAGTTGCTCCCCCTTCCAGTGGAGATGCAATCTGCATTCTGAGTCCTTCCAAGTTAATGGCATGCTTAAAAAACAAAGCAAATGTCTTCTAAGGCATGTAAAATGATATAGAATGTCCACAGGATGTTCCTCATGATATCCAGAACGAAGAAACAGGAAAATTTAACATATTCTCCAGAGAAAAGGCCATCAGTAAGGAGCAGCCGTGTGGTCCCGAGGTCACCATGAGCAGACTTGGATTTTAACGTGGACACTGCTCCTGCTCAAGGTTATAAAGGAGAGCATGTTTGTAATGAATATAAAAACAGTGGGCTTCAGCAGAGAAATATAAACTAAAATGAAATTAAAAAAAAAAATAAAAGTGCAAGCTGAAAATGACAATGTCAGAATTTTTTAAAATCTCTGAATGGGCTTAACAATAGGAGATGACAGAAAACTCGCCATTTAAAAAAATCAATAGAAATTATCAAATTTGAAGAATATAAAGAAAAAAGAGTGGAGGATATTAAGATTTTGCAGTATAAAAAGGCTAATACGCATGTGATTGGGGTCTAAAAGTGGGAGAGGCGGAAGCTAAGGAAAAAGCAAATATTAAAGACCAGAATTTTTCCAAATTTGATGGAACAAATACTCTAACAGATTCATTAAGCTCAGTGGACTCTAGCAAAATAAATACAAAGAAAAGCGTACCTAAGCATATTATAGACAAACTGGTGTAAACTAAGGTGAAAGTCACTCAGTCGTGTCTGACTCATTGCGACCCCATAGACTATACAGTCCATTGAATTCTCCAGGCCAGAATACTGGAGTGGGTAGCCTTTCCCTTCTCCGGGGTATCTTCCCAACCCAGGGATCGAAGCCAGGTCTCCTGTATTGCAGGATTCTTTACCAGCTGAGCCACAAGAGAAGCCCAAGAATACTGGAGTGGGTAGCGTACCCCTTCTCCAGCAGATCTTCCTGACCCAGGAATCGAACCAGGGTCTCCTGCATTGCAGGCGGATTCTTTACCAACTGAGTTATCAGGGAAGCCTGGTGTAAACTAAGAGTGAAGAGGAATTTCTAAAGCAGCCTGAGAAAAATGACATATTGCATATGGAGAACTCATGGATCAAATACAAATGCAGAAGGCTTCACAGACGGTGGAGGTCTCAAGAGAGGGGGTTAATACCTGGAAGAACTGGAATTTTAAAAATATAGGTTAACCCAGACTTCTGAACTCAATCAAAATTGTTCAAGAGGAAGGCAAAGTAAAGATACTTTTCAGATAAAAGAAAATGAACTCAAGTTGTCAGCCTCCCTTCAATGTAAGAAATGCTAAATAAAGCTCTCCAAACTGAAGGAGAGTGATACAAGATGGAAGCTCATTTCTTCAAGAAAAAAATGAAAGGAATTGGAAATATCAAGAGGAAACAGGGGGGAGGAAGAACTTGAACCATCTTGAGAAAACCCGTCACTTCCGCTGCTGTTGTCTGTTTTCTTGTTCTCTGGCGGCGCTCACATTCTTTTGGCTTGTTGAGTCTCTCTTTGATGAGCCTGACACAGCGTTTGTCGCTGGTCCTGAAGCTTCCTGCCCTTTGCCTTTTAAATCATCCGAAGGTGACATTTTCTCTTTCTCTCTCTTGAACCTACCAGATTCCTTGCACATTCATCTCTCATCGCTGATCTCTTTTAAGAGTTCATAATTTGAAACTTCTTCATTCTCAGTGGGAGCATGAAAAAGACTCTGAATGCACACAACATGCTCTCCCTTTAGTAAAATTTTCATATATATATATATATGTATATGTGTATATATATATTCACATTGCTTTCCTCCTTTTTCTTGCCAAAAAGAAGCATATCTTGGTTTCCATGATTGCAGCTGGTTCTCTATACACGTCCCCTGGATGCTGCTCCAATGATCTTCTTTCCTAACTGGAGAGCTGGGTGCAGTGATCCCAGGTTCCCTGCTCAGGGATGCAACGACCTAGGGAAGGAGTCTGGAGGACTGAATGGAACCAAGAGCATCTGCCTTCCTGGGCGTTTCCATCAGTGTTTACCGAGACTGTCGCTCCAGGGACTGATACTGTCTGGTTAGTTTCTTGTATCTCAGTTTCTTGTGTAGCTATGTTCACTGAGGTTTTGCTCCCTTATGTTGAGAGCAACCCTACTGGGTCAGGAAACGTCCTTCCAGGCTGCCAAAGCCTCAACTGCCTAGGGGCAGTGTTCAGCCAGAAGAAACCCAGTTCTCATGAGAATTCTGCCTGGGTCACCTCTCTTTCCTGCGGAGCTTCGGGCACAGTTACTTCTGAATGCTCTCCGTCTGTCCTCAGAGAAGCTGTGGGTTCCTTTTTCTTCCCGTTCCGACACACGCATTTCAGAGAGTTTGGGAGTTCGGCCAAGAGGCAGGAGTGTGCTCTCTGAGGGAGACATGTGGGGACCCAGGGCTTCTTTTAATCTAGGCCCATCTGCACTTTATATATAAGAAATTCATTAAACTTTCTGGCATTCTGATGATACCCTTTCCTGAATTCCTGCATTGAATCTATTTTTAGCCTCCTTTGATTATCACTGTTGGTTTTTGCGGGAGGGATGGTGGACATCTGGGCTTACATTTCTGCTTCTAAAAAAAGTGACTATTCAGCTCTTTAAAGACATTTCCTACACATCAAACAAGGAAACTTATGAACCTAATCCCAAACCAGTTATTTATTTTTTTTCTGTGTAAATCTGTATTGTGTTTCAAACTGATTAGTGGAAATGTATAAATATTACCAAGCAGAGCTTCCTTTTTCATACTTACAGCTGTCAACGATGTGTGAATTATTTAAATTTAAAATGAATTATTTAAAAACACACGCACATTCTCGTATCTTGCTGGACAACTGGGTGACCTCCCTCCCCAGTAAAGAATCTAAAGACTCTTTTTGTCCTGTTCAAGATGCTATCTGACCTCAAGACCAGGTTTGGGCATTCTGCCTTCTGTATGCAACTTCCCACGTCCAACCTCTCCCTACCGTGCAGTTTGACCCCGGCAAGGACAGCTCAGGGCAATGTTGTCCTAAATGACAGACCAGCTCTGGGTGTCATTCCCGAAACAAATTGCACCTTCCCTGACCTCGTGAACCTGCCTGCTTCATGGGCTGAGGTAGCCAATTTCCATGTGTTCTGGTTTCAGCTCCGGCATTAAAAGCAGATACATTCATTAGGCTTAGTATGCATTTGTTTCTTTGTCTAAGAGGGCGCACACACATGCACACACACACACACTTACACACACACCCCTGTATCACAGGTGGTGCTAGCGGTGAAGAACCCGCCTGCCAATATAGGAGACATAAGAGACACGGGTTCGATCCCTGGGTTGGAAAGATCCCCTGGAGGAGGGCATGGCGACCCACTCCAGTACTCTTGCTGGAGAATCCCACGGTCAGAGGAGCCTGGTGGGCTACAGTCCACACGGCCGCAAAGAGTCAGACACGACTGAATCAACTTCGCACACACACACAATCTAGTAATTAATGAAATACACAGCGGTTCTTAAAAGCACTTACTTATTGAAAAATTATATAATGCCATTTAAAAAAGCTTTGTTTCTATGCTTTAGAATTCCAGTTTGTTTATTAGACGTGCTAGGAGTTACTGGCAGCTATGGCAAGAGGAGTGTTTTATATCCAACTCCAGAAGTCATTTACCTCAGCAACCCCATCACTAAATTGTCTAGTTCTAAGTTCCTGGGAGAAGGCTGACTCAGGGCTGGGCATTCCCTACTCTTTCAGGCTCACAGTCCTCTCTGGACTGGAGGAACCAGGAAGAACCGCAGCTATTGTATTACACACCAAAAGGATCAGCTCAGAATTCACAGGGGTAAACAAAACCAGGAAATAAGTCACAGAAGCAAACCCACATCCAGAAGAAACTTTACTCTAGGGTTGGTGAAACCTAAAATCTACAATACCTTCTTATACAGTTACTATAGAATCTACTGTGTGTTTAGTTTAGATTTTGTGACTCATTTATACTCAAAGGTTTTCTCTAGGTTTTTGTCATGAAGCCAATTGCCTCCTTGCTAGCAGGGTGGACTGATAAATTTTGTGTGGTTTGAATGTGTGTCCATTATTCCAATAGGAGCTGTGGGTGCCATGGAAATTGTGGAGAAGTTTATTTCCTGTGAGTGGATGAATTTTAATGTCTGATGTTCTAATGTTAATCAGCCTCACTTTTCTGGATAAAACCTACCAAAATATCATTGATATTGTTGAATTCAACTTACCAACACTTTACAAAGAAATTGTGTCTGGCTTTATGAGAAATATTGCCTTTTTGTGTTTTTGCAAAGTCTTTTTCAGATTTTACTGTTAGGCTCACTGAATGATTTAGAATATACCTTTTCTCTATTTCCTGAGAGTATTTGTATGAAACTGGTACCATTTCTTCTCTAATTATTTAGTTAAGCTTGTGTGTTACTTGCTCAGTTTTGTCTGACTCTGTGTGACCGCATGGACTGCAGCCCACCAGGCTCCTCTGTCCATGGGATTCTCCAGGCAAGAATACTGGAGTGGGTTGCCATGCCCTCGTCCAGGGGGTCTTCCCGACCCAGGGATCGAACCTGGGTCTCCTGCTTTGTAGGCAGTTTCTTTACCATCCGAGCCAGCAGGGAAGCCCAACCAGTGGCAAAACGTGTATCTGGGGTGTTCTTTGTGGAGTGCTCTTTGTTCTTTAATTACAGATTAAACTTCTCCAATAGCTATAGGACTATTTGTATTTTCTAGCTCCTCATGAGTCAGCTTTGATAAGTTATGCCTTTCTAGTAATTAGTCCATTTCTTCTATATTATAAAATCTACTGTCCTATGAGAAGAGACCCTTATACAGGCAGATACCATTTCATTGCGTTTTGTCTTATTGTGCTTCATAGAGAGTGCATTTTTTTGACACATTGAAGGTTTGTGGCAGCCCTGTTTCAAGCAAGTCTATTGGTGTCACTTTTCCAACAGCATTTTCTCACTTCAAGTCTCTGGGTCACATTTTGGTAATCCTTACAAATTTCAGCCCCCTCACCAGCAGTATGATTAAAACTGGCTGAAGGCTTTGGTGATGGCTAGCATTTTTTAGCAATACATTATTTTAAATTAACACTTGTACATTGCTTTTTAGAGCTGTGATACTGTTCCACACTTAATAAACTACAGTGTAGTGTGAGCATAACTATTCACATTCACTAAGAAAGCAAAAAATTATTGTGATTCTTTTTATTGTGATATTCACTTTATTGGAGCAATTTGGACCAAACTTGCAACATCTCCAAGCTATACCTATACACATCCTAGAAATACCAAAGGCCATTATACATCAGTCAAGGCTTCCCAGGTGCCACTAGTGGTAAAGAATCCACCTCCCATTGCAGGTAGACATAAGACTATCAGCTTCAATCCATGGGTTGGGAAGATCCCCTGAAGGATAACAAGGGAACCCACTCCAGAATTCTTGCCTGGAGAATCCCATGGACAGAGGAGCCTGGTGGGTTACAGTCCACCAGAGTCAGTCACAATGGAAATGACTGAGTATGCACGCATACATCAGTTAGATTTTTAAATGTCTTAAGGGTATGAAGTTCTGTGCAGTCTTTCATAAATCTTAATATGAGATTATAAACTGTATTTTCAAATAACAAGCTTTGGACTTTGTTAATGTTCTCTATTAATTTTTTTTTCTGTTTTCTAATTCTATTGATGTCTGCTCTATTATTCATTTCCCGTCTACTTGAACTACATTTAATTCACATTTTTTTTTTCCTAGCTTCTCAAATTGGAAACACAGGTCAGTGATTTTAAGCTTTTCATCTTTGTTACTGTGAAAATATTTCACGATGAAAAAGCATTTATGGAGGATTTTCAATAAAATTGTGCAGAAACACACACGCATCCGTGGATCATTCCAGCTCGCACTGTGAACCGTGCTAATCCCAGATGCTAACATGTGCAACTTTCAGGAAATGTTCTCCTGATTTGAGAAAAACACTGAGGCTGAGAGCCTCCGTGCCTTTTAAGCTGTACAGTTTGTGGTCTGTTCATCTGTCTTCATTTCAATGATACCCTCTAATTCTTAGCCTGCAACATTCTATATCACTGACAGTGTTGGCTGGCTGTCAACATGCAAATACTCAACCATTGGACAGAACTACTTACCCAGAGTAGACTGTGTTCTGTGTCAAAAGCTAACATTTAGGCAGCAATTTTGATAATGACTTTATGTTCTTGTTCAAGTACTGACATCAGAGTGCCCTGCACGGGGAGTTTCTAACAAAAAGTCTCACATTCTACTTGATCAAAATGCAGTTCTGTCTCTTATTAAGGTGATGAAAGTTAAAACATCACAGAGGTATTGATCTCTGACTAGGAAGGATCTGATAAATTGACAGTAAGGTAGCAGTAAAAATATTCACCATCTCTGACATTAATGCTGTCTGTCTAAATATAGGTCATTTGAAAAAATGTAAAAGCCCACATGTTCCTTCCATGAAAAATTGAAAAACCTATGTGCAATGCAGAAGATTTGGGGTAGTTATGTATGGATGTGAGAGTTGGACTATAAAGAAAGCTGAGTGCCAAAGAATTGATGCTTTTGAACTGTGGTGTTGGAGAAGACTCTTGAGAGTCCCTTGGGTTGCAAGGAGATCAAACCAGTCAATCTGAAAGGAAATTAGTCCTGAATATTCATTGGAAAGACTAATGTGGAAGTTGAAGCTCCAATACTTTGGCCACCTGATTCGAAGAATGGACTCATTGGAAAGACCCTGATGCTGGGAAAGATTGAGGGCAGGAGGAGAAGGGGATGACAGAGAATGAGATGGTTGGATGGCATCACCACTCAATGGACATGAGTCTGAGTAAGCTCCAGGAGTTGGTGATGGACAGGGAGGCCTGGCATACTGCAGTCCATGGGATCACAAAGAATCGGACATGACTGAGCAACTGAACTGAATTGAGAAATGGGTAGGGAGGAGCTGAACTTGCCTGGCACCTGTAAATTCACTCAGTCTAAACTGGGGCCCTGTCTGGCTCTTTTTTCTAGTATTCCTAGTGCATGGATGGAGAGGCATTCAGCATGCATCCATCCGCCCTGTGCTCCCAGCTTCCAGATAATCAGCAAGGTACCACTTATAATTAGGGCTGGTTGTTTTGTTTGCTTTTCCCCAATATCACATTAAAGTTATATTTTAAAACAAGAAGAAAGGGAAGGGTTTTCCTGGTATGTGGCAAGGTTGGGCTGATGTGCCGATGAATTCACATGGCAATGACTGTATCCTTCTGGGCCACTTTAAGGACACTTTAAGGTCAGCTCAAAACCTGTGCAGTTGGGCTCATTTGGGGAAGACATGGCTGGAGCATGAATGGTCTTTGAAAAAAATAAACGTGCACACGAAGCACACACGAAATACCGCTGTTTCCTAATCTTTTTCTATAATGGTTTCCAGTGAGTGACTATTAATTTCTGTTCTATAGCTTATATGTGACCCTATCAACTTCTGCATAAAAATATACAGTTTCAGGGAATTTCAGAATCCATCCAACATACATTACTAATAAATAAGCCTCCACTCAGGAAACTGAATGCCTTAGACTCCAAAAATACAAAGTAAATAAATCCGTGTCGTGTTGAATCAACCATGCCTAGTGTTCTGGTCATTTCTGCTCCTTATAATTTGTGAACCTTGGAATGAATGCTTTGAAATCTCTTTATTAGAAGAGGTAAAGGTAGAGGTTTTCAGTGTCCACACTTAGGAGTCTTCCAGGGTATCAGCATCTCCACAAGAGTGTTCACAAATGCCAGGGTCCCCTGGCCTACCAGGGCTGCAAGTGCAGGAGGACCCACATATTCCATTGGCCCAGCCTGGCACCTTGGGGGAGTGAAGAGGGGATTTTCAGCACATAATGTGGATGTCATTGAGACCATCGGGCCCCGAATTGTTCATTCCTAAGAATGTTGCACTCCATAAATGCACACAGCACCCTTGCGTGTTGGGTCTGACTCTGGCAGACAGAATCAAATGGGGTATAGCCTCTGGTGGTGACGTCTCCGTGCCAGAGTTTGGGGGTGTGTGTTTGTGTCTTTTTTTTTTTTTTGTCTTCCACTGTCAAAGTGTCTGGAGAGATTCAGTCCCCTGGGTTGGGATGTCTCATCTCTGCATCAGCAGCACATCGTGAAGACAAGCCAGCGTCACTGATGGTCAGCGTGGGTACCCGCCTGGAGTGAGGCCATCAGCTTTATCATGTCCCCTTCATCACTGCCTCCTCTTCCCAGCCTCCCTGTGAGTACCCGTGGCCTCCAATCCATCTGCCTGCTGCGGTTAGCGCCTGAGCCACAAACTTAGACCTCTGGAAAGGGTCTCATGTGCTCTGTTCTCAGAGAATGGAGGCCATGCCCCAAGTATTTTAGGCGCTACTCACCATCCATCAGGGCTTCTGTGGTGGCTCAGATGGTAAAGAATCTGCCTGCAATGCAGGAGACCAGAGTTTAACCCCTGGGTCAGGAAGATGCCCTGGAGAAGGGAAGGGCAAACCCACTCCAGTATTCTTGCCTGGAGAATTCCATGGACAGAGGAGCCTGTACAGGTCCTCTGGAGGGCTACAGTCCATGGGGTCACAAAGACTCAGACATGACTGAGCGAATAAACACACTGACCATTCATTATTGGAGATGAAAATCAGGAGTATATAGTCTGAAAAGAGCTTCGGAGTGAGATGACTGGAAGATCTGTCCCAGGTGCAGAAGGAGAGGGTGTGACGGTGAGAGAGGAGGAGAGGATGTGACCCTTCCCGGGTCCTGGCAGCCTCAGGAGCAGCCAGGCGGGAAGGGACTCAGCACTTGTCCGCTGGACCAGGCCTGGGTCTTCCCTCCCCGTCAGCCCTGCAGGGACTGCGCATGAGCCTCCTGGCTCTTCCTGGGTGGGACCCGCTCTCCAGGCCCAGGACGCTCGTTCTGCAGGGATCTGCAAGGCTCATGACTCACTTCTTCATACACAGGTCACCTTGGAGGGTGCCCCCGGCCCCCCGACTCCGAGAATCACAGGCTTTGCCTCGCGTTCTGTCCTCTGCATTTATCACCGAGGTACACGCCTGGAACTTCACCGATGCCCACGTTTACTGCCTTCTTCCCTAGTGAGAAGGCAAGCTCCAGGTGACAACCGTGCCTCTGCCTGGCATGAGGCAAGTGTTCAAAGAGTATTTGTTTACTTGTAATTTTTGGTGGAATTGTTTTATTGTTGTTCTTGTTAGAGTATAGGATGTGCATGCATGCTAAGTCGCTTTAGTCGTGTCTGACTCTCTGCAACCCCACGGACTGTAGCCCGCCAGGTTTCTCTGCCCACGGGATTCTCCAGACAAGAACACTGGAGTGGGCTGCTGTGCCCTCCTCCAGGGGATCTTCCCGACCCAGGGATCAAACCTGTGGCTCCTGCATTGGCAGGAGGATTTTTACCACTGAGCCACCAGGGAAAGGCCATAGTATAGGACAGGTTTTCCATAAACGTGTGTGTGTGCATAGAAAACAAGAATTATTTGTTGTCATTATTACCAGGATTACACAAAAAGAGAAATGATGATGATTTATCCTACTTTTACCCTGAACTTATTTATTAGCTTAATCCCACAACTTTATTCCATAACTTTATCCCATATTATATACCTGATTTTCCATAACTTTATTCACCTCAATAAGGACCTACTTTCCTTAAGCTTTTTTTTCCCTTATATATTAGAAATGTCTAGATCTGATCACAGGGATTTTGGGGAGGAGAATTATGTGATGGGTGAGCTCGCCCACAGCTGCCGGCAGCCCCTTCACAAATCTGAGAACACTGAGTATGTTTTAAATCAATGTCATTTTAGGTAGTGACTGTGTGCATACCAAATGTGCAGGAAGATGAAAGAAATACCTTTTAAAAAATGCTTACACAAATTTTTCACAAGTCTGACTACGCCCAGAAAGTAACATTAATCATAAGATAATGCACATAGGATTTTTAATGCTAATATATCACTTTGCTAAAGTGTGAAAGAGAAACTGAGAAGAAATAGGATGACAGACTAGTTTCCATTTTTCTAGATGGATAATCCAATGCTTTGGCTAACTGATGCGAAGAGCTGACTCATTGGAAAAAACCCTGATTCTGTGAAAGATTGAAGGCGGGAGGAGAAGGGGACGACAGAGGATGAGATGGTTGGAGGGCATCACTGACTCAACGGACATGAGTTTGGGTAAACTCCAGGAGTTGGTGATGGACAGGGAGGCCTGGCATGCTGTGTCCCTGGGGTCACAAAAAGTTGGACATGACTGAGTGACTGAACTGAACTGAACTGAATCCCTAAAAATCAGAGAAGAAAACAATCTTGCTATGAATTAGATCAGCAAATGCAGCTCTAAAGGGGAGCTGGGAGCAGGCTGGCTCCAGCCCGCCCTGCGAGGCCAGTCTGTTTCCTGGCCCTCCTTCTCTCAGAACGGCTCCCACAGCCCCCAGGTGCTCCCCGCTGCCAGGCCAGGCCTTCCCAGGTGACTCCCAGGTGGATTCCGGCCCAGAATCACCTCCCACGGGAATTCCTCCAGCGCCCCAATCTTGGGGCGGCCTGGGAAGGGCAAGAGTCATAATTAATGGTTTTTAATGATTTTTAATGACCTTGCCTTTGATATTCATCTTCTTGCTCCTCTTGTAAATTCAGTTTCAACTCTGTATAAATGATTATACCCCAGGTAAGCCACTCTGCATTCACTGGAAAAAGTCTCCTTTTGTGCATAAAGAGGTTCCATGCTTTGAGAAGCCTGGACTGTAACGAGCACCATATCAAGACACTGGCTCCGACCTAGAGGGGTCCAGACCTTTGTTCTCAAGACCCACAGAAATCTAACCTCTCCTGTGGGATATTAAGTGCACACATTCGGTCTTGGCGTCAAATAAAAATCACCCTAGTTGGAAACTTCTCAGGCTGTTTATCTATTTTAAAGGCAAATTAAAATAATACGACTTGGTAAAATGATAAGTTTTGAAAGTTCCCATTAATCATAGGATATATTTCACAGCAAAATTCATCCCAGTTGTTTATCTGGGATTCCCAAAGCTACTGTTAATTAAAAAAAAAAAAATTTAGAACATTTGGGGCACACAGTTGGGGCATAATTATGGTATTACAAAGAAACAGCTGAAATTTCCAACTCTGGACTCTGTGGTGTGGATAAGATGGAATAACAGACTCTGTGTGACCTGCTCCTTTATATTGCAATTTTAAATAGACCTGTTTCGAGGGGACCCAGCAAGAGTTTGGATCATACTCATGTCCACTTTCCCTCTCATAGCAATCCTCTGCAGGATTCCTCTAGAGACCCAAGCATTGTTTAGTGTCTCCCATGTCCTAGCTCAGAGGTGGGCAAACTTCTGTAAAGGAGCAAACAGTAATTGCAGTTTTTCAGCCCTTACCATCCGGCAGTGACCACTCTACTCTGCCGTTAGCTGGGGGAAGAGACGGTGGGTTAATGGACATCTGTGCTCCGATGAGCTTCGCTCACAGGAGCAGGTGCCTGGCCAGATTGGCCTGTGGACCAGTGTTTGATAACCCCTGGCCAGAGAAGCAAGGCGTTCTCCTGCCTGAGGAGAGCTCCCAGTGATGGGAGGAGGCCAAAGGCAAGGTGGGATGTCCCCATGAGCTGTGCCGGGGGTTGGAGGGGCCAGACCCAAGGGAGTGACCCCACACATGGGGACATAGAGCATCCAGAGGAGGGAACCCCCCAGTGAGTTCTAACTTTAAGTATTTTCATGGAAATGTCATAGCATGGTATCCCGGTTCCAACTGAGATTAATCAACCTGGGAAACTGACACAGGCTGAGAAATCCACTGACAGGAAGTCAGCAGGAGAGGGAAGTGCTGGAACTGAGCTCTGAAGGTGGATTCGCCAGGAGTGCATTTTTTCCCCACGTATTTGACAAATACTGATCAAAGCACAGCCATGTGTCAGGGGCATCTCTGGGCGTCAGGAAGACGGCGATGAGCCACATAGAGTGCCCGCATCTTCCTGGCGCAGACGGTCCATGGGGGACCAACACTCACAGACACCTACACACAAGGAGGCTGGGGCATGTGCTGGGAGCTGGAGGGAGGCGGGGAGGGGGACACGGGGGGAAGTGAGGTCAGGGAGGACTCTGGAGATCGCAGACCAAGGGGCTCATAGACCGTGAATGGGGTTGCGGATCGGGAGGGGATGAGGGGAGCTGCTGGAGGTGTGTGGACGGGGAGCAGCTGGCCCTGGTTTTCCCTGCTGACGTGGGGAAAACCGGGCTCAGAGTCACGCATGGAAATCGGGGGACAGTTGAGAGGCCCTCACCGTGGTCCTGAAGTGAGACGGAGATCTGGCGAGAGCGCGGGGCTGGCTCCTCACCTGCCCATCTCAGGAGCTCGGACACCGGCCCAGGGTGAGCCCCCAACCACCAAAAGGGTGAGGGACACCCGTCAGCTGTCAACTCCTACGTGACAAGCCAGCCCCAAACCAAGCCAGCAGCTGGAGGCAACAGACACATTCGCAGCTTCTTAAGAACAGCTTCGCCACGTGGTCCTGCCTCCAGTCTTCTCAGAAAGGTGGAGTCAGTCTGACCATCTTGGGGCTGTACTGCCTAAAAGCTTGACCGGCCTGGGAGACCCAGGTCCCCAGTGGCATGTCAGGTAGCTGTGGGACTGGCTCCTGGTGGGAGACCATGGTCCTTGGCACATGGGCCCCCACACAGGGCTGCCTGTGTGTCCCCAAGACAGGGCAACTGGTTTCCCCAGAGCCACGAGTCTCCAAAGCAGCCTCAGAAGTGATGGCCCAGCACGGCTGCACTTCTCCAGGCTCCACAGGGGAGGGACTGCAAGAGGGCAGGGGACCCCGGGCTGGATCCTGAGGCTCCCGTCCTGCTCATTCTGATGGGGCAGGGCTGAGTTCAGGCACTGGTGAACGCGTCCCCAGTGTGTCTCAATCCCACGAGCGCATGGTTCTCACTTGGAGAAACAGTGATGCCAGCAGAGGACTTGTGAAAGGACTGAAAGAGGTCAGGTGGCTGGGACGTGAGTTTCAGAAAGAAAACATTCTCCCATCACTGTCCCAGCACCACCTACCAGCTCTCCTGCCAGCAACTCAGACGCCACACCATTTATCATGGAGGTCACTTCAGATCAACTTAAATCCAAGGGTTGGGGACGGGCTCCCTCTCAGGCTCCGGGAAGACCCCAGGCTGCGGCAGAACTAAGCCAGCTTTGTCCTGCATGCTGACAGGTTCTTCTCTGTGGACTAGACTGCAGGTGGGTGAGGTTAACTGTCCAACTCTCTTGACCTCATCAAGTGGTTGTCATGGAAACCAGCATCACAGTCAGTTAGCTACACCTGTGAACCTTGTTACCTGTGCCTGGATGAACAAGCAGGTAGGGATTCCCTACAACCCGCTCTGTAAGCTTCCTGGAGTACTAGCCACGGCCCCTGAAGTGAGATGAGTGTCCGTCTCCTAAAAAAGAAAGTGTTAGTTGTGTCCGACTCTTTGTCAACCTGTGGATTGCAGCCTGCCAGGCTCCTCTGTCCATGGGATTCTCCAGGCAAGAACGCCAGAGTGGGTCGCCATGCCCTCCTCGAGATCTTCCCGACCTAGGGTTGGAACCTGCGTCTCCTGCACTGCAGGCGGATTCTTTATCATCTGAGCCACTGGTTCTGTCTTCTGAACTGTAAGTCTTTCAGAGGATGCAGAACATGACTGCTAATTATACAAACACAGTACGGAAACCAGGGTTCCTCTGAGCTAAAGGGAGATGTGGTCACTTCGAGGGCTGGAGTTACAGCTGAACTCGGCCGGGATGGGAGCCCTGTGATTTGGTCAAACTCCTGTCTAGATGTTTCTGTGAGGGTCCTTTTCAGAATTGGTGGTGGTGGTTTAGTCGCTAAGTCGTGTCCGACTATTGCAACCCCATGGACTATAGCCCGCCAGACTCCTCTGTCCATGGGATTCTCCAGGCCAGAATACTGGAGTGGGTTGCCATTTCCTTCTCCATTTTAGAACCAACTAGCTTTTAAATCAGTGTCTCAGAGTGAAGCAGATGACCCTGTGTTAGGCCGGAGGGCTTCATCCAATTAGTGGAAGAGCTTACAAGCAAAGGCAGAGGATTTTCCAGGGAGAAGCGACTCTGCCCAAGACCATGACATTCATACCCTCCTGAGTCCTCAGGGTACAGCTCTTAGACTCCAGATGACAACATCAGTTCTATGAATTTCCAGGAACCTGCCTGCCCTGTAGATTCCAGACCCATCAGCCCCATATTATACAAGCCAATTGCTTAAAGTAAAACTCGCTCGATAGATAGATAGATATAGATAGATGATAAAGAGATTAATTCTGTTGGTCTGTCTCCCTGAAAATCCTGACAAAACCACCACCCCCTAAGACAACCAGAAGACCCCTCCCTCCAGGGCTGGGTGGAGGAGAGTGTGGCGGTCCAGCCCTGCCTGCACCCCACATTCAGGGAGCACTTTCTAGATCCCTGGGCCCTGAGTACACAAGGCGCGGAGCGCTTTTAAATATTTTAGCTCATCTGCATAATCGAATTTTATCAAGCAAAGCTCGGTCCCACACAGTCGTGCAACAGCCCACTATTCTCACTGATTGAAGCCCATCTCAGCCACGCAGGAGCTGATCGGCAGAGTGCAGGGGCCTGGGGGGCGGCTGTGGATGCGACCCTTCTGGGCTGTTACACGCGTGCCTGAAGGCCTTTTGTCTACACCGCAGCCGTGCACCTTCCGGCCAGGAGCGAGGGGAGGCGGTGAGGGGAGCATCCTGCTGAGGAACACCCTGCCCGCCCCGACACGCCTCTCCCCAAAGACGGGGACAGAGCCGGCTGCTTCCGTGGGTGAAGCAATTTTGGGGTGAGGGGCATGGTGGGGTCTGTTCTCCCCCCTCCCCCTTTTCTTTGGGGCTCGGATCTCACAGAAGCTCCTTTCTGGACCCTTCCTTCCCGTCTCTCCCTTCCCCAAAGGCCTCCGCCGCCAGTTAGAGGGCCTCAGGTCCTCGCTCACGGTTCTGCACTGGTGAGCGTGGCCTCACTGGAAGCAGGGTCTGTGCAGTCGTGTGCAAGATGAGGTCCGGAGGAGGGGTCTTCATGCAGGGACTGGTGTCTGATAAAACTGTGGCACTAGGACACAGAGACAGACCAGTGTAAAGGGGAGACGCGGTGGAGACAGCAGCCAGGCCCAGAGACCCCCACGGCCACCAGTGGGGGTGCCTGGAGCCTCCAGAAGTGGGAGGGGGTCCGTTTCTGCTGTTTGAACACACTCAGCTTGGGCTGCTTTGCTGTGGCAGCCTGGGGAACCCCCAAAGCGGGGCGGGCCTGCCAGGCAGGGGAGGGTGCACACAGCGGTCCCAGAGCCATCTATGCTCCCCACGTCTGAACCCCAAGACTCCCCAGAGCGTCCCCCAAACACGGAGCCGTGCTGGCCGGGGCAGGGGCTGACGGGGCCCCTGCGGCCTCCTCGTGCCTCATCTCAGGTGACAAGGCTGCTCTCTTCTCAGACACATTTGCGACTTTCCCAGATCAAACGGAGACAGTATTTCAAGTCCACTTTTCCTGGAGCAGCAATGTCTGGGCAGCTAGCCCAAACCAAGAATCTCTGCCACGCACACCCGGCCACCCTCAGGTCTCAGCGGACATGGGCAGGTAGGGGGGGTCACGTGGTCAGAGTCCACTTCTTTGTCTTGTAAATTGATAGCTCCAGAGACAATGATGAAACTTCTAGAGAGGATCCTTTAAAATTATAAACATATCAATGTGAGCTACAAAGTGAAGGGACCTCCAGGTCATTATGCTGGGTGATGGAGGCTGGTCAAAAAGCACAGATCTGCAGGCTTCTGTTGATATGAAATATCTAGCACATGCAGATTCAGAGAAAGAGAAAGAAGAGAGATGGTTGCCAGAGGCTGGAGGAGGAGGGGAACCAGGGAGAAATTGCTTAACATGACCAAGTTCCACTTTCCAGGGAAAGCAGTGGTGACTGGACAAAATGTCTCTGGATGGTGCAGTCTAAGCTGGTTAATGTCATGTTCTGTGAATTTCATTCATTCCATCATCTTTAAAACTTCAGGTGGTCTTCTGAATTTGGAGAAATCCATCCATCACTCCCATTCTCCATCCATCCTGGCGCAGATTGCAGAAGCCAGAGGGTCTCCAGAAAGTCATCTCCAATCATCTTTCTGAAGGTTCTCCAAGGGGAACATGACAGTTCTTAAGAAATTACGATTTACCTTGAAAAAGGGTGACCAGCCAGGAGTCGGCCACTTCCACCAAATTGTGAGTTCCCATCTACAAATCAAAGACTCCACACTTGAGCTGATATTCTAGGAAAGTTTAGTTTCCCCAAGGATTTTCTTCAAATATAGTAAATGATAGAGAATATCTCCCATTTTCTTTTTGTAGGTTCTTGTTCACAGAAAATAAAATTTTAAATGAATGGTACTTGTAGTCAACTGTTACAAGCATTTAAAATTTAGAAGTTAAATCCCACACTTGAAAACCAAAACTGACTGGAATGTGTCACCCATTTCTGGCAACTCTGACTAGGAAAGAAATGTCCTAAGGGCAGTGAAAGAAGCTTCCCTAAAATAAGCTCTCAGGTACTTTTTGGTGAGAAAGCTTGTTGGAATCACTAACCTGCAAGTATGGAAAAGAAGGGAAAGACGACACATTTTAGTGAACTTACAGCCACGGACTTTGCGAAGAGCCGACTCATTGGAAAAGACCCTGCTGCTGGGAAAGATTGAAGGCAGGAGGAGAAGGGGACGACAGAGGAAGAAATGGTTGGATGGCATCACTGACTCAATGGACATGAGTTTGAGTAAACTCTGGGAGATGGTGGAGGACAGGGAGGCCTGATTTGCTTCAATCCATGGGGTCGCAAAGAGTCGGACATGACTCCGTGACTGAACAATAGCAACAACCACAGAAACAGGTTTATAAATTTGGGAACCAAACTGAAAGATGACTGAGGAAAGAGGAAATTCGAGCTCAAAGGTAAAGGTATGTAATGTGGCAGAGCAGACGCCTCAGTGGGAGTCCATGTTCCTCGTTCAGTCTGTGACGCTGGGCGTTTTATTGAGGCATCTCCTTCTCCATAAAGCAAGAGTGCTGTGTGTGTGCTCAGCTGCTCCCCGCGGCCCCACGGACTGTAGCCCAATAGCCTCCTCTGTCCGTGGGATTCTTTAGGCAAGAATACTGGAGTGGGTTGCCATTTCCTCCTCCAGGGGATCTTCTCGACCCAGGGATCGAACCCACATCTCCTGCATTGTAAGTGGATTCTTTACTGCAGAGCCACTGGGGAAGCCCATAAAGCAAGAGACTTGCACCTAATTAAAGACTTATCTTGAGGATTAAATCAGCCAACATACATAAAACACTTAGAACTGTGTCTGGTCCCCAGAGTTTGCTGAATAAATATCCTCAGTATTACTTAAAAGTTATCAAAAACCTCAAGCTTACACAGCCAGATTATATAATGTACAAGGACAAAGCGGGCAGCATCTGAGTTCAGCTTTTTGAAATCCCAAAATGACAATATGAAATTTCATAAACTCTTGGCTTTAGTGTGAAAACAGATTGCCAAATGGCCGTTAGAGACTCGGTGGATTTTCTAGAATTCTTGACCTAGGAACAATCCTGGAAATTGTCGGGGGTGGGGGGGGTGGGGTTCGACCAAATCTCATTTTGTCAGCAGTGAAACTAAAGAAGGGAGAGTGTGCTACATCCCCCGGCCTCCCAGCAAGCCGGGATCAGAGACTGAACCTGAACATGAGCCCCTAAAGAGGGCAGAGGGCCAACACCATCACGCCCACCGGGCTGACACCATCCTGCCTCTTTCTCTCAAGTCCGAAGTGTTTGCCCCTGTTTCATCCTCCACACGAGCTCTGTCTCCTGAGCGATCTGTCCTCTTTTCAACAAGAGGGGAAGACCCTATGGAGAAGGGGCCGTGGTACCTATTCACTTACGTGATCTTGAGCTTCCAGCTCAGGTCTCTGGAGAAGGAAGACAGCCACGACTTGAACTGTAAGATGCCACCCCTGACTCTTGCCTGTGGCCCAAGCTCAGGGCGGTCGGGCACTGAGGCCCAGCCCTCGTCCTGCCCGGCCGGAGGGAGGGCCCATGCCTGCCTGCCCCGCCCTGGACAGGGAGGAAGGAGAATGTCTGCTCATCAGCGCACCCACGTTGCTCGCTGCCAGTCACAGAGTCCGAGTTGCTCCCTCCTTCAGCAGGATGAGGGTGGGGCCCCTCTTCAAGGTGGACACTGGGGGTCATCTCGGGGCCAGGGGCTGAAGCGGAGGGAGGGGCAGGCTCAGGCAAGCCGAGGACGCCGGGAGCAGGCCGTCCAGGGGCCCCCGGGAGACCCTGTCCCCGACACGCTCGGCTCACTGCCCCCCACCTGCTTTCTTTCCAGCCTTTAACTCTGGGCCAAAGAAACACGCCTCTCGGATCTTAAGGAAATAATCCCCCCTCGGCTCAGTGAAAGCATTTACCCCTCCTTCCTTTAAAGGTCAGAACCCAGACCCCCCCCCGCCCCTGGGCCGGCTCATTTGAGAGTAACAGAGAGGAACAACTCCGACTCCGTAAGGACCTATTTCTTTTATTTTCACCTTTGTATTCCATTGCTTCTGCTCCAAGCTCATCGATAAAGGGATGTTGCCCAGCTCAAACTCTGCACAATGGCTCATCGCAGAACCTGGCCTCCAGGGGAGGAGCACTCAGCTCAGCTCACAGGAAACCTCCTACCCAGGCCCACCTGTGACCGACCGCGGGAGGAAGAAGTGAGCACCACTCCTCTGCAGTCTGACCAGAACCAGGACTTCCCCGCCGGCTGCCCCGCGTCCCCTTTTAGTATAAAAGAAGTCTGGACCCTAACTCAGGGAAGGCGGTCCTTCGGGGCCCTGGACCCTAACTCAGGGAAGGCGGTCCTTTGGGGCAGGAGCCACCATCTTCTTTGTCTGCCGGCTCTAAGAATAAAATCGCTCTTCCTGGCCCCCACACCCAGTTTCTGGGTTGACGGGCCTGCCGTGACGTAAGCAGGATGACCTTGGGTCTGGGCACAGGAGGTCAGCAGGGCTTCATCCCAAACCGGCCAGCCTGTCCTCACCCCACCATCCCGGGGCCGCCCAGGCTGACCACGCACTGCCTCCTGGAAGGGTCTGCAGGGCGGAGCTCTGCCAACTCCCTCTTTCTTTCTCCTTCTGGAACCTTCTGCAGTCTCCCCTCCTCCTACCTGTAAACTGTGGTACCACGGGGAGCCCCGTTCCCGGAAGGAACCAGGCAGCTCTGGCACAGTGATGCTTCAGGGGCTTCACGGGGCGTCAGCGAGATGCAGCTGGAAACAAACACGACCCCGCTTCCTGAGCCTCCGTCTCCCTACCGTGACAAGCGTGAAGGACGCCACAGCCGGCTCTGAGCTCCACATATTATTCTGGAGTCACGTCTCCATACAACGAAGACAAGTAACTGGAACCCACAAAAATTCTGATGTTCGAATAATTTTTTACCACCTCATATGCTTTTTAATGACTACCTAGTAATCATTACAACCTGTAAATGATTGCACTGTCCATATTTTTCCTTTGTAAAGCACAGTTGACTCAATTTTGGGGGAAATGCACAAATAACTTGGGCATTGATATCCTTCTTCTATTAATTGTGATCTTCATTGATTTTATTGTGAATTTATATAAATGGGCTTTTTTATTTTTTATAAATGCTGGGATAAATATTATAGAGGAACCCAAAACCTTCATCCTAACAGGAAATTACAGTCTCCTTTATGTAAATAGGAGTATTATTCATTTTGGGAAAGAATTGCTATGGAAACACTTTCTGCAGTACTTCTTCCTCAAAGCCTTTGGCTGTTTAAGATGCCAGGCATTAGGCAAACATGATCTGGTGTAATCTCTGGAACAATCTGGTGAGGTGGAAGCCGTTCCTCTCCCAGGTGCAGATGAGAAAACTGAGGGGAGCTTCAAAAACCTGCCCAAGACGGCCAGGTGCTAGGATAACATAAAGCAGCACTCTGACTTTCTGAAGGACTCTGCCTGTCACCTACGCACAGAGAGGGGTCCGTCCTGTGTCCTGACTCATCGTGTTGGAATTTAGCAAGTAGAGCCGGAAACATCCATCAAGCCCATGAAAATTCTGAGAGCAGGCAGTGAGGAGTGTTCCCCGTGGGCCGCTGGGTAACACAGGGCCCGCATTGAACAGCTGATGCCAGCCGGGGTTTACGCTGGCCGGCAGGGCAGAGGGCAGGGCTCCCCCTGCTCCACACGTTGCTGGCCGAGGAGACCCAGGGGGTTTTCCCTGAAAGACCTGGGCGGCCGGAGACGGCCACCCTCACACGCCTGGAAGGCCGAGCTCGGCGGAGGCGGTCAGTGGAACCCTACAGGCAGCCTCTCTGGCCAGCAGTCCAGCTATTCGCGGTTCTTCCATGCTGACCGCACACGTCCTCAGAAAGTGCCCCACAATGTAGAGAGTGAGAGCTGCCAATTTCTTCACACCCAGGACAGTAGATTCTGCCACTGTCCGCTGGTCACTACACCTCTCAGTGGGAGCTGGGCACAGAAGTCGTGGCCACCTTGAATGAGTGCCAAAGCTCTTCTGAGATGAGTCCTTGCCTCTGGCTTCAACTCCACAGAGGAAACAAGGCCACGACCGCCTGCTCTGGAGTGCGCGGTGGTCTTCTGCCCCGCCACAGAAGTCTTTGCATATCTGGTGTCCCCTCTAAAAACAAAGTGGCTGCCATTGCACCACCAGGTAATTCTCCTCCCTCCCCTGACGGGTGTTGTTTGGAAAGCCTTCTGCCTTGGAGGGAGTTCATCTCATATTAAAGTCCTTCCTCAGTGAATTCAAGACCACCCACTCTCGTGCACACATATCTATACCTGTTTGTTTCATACATTAAACGAGAAGTACCTCCACCGCCAACCCGAGATGAAGTACACAAGCCCATGTGGAATCAAAGTGTGATGCTTGCCAACGCACCCTTCATCCGGCTGCCTCTGCCCGTCTGCCCCCACCCTGTGATGGCTGGCATGGGAGACAGAGGCTGGAGGTGAAGCCTCTGGATCCTCACACTTCCTGGCTTGAGCCTCGAGGTGGGTGGGCATGGCCCCGAGTGCCTGAGCTGCCCAAGATGCGTGACTTAAGCCCACAAGACCACTAGCGTCACCTGCTTAGAACGGAGGGAGCCGGAGAAGGGAGAGGGCCAGTGGAGGAGCTGGCCTCCTGTTGAGATGTGGCTGTGCGCCCTTGGGGGGCATCCATGTGCTCCTAAAGGTGTGGTTCCCGTGACACTGACCTCTGCCTCCACTGAGAGTCCATCTCCCAGTTACGTTCTTGACTTCCAGGCCACTATACCTTCTGGACCCACAACCTGAAGCTATCTTCCTGGAGGACCCACTGTTATCTGAAGAACTCACTCAATATTGCATCAAATACAGCCATTAAATTCAACCTGTTGTGGTTTAAAGGTGTGCCACATGACTTTGCATGTCTGGATCTGTTATGGTGATTTAAAGGTGTGACACGTGACTTTGTGTGGCTGGATCTATTATGGCATTAGGGAAGGATTTGTTGTTCAGTTGCTAAGTCATGTCTGACTCTGCGACATGAAGAACTGCAGCATGCCAGGCTCTTCTGTCCTCCACTGTCTCACGAAGTTTGCTCAAACTCATGTCCATTGAGTCGGTGATGCCATCCAACCATCTCATCCTCTGTCATCCCCTTCTCCTCCCGCCTTCAATCTTTCCCAGCACCAGGGTCTTTTCCAGTGAGTTGGCTATTCCCATCAGGGGGCCAAAGGATTGGAGCTTCAGCTTCAGCATCAGTCCTTCCAGTGAGTACCCAGAGTTGATTTCCTTTAGGATGGACTGGTGTGATCTCCTTGCTCCAAGGGTAAGTTACTGCAAGATAAGGATAAGTTACTGACAATCTGGACAAGATGTGAGTCTTCCTAAATATGGAAACTCTGACTTGCAGCTGGGGAGCGGGTGATGGGACGTGATGCTAATGACACCTGTCAGGCACCGTATCTCCAGACTCAGGACAGTCTGGCCCAGGGGCAGACGAGATGCTTTTTCAATCTCTCTTCCAGGCTTAATTTTAAATATGGAAAATGTATACTTTCCCTCTATGTTACCAACACATGGATATGCCTAAGAGAATATTTTGAGATAGCCCTGAAAAGTTTGGGGAATTAGGCTTTTTCTCTGAGTCAGAGACGCCTCGTCTTACTTTGTTGACAAGCCAGATGTCTTCTGCTAGTCTGTATGCTTCTTTCTTCATCATGGAGTGAAAAAACCTTTTTAATTTGGTAAAACACTTTTAAAGGAATTCCAAGTATTTATGAGTTCATTTATTCTACACAAAGACAATCAAAACATGCCTCAATTTTTTAAAAGAATGATTAACTAAAATAACTCTTATTGCTAATAAAGTGAAAGTGAAAGCTGCTCAGTCATGTCCAATTCTTTGTGGCCCCATGGACTGTGTAGTCCATGAGCTTCTCCAGGCCAGAATACTGGAGTGGGTAGCCTTTCCCTTCTCCAGGGGATCTTCCCGACCCAGGCATCAAACCAGGATCTCCTGCATTGCAGGTGGATTCTTCACCAGCTGAGCCACAAGGGAAGCCCAAGAGTACTGGAGTGGGTAGCCTATGCCTTCTCCAGCGGATCTTCCTGACCCAGGAATTGAACCAGGGTCTCCTGCCTTCAGATGGATTCTTTACCAACTGAGGTATCAGGGAAGCCCCCTTATTGCTAATAACAGAAACCAAATCAGGTTAGGTAAAGCTAAAATGTTAAATTTATTGCAAAGATCTAGGGTGGCCGGGGTACTTCGTGGGACATACCTACAGACCAACAGCAGGAAGTGGATGACTTGTCCACACGCGGCTGTGAGCATCTTCCCCACACTCCCCCCCAGCTGTGGTCCCGACACCCCCGCACCTGCCGTAATGGAAGGGGCTGCTGCCCCAGCTCACACACCCTTCCCCAGAGGCCCCTTTGCAGCTAAGGCAGATATACAGCCAACGACTCATAAGTGGCAGTTGACAAGGAGGTAGGATTCTCCCTCTTTACTCCCTTCCTTCTTCCTGCCTGGAACTTGGGCGTGAGGCTTACAGGCATTGTGGCAGCCATGCTGTGGCCATGAGGCAGCAATGAGAATAGAAGCCAGTGGGGAACTCCAGGGGAGCATCCCTGCCAGGTCAGCCCTAACACACGCAGCTGGAGCAGGAGGAGAGACGGGGCCTCGGGCAGTGGAGGGCCAGCTCTCTGGGGAGAATACCCGATTTCTGGTGTCTGCCAATTTCCATACTAGAAATGCTCCAGGCCAATGTCAAGCTGCCAATGGTTCACAAACCGTGTGAAAAGGTGAACAGCTGTGGCTTGCCAGCCGATATGAGCCAGTTTTAACACGTGACTTATGCCTCATGTGTCTCAGTGCCTAAGAGCTACAAATCAAGTCAACACTCTTGATAGCAAAGAAAAACAGAAAGGGGTTTGTCCTCCTGCGTGGCCAGTGCACCTTCATAACCAGTGGAACCAGAGCTGGTGACCCCGTGAGAGCTGGCCGAGGCCCACAGCCCGCCGGCTCTCTGCCACCCGGCGTGCCTCCACACACAGGAGTGTCCCGGCCTGCACTTCAACACTTGACACACCCTCCAACATCACCCCGCCAGCATCCTCTGGGTCCGCGTGGCCAGCCCTTGGGTGGATAAGGCCTGGGGGAGGTCACGCCAGCCAGAGAAGGGACAGGAACTCAAGGGTCTTTGGACTCAGGGGGGCAGCTCCTCACACCAGGAGCCAGGCAGGAATGCGGCCCCTGATGCCAAGGCTCCCTCTTGCTTGGCTTCAGGGAGTCCAGGAGCCTGGGGTCAGGAAGGCCTTCTTGAGTCTCCACGCCCTGGGAGCCCAGGCACACGGTCGTTTCAGCCACTTTTAGACAAGTCGCCAGTTACTTTCTCTCAGTATGTCCCCACTGATCCACCAACAAAGAGAGAGGAAGCATTACACACACAACCACGAGAAGCAGAGGAAAACCACCATCACTGTGAGCTGAGGGCCAAGTTCACAGATTTCACGCGCCTTCCAGTCCCAACACGTGAATAATGACCACCAGCTCTTTGGCTACTTCGGACAACTCTTTCAGATGATACAGATATGGAGAAAACTGCTATAATTTTCCTAGGAAGAAAAATAAAATATTGTATATTATCCTTTTTGAAGGGGATAAAAATGACCTTGTCTCCAACTTTTTGTCTGTAACATGGACACCTAAAGGAAATACAGAAAACATTCCAATCTGGGGGCTAAAACTATAGTCTCAAAACGTCTATTCACCAACCAAAAAGCTGTTCATGTTTCTGGTGATACACATCTTCTCAGATAATCCCAGGGTCACACCATACACTGCACGTGTGTGCAACCCAAACACAAGGAGACGTCCCTGGGGTCGGGGGACAGAGAAACCGTGAGAGTGACTTTAAGAGAGTCATTGAGAAAAAAGACTGTGAGCTGGTAACACATCTGGTGCAATGTGTGTGTGTTAGGGGCGCAGTCGTGTCCAACTCTTTGTGACGCTATGGCCTGTATCCCCCCGGGCTCCTCTGTCCATGGGATTCTCCAGGCAAGAATACTGGAGTGCGTTGCCATTCCCTTCTCCAGGGGATCTTCCAGATCCAGGGATAAAAGCTGAGTCTCCCGCATTGCAGGCAGATTCTTGACCAACTGAGCCAATTAAGGTCTAGCAATTCTTGCATCAAATATAAAAGTATCCCAAGTTAATCTTGAAAAATAATCCTGTTCATATAAAGCATTAGACCAAAAATAATTCTGCCACGCCAGCAGGTTCTAGAGTTCCTTATCAAGAACTGTCGGGAAATAGAAACAGGCGGGCTGTGAGGGCCGCCTGGGAGTACAGATCACACGCCCACCTTCCCTGACACTGATGGTTAGGAAGGCAGCGACCGCCCCCTTTACAATCGGAAAACAGTCCAATGAGCTTTGTAAACAGGAAGGCCACTGTGGTTGGGGACTGACTGTCGTGAGGGAAACATCCTCCTGCGTCCAGAGGTTGCTTGTGGTTTTGAGGCTAATCTGTGCGCGCGCGGACAGAGCCGGCGTCGTCCTGTCCGCTGTTCACTAATGTGTCCCGGGGCTGGGAGCGCGCCTGCGCGGGGGAGTGCGCACGTGCGGACCATCGCGGCGGAGTCGGCCTCGCCGCCCGAGGGAGCCGCAGGACCGGTACGGAGGCCACGCTGCAGGGAGCGCGGAGCCCGGGCCCCTGGAGGGGCCAGGCGGGCGCAGAGCTCAGGTCTGTGCTGCCCTGTCGCCTCGGAGGTCAAGACGCCTCCTCTCTAAGGCTGAGGTCAGTGGTGCAAATCTCCGGGGTCAGACTCCGTCGACGGAGTTGTCGCTGTGACGCAAACCCAGACAGCTCTCTGCAGAGCCCAAGCAGCCTGCGGCGAGGTGAGAGTCCTTCTGGGTCATCCTGAGCATGACGCCCGGGGAGGACCTGCTCCCACCCAGCCCCGCGTGCAGAGATTCCGAAAACACCAGGGGAAGCTGCCTGAGCTCCGGAGCCCTCCGGGCGAATCCGTGCCCAGCTCACCTGCGGCCTTGTAGTCGGCAGACGCACCTGCTTCCGGCCGAAGTGAGTTGTCCGAAAACTGATCCAGCTGTGGCTTGGGGCAATCCCGCATCCTCCTGAAGCAAATGATAATCTTCGTGTTTCTTATATCGCTTGATTTTCCTCTTTCATTGAGATATAATTGATTTGTAAAGTCATGAATCAGTTCTGTATATATATATATATATATACACACACATACACACATACATATATTCTTTTTCAGGCTCTTTCCCATTATGGTTTATTGCAGGATATTGACTATAGTTCCCTGTGTGACACAGTAGGGTTGTTGGTTATCTATTTTATATATAGTAGTGTGTGTGTGTGTGTGAAACTCAAGTTCCTAATTCATCCCTCCACACTCCTCACTTCCCCTTTGGTAACCATGCACCTGTTTTCTATGTCTGTGAGTCTGTTTCTGCTTTCTAAATAAGGTCATTTGTACCATTTTTTAAGATTATACACATAACTATGTCATATGATATTTGTCTTTATCTGACTTAATGTAGTATGACAATCCCTAAGCCCATCAATATTATTAAAAATGGCATTATTTCATTCTTTTTATGGTTGAGTAGTATTCCCCTGTATATTTATGTACACCTTCTTTATTCAGTTCTCTGTCAATGGACATTTAGGTTCCTCCCATGTCCTAGTTATTGCAAATAGTGCTGCAATGAACATTAGGGTGCAGTGAAGTGAAAGTCACTTAGTCGTGTCCGACTCTTTGCCACCCTGCGGACTATACAGTCCATGGATTTCTCCAGGCCAGAATACTGGAGTAGGTAGCCTTTCCCTTCTCCAGGGGATCTTCACAACCCAGGGATCGAACATTAGGGTGCGTATGTATTTTTGAATGAAGAATTTTCTCTGAATATATGCCCAGGAATGGGATTCCTGGATCATATGGTGGCTCTGTTTTAGTTTTTAAGGACGCTCCTTCTTGTTCTCCATAGTGGCTGAACCACTTTTCATTGCACCGAACAGTGTAGGAGGGCTCCCTTCTCTCCATACCCTCTCCATCATTTGTTATTTGAAACCATTTGATTTTCTGTGAGTGTGAATCCCTAATTAGCAGAGAAACTTATTCAACAAGCTTTTTAAGCTTTTTATAATACAGATTCTTTTATTCTTTAAGCATAAACAAGTTTTTAATTCTTCTCTCAATTTTAGCTAACCAAATTTTGATGATTTTCAGTCACCTCCAAGAATTATTTAGGTACCATTCACACCTGCTATTGACTTTAAGAAACATATAAAGAAAAAAGATTTCCAGATTGAGGTGAGCTTTCAAACAAAATCCAGCTGAAGTGATGGCAGGGGATGGGTGGAAAGTGGGGGCCGTTGATCCAGCTCCCAGAGTCCTCCCGCCAGTGATCCTGCTGAGGGTGTGGGTGGAGGTCGGGGGAGGGGGGGGTTTTGTCCACAGGGTCAGGACCACAAACTATAAAATTCAGAAATAAGGAGCTTCCTCAGGGTAACATGCTGCTTAGGGTCTAGAATGAAATTTAGCTCTGGACAGTCTGCATTTTGTGAAGGTCATGTTTCAGAAGTGGCACTCTTTAGCTCAAAATTTAAAATGTTATTTCTGTGAAGCCAGCATTTTATTTTATTGGAAAAGCAATGCCAGGGATGGAGATGTTTGTAAATACATACTTAAGATGTTGAAACGTATTATAATATTCAGTCCACTTGCAAACAAGTGTAAAATTACATGCACTTTTTAGTCTTCCTTAAAAAAGGAAACTTTATGGTTTAAAATCATCTTAAGTGACCCGTCTTGCCATCCACTCTGGGTCATCAACTAACAAGACCGCGCTGTGTTTCTGCATTTCTCTTGCTTTGTGGAGTACCTCAGATGCCTTCAGTGAGTCCTAGAGTATTCTCAAGGCTCTTCCTGAAGACCACGGTCTCACTTTTTTCCTCCTTACACCCACCTGAAGGCAGGGATGGTGACATCCGGGTCATGACAGGCCCTGTGCTGCTGCTCACGTGCCCACTTGGGCATCGGGCTCTTGGCTCACCTCACCTCTGATCCTGCACTAAGCCTGGGGTCTGCAGGACCGTCTCTGCTTTTCTGAATAAAGAACCTGCCTCAGAGGCTGCGGCTCGTCAGGGGCTCACCAGGATGTCCCTTAAGCATCCTAGAGTTCACACACATGAGCCTGCCTCCTCCCCAGTTTGTGGGTTAAGCCCAGGGTTGGCCTGAAGAAGGAGACACTCTGAGATTTGAGTCTTCTCACCCCCATCTCTGGGAGAATCAGGGATGGTGTGGTAATCCCCCCTCATCCTGTCTCTAAGTGCCATTTATCAGACTTGATCAAGTTTGATGATAGTCTCTGTGCTCGGCTAAGTAATCAGCAATGAGCAGATGTCCTCTCAGGGTGAACGGCCAGAAGGCACCGTTAGCTCGGAGATGCTTGCCAGGGGCTGGAGTGACACCCCATGTGTGGGCTGAGCTGGGGGGCTGTGTGCTGCTGCAGCACCCTGAAAAGGCAAGGCCACCCCCGCTCCCCCACCCCCCCACCCCCTGCCCCCCGCTCCCCCGCCCCCCCGTCCCCCCTCCCGCTCCCCACCCTGCTCCCTCCCCGCCCCCCGCTCTGGGCACAAGACCCAACCGCTAGCGGCTGTTGTGTGCTGGGTGGCCCCGCAGGCATGGACGATCCAACGTGAACAAGAAAAGGCTCTAAAGTGTTTGCTTACACCTTGACATTTGTATTTATTTATTTCACACTTTTTCCATAAAAGGATTTAAGGCAGCTAATAACATACCCATTTTTTTTAAAAAAAAGTGTTAAAATGTGAATATTGAATTTTTCCTTTAGGAAAATACCTCAATAATGTGACTCACTTTATATTTTTATGAATATAACTTCAGAGAACATCTGGAAAATCATTTGTAAATGTGAATGTAGCATGCATTTCTTAGGTAAAGGCTGAAAGGGGGAAGATCATAGGATTAAGGCAGTTATGGGATTTGAAAGCTATTGTTTTCCTTTTAAAATGCTGGAGTTTTCATCTCTTCAGAGACTAAAAGAAAGAAAGGGAGTTGAAGGCAGCTGGTCACAGACAAGAGGGCTTCTGTGGGAGATAGCCGGCTGGGGCAGCTTTTCCTGGAGTGTCTACGTTGCTGCGTCTTTCACCAAGTTTCACCTGCTTAGACATGACCCAACTCTTCGTCCTCTGCACTTTGAAGTCAGGGATGGCCCCGTTACTCGGGGGAACAAAGTGTTCGCCTGTAACTGGCTCCTTTCTCTCCACTGCCATCATCTTCCTCTCACTACATGAACAGTTGGTTTTAAAAAAATTGATTTGAAGCAAATATCACCACGAAGTTTCCAACTTATACTGAGCTGAGATGTACGAAAAATATCAGTGCAATATATTGACCAATTTTTTAACATCGTTTTTCCATATGCATTCTTACAATCAAAGAAACACAAATTATGTTTATTTATGAGCATGATACAGTCAAGCTCATTTTGAAAAAGTTTTAAAAGACATTTATCATCTCAGCAAAATCACAAAAGCATTTTCCATAGTATGAGAAACGTCCATTTATCAACTAAGATGTATCAACAACATAAATTAATGGCTTTCCTCTGCTGACACCTTTGTCCCCCAATGAAATGAATTTTTATAATTGAAAACTGCAGAGTACCTGCTGAACTTGTCCTGAATATAACTGTGCTTGTGCTTGAAAGACTACCTGCTCGTTCATTCACTTCCTCTGAAGCGCCCCTGAGACCAGCACACGTGTCTCTACGTGTGTCCTCACTGACGACCTGCCTCTGAAGAGCTCTGTGGGTTTCCCTGGTGGCTCAGGTGTTAAAGAATCCACCCGCAATGCAGGAGACCAGGGTTCGGCCCCGGGGTCAGAAAGATCCTCTGGAAAAGGAAATGGCAACCCACTCCAGTATCCACATCACCAACTGAGTGGACATGAACTTGGGAAAAATCTCTGGGAGGTAGTGAAGGACAGGGAAGCTTAGCGTGCTGCAGCCCATGGGGTTGCAAAGAGTTGGCAACAACTTCAACAGACTGTTGAAGCCACTTTGCCCCAAAGACCCAAAACCACCCCCAACCGCCGCCCCAGGGCAGCCCTCTGTCCGTGGTGCTGACTCAGAGGAGGGACACCCACCCCCTCCAGTGCTGAGGAGGAAGGAACCTGGGACAAGACGCACTCCAGAAGTGCCCGCAGCGTCAGGCTGAGTCTGATTCTCACCCTACATCATCCAGTTCCCCACACCTGGGGAGTCATTCCTGACTCATCGCGGGCAAGTCCTCATCTCAGAGTTTGTTGGGAAAAATCAACTGAAAAACCAAGAAGCATGGCAGAGCGTAGAAACTCAAAGTATTTCTCCCGTGGTTGAGAATCGCAGCCTGGTTTCCCACTGCCAGTGTTAAGATAATTAGTGTTAAAGTAAATTGAAAGTAAGCTAGAACGTCTTACCGATGCTCTTATCATCTTCCTTAGTGTTTTCAAGCTTCTGTAACAGTTTGGTGTGCCGCAGTCAAAGCTGCATCAGTAGAGTCCCCTGAGGTTGGATGGGAGAAGCACAGGGTCTGGGCTGCAGAGCCGGGGTCCTCGGGGGAGGTGGTGCGGTTGGGGCGAGAGCGGAAGAGGTTTGCTCAGCTCCTCACGTATACACCGCTATGTGCGTCAGAGGCCCCTGGAGGCTACAAAACAGAAGAAAACAGCCTTCGCCAACCCCAGCATCCCCTTCCCACCACCTGCTGAGGCAAAGCTGAAGATGCTGGCAGTGATGCTCTAAGGGTGACTCACATTTTAAGAGGAAAAAGAAAGAAATCCTCCAAAGTGGAAACATTCAATCTGTTTAAAAGCCTCCTGCTTATAGGAGGTCCTTGATCCTAAGTCTTCATTTACTCTCCACTGGCTGCAAGCCACCCAAGTCCTAGCAGGGGCCCCTGGTCCACCCCATGGAATAAAGTCAGCTCAGGGACCCACAGGCCTGAAGTGATGCCCCCTGGGGTTCAGACCCCAAAGCAGTGGAGACGCGGGGGACCACGGGGGTGATGATGAAGACCTGCAAGGCTGACCTCAGTGCTGCCTCAGCTGTTCCGGCAGAAGCAGTTAGAGGGTCTTTTTGTTTTTTTTAACTGATTGTTGTCAAAATCCCAGGGCCACAGTTCCGGCCTGAGATGGCCTCGGGGAGCGCTCAGTAGGTGAGGGGCAAGCCAACCACTTTCCTTCTCGCATGCGATCAGACATGGATGGAGCAGAGGGAGATTTAGGTGGCTCCTGGAGAGAAGGACACCCTTGTTCCCGCCTCAACCTTCTCTGTGGTTCATGGGAGCAGCTGGGTGTCACCAAAGACTCACAGGGGGCAGTGAACAGCACATGCCCCTCACGGCCCCCTCATCAGCCGACGGGGAATCTATATTTGTGTTGACAGGGGGCTCGACAATCTTGGCTTCTTGTAAACAGTTAGTGATTAGTAAGCTAGAACGTCTTATCTGATGCTCTTATCATCTTCCTGGGCTTCCCTGGCGGCTCAGCTGGTAAAGAATCTGCCTGCAATGCGGGAGACCTCCTGGAGAAGGAAATGGCTACCCACTCCAGTGTTCCTGCTTGGAGAATCTCATGGAGAGAGCAGGATGGCAAGCTACAATCCATGACTCAGTGACTAAAACAACAACAATTTGCATATAACATTGTGTAAGTTTAAGGTGTGCGATGTAGTGATTTCACATGTGTACATAATGCAAAATAATCACCAAAAGGAGTTTAGTGAATGCCTTTGACCTCACATAGTTGTATGTGTGTGGTGAGAACATTACAAATCTACTCTCTTAGTAACTTTCAGATAAACAATACAGCATTGCTAACTATAGCCTCCATGCTGCACCTTCCATTGCTAGAACTTATTCCTCTGAAAACTGGATTTTTATATCTCTGACCACCTTCACTCACTTCCCCCATTCCCCAGCCCCTGGAAACCACCGATCTACGGCTCCTTCCAGCTCAACTGTTTTAGATTTCTCACCTTAGTGAGAACACAGGATGCCCATCTTTCTCTGGCTTATTTCACTTATCACAGTGACCTCAAGGTCCATCCATGATGTCAGAAATGGCAGGATTTCCTCCCTTTTTATGGCTTTTTATGGCTGAGTCATGTACGTGTACATGTGTATATGCTTAACTCCCACATCCTTTATCCAGTCATCGGTTGGTGGACATGTGGCTTGTCTCCATGTCCTGCCTACTGTGAGTGATGCTGCAATGAACACAGGAGTGCAGGAGATGGTGAGTCTGTTTCCTAAGGTTGTATACCCAGAAATCTGAATTTTTCCCAAGCCCAAATTTCTAGAAGTTTGCTTATGATGTTCATTCATTTAATCTACATGTAGCTTTATCTTCAGTAGTAGGAGAGGTTTTATTCTTCATTGCACTCTGTACTCCTTTGAACATGTCTAAATTTCTTTTGGAGGGGGGGGGCTATGCTGTGCACAGACTGGTTTCAATAGGAAAAGGAGTCCTTCAAGGCTGTATATTGTCACCCTGCTTATTTAACTTATATGCAGAGTTCATCATGAGAAACACTGGGCTGGATGAAGCACAAGCTGGAATCAAGATTTCCGGGAGAAATATCAATAACCTCAGATATGCAGATGACACCACCCTTATGGCAGAAAGTGAAGAGGAACTAAAGAGCCCTCTTGAGGAAAGTGAAAGAGGAGAGTGAAAAAGTTGGCTTAAAGCTCAACATTCAGAAAACTAAGATCATGGCATCCGGTCTTATCACTTCATGGGAAATAGATGGGGAAACAGTGGAAACAGTGACAGACTTTATTTTGGTGGGCTCCCAAATCACTGCAGATGGTGACTGCAGCCATGAAATTAAAAGACGCTTACTCCTTGGAAGGAAAGCTATGACCTAACTAGATAGCATATTAAAAAGCAGAGACATTACTTTGCCAACAAAGGTCCGTCTAGTCCAGGCTATGGTTTTTCCAGTGGTCATGTATGTATGTGAGAGTTGGACTATAAGAAATCTGAGCACTGAAGAATTAATGATTTTGAACTGTGGCATTGGAGAAGACTCTTGAGAGTCCCTTGGACTGCAAGGAGACCCAACCAGTCCATCCTAAAGGAGATCAGTCCTGGGTGTTCACTGGAAGGACTGATGTTGAAGCTGAAACTCCAATCCTTTGGCCACCTGATGCGAAGAACTGATTCACTTGAAAAGACCCTGATGCTGGGAAAGATTGAAGGTGGGAGGAGAAGGGGACGACAGAGGATGAGATGGCTGGATGGCATCACCGACTCAATGGATGTGAGTTTGAGTAAACTCCAGGAGTAGATGATGGACAGGGAGGCTGCGCGTGCTGCAGTCCTTGGGGTTGCACAGAGTCGGACACGACTGAGTGACTGAACTGAACTGAACTGATGCTGTGCCGCAGGCAGATCTTAGTTCCGTAACCAGAGATCAGACCTGTGCCCCCTGCAGTGGAAGCACGGAGTCTCAACCACTGGACTGCTAGGGAAGTCCTGAAAATCTCTACATTTCTGTTTGCTGCCCCTACCCCTTTCCTCGGGTAGAACGTCACTGCTGATCACAGTGAAAGACACCGTTCACACGCACATGACACACACCGTTTGCAGAGCGCTCTGCTCTCTGTCGGACTCGACACCCTGATCCGCCGGCGTCTCTGTTAGAATCTGGGCTTCTACCCAATGATGAGCCGAGGATGACTGTCTTCCGCTCCACCAGTGGGAAGAAATTCTGTGGATAGCACTGGCTCCAGAGAGAAGGCAGCTGCATTGCCATTGAACGTTACTAATCCATCAAGTTGAAGAGAACTGAGCTTATTAATGTCCCAAAATGTGTTACTCTTAGCGTTTAGATTACCTTTTGCAAGCTTAGAAAAGCAGTTCTGCTTGTAATTATCTTCTCATAAAATGTAATCATAAATGACACCCTACCTCTGAAATAAACCAGAGGAAACCAGAATATTTTATGTGAAATTTAACATTCTACTGTGCCTTTTTTTCCACAACGTACAAGCTCAAATAATATGTCAGAGATTAACTTGGCCATTCTTTCACTTAGGCTTCACACAGCAGATTTCACATTATTTAAAAAGCTTTATATAAAAGTCATTCAAACGTGAATAATTGAAATTACTTTTAATGATTGTCCCATTAGAGACCCAACTTACACAGATCTCAGACTGACCTAATTTTTTTTTTGGTTTTTTTTTTCCTTCCTTTCATCAGCTTATTTTGTTGGTGAATTTAAACAGATTCGTCTCTAATTAGATATGTACTTTTCAAACAATATTGGAAAACAGCTCCCTTTAACATTTGTTCTTTGCATCTGTCATCCCCGAAACACAGCGACTTGCCTGTTCTGTGTGTACACGGATTTTCTCTCCTCATCCCTGTCAGTTACGCTGCTGGGAAGCTCTTGATGTCTCTAACCTTTCATTGTGAAGAACACACATCTAATTACAAGAAAAATGACTATGATGTAATAGGGCAAAGCATGCATGCGTATCGCCTGGGAGGGGCTCCACAGAGGAGCCAGAGGGAGGGTCCATCCCCATAGCCGAGCCACACCGTTCACGGGGTCCCAGACACAAGACTGCCGCTGAGTCCACCCCGCTGGGATGAGCAGTATTCACTCATTAAGAAGTAAGCCAATTATAAAGGATGCAAACTTGCCCCAAAAATATACAAGTATAAATATCCATCCAGTCACCAATCTTAATATAGAGTCAAAGACGTTTCCCTGGACAAGAATTTCCTCATTGAGGAAAACCAGCATCTGTGATGTCTAGCTTGTTTTTGAAAAGTCTTCAGCTCAGTTCAGTCGCTCAGTCGTGTCCGACTCTCTGTGACGCCATGGACCGCAGCACGCCAGGCCTCCCTGTCCTTCACCAGCTCCTGGAGCTTGCTGAAACTCCTGTCCATTGAGTCGGTGATGCCATCCAGCCATCTCATCCTCTGCCGTCCCCTTCTCCTCCTGCCTTCAATCATTCCCAGCATCAGGGTCTTTTCAAATGAGTCAGTTCTTCACATCAGGTGGCCAAAGTACTGCACTCCAAGCCACTCTCAAGAGTCTTCTCCAACACTGCAGTTCAAAAGCATCAATTCTTCAGAGCTCAGCTTTCTTTATAGTCCAACTCTCATATCCATACATGACAAATGGAAAAACCATAGCTTTGACTAGACAGACCTTTGTAGGCAAAGTAATGTCTCTGCTTTTCAATATGCTATCTAGGTTGGTCATAACGTTCCTTCCAAGGAGCAAGCGTCTTTTAATTTCATGGCTGCAGTCACCTTCTGCAGTGATTTGGGAGCCCACCAAAATAAAGTCTGTCACTGTTTCCACTGTTTCCCCATTTATTTCCCATGAAGTGACGGGACCAAATGCCATGATCTTAGTTTTCTGAATGTTGAGCTTTAAGCCAACTTTTTCACTCTCCTCTTTCACTTTCATCAAGAGTCTAGTGATTTGCTAAGATAATTTACAAAGCAATCTGTCATTACCAAGTAGAATTTTTTTAATTTGTAGAGTTTTATGACAGAATATTTAAATGATGTCTTGATAAAATCATTACAAAGCATGAAACTTATGTTTCACACACAAAAAGAAAACTCTTCATTCTTACTCATATCAATATTTTGTATCATGCATATATTGATACTGAATATTCACTTAGATGATAGTTCACTGAATGTACAACTTAACAGGGATAACTGGGGCCTGGAGAAGGAAATAGCAACCCACTCCAGTACTCTTGCCTGGGAAATCCCATGGACAGAGGACCCTGACAGGCTACAGTTTGTGGGGTCGCAAAGCGTCGGACACGACTGAGTTATTAAGCATGCAGCCGAGGCTAGGGAAAACCACAGCTGATGCCTGGTGAGTGTGAGTACCACCTCTGGGGCGGGTCAGAGGTCTGAGGGCAGTCCTGGGACCTGCAGGCATGTATTTGGGAGTGCTGATGCACTGGGCAGTTGCAGAGCTGCTAAGAGGCACAGTCAGGAAGCTCCCGGGCGAGGCCCCTGGCTGGACTCAGCGGGTGAGTGTGCACGTCCGTCACGCTCCAGCTGCAGACAAGCAGTGAGAGCGGAGTGAGGCACTGGTCACTCAGTCGTGTCCGACTCTCTGTGACCCCGTTGACTGTGGCCCACCAGGCTCCTCTGTCCATGGGATTCTCCAGGCAGGAATACCGGAGTGGGTTGCCATTTCCTCCAGGGCATCTTCCTGACCCAGGGATCGAACCTGGCTGCCCTGCATTGCAGCGGATTCTTTACCATCTGAGCCACCGGGGAAGCAGCACAAGCAGGCATCTCCAGTCCGCCAGGCCAGCTGTCCCACGTGGGCTCCAAACACACTTTCCTGCCGGGATCCTGCTCGGCTTCAGGACCCCAGCAGGGAACTCCCAATGGATCACAAAGAGTCAAAGCAGAGCCAGGATCTGGAGAGGCTCCTGGCTTGGGTGGGGTGTGAGTTCCGCTTCGGGGCCACGGAACAGGAGCCTCTGGAGGGTGGACGTGCCTCCTGGACAGGCCGCTCCTGCCTGGCCACCTTCTGCTGGCCCTTCACAGACTCCCCTTCAGGTGCAGTGCCTCCGCCAGCAGGACCGGAAGTGGTGGCACGGAAGGAACGGGAACCTTCACATTACCCAGGACCTCACACTCTCAGCCTCTAATACTCAGCAGTGAGGCGCTAACAGGAAGCTGTGCATTCAGGGAGGGCATCACCCACACGGTCCCTTTGGAGGAGCTTCACGGTCCCTCCCTGACATCCCATTGCAGGAGGAAGAAGGCGACATCTCCATGTGGGCCATGGGCTGAGCCCAGGCCATCCTTACAGAGGTGGAAGGGGGCTTCTCCTTTCTCTCAGGGAGTGACGAGTCTGGGTGAAAGAACCCCCCCCCTTTCTGCTTCCGGTGCCTGTCAGTCCTCTCCACTGGCTGCTGACAAGCTCAGAGGGGCCTGGAGCCTCTGGCCTCGACTGCTTGTTATTTACTTAGAGCATCACAGTAGGTCAGAGTTCAAACAGCAGATACCTCAATGGTGTATCAAGAATTTCTAAAGACTTACCGCAAAATACCCTTTGCAAAAGAACTGCACCTGTGCAGACTCGGGGCAGAAGGAAACGGCCCTCACTCTGATGGCGATGAACCAGGGGGGGACCCCCGTTGCCAATGCCAACACCGTACATGGTGTTCCCACACCTGCTAAACCAGGAGGCGCATCTTCTGGAGACCAGAGCTCACCACGAGGCTCAGAAAGTTCTCCTCCTCCTCCTGCCCCAGGGCCAGGATCTGCCTGAGTCAGCCCGTGCCAACGAGCAGAAGACGTGCCGGAGTGACCTGGGCTTCTGGAATCCTGGACTGACACGCGTGTGGCTGCAGGGACCTCAGGTCCCCTGCGCAGGAGGCCTGTGACTCGACTGAGCTCTATTTGCTCAGTGGCTGCCGCTTCCAGCCTGGTTCCACTGTTGCCCTCCACAGTTCAGTTCAGTTCAGTTGCTCAGTCATGTCTGACTCCTTGTGATCCCATGGACTGCCGCATGCTAGGCTTTCCTGTCCATCACCAACTCCTGGAGCTTGCTCAAACTCATGTCCATCTAATCGGTGATGTCATTCTCTGTCATCCCCTTCTCCTCCTGCCCTCAATCTTTCCCAGCATCAGGATCTTTTCAAATGCATCAGTTCTTCGCCTCAGGTGGCCAAAGGGTTGGCGCTTCAGCTTCAGCATCAGTCCTTCCAATGAATATTCAGGACTGATCTCCTTTAGGATGGACTGGTTGGATCTCCTTGCCCTCCACAAGCCATGCAAGTCACCTTGAAAACAGATCACAGGCAAGTTTGTTTCTTCCACCTATTCCTCTAGGCGGTCACGTGCAAGGTAAACTCAGGACCAGTCCAAAGATAGCGCCTGACAATGAAACCTGGATGCTCCGTGTGGCAGCGACCCAGGCTCGGGTCCCGAGCTGCACGGATGCTCCTGGATTCCACACCACCGCCCCTGGGGGAGGGGGATGGTTCCGTGCTCTGCCGGTTCCCTTGCTCCAGGAACAGCCTGACACTGAAAGCAGGCTGTGCACTGGTGAGTATTTGCAGCCAGCGGCCCAGGAAATGGCCGCCCTCATCTCTGGGGTTTGTCTGTTTCTATCAGCTACATTTTTCCATCTCAGACAACGTGAAGCTTCTCTGTGAGGCCACCAGTTGTGACAATGAGAAGTGATGGGGACTGTCGGCTGCAGCTGCCACTGAGAGACACTCAGGGACTCACTAAGTGCAGGGCTGTCACCTTGATCGAGCTGAGCCTGAAGGCAAACCAAGCAGATCCCTGGTGGAGTCCACCCCTCAGTCAGCCTGGTGGGCATGGGTGCACTGTTTCCAGGCTGAAGCCTTAAAAAATGCAAAAGCCTGAGAAGGTGGCTGGGCCATTGGAATTCCACCAGTTAGTTTTGAAACACTTAAGACTTTGTTTTGTTTTTTCCTAAAAACAACACCACTCCTCTCCATTCGGTTGCAGGGACCCCAGCACACGGCAGGAGTGGGCACCTGAAGAAGTCCTCTGCCTTCTTCCCAGGTGTCTGCTTATTTCAGGGCCCAGAGGCCTGGGCTTCCCCTCTCAGCCCATCTCCCCCCTCGCAGTTTTCTGGTTCCTGTCCTGACTGTCTCTTCTCCGGTAGGAAGAGAGTTGAGCTCAGATCTGCAGTGACTTGACTTTATTTGCCTTTTTTGGAGCCAGGCTTGCAATGCTCCCATTTCCCCCAGATCTCCCTTTTCTGGGAGTTGCACCTGCATGGCTGAGCACCCTGGAGGAGCATATGAACCAAACCTCAGGGATTCCACTCCCTTGACCTTCAGCGGACCTTGTCCCTGATGCCCCACCAGGGAGTCCCAGGGGGACAGGCAGGTCCCAGCTGCCGGCACCGCCCTGTGGGCTCAGGGGGGCTGGCAAGGTGGCCACGGCAGATCTGCGCCCACCCGGTATCCAGGGCGGCAGGGGCTGTGGTGGCTCCATGCGATGGTGGGCTCCCAGCATCTGAAGGAAGTTTCCTCCACATCCACCAGCTGTTCCAGCTCTCACGGAGAGAAAGGGATGCTGGGCCAGCCGTGCAGGAGCCGGCTTCCTCCCGAGGAGCAGTCAGCAGGTCAGTCTGCTCATTTAAATTCGCCCATGTCCTCTGTTCCCATGCAAGCATCTTCTGGTGGAGGGGTTGAAATGTGCCTGGTTATCCCCATCGGGGCTGGTGGCCTGCTGGGCCCTTGGTTTCTCCTCCTGTTACTGAGGCTGACCCGCTCCTTCCTGATGGTGGAGAAGTACAGACCGGTGCAGACTGCAGAAAGCCATCTCCTCCCACCCCGCTCCTGCCCATCCAGTGAACTCACACGTGTCCCACTCAAGCCAAGGCTGCAGGAGGTGACGGACACTGAATCTGGAATCCCCGGGGTGAGTCCTCAGGGGCCACGGACTGCCTCCCCTGTGCCAGGCGTCTGCTCTGTGCTCGGTGCCCGCAGCTGTGGGCCTTTGAGAACACGGGCCATTGGGAGCCACGGGCATCCACGGCAGAACACAGGTCAGATGCCATGGATCACTTAGGGTCCTGGGCTCACCGGAGGTTCTGAAATGAGATGCACCCTGAGCTCAGCAGGATGGCAGGCCCCCACCTGGGAGGGCCAGGCTGTGAAGACTCCATGAGGAAGCCAGTGTATATGTGTACACACACACACTCACACACGCACACCGCAATATTACTCGGCCACAACAAAGGATGAAATGATGCCGTTTGCAGTGACACGGATGGACCCAGAGGTCCTGACATGAAATGAAATGTTAGAATGAGAAATGCCATATCACTCATATGTGGAATCGAAAATATGCCACAAATGAACTCATTTACAAAACAGAAATAGACTCACAAACATTGAAAATAAACTTATGGTTACCCAAGGGTGGGGAGGGAAAGGGAAAACTCAAGAGTATGAGCTTAGCAGATATAAACGACCATATATAAAATAGATAATCAACAAGGACCTACTGTATAGCACAGGAAACCATATTCAACATTTTATAATAAACAGTAATGGAAAAGAATCTGGGAAAGGGTATACATTTATGCGGTAAGTTACCTCAGTCGTGTCCAACTCTTTGTGACCTTGGATTGTAGCCCACTAGGCTCCTGTGTCCTTGGGATTCTCCAGGCAAGAACACTGGAGTGGGTTGCCACGCCCTCCTCCAGGGGATCTTCCTGACCCAGGGATCAAACCCAAGTCTCTTACGTCCCCTGCATTGGCAGGGGCGGGTTCTTAACCACTAGCGCCACCTGGGGAGTGCTATCCATATATATATAAATGAATCACTTTAATGTACCCCTGAATCACTATAAACAACCATTAATATACTTCAATTTAAAAAAGTAAAATTAAAAATTAAAAAAATTATTTTAATTTTAAACACAAGAAAATGCAGGGAAGTTGACACGACAACAGAAGACCCAGGAAAACGGCATGGTCACCACTACCTCATCTGTATGCTGCAGGGGGCAGGCGGGGCTGCAGCAGACAGGCTCCGCCTCACGCCCAGGACTGCGCTGAAGGGCCCCCCAAGATGGGAGACATTCCTGCAAGTGACCCGTCCATGCTTTGAAGAGGGCTCCCTGGTATATTTGTGAGTTCACGGTGACAGGCAAGGAAATGGGTAGCTCTCCTTCAAAAATGCTGCAGCAGTTGAGAAGAGCTGTCCCTTGGGCACCACTTGGACTGTGGGTATTGCTCTCCCAACAGCTTCGAAAGTCCCATTAACTTGATTCAGACAATGCACTTTATAAGTTCTATGTATAATGTTGCAGCCCACTCATTCAATTGTATCTCGATGTGCAATGAGTTTCAGTAAGAGTTGTGAACTTTAGGTATAGGCGACTCAACCCGGTGTTAGGTAGACTTGGCTTTAAAAATCATTACACACAAGGGACATTGGTTTTAAATTCCCATCCGGGGGTGTTGGACATTGACTAGTTCTCCCATCACTTTTTGTAAATGGACAGGATGCTGCTGTACATAATAAACAATCGGTATCCCATGACAGAACCATCTAAAAACAGCCTCGCTCAAGTGATCCCAGCTTACATAAACCAGAGAGATGGTTTTCCCATCCAACTCAGATTTAAATTGACTGCTTTGTTTAGCACTAAATAAAATGCGGCTTTGTTAACTATCACCTCATCCTCTGGTCCGGGGAGACCCAGCCAATTGCTTCTTAAAACCAGAATAGACAAAGTAAAAATCCATAGCTACATTAGTTGCAGGTTACCGGTCAATAAGTGTTCATTAACTAGTGCATTGCTTCTATTCAGGGTACAGTGTCATTTGTTTTCTATTTTTATTAGCTTTGATCATACAATAAGGCTTCTTCTTCTTTTTTTTTCCTGAAGCAGTAAATCTGCATCAATACAAGTAAATCTCGCCTAACGTGAGGCGTTGCATCTTTATTAGCACCAGGAGCAGTCCTGCATACAAACTCCCTCCCTCTCCCTCACTCTGTCTCTGTTACAGAGAACGTCTCAGCAGAAGCCGAAACCCTGAACATCGAGGAGGAAAACAGGAGCCCATGGATGGCAGAGCCAGTTAAGACCAGGCTCCGTCAGAGATGTTGCCCATGATGCTGGTGGATCCGTCGAGCTGGGGGTCCCTCAAGCACCCTCTCCAACCCCAGGGGTGGTCAATGCTTGAGGGTCACTGCTGATCACTGGTGCCTTCTTCCTCTGTGAGCCCCAGTCCCGTTGCTCAGCACAGTGAACTCAGGCACCTTCTGGCCCCAGATCCATAGCAGTATCTCCCCAGGTCTCTCAGGGTCTGTAGAACGAGACCACGGATACTCCTGTGGCCTGTGATTCAACAAACCAGAAAGATTAAACAAGATCAGGACTGTGAGATCCCCATCAATCTGTATCCATTCATGGTTTTGTCTCCACCCACCACTGTGCCTACCGTGTAGACCTCAGTTGTGTTTTTAAGATGAGATATTGTCTCTCAGGATTCCCTGGTGGCTCAGATGTAAGGAATCTGCTTGAAGTTTGGGAGACCCAGGTTCAGTCCCAGATCGGGAAGATCCCCTGGAGAAGGGCTTGGCAACCTACTCCAGAATTCCTACCTGGAGAATCCCCTGGACAAGGAGCCTGGTGGGCTACAGTCCAAAGGATCACAAAGAGTCAGACAGGGCTGAAGAGACTGAACATACACACACACGCGCGCGCGCGCACACACACACAGTGTCACTTCATTGCATTAGTGTATTTAAAAGAAAGACTCATATTTTATATTTTATGGGGGGGGGGGACTTCCCCCACCAAAACACTAGTAAATCACATGAAAGAAATAGACATGTAATTTTTTTACCTTTTTGCCAAAATAATAAACAAGTCACTGGATGTTTCTCTGGGTAATGCAATCCTTAAAATAGTCTTTTGAAAACCAGGTCTCCTCCCAGAAGAGGAGCAAGAGTGTAGATGGCCCTCTGCATCTGAGAACAATCTGCCTCGTTCATCCAAGAAATGCATACACAGTTGTTTTCATTGTTCTATTGCTGATTTAGAGCAAGTTCTTGATGTTTCTTTGGGGGAAAAGAAGTTTCAACTTCTAGGGGAACCTCTTAGAGCTCTTGCAAAGCCAGGCTGAAGAGTGTAAGCATTTCCATTTTGTTAAATCCAAAACAGAGATGGTTAAGGGCCTCCCAGCTGCTCCTGGAGGAGCTCCTGCATGGCCTGGAATTTGGGGAAATGCCTCCTGAAACCAAGCTCTCCAGAATCGAGCTTCCCTGCCAAGTCTATGCTCAACTTCTCTATCCAAAACTTTCTTGTCCCACCCTGTTCCCCTAAGGATTGAAGAAAGTCAACGAAAAGGTGGACTGAAACCTGCACTTTCCAGAGCAGGATCCTTGGGACCATCTGGGTACAAGTTGCTCCGTCTCCCCCTCTGCATCTGGTCTTCCCTGTGTTCCAAAAGGCAGACTCAGGCAGTTAATGATGAGGACGCCAGAGTCCCAGGACCCTTAGTTCCTCCTGAAGGGATATGCGTTACAACCTGGTTCACATCTTTGAGCTGTTCCATAGAAGCTAAGAACGCCCACCCAGAGGAGGATGGTCACCTCCTGCTGACCACAAGCACATGCATCTCAGACTGGTTGGAACCAGAAGGTGGATGACGCTTACTCCTGAAGCAGCTCCCTGTGACCTCACCACCCACTGGTCAAAAGGATGTCCAGGAGCTGGCCAGGCACCCTGCAACCCTCGCCCCTAATGTGGCCTTCCAAAACCCTTCCCTGGACACCATCAGTGAGTTCTGGTCTTTTGAGCATGAGAGCTGCCTGGTGCCCTGCAACTAACACTGTACTTTCCTTCACCACAACTTGGTGCTGACAGGTTGGCTTTGCTGCCTGTTCTCCTCGCCTGGTGCCCTGCAGTAAGCACTGTACTTTTTTTCGCCACAGCTTGGTGTTGATAGATCGGCTTTGCTGTGTGTCAGGGGAGTGGACCAGAGTTTGGTTCCATAACACCTTTTATGCACAAAGCACTTGGTTGTGGATGAATTGAGCCCTGAGCCCAGATACAGGGGAGTGCGGTTACAATGCTTTCTCATCTGATCTTTTCTGAGCATTCACCTGCATTTTCCAGAAGTTTTTTCTCATTTCACCTTTGAAAATTCTTCACTTCCCATCAGCTTCCTTCACCATTGTCCATGACATCTTTTTGGCAATTTTTTAGAGGAAAATACAAACCTCATATGTTCTGCTCACCAGACAGGTGATGGCAACTCCACTCACACAACTCACTTGGGTGACAGGGCAGGAGGCAAGGAAATTGGCAGAGAAGAGCCCCCATCTGACCATGTCCACACCCCATGGAGGTCGAGGGTGGTTAACCCCACAGAAGAGCCACTCTCTGGCAATGGTGCCTTTATTCTTAATTTTGCCCAATGATGTTAAGTTATAAGATAATTTGGAAAGGCCAGGAAAAAGAGAAAAAGATCCATTTTTGTTGTTGTTGTTACAATAAGCTCCCTGACTTGGATGTTTTTTATCCACTCCTGACTGTGGAGCTAAACGATCTGTGCACAGATCGAGACCCAGGCGCCCCCTGGTTCCCCTGAGGAAACAGCCTCAGTCTGCCCAGGAGGAAGCCCCTGAGGGTTCCCAGAGCCCGTTTCAACCACAGACCCTCACAACCCCCGGGCAGTTTCTTAACATGCAGGTGGTGGATCAAGGCATCGGTGAGGTCGAGCAACTTGGCTGCAGTGGTCACCTGCAGGTCCAGCTGTCCACCCCGAGTCCAGGGGTGTCCGGAACCTCGAGCCCACGGCGCAGGAGCTGAATGTGCTGCCCGACCGTCTGGTTCCCCCTCCACAGCTGTGAAAGCCTGGACGTCTCCAGGTCAGTCCCCTGCGGTCGCCCTGGCCCCTCCCTGTTCGAGTGGATTCCCCATCCTCAGTGCCAGCCCATCCGTTGCTTTTCTCCATGACACAATGTCCGCTCACCCCCATGGCCCCCATGGCCCCCATGAGGCCCCACTGCCCCAGACATTCACTGCCAGCCCTGGCCATCGAGCTCACCAGGGACACTCCCCACTCTGCATCCCAACAAGACCTGCAGATGGAGCTGACACTGAGGCGCCTCGGTGTGGGCCTCTGGGCACCACGCTGTTCCTGGACCATGGGGATGACCAGGATGCTGGCGGCGTGGTCCACAGTGATACACAACAGAGGCTGGCTCACTGTCATAGTACCTTCAGTTCCGGGGCCCGTGTTTTCTGCAGCCTACCCAGGGACCGTGTCCTCCCAGAGGGATCAGTGGTTTCACTCATCGCTGCTCCTGGTGCTGCCAGGTTGGAAACTTTGAGACAAACAGGTTAAACTGGCCTCTGAACTGACGGGCTTTTTAGCGCTTTCCAACTTCAGTGCTTATGAGGATCTCCACGGGATGCAGGACACAGCAGACCCCCACCCATCAGGGACACAGAGCCCTTTCTCCCAGGAAAGCCCAGGGGGTGGAAAACCTTCACCTTCCCAAGGACTTTGTCCTGCCTCAGCCGATCTTGCTCACTACAAACCCCCATCTGATACAATCTCCAGGCACCATGACCCTCGTTTACGGCTTGCTGCGGGCATCAGCCTGGGTGGCGCTTTCTGCTCTTCAAACCTGGGCTTGAGTGGACTCAGAGGGTCAGTCTGGTCCAGGTGGGAAAGCACAGTAGCAGCCGTGGGACAGGAGCCGATGGAGAGCCTGGCCCAGCAGGGCTCCCCGTGCCCTGCCACCCCTGCAGTTTCCCAGGCCGCTCCCACCCCGCCCCAAGCCTCCCGCCCTGGCCGGCCCCTTTCCCGAGTGGGATGGCCACCTGCAGTGACCTCTTGCCAGCTGGACTGCAATTTGCCCTGATATTGCACCACTCCACCTTGTTTCACAGTTTCCATTCATCCCCCAGCTGGACACCAGCCAGACCCTCTGAGAGACCAGACGGGGAAGGGGGAGGGTGGGCCACTCAGACTGCATGCTGGGGGATGGAGAGCCAGCCTTCGAGCCTCCTCTTCTCAGCTGCACATGGCCCAGCAGGTCCCCAGGGTCTCTGCAGACTGGGCCTCACATACATGCAGCGGCCCGGGCAAGCGTGCCCTTCCCTGGCCCCGGGGCGCAGTGCTGCAAGCCCCATGTTCCTGAGGGGCTCAGGGCCAGCGGCACACGGGGCCCACCCCTTCCCGAGGGACCCAGCTCCTGGACATCCCGCGTCTTGGCCCTAAAGCAGGGTTGCTCCCCGTGCTGATCTGACAGGCGTCTCGGTGCCCCTCAGGGTCCCACCTGCTGTCCAGGGGCCTGACTTTAGACCCAGCCATCCATTTGAAACTTACACCCGCGAGGCAGGGCATCCCGTGTGTTCTCCACGTGCTGTAACCTGCTGCCCCACCCGGCGGATTGCTTACCATCCAGTGGGCTCTCGTCTGGGCCCCACAGGAGGGAGTGTTCACTGTTCTGTGTCTATATGACTGTATTACATGCCATGAACCAACTCTTGGTAGTCAGTTAGAAAAGGATAAATCAACAGAGACCTCTGCTTTGAAATCTTACTTAACTTTTGATAAGCTAAAACTTCCTAAAACCCAACAGTGTGCCACATGGAGTTCAAGTTAAGACAGAAAATCTCTGCATCTTCCCACTTCCAAAAGCCTTGCTCTCATTGACCTTGAGGGCTGGCAGTCTGGAGGCAAAGCCATGTCCCCGCCGGCTCACCCCAAGGGCGGGCGAGGCCACCTTCCCCGCAGAGATGCAAGAACACAGGGAGCCCATCCCGGCCAGTGCTCGCTGGGGGGACAGCAGGCTGCCCGGGCTCCTCCGGGGAGAGCGAACTGGCTGGAGACGCAGCTCCGAGTGCCCGCAGTGCCCAGGCCGCCTCCTCCTGGGCGCTGGCCGTTCCCAGGGCCAGTGAGTCTTGATTAATGGCCGGCTGAGAGAGGCACCCCTGCCGCCTGCACCCGCCTCCTGGGGCCTCTGGAGCCTCTGTGCCCCGTTGCCCTCCTTCCCTGCCTGGGAGCCTCCTGGCTCAGGTCAGAGCAAAAGCAGGCTTGGCCGAGCCCGGTAGAGCGAGGGCTGACCGCTGGGAGAACCATCAACCACACCGGGAGACGATCAACTGAGCAGTAAATTAATTAATCATCATTTTATGCCTCATCAAGCACTTTGCTGAAGCTCTCAACAGGGGCCTCTCGAGGAGCCAATGGGAAGCTGACTGTTTTGTTTAGCTGGGTGAGACTTCCATAAACAGGGGAGGTTTTGACAAGCTAATAAATATGTCGTTCGTCTCTGCCACGGGCAGCAGCCGGCCCCACCTGCAAAGTGGTGGGGTTCTGCCTGGCCTGGCGGGCAGTGAGTGATGGCAGAGCCGTGCCCGGGGAGGTGGCAATCGGAGGCTTGGGGAGGGGGAGCCCCCAGAAGTTCCTGCGAGTTCTGTGGGAGGAGGGCCGCCCCCACCCCTGGCCCCACCCTGCCCTTAGGGGTCCCGCTAAGTGGGATGTCTGGACTCTCACCCTTGTGGCCTTCGCTGACATCACACGGGCTGCGGGGGCCTCTTCCTCAGAGGTTTTCTGATATAGGCACCAGTTCACACCTACGGATGCCCAAGCGAGACCCTCCAGAAACTCATCTACTGGTTCTAGTGCTCACGCACAGTTTCGGGAGTTCTGTAACCCGCTGATACTTCTCATCAACTTTAATGTACATCATGCAGCTTCTTAGGAAGAAGGTTCTTGCTAACCTCAGTTCATCTCTATTGAAAAAAGCCCAGTAATGCAGAGCCACTGTTTTCTAGGAGACTAGGGTTGTTTTCAGTTGACTTTATTGAATCCTGTTAATTTCAGGTGTGTAGCACAGCCATCCACTTACACATGAATGTAGATGAATATATATTCTTTTTCAGAGTCCTTTCCCCTTACAGGTTGTTACAAACTATTGTGTATTTTACAATACTGTGCTAGACAGTATGTCTTTGTTGGTTATCTATTTTATAGATAACAGTGTGCATCTGTTAATACAAACCTGGGTAAGGGGAGAGAAACTAGGTTTTTTGAAGCTAAAGCAGTGTTGAAATTTGGGTGATGATTCTGATGACCTAGCAAATGCTTTCCTTTAGATTTTAAATCCAATACAAAAGCTGAGGGAGGCTGTAAGAGCATTAAAGAAATATAAATGCCAGAAAGATACAAATGCAAACAGCTCACAGATCTCCAATTTGCTAGTAAATTTTAATCCACCTTCTATGACAATTTCAAATGCCCTCTGATATCATTTGAAGAACACTCATGTCAGATGCGGCTTCCCAGGTGGTATAGTGGTAAGGAATCCACCTGCCAATACAGGAGACTGCAAGAGATGCAGGTTCGATCCCTTGGGTCAGGAAGAGTCCCTGGAGAAGGGAATGGCAACCCACTCCAGTATTCACGGAAAGAAGAACCTGGAGGCTGCAGCCCGTGGGGTCATATAGAGTGGGACACAGCTGAGCATCACTTATGTCAGCTGAAGGTAGAGTTTCTAAGCTGCAGGAGATGGATTGCTGGCAGGTCCAACGCATGGCATTTCTCATCAGGACGGCAGGGGTGGCCAGCACAAGCCTCGCGCTCTGTGGGTCCCTGCATCTGCCACGACAGCTCCTACCAGGTCTTGGACGGCATCAGGCACCCTCCGCCCCAGCTCTGGGTAGTTTAAGCTCCGTTTAAGGTTCCAAACTGCAAAAGAACCCAAAGGGCGCTGACCTGGAGATCATAGAGGATGTCCCCGAGTTGTGATCCCGGGACCTTCAGCCTCGCCCTCCCTACCTCCCGCAGCCATTTGCCAGGCATTGGGGTGGTGGGGAGGGTGGAGGGGGCTTTTCCAGCAGGCCTCACTGGGTCTGGAACCTGGGCCCCGGCTTCCGTCAGGAGCAGCCGCCGTCGGCAGAGGGCCAGAGCAGGTGGCCTCGGCTCCGCCGTCCCCGGTCGCGGCCATCCTGACTCCCGCACACGCGGTGCCCGGCGTTCGCAGTGACAGAAGGCAGACCAGCGTGAGCCGCGCCAGCTCGCTTCCCAGCTCCAAGTCACCGTCGGGGCTCACGGAGACGCGCCGGTTTCCTCTGAACGGTAAGGAGACGGGAGGCCTCAGAACGAGCGGCACGGCTCAGCGGAGCCGCGCGTCGGCCCACCCCGCCCCGCGTGGAGCACAGGCCGCGCGCTTGCGATCTGATGGTGCAGAGGAGCCTGCGGGACAGCTTTAATGGTGAGAGAGAACTTGCCCGGTTCCGCTCGTGATAAAGAGGGGCGCTCCCTCTGGGCGTGCCTCCGTCCCCGGGTCATTACGTGCTCAAGGTCACGCCCACGGGGGCTCTAAGAGCAGGAAGCAGAGCTCAGGCCTGTCCCTGTCTGCAGTCCACTGTCCTCGAGGTCAGTTTAGGTCTGGCGTGGACCTTGATCCCAAAGGTTTGTGGGAGTAAGATGACAAAGGCCAGTGACCTCAGAGCTGATTCTTCATTTGCTGTAAATATTTTCCTTTAAAGTCTAGTTTTCTCGTTTTTGGAACTGTTGAGGAGAAAGAAAGAGCATGGGGGAAGGGAGGTGGGAAGTCACCGATCGGGAAGTCAATGGAGTCCAGAGTAAGGGATGCTGTGAGACCTGTTTCTGCTCCTGCATGAACCGGCCTTACTGCTTGAAGCCCTAAGCACCGTCACAGGTTAGGTGGCATTGCCCACCTGGGAAGCCCCAGGCGGGCCCCAGGAGATGGATGTAGAAGTCTCAAGCTCATGGACTCCCCCGTGAGATCCCCAGACGCTCAGGATGGCGTTCTTGCCTTGTCTCCATCCTTGACCTTCACATGAAAGTTAATGCAGTAAAGACCAGAGACTTAGGACTTCTGGGACGGTCCAGTAGCTAAGACTCTGCTCTCCCAACACACGGGGCCCAGGGGTCAATTCCTGGTCGGGGAACTAGATCCTACGTGCCACAATGAAGCGTTCACATGTGGCAACTAAGAGCTGGCACAGCTGAATAAATAATAAAAATAAATAAATACTGGGGGGAAAAAAGACCAGCGTCTTCCTGCAGAGACCAGTTTCCTTTAGTGCAGTCTAGTTTCTCAAATGTCCTACCCATGGAGCCTCAGGGTGTTTGAGGGTGCCACACGGACCTCAGCCCTCAAAGCTCCCCTCCCCGGGCAGCACCCCTGCTTTCCAGTGGGCAAGTTTCTCCCTCAAGGGCCTCAAGGACCCATGATTCGGGAAGGTCCCCCTTCAGCCACCAGGCATGCTGCCCCTGGAGCCCTAACTTTATCAGCTGCAAGGAGATCCAACCAGTCCATCCTAGAGGAAATCAGTCTTGAATATTCATTGGAAGGACTGATGCTGAAGCTGAAGCTCAGATACTTTGGCCACCTGATGCAAAGAACAGACTCATTAGAAAAGACCCTGATACTGGGAAAGATTGAGAGCAAAAGCAGTGGTCGATATAAGATGAGATGTTTAGATAGCATCACTGACTCAGTGGACATGACTTTGAGCAAACTCTGGGAGACAGTGGAGGACAGGGGAGCCTGACACACCATAGTCCATGGGGGTTACAGAGAGTCGGACATGGCCTAGCAACTGAAGAGCAACACCAGCTGAATTGTCTACATTTTTCTCTGTTTATATTTTAGTAACTTCATTCATTCTTGGTGGTGTGATACTCCTCCAAAAAGGATAAAAATTGGTTCTCAAGGCAAAGCAAAAGCCTTACTTTTCTCATCTGCAAAGCACAAATACCCTTATAACACATCAACAGATATACTGTATACCTCTAGCATTAATTTTTTTGCGGGTAGGAATTACGGAGAGTCTAAAAGGCTCATTTAAAAAGCAGTGATAAAAAAATAAGATGGAAAAGAACTTTTCCACTTTATCCGTCAAATTATGGGCAAAGTGTCTCCAACTCTCCTTTAAATATAGCCTGCATGCTTTTTGTGTGTATATGTGCACACACATGCACACACATCACTTTTATGTTTAGCTGCTACCTTGTTCCCTGTGTGATACAGTAGGTCCTTGCTGGTCATCTGTTTTATATACAGCAGTGTGTGCATGTTCACGCCATTGCACTTAACACTAATAATTTTGCTTTGACTGGGTTTACTTACAGTGTTATGTACTGGCCTGTATCTTTATTTTTCGATCCTCCCTCATCACTTGATTTTTTTTAAGACTTTCTTGCCAACAACAGAGTTGGATTTCATGACCACCACTTCCTGAGCTTTGATGTAGATGCCGAACCCACTGGCAAAGAGCTTGATAACTGGGGGTCTGCGTTGGGGATTTTTAAATTATTCATTTCATTCCATCATTTCTCTCCTGTAAGGTCTGTGCTTCTCTAGTTCAAGCGTCTTTAGCTAACGTGCATGTTGTGGACATCTCTCATTATCCTGGTACGTTCAGACGTGATTTTACACATTGCACATTTGATTGCAACTCTTTGTCTTCTCCTATCTTGAAATTCCTGATTCAGTTGTCATTTGGTATGCTCTTTTCTGGGGCTTCCCAGGTGGCACAGTGGTAAAGAACCCGCCTGCACTGCAGGAGATGCAAGTCCGATCCCTGGGTTGGGAAGGTCCCCTGAAGGAGGAAATGGCAGCCCACTCCAGTATGCTTGCCTGGAGAATCCCATGGACAGAGGAGTCCACGGGGTCACAAAAGCGTTGGCCATGACTGAAGCAGCTTAGCACACACAAGCCCCCCGCCAAGTCCCTTCCTTACAGAGCAAACACATGACCTCCTCTGCTCTCGGTGACCTCACCTGTTCAGAACCATCTTCCTTTGCCCTGCAAGATGAGCACTCTCTCGTCCGAGGGTCCAGACGTCTTGCCTCCCGCCTTCTGCTCCGCGGTTCCTCCGCCTCTGCCTCTACGTCTGCAGAGGAGAAGTCTGGCGCTGCTTCAGTGCCCTTTCCCCCAGAAGAAAGGTCCAATTTCTGTCTTAAAATTGCTGCAGCTTTTTGAGGATACAATTAAACAGTAACAATGGAAATTTAAAGTTCACCTTCTGTATAACCTAGCATTCTGGTTCGGGAAAATTTTTGTATAAAAGTAATGAAATAATGAGAATGGAAGCACGACCCTGTGAGGCCATGTGCGGGGGAAACGCTTGTTCAGAACTGACCCAGGGGCTCCCTGGCGTCCACGAGGCCGGGCTCTGCGCTCCCCCTGCAGGGGCACCGGTTGGAGCCCTGGTCGGGGAACTAAAGTCCTGCAGGCTGCTCGTGGCCAGGAAAGAAGAGACTTGACTCAAATGTTGCCCAGCAGTGGCATATTGATATTATAAACCGTAATGTAGCCTTGGTGAAACAGCATTGTCACCTCTACATATCGGCGTGTGGGCTGGCCAGGACGTACGCTGTGCAGAAAGCAGGGGATTGCGGGGCCGTGCATCCGTGCTCGCGGGCTGTGTGGGGAAAACCGCTGCCTTGGTGTGTGGGTGCTGCGCCAGCTGAGGGAGGGCCCGGGCGGGAGGGGGCCCAGCAGCTGTGGCTGACGGGGTGGAGGCTAGCGGGAGACTGGGTCCTTCCTCTGTGGGCCTTTGAGCAGCGCCAGTTGTCATGATGAATGTATTTATAGTACAGTTTAAAGAAACAGAGTAAAACAAACCTGAAGGAAATAAAATCCACGTTAACCAAGTCGCAACGCGGCACCCGGAAGCCGTCACGCCAGCATTAGCCCGGAGCTTCCGGGTCCTGCGGGACCGTTCACAGCCGCCGCCCAGCCGCAGCCCGAACCCGCGGGCGCGTCCACGTCCCTGCCCACCAGCCTTCTCCTCACTCAAGTGTGGCTGCAACTCACCTCCTCCTTACACCTAGTTTCACAAGCCGCCTGATTTCTGCCTTCTTGGAAAACATTCAGAAAAGTTCATCCATGTGTTTCAAGTGGCAGTGAATCCCAGATTACCTTGAGTTGTTTGTCTGGTTTAGACAACTATCTCCAGATTATGTCTGATAAGAATTCTCATATGTCAAGAATTTTCTTCTTCAACTGTGATATAGGTTCATGAAGGTAGGGGCTGCGTGTTTTAAAAATATCGTACCCATGATAATACATCACAGGTAATGGAAATCAATAGAAAGATTGATTGGTAGCTATTTGATGATCTGCTGGAAAACTAGACCAGATAGCAGGGTCTTACAACACAAGCTTTTTTGCCTTCAGGACATTCTTAGAACATGATCCCTGTGTTATTGTATTGGGCAGCATTCAACAACAATGTCACTGTCTGCTTCTCTTTCATTTCCAGCTTCAAAATATACTCCATACCATGTCAAACAGACACAGTTATGAATAACTTGCATAGATATCAAACCAGTCCATCCTAAAGGATTCAACCCTGAATATTCATTGGGAGGACTGATGCTGAAGCTAGAACTCCAATACTTTGGCCACCTGGTGCGAAGAGCCGACTCACTGGAAAAGACCCCGATGCTGGGAAAGATTGAAGACGAAAGGACAAGTGGTGGCAGAGGATGAGACAGTTAGATAGCGTCACCGACTCAGTGGACATGAATTTGAGCAAACTCTGGGAAATAGTGGACAGAGACGCCTGGAGTGTTGCAATCCATGGAGTCATGAAGAGTCAGACACAACTTAGCAACTGAAAAACAACATGAACAACTGTCAGCATACTAAAAACATAGATTTTTTAAGATTAAAAAGATATTTCAACTTTTACGATTAAATTGTCATTGCACAGAGAAGTAAAACTGCAATCTGGAAAAACTGTTTCCAAATAGTAAAAAATCCCCAAGCCACATTACTGAGTTTATTGCCTAAGCACAGAAGTGGACAGTATTTTGTTTTTTTCCCTTGCCTTATCTGTAACTTAGAAAGATCATGTTAAATCCTTGGATTTAAACACAAGAAAAGTGAATAAATCAGCAATATATAAACAAACTAGCAAAGCAAACAGCAAAGAACCAAAAATAACACTTTCTCTAAAATTCTTTGTCACATGAAATGAGTACTTTGTTTTCAGGCCAATGGATGACTCCAGTTGCCTCTAATTTATCTGCTTTATATGTCCTTCTGTAGTATGATCCTCTCATTCCTGATTTTATACATGCCTTTTCTAACGGATGTAGAATATGTTCAAGTATCTGTTTATGCAGAGTACACAGGTGGCATGCTTTCTAGGCTTTTCACTGAGAACAGCTCCCAACCTAGAAGACGATGGCGAAGACAATGAAACTGGGGACCCCACCGGTCTTCTGGATCCCAAATGAGTTCCTGACCATTCATCACCAACGACCACAGAGCAGAAGTCTACAGCGAGTTGAATCTCTTACTATTGTTTTTTTCTTAAAAATGCCTGCAAGTGTGTGTGTGTGTGTGTGTGTTTGTGTGTGTGTGTGTATATATATATTTTTTTAATTTAGGGGTTTCAGAATCTAAGGACAATCTAAGGACTTGATGTCTGAGTACTTGAGTTCAGTAGCCCCCAACCTCTTTCCTTGCATCTAACAAGAGAAAGAATTTTATCAAGAAGGAATAAAAGGAACCACGTATAGCTTTACTTTTTCTTTCTACTCTGCTTTCCCTTCCCCCATGTTAAAAGCTCTCCTTCTAGAATCACTCTCCCTAACCCCTAGACCACAAGGAGTGAGTCACTTGGGGGGGCCCCCTCGGTGGCCTGGAAGGACACCCCACTCTCTGCCTGCATATGAACCAATGAGCAGCCTGACGTGCCAGCCTGTGAGAACTCAGCATCCTCCCAGAAGCTGTTGCCATTCCTTCCGGATGTGAACGGTAATGTGCCCTAACAAGTAAAGTCCCTGCTTTTCCCCAGGGCTGACAGGCCTCAAGAATTTGAGCCAAGATTGCTACAAACCTCTGCACATTGGTCAGGATAGAAGGATAGCTTCATCATTAAATCATTGTTCAAATATCAGTTCTCTGTCAGGGTCTAGCCTATCACCGGGTCTCATCTAAAGGTCTAAAAGCTTTCCTTTGTGGTTAATGGCTTGTCCTACTAACTGTGCTAGTCCCCACAGCTCCACTGAATCCTGTCCCCACTGTGTCTATACAAAACGCCGTATCTGGATCAAAGACAGGTCCACGCTGCGAGTGCTCACAGACCCCGAGGCCCCCTCCGAATTCCAGGTGGACATGCCCTCCTGAAAAGTCATTCTTGAGAGGTCCCATATAGGGATAGGATAGGATGCTGAGATATGATTTTGAAGCCAACCGATGCAGCTTCTGTAGTAAAGCCTCTTAGAAATGCCTTCAACAGAAACACAAAGGGGTTTTATGGCAGACCCACGCAGCCTGATAATTGAGCAGCAATTATATTAATAACGGGTAAAACTTTCTGACAGCCAGTGAGGGGTGAGGCTGATGGTCGCCCTCACCCCAAAATCTCAGTGGGTTAAATGAGCAAACTTTACTTTCTCATTCATTCACCCCATGTCTGTGTGATGGTTTTCTCTCTCATCCGTCACATGCGCTTGTGGATGGCTGGTGGCGTGTGGTGGGGCACACGTTCTGCCCATCCTGGGCCATCCAGGCTGATGGAGCCGCCCGCTGCACACGAGCTGCCTTTGAGGTGGGTGAGGGGGGCATGGTGTCTCACACTTGGGCTCCGAGAAGGTCCGTGCGGCAGAGACTCTCTCAGCTGACGCAGCGGGTCAGGGAGGCGATGCCCCAGGAGTGGGTCCCTAAGGACAGTGAGAATGCTTATTGACAAACAGCTCAGTGGTATGAGAGCAACCACCTCCCAAGACCTGGTAGAATCAGTCCTACAGTCAGGAGAAACAAACGAGGGAGGTGCAGAGATCACAAAATGGAAAGAAGAAGGCAAGAACGTGAGCAGCATCAGAAAAAGGCAATGAAACCAAAGACAATTTCACAATAGGACATCTATTTTAGCCAGCTTTTTTATTAAATAAAAAAAAGTAACTTTTTCATTCGTTCTACTTGATAGACATCTGTGGTTTTAAATGCTTATATCTTTTTAATTTGTTAAATATAAAGTCCGGTGATAAACATTTTTGCAAGTCATGATTTCCCAAATGTTGCCTTTAGAAACCAAGTTCATGAACTACCTGCCCCTTGGATGCCTTCATCTGCCCTGGCTTTCCTAAATGGCACTCAAAAATGCTGTTTGCTTTGATTACAGGTTAAGTGGTATGCAATGGAAATCTGCTATCTTGCTAATTAGGTTAGGATATCAGACTAACAGGATATGAGGATTAATCTGTGTTCTACAAAGGTCTGACTCTAAGGCGCTCCTGTGTTCATACAACATGATTAGCTCCATTTGTTGTTCAGTCTCTGAGTCACGCTGGACCCCATGCAGCAGCAGGCTCCTCTGTCTTCTACTATCTCCCGGAGTTTGCTCAAACTCATATCCGTTGAATCAGTGATGCTATCTAACCGTCTCATCCTCTGCTTCCTCCTTTTCTTTTTGGCTTCAATCTTTCCCAGCATCAGGGCCTTTTCCAATGAGTCGGCTCTTCACATCAGGTGACCAAAGTATTGGAGTTTTGGCTTCAGCATCAGTCCTTCCAATAAATATTGATTTCCTTTAGAATGAAACAGAAGTAGGTGTTTTTCTGGAACTCCCTTGCTTTCTCCATTATCCAATGGATGTTGGCAGTTTGATCTCTGGTTCCCTTGCCTTTTCTAAACCCAGCTTGTACGTCTGAAAGTTCTCAGTTCACACACTGCCAAAGCCTAGCTTGAAAGATTTTGAACTTAACCTTACTAGCATGAGTGTTAGTGTATGGTAGTTTGAACATTCTTTGGGATTGAAATGAAAGCTGTCCTTTTCCAGTCCTGTGGCCACTGCTGAGTTTTCCAAATTTGCTGACACATTGAGTGCAGCACTTTAACAGCATCTTCTGTTAGGATTTGAAATAGCTCAGCTAGAATTCTATCACCTCCACTAGCTTTGTTCGTAGTAATGCTTCCTAAGGCCTACTTGACTTTGCAATCCATATGGATGATATCCACTTATTACTCAAATCTGTGTAGGAACAAACCACTTCACCGTGGGCAAAAGCAAGCTGTACACCTTGTCTCCCGCATACAAACCTGAGAACGTCTGGGAAGAGAGTTCTGACAAGGAGCCGCCCCAAGTGGGTGGTGACAGACAGCACCGATAAATGGTTTTGAACTTGGCGAGAAGAGAGAAGGGCAGCTTCAGACCAGGGCGGCTGACAGGGGCTTCGATTCAGAGGGACACGGTTTCTGGCTTCAGTGGCACGTGGCATCATTGACACCCAGGAAGCTTGGTGGAATGAATTGCTCTGTGGTTTCAGAGAGGACTGCTGATGTTGATCCAAGCCTCAGGGTCTCTTCCACCACACTAGGTAATTTTTTAAAGACTAAAACCACCTTTTATGATCGCGTGTAGGTAATTGGGGTGGGGGGGGGAGCTGTCCTCTTTTTTATGGTTGGGGCCACAGGGTTTGATGAGCTTCCCTCAAAAGCAGACCATTCTTTCCTGAGGCAGACACGATGCAGGAGAGGCAGCCGAACTCAGCCTCAGCCTCTGGACAGAGCGAGAAAAATGTGCCTCTAAGGGACTTCCCTGGTGGCTCAGATGGTAAAGCATCTGTCTACAATGTGGGAGACCTGGGTTCGAGCCCTGGGTTGGGAAGATCCCCTGGAGAAAGAAATGGCAATCCATTCCAGTACTATTGCCTGGAAAATCCCATGGACAGAGGAGCCTGGTAGGTACAGTCTATGTGGTCTCAAAGAGTTGGACACAACTGAGCGACTTCACTAAGGAAGAGTCTAAAAGAGGAGTTAAGGGGACGATGTGTCAGAGGACACCCCAAGGTGCTGCAAGTCCCGGGAAGAAGGCGATCCGTTGAACTCATGCAGCTGGCAAGGAGGCGGTGGTCCAGAGGACGACAAGGAGACCGGTGACCAGGACCGTCCCGCTGCAGCTGCGACCTGAACTCGGCCCAGCAGGAATCCTGAGTCCACTGTGACAACCCTCCTTTTCAAGCATCCAAAGAGACAGAAGTTGCAACACTGCTTCCGAGACGTCAGAGGCAGGAGGCGTGGATCTCTGGTGGACTCACTCGGGGATGGTCTCGCGGGGAAGCGGAGCTTGGAGAGCATGAATCTCTGCAAACGAGCCCTGCTGGAAGGCACTGACAGAGCCCGGGCCGAGGGCACCCACGCTTCCCTGGCTCCTGGTCAGCCGTGCCCACGCTGGGCTCCCAAGAGTGTTCCCAGCCCTGGGTCTCTGAGTCACTTCCTCCCTCAAGCTCATCTATCTGTTCATGTCAGCGTGAGATTACCCACGTTCATTCTCGCCTCCACGTTTGTTCTCACCTGGGAGTGAGTGGAGGCGTGCTCACCTGCAAGCCTCTGTTTTCCCCTCCAGCCCTTTAAAAACTGCCTCTAACACTCACTTAGCAAGCGTTTGGGTGGGTTTCCCAAGAAGCAGTGACTTATTCCAACGCCTGGAGACGATCTCAAAGATATGCTGTCAGCACGTGAGACGGAGCAGCCTCCCTGGTACGAGGTCAAGCCCGGACCTTCCCAGACCCGGGGCTCATCACCACCAAGGAGGATGGGAGGATGGAGACCCATCCACGGCTGGGGAAACTGGGGCATTCCAGAGGGCAGGGGTCCTATTTCCCAATGACAGGGCCACTTCAAACTCCAGGTTGGCTCAACAGGAAGCTAAAAGTCCTGTTTGGCATTAGAATTAATTAGCTCAGAAGTTTGCTTTTTCATACCGGACTCTAGGCGCTGCTGCTATGACACCAGGAGAAGGTTCAGGAACTGACATTGGTTCGATGTCACTGCTGTGAATTTTATTTGCCTAAAAAGAGTGGGAAATGCCCCTGAAGGCCTCCCAGGGAGGACCGATGGCCTCCCCGACTCAGAGCTTGGCGGGCACAGGCAGGGGAAGAGGCTTCACAACCGCCGAACAGACCCTTCACCCGAGGGTCCCCGGACACCACACTCGGAGGCCCGTGGTCTCGGCCGGTGGACCGTTGAGCCAGCCCATGGACTTCATCCCAGTGCCCTCGGAGGCTTCTGCCCCCCTCATCCTGCCTGGAAGGCTGGGGGACCCTTGGCAGGGCTGGACTAGGGAGGGACAGGAGCAGCAATCCAGCTGGCCGTGGGCAGGGCAGACCAGGAACCAGGGACCTCCCGGGCCCGCCGCTGAGGCGTGGGAGCTGCAATCCAGCAGCAGCCAGAGGCCGAAGAAGGCCCCCCCGACCGAGAGGGGCGGAGCCCAGGCTGTGGGGCACCAGAGCCCTCCAGCACAGCTCGGAGGACCTGCCCTGGGGGGCCCGGACCTGTCCAGGTCTCAGAGGGCCTCTCACACTCTTGAGTCAGAGCCTGAATTAGTGCACCTTTGGCAGGGTAGACCCCTGCAGAGGCTGAGATGGTGGGGGTGCACTCAAGTACTGCCTGCAGACCCCAGCGAAGGTGGGCCTCCACCCCAGATGAGCCTTTACCCCAAGTGGGCCTCTACCCCAGGAGGGCCTCGACCCTAGGTGGGCCTCCGTTCCAGATAAGCCTCCATCCTAAATGGGCCTCCACCCTAGGTGGCCTCTACCCTAGATGGGCCTCTGCTCTAGGTGGGCCTCCACCCCAGATGAGCCTTTGCCCCAAGTGGGCCTCTACCCTAGGTGGGCCTCCACCCCAGATGAGCCTTTGCCCCAAGACCCTAGGTGGGCCTCCATCCTAGACGGGCCTCCTCTGCCACATGAGGCAGGAGGGAGAGAGATCCTGTGACATTTCCCTGGAATCCAGCCAATCCAATCCATTATGCAAGGCCTTCTTCCTGAAAGCCTGGCAGGGAAAAGGGACATAGGGGAGGGGGGCCGTCTCAGCCCCCCGTAGGTACGTCGGTCAATGAAACTCAGCGCTTTGAAGCTGATCCTGCCGTGCAAACACAGTTACCTAGTTGCTGTCTTGCGTGTTTCACCCAAGATGGTGACAAATGTCTGGGATGTCCCTCTGCCTGGCACTCAAGTCTGTAAATAGAAGTAGAATCTAAACTTGCTTTGTTTAGCCTGTTAATGCAGAGCCTTTGGGGATGTTCATAGAATTTTCAGTGGAAAGGGGAGACCACCACTTTGGAGAATTTGGTGGCCCTGACCCACTGTTCTGGATGCTTCTGTACAAAACTTCTCACATAACTTCTCACAGCCCTGGAGGGGGCATGGGTCTCTCTACTTGGAGGAGGGGGGCAATAAAGCTGAAAGGCAAGGACTAAGTTTCCTACAGGGCCGCCCAATGTCTCCCCTTCCACGAGGTCCTGGGTGCAGTTATCTCTTGGATTCTAGACCCAAGCATCCCTCAGTCATTCAAGGTTCCCAAAAAACTAGCTGAGCCCCCGAGGTTCTGAGTGGTCTCCATCCAGGAGACAAAGAAGCCACCTCTGAGGCTCAGCAGGCAGGATTCCTCCCACGGGGTAACTCACATGGAGGAGAGCTGGAAGGAAAGCAAACCAACCGATCTGGGGGCTGAGATTCCAGCTCCTTCTGCTCTGCTGATTTTGTACTTGTCAGAGTTACGGGAAATTCTTCTAAATGGGCTTTAAAAAAATACTGTTTCTTTGGGAGTGGGGTGAAGGTGCGGCTGGCCGGCCCTGGGCTGTCAGCTGTTTGCCCCGCAGCCCTGCCCCACCCCGGGTGGGGAGGGCACATCCGAGGGCCCCTCGCCCCCCCACCCCTGCACCTGAGTCATGCTCACTCCCCGCCCACTGCGTTCCCTGTGTTACCTGGGCTGGATCCACTCCAGACTTCCAAATTTAGCAATCCTCTGCTGAGGTACGGCTTCTTGGAGTCCTCCCCGTATCTTAAAGATGCAAAAAAAAAAAAAAAAGCTCAGCCCATTAAACACGATCTGATGGCTATCTGCAGCTTGAGCGATGTAGCTGACAGCTCAGAATGAAAGAAGATACACGAGGCCCCAGGATTGCGCACACAGAGCGCGCTCAGTACAAACAAGGACAGTAGATTACATCTTTCCAGTAAACCGGAGGCTCGGCCCTCGACCACCGCCCGCGGCGAACCAGCCGGGGCCTCCCTAATAACCCGGCTAACGAGGGGGCGCTGGGGGCGGGGGGCCAGGGACCCCTCGTGAGAAACCGCCTGGGTCAGGTGCAGTCTGCCTGCCCAGCTGAAACGGCCGTTTAATCTAATCTGTTATCCCAAAGTGGTTTGTAGGAACAGTAAACTGCACCCAGATTTTAAAGGATGAAGAAGACCTCCACCGTTTTAGACCCCCACATCCACTGGGTGATGTGAGTGGGGCGCCCTAAGTGGCCCCCGGTCTTCTCTCCGTTCTGAAAATATCATAACCGGGGAGCGAAGGAGCAGGGAAGGTGGGCTTGCGGCCTGCCACCTAAGTGCCCAAGAAGGCCTGGGCAGAATTTGCTCTTCTCCAGAAAGCTACTGGTTGTGGGCAGGCTGGATTTGCTCTTGGGGTAAAGTTCCTTCTTAATGAGCTGCAATTCTTGCTCAACATCCAGCCCCCACCCCAGGCACTTCTCATCAAGATGATAACATCAACCCAGGTGCCGTGCAGTCTTAAAAAGTCGTAAATCTTCACCCGTCACCTAAGGGAACCAGAGGAAAAAAGGTGAAACAAGTTTGCAAAGAACCTTTCCCAGGTGTTATTTTGCAAGTCGAGAGCTAATTGATGGTTCTGCCACAATAGCTACAAGTGATAAAGATCGTGTAAACACTCCCCACTGGAGGCACATCGGGGAGTCGCGGGGGTGTGCAGCCACCAGATGGAGCCGCTGCCTCCCGCCAGCCAGCACCCCTGCGTGGTCTGCTGGCTCGGAAGACCAGGTACCACCGGAGTCAAGGTGAGGAAGGTCCCCACGAGGGACAGAAATCGAGGCAAAAGGATGGTTGGGGAGAGTGGGCAGGTGCCGTCAAAGGCAAGGCTCTCCAAGACGACCAGTTTGCTAAGAAACAGTGTGGAGGAGCTTGAATTTGCTCTTAGGATCCCATCTTTGCCTCCCACCCCCGGCCCCCGCCCCAACGCACACACTCCAGCTTCTAAAGGGCATAAGATCCATTTTAAAGCTAGTAACGCTCTTTGCAAAATGAGGAAGGGGAGGAAAGCTACCCCATAGTACCCCCCCACCCCCACAGCCTTGGGGCTGCGCTGTAATGGGATTCTGGGGGCGAGGGTGGGAGAGGGGTGATAAAGCCCGGTGAGAATTGCCACACAGAAGCACAAAGCCCATTTACATTTCCATTGGCTTCACAGGAAGAAGATGTGGAGTTTTCCTCATTTTTGCCATTGCGGAAAAATTAGCATTTGCCTGAGCAAAGACCATCATGTTTATGTCCATGGTATCACCCCCGACTCAGAGGGAGTCCAGAGCATCAGAAAAACTTAAAAAAAAAAAAAAACTACAGATGATAACATTTTCATTTGCTTCTTTATATCCCGTAGCCTGGTTTTTAACTGCATTTGCTTGGGGATTTTTTTCTTATGAAAATAGTATTATGTGTGACGTTCAGGCTTCCATAAAAATGATGAGAGCCACAGTGTCTTTGATGATATGTATTTGGAACCTGTAAATAACACCAATATAAATAAGCCCTGGAGCAACAATGGGCAGAAGGAGGTCATGTCAGATGCCATGCCGAGCTCACCCCGGTGGCCTTTCTGTTTCACCACCTGAAAGGTCAGGAGCAAAGCGCTGCCGACTCCAGAGGACGGGGCCGGGGTGGGGGGCACGCCTAGGTCCACACCTAGCGGGACAGACCCTCTTCCACCCGAGAGGGCGCAGACCCCCAGGACCACACCAGCTCCCGAATTCCAACGAGGGAGTGAGAGAAAAAGCCAGCTGCTGATGGAAATGCCTCTGGCTCCCACCCTCTCTTTATCTTGCCTCTGGAATTCAGCATCAGTGCATCAGAAGAATCTCTCCCTGTCAGCTCTTGCTCCGCAGAGTGTGAACTCCTGAAAACAGGGCTTAAAAGTTCTGACTATTTTTAAAGGATTAAATTGCATCTTGTTTGTGTATTCTCCTTCTCTGAATGGCAGAGCCCTGGATACACATGCTGGGCATTTTCACAGCACCAGCCTGGATTTGGAATGACTCACTCCCGGAGAGCTGGTGTTCCGAGGGGAGCAGAAAGCCGACATCGGGGGCCCGGCTCATCAAACTTTCAGGTCAAATCTAGGCAATGCCTTCCCTAGTGGTCGCCAAGTCCCTGGTGGCTCAGATGATAAAGAATCTGCCTGCAGTGCAGGAGACCCAAGTTTGATCCCTGGATTGAGAAGATCCCCTGGAGAAGGGTATGGCAACCCACTCCAGTATTCTTGCCTGGAGAATTCCATGGACAGAGGAGCCTGTTGGGCACGTGGAGTCGCAAAGAGTCAGAGACGACTGAGCGACTAACACACTGGACAAGCCAAGGCCAGGCCATCCTAGCCGCTGGCAGATGACAATCTGAAATAAAACTTACACAGTCCTTCCAATTCTCTCCTTAAAAAAGCAAAATAAGTACCTCCGCCCCACCCTGAGGCAAATGGATCTGGCAAAATACAGGCCTCCCTTAGTAAAGGTATCCCCAGGATAAAGCGAATTAACATCGGAGAGACCACTTCTGGGCAGGGTTGGGGGACATGTCCAGACGTGTTCACTTCAGTCGCTCAGTCATGTCCGACTCTTTGCGACCCCATGGACTGCAGCACGCCAGGCCTCCCTGTCCATCACCGACTCCCGGAGCTTACTCAAACCCATGTCCATCGAGTCGGTGATGCCATCCAACCATCTCATCCTCTGTCGTCCCCTTCTCCTCCTGCCTTGAATCCGTCCCAGCATCAGGGTCTTTCCCAGTGAGTCAGCTCTCGCATCAGGTGGCCAAAGGATTGGAGTTTCAGCTTCGGTATCAGTCCTTCCGATGAATATTCATGACTGATCTCCTTTAGGATGGACTGGTTGGATCTCCTTGCAGTCCAAGGGACTCCCAAGAGTCTTTTTCAACACCACAGCCCAAAATCATCAATTCTTTGGAGCTCAGCTTTCTTCATACTCCAACTCTCACATCCATACATGACTACTGGAAACTCCCTAACTTTGACTGGACGGATGGTTTTCACGTAAATGAATGGCTTGGGAGCAGACATTGCCCGTGAATCAGGCACAGTGTGGCCTGAGGCTTCTGAGCTGTGGGACCTGGGCCACGCTAACTGTGGAGGCTCAGATTCCTGCCCCGGGAGGAAGGTGGGTATCAGGCACCTCCCCATGACTCAGCAGCACCGACTCCAGGAGATGCCCCGGGCCTGGGCTCCTCGTCGACCCCCGCCGGGGCACCCGGAGGGGAAGCTCAGCTCTGGAGGCGGGCCCCTGCAACAGCCGCCCCCGGATGCGGGCTGGCGGCCGCCGTGTGCCTGCCTTGCCCGTGCATTAGTCAGACCTGCCTTTTTTTTGTTTAACTTAATAGAGTTAATTTAAAACAACTTTGTCACTGCTGTAATCGGGATCATTTGCTGTTTCTAAATACAGGCCTATTTAAAACAAACAACCCTCTTAAATTCTGAAATGAATTTTCTAAAACTTTAGCATAATTTACAAGGATTAGTAAATCTGAACCATTTCTTAGACGTGCCTCCTGGAGGGATGCGGGCTTCCGTCGGGGAGGGTTGTAACTGTTTATGAGCAGTTCTCATGCAGGCGGGGCCCGATGTCCAGGTCAGGTAGGAGCTGTTTCTGAGCTGAAGAAGCAGCCCCAGGAGTCCTTGTTCAGGGTGTTTCTCCTGCCCTGCTCGTGGTGGAGAATCAGGGGGCAGTGGGTTTTCTGCAGAAGCACACTGGCCCCTCACAGGGACGGTCTTGACTGCAGACCCTCGCTTTTTCCTGGAAGAAGGTGTTCTCAGGGGCTCTGCGGAACCTCCTGACTGCCCTCAACATCAGTCCTGACCCCAGCCCTGAATCTGGGCACGGTTTGCAGGCTTGCAGGAATTCACAGCCTCCTCCTCCAACACTCCATGAAATCCCCAAACAGGGGGCAAGCGAGAAGCGCAAATATTTTTTCTAACAATAAGTAAAGAGATGAATTTCTCTCACCCTTCCCTTGACCCCTCCCGCTCCTCCCCTCCCCCCCTCCCTCTCCCACTCCCCCCTCCCCCACAAACGCCACCTCTCTCCCATGAGTCTCCCAGGTGACCACCTCGTCCTGCAGGGAGGGAACTCATCCTGCGAGGGGACTGCTGACCCCTCCCGCGACCCCCCTTGGCCCGCCCACCTGGGCCAGGCCCACGGACACTGCAGCCCAAAGAGCAAACCGCAAAAGGGGCCTCTCCTCGGAACGCTTGGCAGAACTTGTCAGGCCAGCATGCTTCGAAGGATCATCCAAACGTATTTAAAATGCAGGAACAGCAGAACCTCGGGTTTGATAACTGTTAACAGAGCCAAAAGAGTTACATTAAAAATAGATCATTTGGCCACACTCAACAAAGCCAGAGCCTGCAAATGGTTCTGAATGGTCTGGGCATGCAGGGACCCCCTCTGGCTGGCTCACTGGCTGGTGAGCAGAGACTGTTGATGAGTGTGGCCAACCCACCCGCTGTGTTAGGAAAACCCGGCGTTCCAGGGCTGGGCCCTCAAAGGGCAGACAGGCAGGCAGGCCCCAGCCCAGGCTCTGCCGCACGCGTGGGCAGCTTTCCTGAGTCTGCGCTCCTCACTCACATCCTGGTATTCACACACCATGGACAAATGGGCAGATTTTTGCTGCCTCCTTTTGAGTCATGAGCTCAAGCAAAACAGAGCTCTGCAGACTGTTATTCTGCCTCCTTTATCACTCATCTCCACCGAAAGCTACTGGGAAAATAGGAGATATTTGACTGTGTTTGTGAGTTAGGAAGTTTTGACTCACTGCCATGACCACATGTGTGTGCTGCATGCTAAGTTGCTCAGTTGTGTCTGACTCTTTGTGACCCTGTGGACTGTAGCTCACGGGGCTCCTCTGCCCATGGGATTCTCTAGGCAGGAACACTGGAGTGGGTTTCCATGCCCTCTTCCAGGAGATCTTCCCGACACAGGGATTGAACCCGAGTCTCCCGTGGCTCCTTGCGTTGCAAGCAGACTCTACCTCTGAGCCACCAGGCAGGACCATGCCGTTACTAAATATCCCCCTTCTATTTGACCGTCACGTGTTCAAGCTCACCCTTCGTATTCAGTGGCCTTGCCCTCTTGTGCGGCAGGAAGCACCTTTTCAGACGATGCAAACGGTGTGTTTTTTCACTCAGTGAATGACTCGTTCAGACCCCAGAAGGAGTGGTTCCCTTTGTTTCCAAAGATTTACGAAACAGAACTACTAGCCCACTGGCACCGCACTTGTGTCTCCCTCTGATCAGAGAGAGATCAGCAAAGGAGGGGAAGTCATGTTTATTCGAGGAACTTTGCTGCTGCAGTCACCAGTTGACATCCTCTGCCTCGTGCTAAATGGAGCTTAACCCAGAGCAAGGACCGCATCTGGAAAAGAGGCCGAGGTGGCCGCAAAGGAGACGAGGAGGAGAAATGCACTCGGAACAAGGGTGAGGGGCCTCTGCTCGGGGGCCAGCAGGGACGTCTCTGGATTGTAGCGCAAGATTTCGTTGATCATTTTTACGTTATCAACATAACAAAGTTTTTAAAGAAACCTCTCTGCTCGAGAAAAAAAAGAAAACACAGCTACTATCGTTTCGAGTGTATAGTATCTTAACTGGCACCAATTCTTAAATATTATCTTTTTTAAATTATTAAGTTGCATTTCCTTTCGAAGTTGGCTTGGTTCTTTTTCCTCCCACACATTGTGTTCAGGAAATTCCAAGTAGAGGCAGATTTCAGAATGGAGAAAAAGATATAGACCCAAAATACACGCTCGTATTTTAGAAATGTTTGCTTTCATAAGGGAAGAGGAACTCATCATGGTAGAAAAATCGTCCTTTCAGTTTGATTTCTGGGGGAGGGGGGTTCAGTTTCCATAAAGATGTGGTTTTAAATATATATATATTTTTAATGAGACTTGACTTGTTTCAAGCCATGTGGAGGCATGGCTATGTTCTTCACGGACAAGAGAGAGAGAGATTTATTTCCCCAGAAACCACAGAATGCCAAAATCTCCCTGCAAGGGATAGCCCCCACCCCCGGTCTCTCCCCTCCCTGGAGCCGGCCCCCCTCCACTGAGAAGAGATAAAGCCTGTGATTTATTCGGGGAGCGCCCCGCTTTGCTCAGGGGTAAACACTGCACTCCTCCCACGAGGCTGCGGCCGGAGCTAGCCAGTGGCTCAGCTGGGCTGGGAGCGCAGCCCTCCTCAGCTGCGTATGAGGTCTGCAGAGTGGAAGCATCTCATTTAATTAACAGAAGAAGATAAATGATCGTCTGTGAGTTCTACTCACAGTCATATTTCAACAGTTGTACCTTTCTAATACATATTCTTTGTTTTTCCAACTGTTCTCTAATCTGAAAGAGTTTGCAGTGTCAGCAATAAATGAGAGCTAATAGGATTTGCCTTTTATGAGGAGAAAAATATACATAGAACTCAGTCATGAGAAGAAAATGAAAAACCTGCTTAATCGGCAAGAGTAGAACATTTTGCAACATTGGATGAGCTAATATACAGCCACTAACGTGTCTACTCCAGAGTCCAACATAACCTATAGGAAGAGCTACATGATTCCGTGATTTCCTCCCACACCGCTAACCAGAGGACCCCAGTGATTCTGACAACTCTTTAAATTTACTAGTGATTACTAAAGCTAAAAATCCTCGACTTTATAAACAACTAAACCCTGGCAGAGCCTGAAGATGTTGTGGGTGTGGTTCCAGACCACAGGAATAAAGCAAATATCACAACAGAATGAATCGCACAGGAGTCTGGGTTTCCCAAAAGATACGTTTGCTCTGTAGTATAGTCCATAAGTGCACCATAATGTTGTGTCTTAAAAAAAAACAAAAAACAATGCATGTACTTTAATTAAAAAAACTCCATTGCTAAAGTTTGCGACCCATCATCTGAGTCCTCAGTGAGCCACAGGAGCAGCGTCAGAGGCTGCAGATCACAGCTCACCCTGAGACGTCAGTAACGGTGGGAGAGTGAAATATTCTGAGAATCAGCAACGCGTGACTCAGAGACACAACGTGAGCAAAAGCTGTTGGGAAGACAGTGCCAATAGGCACGTCTGACGCGGAGTGACCAGAAAGCTTCAGCCTGTAAGGAAACACACAGTGCCTGCCAGGCACCATACAGTAGATGAGACGGACCTCAGGCGCCCACGCGTCCTCCGGAGGGAAGGCGCCGGAGCGGCCATTCGCGTCTCCACACCTCATGGTGCTGCAGCCCGCTGTGTAGATTCTGATTTCAGCAAATCGGAACGGGAAGTCCAGGAACTAAAGAGAGCACAGACGGAAATGTAAATGTCGGTAAGATGACCTCTCCAGCCACTGCCTTGAAGAAGGAATTTTTTTTCATAAACGGTGTGGAGTTCAGCACTTGCACAAAGACGCAATTTGATCCACGCCTCACACCACACACCCCAAAAGAGCTGACTTCTGAGACTCCAAAGGAGAGAAATAGAGTTCCTTCTCTTGTCATTGTTAGCCGTTCTTTTTAAATATTTTATTTAATAGGCCTGTTGTGCTTCCCTAATAGCTCAGCTGGTAAAGAATCCGCCTGCAGTGCAGGAGTCCCCAGTTTGAGTCCTGGTTCGGGAAGACCCGCTGGAGAAGGGATAGGATACCCACTCCAATGTCCTTGGGCTTCCCTCGTGGCTCACAATTTCAGAGACTAAGAGGCAGACCTCTGCCAGCGCCAGCCTGAACCAGGAGAGGCAGCGGTGGGTTCTCCAGGGACTCAGCCTCACCTGCACAGCCTTCCAGTCTCCAAGGTGCGGGACCCTGGGGGCAGGGGGGCAGGCACCATTCACTCAACTCACATGAAGGGGTTACGGACTAACAATGAACTGGACTTTGGTTTCTGGACTTTTCCTGTTAAAAATTAGATTTCGTTTTATCTTAATTTTGGAGTTGTCTGGGGGCGCTAAAATGTCTGGTTTCACAAAGTTTGGACTGGTCACCCCTCCAGGCAAGTTAGTAGTGAATTTTTTATTCTTCCAGGGGGAGTCATGGAACCTTGTGTTTCCTCTAGAGAGGGTCACATGCCATTTATGCCACCAGGACCCCATGGCGTGCGGCAATCAGTAGGTCACTTCTGAGGACAGAAGCCTCCTTTCATTACTGATGCGGTTAAAAGGTCCCCTCCACGATCTGCAGGCCCCACCAAAGGCTGGGACGCTGGCTCAGACCAGAGCCTGACCTGTGGTCACACGGGAAGCTGACGCTGATCAGTGATTCTTGCGAGATGAAATGCAGCAGTGTGACTATTATTGAGATGCCGACGTTCTCACAAAGATCACAGAAAACCCAGCAACTGTGAGGTCACTCGCAGTAGTGTATTACTGTGACCATCTTGGGTTTTGTACAAAGTCTCACAAAGACGGTCACGGTGTAGCCCCCCATCCATCAAGGTGAGCAGAGCTCTCCCTGAGTCTGTCTCCCAGACGCCAGCCGAGGGCCAGCCTCCTGAAGCCGCCTTTCCAAACCAAGCAGTCTCAGGCCAGCTGCGCTAACCCTCTCTGCGCAGAATTTATTTTCTTCAATAGACTTTTGGAGTGTGTCTGCTACTATCCATTAAATATGCATTTTTAAGTTGAAATGGTGGGAACTTAAGTTACAGGGTGTGAAGAAGTCCCTGAGAGTGAAGAGTTAAGGAAAGAACAGAGAGACTTGGGGGCAGGTTGATGGCTGTGAGCCTCTGTTCCTTTTCCACCTACCCTGCATGATTTACAATAACGTCACATCGATAATAAAAATCATTAAGTATTGGAAACTAACGGAAGCCCTGGTACCTGGAAGTCCCCAGCATAGAGGCGAGGAGAAGTTCTCCGTCCCAGGCCGCAGCCACGGCACCCTGGGACACCTCCCCCTGGAAACGGTCGTCTCCAGCCTGGTGGTGGTCATCACCTCGTCACAGACATTCTGGCAAAGTTTGAACTTAACTCCCATCAACTGCACTGTTTTATCGATCATTCAGAGAAAGAACCGATCTTGACCGGGTTAACACCACAGGTGGGGTCTGCCCCACGGCCATGCCCCCCCCACTCCATTATTAGGAACCCAAGGCCACAGGTGGACACAGAGGACTTCCCCACTGCGCCCAATCATGTGATACAGAACGAAGAGTGGTGTGAATCTGTCTGAACATCTTCTGATTGTCAGGTTAGCCTAATCTGACAAGACCAGACCAGAGGAAATGGGCATTGGTTACGAAAGAGTTTCAATAAAAGGCGAACCTAAATGATGCTTCCATGCTTAAATCCCCCAGCATCACTGGCTTCTCAATTGAAATGGGAGGAATACAGAGGCTGCTACTGATTAACTCAAAAATGTTTCCAGGAATTGACATAATTTCAGACTTCACCTGCATTGAAGGTGGCTTAGAAGCACTATTTGTCGTTTCTTTCCGAGTGGACGTGAGTGTCTGGTCATGAAAATTAACTGAGGGCAGGCCCTGGTCGGACAGCCGCTGCAGAGGCTCCAGAGGGCCTGCGGGCGGAGAGGGCAGATGCCATGTGAGCGGGTGAGCTCCTTGCTGGGGCTAGGGGCTGGATCTGTGGGCTGGGGGGCTGGGGCTGGGGGCTGGAGCTCGGGGCTGGGGGCAGCCTCCTGTTTCCCTGGCCTGCAAGTGCTGCTGCTTTGGTCCCTGGAGCCCGCCGTGTGCGGTGGGTATGGGTGCTGGAGTGGCCGCAGGGCAACTCTCTGCAGAAAATCCTGGCCCATCCTTGACCAGGGAAGCCACCCCAGGTGCCATGGCCTGAGTCATGGTGAAGATGCTCCAGGTGACTGCCCGCTGCAGCCAGGTTTGACAGCTTCTGAGCAGAGTTGGGGTGCCTCGGGCAGGCAGCCGGGGGTGAGAAGCCCTGCCCATGGCGGTGTAAATATCCCCACCCCGTCCCTGGCATCCCAAACCACTGACGCTCAACAGCAGAGTCTCTGTGGGTTGGATCACCCAGCTGGTGCCATCATCTTAGGCAAATTTGCTTTTCCACTCTCTGGTGACAAAATTAGTGTGTTTTATACGAAGTTTTCTGTCTGCCGATTAGACTCAAGTTTTTTCTGAAGGTGCCATTTCTCCTTAATGGGATGGGTCACGTCCCCATAGCAAGACCAGAAGGAACCTTAGAAAAGATGTTAAATATGACCTTGTAGGATATAAAATGCACCCCCGAATTTTCCCTGTGGCATTGCCATATTTGCAATTGGAAACTTATATGGTTGGAACACAAATGTGTTTTCTTCCTAGATGTATTTAAAAAAAGAGAAAGTCAGCACTTGCAGACCACAGTGAAGCCCTTGGCTTTGACCTTTCATCTGTTAGAGACACAGCAGCTCAGAGGCTGGTGTCCAGGGCCCCCCGGCTGCAGGCAGGTCCCGGCAGGTGTTTGCCGGGAAGCAGGTCATCAGAAGCCGGGGCCGGGTGGGACAGTCCCTGCGCGGTACAAATGAGCCCCATCAAACCACAGCGGCAGAGAGATCCATCAGGGAGGCAGCCTTCTGTGCCTCAGCCATCCCCGCTCCCGGAGCTGGAAGGAAACCCAGTGGCTGATTCAAAAAGTGACAAAAACCTCAGGCAGAGGAAAGATTCAGTGCCAGGCCATGTCCTTGAGGGAGGCCGAAGAGTCCTTCAAAATGCAAAGAGACGAAGGTTCTTCAGAAACAGGAAGCCTCAAAATCATGTGTTTCCAGGATCCCAGGATGCGAAGCTGGAGAGGTCCTCAGAGGCCCTGCGGGGGATGTTTCCCCCCAAGGCCTCTTAACAAGGGGAGGGCTGGTCAGTGTGGGGGCACCAGGGAGGAGCCTGCAAAGTGCAGTGTGGGGTCCACCTTGGCCTCACCTGGGGCAGCCCCCGACCCCAGGTATGCATGCACTGAGTTTCCAGGAGTGTTGTGAGTTGAGCAAGGATTGTTGCCGTTCAGTTGCTAAGCGCAGTCTGACGCTTTGCGACCCCATAGACTGCAGTGCACCAGGCCTCCCAGTCCATCACCATCTCCCTGAGTTTGTTCAAACTCATGTCCATTGAGTCAGTGATGCCATCCAACCATCTCATCCTCTGTCGTCCCCTTCTCCTCCTTACCTCTATCATCCCCGTTCTTTCCAATGAATCACCTCTTCCCATCAGGTGACCAAAGTGTTGGAGCTTCAGCTTCAGCATCAGTCCTTCCAATGAACATTCAGGGCTGATTTAGGATTGACTGGCTTGATCTCCTTGCAGTCCAAGGGACTCTCAAGAGTCTTCTCCAACATTACACTTGAAAAGCATCAGTTCTTCGACGTTCAGCTTTCTTTATGGTCCAACTCTCACATCCATACATGGATACTGGAAAAGCCACAGCTTTGACTAGATGGACCTTTGTCAGCAAAGTGATGTCTCTGCTTTTTAATACACTGTCTGGGTTTGTCATAGTTATTCTTCCAAGGAGCAAGCATCTTTAATTTCTCGGTTGCAGTTCACTGTCCGCATTGATTTGGAGCCCAAGAAAATGAAATCTGACACTGTTTCCATGTTTTCTCCTTCTATTTGCCATGAAGTGATGGGACCAGATGCCATGATCTTAGTTTTTTGAATGTTGTGCAAGGGGTTTTTGCAACCCAAAGAAATTTGGAATTCTATTTTACAAATAAGTAAACAAAGATCCCCAGGGGTCAGTGCCCTCCTAGGAAGAAAGACCTAGAACTTGGCTCTTTCCACTCAGCCCTGCAGCTCCCAGGTGATGACAACCTGGGCCCTGGAAACAGAGGAGGTATCAGGCAACACTGCAGCTGAGTGGGAGTAGGCGACGGTTGTCTGGGGGCGATGGCATTGTTTACCCTTGGCTTTTCCTCTCCCGGTCCATGGGGACAAGGCCAGTGGAATCATGGCCCCCAAAGACGCTCAGGCCCTGTTTCTTCTGAACCTGTGGCTGTGTTGTGCTCAATGACAAGAAGACTCTGCAGAGGGATTCAAGGTGATGGAGTGTCATCTGGGCTCCCCAGGTAGGCAGTCTCTCTTCGTGAGCCCTTGGAGACGGCCTCTGCCTGGAGGCAGGAGAGCTGGAGACATCTGAAGGTCGAGAGGGGCATGACTGGCTGCTTCCAGGGGGCCCAGGGGGAGCAGAAGAGGCACCTCGGGGCACCTGCTGGGGTGCAACCAGACTCAGCTGGCCTCCTGCAGGAACACGGGGCCTCAGTCCTACAGCAGGACGATCTGAACTCCAGGAGCGACAGGAATGAGCTTGGAGGCGGCTGCACGTCAAGGGCCTCCGGGAAGGTGCGCGGCACTGCAAGGCTTCGATGGGCCGTGCTGCTGTGGACGTGGATGGACAAGCATGTCCTCTAATCTATGCCTTCACTCTTTTGAGCGTTTAGTCAGGAGTCAAACCTCTAGCCCACACAGCAGTTCTAACTGTAATGTTTTAAGGACGCTCCGTACTGTTTTCCACAGTGGCCACCACCTTTTACCCTCCCACCGACAGCGCACGAAGGTGGCTAACTTGCCTGCATCCTTGGCAACGCTGTGTCAGCGTCTGGGCTCTTTTTGACGGCAGCCGCCCTCATGGGTATGAAGTGGTGTCTCTGTGGTTTTGAGTCACACTTCTCTGATAATCAGTGATGTCCCACATCTTTCCATGTACTTATTGCCCATCGTATATCTTCTTTGGAGGAATGTCAGTTCAAGTCTCTTGCTCGTTTTATAATCAAACTGTTTCCTCATTGTTGACTTGTACCACTTCCTCATAGATTCCAGGTATTAAACTCTTGTCCCGTATGTGATTTTTCTCCCTCCCTGTGGACTGCCTTTTCACTGTGTCCTTTGATAAACAAGAAGTCTTCCTGTCTCTGAAGGATTAACTGTCCTTCTGAAGAAACCATAAGCTAGGATTAAAAACTATAACAAATTAAATGAGATTATGCAAACACTTAACACAGTACTTCACACACTGTTGTGTACAATGGGTGTTAGCTTTAGTGTGCCCGAGGGCTGAGCTGCTCCGTCGTGCCCCACTCACTGCGACTTCATGGATTGTAGCCCACCAGGCTTCTCCACCCATGGGATTCCCCGGGCAAGAATACTGAAGAAGGGGATCATCTTCTCCAGGGGATTATCCCAACCCAGGGTTCAAGCCCACATCTCCTGGGTCTGTTGCACAGACAGGCAGATTCTTTACCACTGTACCACCTGGGAAGCCCTAGTTTTAGTGGGCAGCCCTCTCCAGTGTTCTTGCCTGGAGAATCCCACGGACGGAGGAGCCTGGTGGGCTGCCGTCTGTGGGGTCGCTAAGAGTCGGACATGACTGAGTGACTTTACTTTCACTTTTCACTTTGATGCATTGGAGAAGGAACTGACAACCCACTCCAGTGTTCTTGCCTGGAGAATCCCAGGGACGGGGAGCCGGGTGGGCTGCCGTCTGTGGGGTCGCACAGAGTCGGACACGACTAAAGCGACTTAGCTGCAGCAGCAGCGGCAGCAATCTAATAATAAAACTATTGCTTTAAAAGTTTCAGAACTTTAAAAATTTTTCCATTAGGAATCATTTGGCAAAACATTTTAAATTCCAAAGATAGTCAGCCTCCTTATTTATAAACATGTTTTATTAAGGGACTAAACAAGCAGTATGGGCTTATTAATCATAGATTTTACACTTAGATGTTCTTCATGCCAAGTGTTGAGACTTTGGGTGAGTTCTATGAGCTGAATCTACTCTCAGCCACAGACTGTTCACGGCCACTGAAGTACATAGAACCATAAGACAGTGGAGATTCTGACCAGTCTGAGCTTCAGTGCTTATTTTTTAAAACGAGCCTCGGGTTAAATGGGCTTTCCCGCTGGAATGTCTTCTTTAAGAGAGAAACATTTAAAAGCAGCGTTCAAGTATGGTCAGTCTGCAGACAGCGGCCTCCTCAGTCGCCCTGTGCCACTCAGGAGCTCTGCTGGTCCCCAGCGCTGTAACTGCGGGGTCCTCTGATGAGCCTGGCTGGGAGCCACGTTCCTCTCTCCCGTCGGTCTGGGGTGAGTCACAGCCAGCTTCGCCCACCTTCACCATCTGCAGGATTGCATGACCAGCCAGGCAGATCGATGGAGGAGCATCAGAGTCCCCCCGGTGATGCTGAAGCCGTGCCACTGTCAAGCTGATGACGGGCACTCTTTGTCACCGAGAAAGCTATGTTGGGCCCTGAAAAGGGGAGAAGTTCTTCGTTTATCGACCAGCAACTCTGTGCCTGGCAAGTGCTCCATCCTGGAAATGAAGTGTGGCTGGGTAAACAGTGATTTGATCAACCTGAAAACTATGTGTGCTGTGATGGATACCAAGATCTTCTCATTGTTAAATTGCTGCAGAACAAGAGCCCTTCTGTTTAGACCTGTTGTCTGAAGATGGATCATTCTGACTGGTTGAGTTCATCCAGCCAATCATTCAATTATGTACTTCCTCAAAGACAATTTGTATAACTCAGTCTGGAAACGCAAAAATGAGTGAAGTGCTAACAGGCTGATCGTTTCATCTGGATTTTCTTGCAGAACTATTGCTGCATTCTCTTCAGTGCCTCTGTTTTTGTTTGGTCTTGAGTTCCAACCCTTAAATGATGATATACTCTGAGCGAGTGGCTGGCATGGTCTGCACAGTGACACAGTCCTCTCAGCCAAAATAAATTCAGACAAAGAAATTAAAGTCTGCCTCTTTGAAATGCTCCGAGTTGCCCAAAGCTAACGGTGTGCATAAATTATAAAATCCAAAGCCAATGGATTCCTCGGCTGACTTTGCATTGCAAAATTACCCAAAGCCAGAGGAGAATCAGATGAATGCCAAAGACCACATCTCACATGACGTGACATTCTCAGGAAGCCAGATGAAAGTGGATCTTCAGGAGTGGAATTTAGCTCAAGTGGAAGTTGGCAAATGGATCTTGAGTAAAAGTTGATGAATGAGACAGTTCTTCTGAAGGCAACTCTGTTACCTATTTGTTTTTCCCCCATTTCCAAAGGACAAAAGCCTATCTGGGTGCGGGGGATTTTTAAATTGTTCCTGCCTGGAGACTAAATAATAACTGGGTTTTATTTCATTTACATCTGAGGTGGAAACACAGCACTCTGGCTGGTGGGCAAGCCGTGGGTCAGGGGTTCCCTAGCCCCGCTCAGCCCCACGGCAGGCACCTGGAGCCCACGCAGAAATTCAGACACATGCAGCGTGGATGGGCTCTGAGCAGTTCACCAACCGTGCTTGAAGAGCGTCTTCCTTCTTCTGAGTTCACATCCTTCCATGGTTAGGAAGAGAAAATGCCCTTTCCTTCACCAAAGGCAGTATCAGAGCTGAGTCAGAGTGTGTTTTCTGTTGACTTTTAATGCCTTCTCTTGTTTAAATAAAAGTTGGCAACCTTTCCTGCCACCTACGACACATTTATTTTCATTACGAGTTTTTGAAAATTGAGAAGCTCCAATCCGTTCTCACAGCAAACACTTTACATGGCGGTCAGGGGCTTGGATGTGAGGAGTGTGGGTGGTGGATACAGAAGGGCCAGTGGGGGACACACGCAGGATGAGCCCCCGTTCCATGGGCTCAGGCCGACCTCGGGCTGGACGGCTCCCCTGAGCCCAGAGCCCCTCCTCCCTGGGCAGGCACCCTCCTTCGTTCCAAGCACAACGGTGAAGCAGCTGTGGGGAGCAGCTGTGGAGGTGGGGGGGTGACGGTGGACCGCCAGCAGAGACTGACAGGTGGCTTCAGGAGGATGAAGAGGTCTTGCTAAGAGGAGACATCCCTCTGGCTGTGGACCGGTGTCCAGCCCAGAGTTATAGGCCCGCCCGTCGGGCCATGCAGAGCCGCAGGGCGGTGACGCAGCCGTGGTCCTGCCCTGCCGGGGATGCCCAGTCTGGGGGGACGCGTGCCTTCAGAGGCGCTCTGACCAGCCGGCCAATCTGCCCGTGAGGACGTGCTGCTGTGCTCCACATGCAGGCTTCACCGGGCCCCGCAAACCCTCCAGGCAGCAGGCAGACCTGAAACAAAGGGGGTGTGCCACTCCCCAGCCCAGGGGCCCAGAGGCCTTGAACAGTTTTCTGTTCTGCAGGTCCTCTGCTCTTCGCTGGCCGGAGAGGTGGGCGGCCGTGACCGACACCTGCTGTGGTCCGCCCCGGAGGCCAGCTGGGCTCAGCCGGCTCTGGCCGCAGGCACACCCTCCATCATCATACTGTGTGGACTTGCCCACATCCTGCGCATTATCTCTGTGCTGAGGACTTAACACAAATGATGGGTTGACCAGAAAAAGCTAAACCAAGTGAGGAGCTTAGAAGCTTAGGCTACCAGTTGTCCCCCAAGTCCCCGTCATCAGAAAAGCAGTTCTGGTGACTGAGCTAACGATGAGGAGGGCTGACCCCTGGTCAACCTGACGTGCATGCTGAACCTCGAAGACAGGGGACAGGGATCTGGCCACTGCCTGGATAGCCAAGGTCACACGGACGGGCAGAGACGCCAGCATGAGTGTTGGGAGGGGGCCAGGAGGAGCTCAACCCTCCTTCTGGGGACACGCCCACCCTCATCAGCCAAAAGTCCTCTCTCCTTGTCAGTGGCAGGGAATCCCAGCCCTGGGACCGTACTTATGAGATGCCCTCAAAGGGTCTTTTGACCTAATTCAGCCAGTTCAATGGCATTTTACTTAAAAGTCCTTTGGGTTTTTATCTCCCAGACACATGCCTTGTTTTGTGTTTTGCTTTTTTCTTTTTTACCTTCCAGATTCGCTGATGGAAAGCAGGAAGCAAAGTTCACACCCTCCTCCTTCCCATGCATGACACCCCCACCCTCCTGTCTCTTTCTTCTCCAGCTCTCCCCATTCAGAGATGTGGGTGTCGCTTTCCGTGGACTCAGAAACCACTTCACAGTCTCCCAGCACCAAGATGGGGCTGGACTATAGAGTCACTGTTAGTTTGCAGATTGGATTGCAAACTTGTAGGGTTTAAAAAAACACTACCTGTTTATCAAAAAGAATGCAAATCAAAATAATACAGGTAACAGACAAGTCTGTTGCAGATAACAACAAAGACGAAAGGGGAATATCATCCTCTGATGAATTTGTACATTGTGAATTTACACATATTTTGTCATATGCTTTGGCCACCTGATGCAAACAGCCAACTCATTGGAAAATATCCTGAAGCTGGGAAAGATTGAAGGCAAAAGGAGAAGAAGGCAGCAGAGAATGAGATGGTTGGATGAAGTCACCAATTCGATGGACGTGAACTTGGGCAAACTCTGGGAGATAGGAAGGGACCGGGAGGCCCAGCGTGCTGCAGTCCATGGGGTCGCAGAGTCAGGCATGACTGAGCAACTGAACACCACCAGTGTATCTTGTCACCTTCCTCCTCCTGAAGCTGGAGCTGTGACATGGTGTGACGTGGGTATCCACCTGGGTGTTCTAGTAAAGTGTTCGCTGGTTTAAAAATAGGGACTTAGCATTTCAATTTCAGTGTCCTTTCCTGCCGCAACCAGGCTGCAGACTTTCGATAGGTTTGAAGTGCACTGCGTGGTTTCAGCTGCTATTAAGTATCCACTCTTGACCCTGAGGACTTTTCTCTCAATGTATGTCTTCTTCTTGATTTATCATATGCCATCTTTTTTCATTTTATCCCTTCTTCTTACTTGATTTCTGCTTTTATTTGCCCTAAATAGAATTTATATTTTTATTAGTCGGATTTTTCATTCTTTTTCAGAAAAATTCTGGTCCATGAAATTCAAGTTTGATCCCTGGGTTGGGAAGATCCCCTGGAGAAGAAATGGCAACCCACTCCAGTACTCGCCTGGAGAATCCCAAGGACAGCTGGCAGACTACAGTCCACAGGGTCGCACAGAGTGACTGAAGTGACTTAGCATGCGCATTTTGACAGTTCTTCCCAAAACCAGAAAAATGTAACAAAAATGAACTTACTCCTCTTCCTAAACCTCTGTGGTTTTATTTTTTGTGTTTTGAATACTGTTATACACCTTAAATTTATTTTTGTGTAAGATGTATATTCCTATTTTATCGGATAGATTATTTGCATTCAGATTTTTTTCATGAGTTTTTTTTTCCCCCAAATGAGTATCCAAAAGTGTCATTGTGAAGTCAACATTTCATCATTTCCTTGTCAACATAAATGCTCCTTTGTAATTTGGTAGATGAGTGTCTGTCCTCTTTCCTCGGATGAGGCACGCAATTCCATTAACTGATTCATCTTTTCCTAGGCAAGTCCTCGATGACTTTAATTACTAAAACCCTTTCTTTTTCCTTGACTGTGCTGTGCAGCTTGCAGGGTCTGTTCCCGGACCAGGGCTTGAACCTGGGCCACGGCAGTGAAAGCCCAGAATCCTAACCGCTAGACCACCTGGCTGGGCTTTGCAAAGTAATATGACTAATTCTCGAAGAACTGTTTTTGAAAGAAGTCATCTATGGATAAAAAATATGTAATGACTAATGTAAAAAATCACACTAAGCCACTAATAGAAAAGTAAAAGAGAAACATTTGTATCAACAAGCTGGAAGCAGACCCAGAAGCCGGGATTATCAAATGCCATGTTGACACAGAGTCAAGCGAGATCTCTAATTCTGAGCAACAGAATCCTCCTTTACAAAGAATGCCAAGGAGCAGCTTTAGCAAGGTGACGTCCTGGGATAACCGGGTGCTGTGCGCTTAGGGTGGGCAAACCGGGAGGGAAAGCCCCGGATTAACACAGCCTCTTGTGGGAAAGACCCGGGGCTTTAACTCACCACAAGCACAGCATCAGCCACGGGGCGAGTTGGGGCAGCACCAGGGAATTAGCGTCTCCATGGCAACCGGCAGGTGGCTGAGCTCCCCCTCGGTTCTGAGCACCCCCCCGGCTTCCTCACACTGGGCCCCCAGGAAGCCAACAGCCCCCTGGGGCAGGCGCTCCAGTCTCCATCCACTGAAGCTCTCGGGGGAGACACAATAAATATTTTGGACGTAACAGTCCCTGTCTAGACTAGAACTTCCTTACAATTATTTTAAGATTTTCAACACCTTCCCTCAAAATGAGGTTTTTAGGAAAATAACCCTTGTACCAACCGAAATTATGATATTTTAATAAGACCATGAACTGCTATCTATATACCTTTTCAAAAGCTGCTCCAAATAGTATTTCATCTGCACTTGCACCAAGGAGATAGAACACAGGTGTCAGGGAGGCGACCCCTGAAATGTAACCCACCAGGATCCTCTTTCCATGGGATTCTCCAGGCAAGGATACTGGAGTGGGTTGCCGTTTCCCTTCTCCAGGGGATCCTCCCCACCCAGAGACCGAACCTGCATCTCCTGCCTTGGTGGACTGATTCTTTACCACACGGTCCCCTGGGAAGACCTTTTCGGGCGGTACAAGTTGCTGAAGTTGATCGTGAAATGGAAGACACTACAGAAAAGGGGAAAGCAGGAGGAACGTAAATCTGAAAGTATATCTGGATCTCTGAAGAAAACAAAAAGATAGACACCAAAGCAATTTTTCCCCCTTGCTTTGAAACACTGACTCAGTTTAGGAAACAAAAGAGACAAAAGGGAAAGAGGAAGAGGAAGTCTGTGGAGGAAACAGCAAGTGAAGGAAAAGGGAGGGACAGGGAAAGAAGGCCCGATCACACTGGCTTCTGGAAATGCCAGATAAACAGATGAGTTGCGAGAAGAATAACAAATGAAACTGTCACAGTTGCTCTCAAAGACCCTCTGTAAGCTCAGCCTCCAACCCGACCTCCAGCCTGCAGCCTCCCCGTCCGGGTGGGCTGCCCTCGGTCACAGCCCCGTGACAGCTGAGGGAAGCCCCGCAGGTAGCAGTGACCTTATTCCCCCACGTCTTCCACCAGCTGCCGGAGGGACAAGATCGACGTCCACGTCCGAGCCCAGGATGCATCTTCTCCTGAAATCAGCTCCAGGGAAGTCAGCTGCATTGAACAAGACCAGCTGAGCTTTCTACGGGCTGGCCTGGGACCTTCACCACCATATATGGTGCTGTTTTGGGAATTTGCACATGAACTTTTGGAGTTCAGTCCATTCATAAGCTGAAGACTGCTCATCCTCGCCACAAACCTATTTGCCCAGTCCTGGGATGACAAGCACAGCAGCTGTGAAAGCCGCCTTTGATGTGAACCTAATTGATTCCAAATATTTTCTCTGCGAGCCTAGGACTGGAACTTTGCAGTGGAGGCTGTTGGATCTTTGCGGGCTGGATCTGCTGGGACCCCACCTGCTGGAGAGTGTGAGCTGTGGCCCCCTTACAGCCTTTGGCCCGATGGTCAAGTGCAGACGTGGAGACGGTCCACCCGAGATAAAGTCACACGATAACCAGGCGGGTCTCTCGGGAGCCACGTGCTGCCTCCAAGCCAGGCCTGTCATTATTTCAGCCGTGTCAACACTCCTCCCCGCTCTGCCGCCCCACGATTTGAAGTGACTGATAAAAGTAACACAATTGCGTGTTTACTTGTCTAAACACAGCTTGGAAAGTGTCAGGTTGTATCGCAGTGTTTAATTGCGACTAAAATAGGTGTGTGTCAAGTAAACAGTTATAGATAAAAGGAAGTCATTGTCGGAAAATGGATTAATTAGTATTTAATTGCTATAACTTGCAATTAATCCCTTAATATTAGGAATGCAAGCTTGTAACAAATTAGTGAGGCACAAAAGAAAAGCAACAAGGAATGTGAGGTCCTTTGCCAAATCCATAATGCAGAGGACTCCCAGCCCCAACCCCACTCCGCAACCTTGACAGGGGCTGGTAAGGAACCTCGAGGTCTCTACTCTGGTCGAAACCCAAATTCTCTTTCTCACCTCGGAATCTGTCATTTTAAATGGCTAAAACGGAGACTCGGGATCCATTCTGATGACTCACTTGAAGGTGATGCAGGCAGGAGTGGGCGTCTTCAGTTCAGAGCACATCTGAAAATAATCGCTTTGCAGGGACGCAAACCCCAAACGTCCTCTGCCTCCCTCTGTGGGGACTTCTGGCAGATCTGAAACCTCGGCTTAAACCAGGCATGTATTTCCTAACACATCTCTGTCCAGGGGGCTGCGCACGGGCCTCAGTCACGCCTTGGAAGCTGAACCACCTTTAGGGTGAACGCAGTTCTGGCTCCTGGCCTGGCCCGGGAGACTCCGTGGGGCCCCTACCTGAGTCTCTGGGACGCAGTCGAGGCCGGAGCTGCCCAGTCCCCAGGGAGCTGAGGCCAGCCACTCCTCAGGAAATCAGAACCCCACACACGACGGGTCCCTAGGCGTCCGCCGCTCTCGCCCACCCCCGTCCACCCACCGCCTGCTCTTAAAGGCCTCTCTGAATTGTCTGCTGTCAGCAAAACAAGTGTGTGCCCTGCGATCCCGCAGACAACAAAGCCCCCAGCAGCATTTCAGGCGGGTGATGTCACCCAGGTAAAACTGTACTGACAAGCTTTTAATTAAAGTTTTCCCACACATCTTTCCACGGGTCCCCGGAGCGATTATTCATTATGTGCCTACTGCCAGCCAATTGTGAGTTGGGAGGGAAGTGTTTTATTTTCAAAGCTCTTGCTGACAGCTAGAGAACACTCTGTTATACAATCTGTTTACATTTTCACACACATGCACACGCACACACACACACTCACACACACACACTCACACACACGGTCTCGCTCCAGGGGAAGTGGCCATACAGGGTGTTTTCACGTGTGCGGCAGTAATGAAAGGCATCTGCTGTTGGGATAAGCAAGAGGTTGCGGGGGGCGGGTGGGTGGGCAGAACACAGCTCCTCTGCAGACTGTCCCCCATCCCGGCCAGACCCCTCGCTGGTCGAGGAGAGACGTGCCCGGGAAGGCACCGGTCTGAGTGGGTGCAGGGACCCCGGGGCTGGGGCAAGGAGGCGCCTGGAATCCTTGAGTGTTACTAGCGGGAAGAGGGCCCTCGCTGTTGGCACCAAAGGGGGTGCCCCGTCCGGAGCCACAAGGAGTAAGGCAGGCGTCTGTCAGCACCTACGAAAGGGCTCCAGCGCTCCAGAACTGAGGCCTGCAGAAGTCGGGACACGGCGAGGCAGGCGGGACTCTGGGGCCAGGGCTCCGGGTGCCTGGTTCTTGCTGTGGAGCTTCTGTGGAAAACTCAGGCCCGCATCTCTGTGGAAGCATCACGGGGACAAACTCTCTAAATCCTGGGGAGGGGGGAGGGAAGGAGGGGAGAGGGGAGAGGGGAGGGAAGGGGAGGGAGGGGCGGGGAAGGGGAGGGAGGGGTGCCCCAGGCCCCTTGCTTCCTTCCATTGCGGCTCAGCTGTGGAGCCGAAGCAGGATCGGGCTCCTCCACTCAAGCAGGCCGGGGCCCACGATGCCCCCACGATGTCTCCCCCGGGATCTGCCTCCAGATGCCCAGAATGTCTTGGCAGAGACTCCAGCTGGGGTGCAGGCAGGCCCCCCAGCCAGGCCCACGACAGGCCCTCCCACCCCCATGCCACGGGGCCCGCCAGCACTTCCTGCTCGTGGCCCTTCTGCTCTTGAAATCATCAGTGAGCTGGGAAAAGAAAATGTGTGCATATATATGTGGCCATCTGGAAAACCGTCCCCTCTCCCGGTGTAGAAGTAAGAGGGGGTGTGGGGACCACCGCTGTGGGCCCACGGAGGCGCCTTCATGGACCAGAACTTGCTCTGACACTGTCGCCTGGCCGGGCTGTACCCTGGGCTGTTTCTCGCACTCCTGGACCACGGATGCGTGGAGGGGCTCGGGATGCACCCATGGCGAGAGTGATGGCCGTGCCTCAGCCACCCTAGCCTCCTCTGCCATCCCCCTGGGAGCCTGACTCCCATTGAGCCCGAGAAGTCAACCAGTGAGTTAAAGACAACCTCTGACTCACACGGGCACGGTGGGGGACAGGCTCTGGATTCCCAGCATCACTGCGAGGACAGAGGAGTGTCCTTTGCTGCACACGACACCCCCCAGCGAGGGCAGAAGTCCTCCTCCAGGGTCCGGCATCCCGCTTCCAGGTGCCGGGCGGAGGCACAGAAGCGAGGCAGGATGGCTGGCCGGGGTGGACTCCTCCCCTCGGCTTGGGCTCCAGCCTGCACTGAGGGGGCCACCGTCAGCCGGGGAAGCCGCTCCTGGAACGGTCCAACCAGCGCTCGCCACCTCGAGGCCTGGTGGTGGTGCCAGGGTCACAGCCCCGCGCGGGACACACTGGTCCTGCCCTCGCGTCCGTCGGCGGCTGCAGACCCTGAAAGGAGCGCAGAGGACACAGGAGATGTTGGAAAGCGGAGAAGGGACTGTGTGACAAAGGGGAAGGCAGGGAGGGCTCCAGCCAAGTCGCCAAGACCAAGGAGAAAGAGAGAGAGAAAGAGGGAGCGTGGAGACAGACAGACAGAGCCCACAAGTGCCAGGGTTGAGCTCTGTGTTTGAGGCCTGAGTCCATACAGAGAACAGCAGTGGAAGGAGGGGGCTGAGACCCCGAGACTGGACGGAAGGGCGGGCCTGAGTTCCTGGGGCACCTGGCTTTGTCAGAGGAGCAGCTGGAGCCCCTGAAAGGTTGTGAGCAAGAAAGACCACAGTCCACTCTATGTTGTAGAGAGAGCTGCCCAGTGGCTGGGCAGAGGGTGGATGCGGCAGGGGCGTGGAGGCGGAGGGGGCCCTCAGGACACTTGCCAGCCCCGCCCTGTGTGGGAGGGGTCCTCCGAGGCCCCGCAGAGCCAGTGGGGACGCAGAATGCTGACCACAGCTCCTCACGGTCTGTCACACGAGCTGCATGGCGGGAACATGTGTGTAAACACATGGGTGGATGGATGGATTCCATTAATGAACGAGCAGAAAATCATTTGCCCTCAGCTATCTGGCAGTTTCATTATTTGGAATTGGTTTAGTTAATCTAATTTGGCATAATGCATGAGGCAATTTATGAAGGGGAAAAAAAATAGGCGCGAAAGTCTCTGCTGCTCCTCCCATCGGGCTGGGGGCTGCAAGCCCCCTCCTCTCCCACCTTCGGCAGTTGGCATCCGCCCCACCCTGCGCAGCATCGGGCACACGTGTTCCACGTCTGAGGCTGGTGTAAAACACACAGCCCAGCTTCGGCTTGCCCTTCTGAGCCCTGGAGTTGGAGAGTCTGTTGTGCTCAAGAAGTTCAGCCACATGGATGCATTCTGGCTGCCCATTCCAGCACCAGACAACTTTTCTGATATTTCCCTCAAATCATCCCCCCCTAACCCCATTCTATGGGTCAGAACAAACTTTGTGTATTTCCATCCAGATATTGCAAATCAGAGACACACTGCCTCCTCAGTGGCCTCCTTAAATTCCTAACTCCCTGAGTATACTAGCAGATTATAATGGTCATTTATGCCATTAAGTTCTGGGTGACTTGTTTGTGTCGGTAGGAATGAGAACAGAATTTGGCAGCTGAAAGTGAGACGCCCCCATCATGTAAACCTAAGATATACTGGCTTCAGGGCCTTGAGGAGACTGTCAGCAGAAGACAGAACTGTGTCATAAGAAGCATCAATGAGAACTCAATTAAAAGGGAGGAAAAAGTTCTTAGAGGAAAGAAGTAGTAATTCAGTGGTGGAAATTTTAGCAAAATTATTGCCTGAAATAATGTATGCAATAAAATGGAAGATTTGTCTACAGAAATGTTTAAGCAGAATGTTGAAATTATCAGCTATTATAGATGAACATCGTAAGGTAAGGAGGAAAAACAGTGAGCTACAGACAGGATTACTCAGTTTTGAAGAAGGATTTAGAGGAAAAACAAACAGGCAGGGCTTGCTGGCCTTGAACATATAAAGGCCAGAGAAAGGCTTAAGGCAGTGATTCATGGCTCTTTCAGACTAGCCCATCTTCTCAGAATCTCAAGGCACAGACCCAGCTTGTTAAACAATAGGGTTTCTAAGAATCTTCAAGCTGTTTTCCACACTGTGCTCAAAGGGAGCTCAGGTCAGAGGAGGACTTACCTTGAAAATGTTGAGGATGTGACATTGATTAAAGGAAAGAATTAAAAGTGATACAAAAGAAACCCACAGCATTTTTAAAGAAACTGTATCAAGTTGAACTGAAACAGTGCATAAAAAGGAGAGTGTTTCGGAAGGACAATATTTGACATCAGGAAGCAGGTTGATCAGCCTGTTCAGTTACAAACGCAGGTCCCTTTCTTATAGAAAAGAACCAGTGACTCCTCTGTACACAGGTCTAGGGCTTTCCTGGCGGCTCAGCTGGTAAAGAATCCGCCTGCAACGCGGGAGACCTGGCTTCCATCCCTGGGTTGGGAAGATCCCCTGGAACCCAGGGAAGATCCCCTGGAGAAGGGAACGGCTACCCATTCCAGCATTCTGGCCTGGAGAATTCCATGGACTGCAGAGTCCATGGGGGGGCAAAGAGTCGGACACTACTGAGCGGCTTTCACTTCACTTTCTACAAGGAACCACACACATAACTCTCATCCTCACGAGGAGGCTGACCCTGCACTTGGTCTGGACGTATTTTGCACAAGAGAAGACTATAAACAGCTTGTGACCAGAGAACAGACTGTAATATTTTTTTTTTTAAGGAAAATGAATTTGAATTTCTTTGACAGTCCTTCAGATGTGGGGTCTTTGTCCTGTCTTCTTAAATCTGGGAAGACTTGTGGTGGTTTTAACTAAGAACACAGCAGAAAAGACTCCTGGGTTCCTGAGGCTAGTCTCTGGGGATGACCCAGGCTTCTCCTGGTTCCCGGAACGCTCAGGATGGACCCTGGCCCACCGACAAGGCGCTCTGGGGCCTGGAGTCTGCCATACCACGAGAAAGCCCAGTTCACACAGGAGGAGGTCACAGCACCTGGTCTACAGTCCCAGCCGAGACGCGTGGGCAATGGGCTCTGCGATTTCAGCCACGAGCCAAGGCACAGAGGCCGGCCGGCAGACTCCGGCAGAGGCCAGGAAGCCTGCAGAGGCAGCGGGTGTGCCTTCCCGGGACCTTCGTTCAGACTCTGGGCTCCGGAACCGTGAGAGCCTACATTGAGCATTCAGCCAGGGCTGGAGCAGGTCTGTGTCCACCACCCGCTCAGCCAGGACGAGTGCCCCAGGGACCACCCGTCAGAGACCCAGAGGCCGTCCTCACGGAGCACCCGGCACCCGGGCTGGCTCCAGGGCTCGGGACCACAGTGCTCCCCAGACTTGCGGGCACGCTGGAGACGGATGAGACCCCATCCATCCCGTGCGCAGATCTCACCTCCAGGCTCCATCGCCCAAGCAGACACTCACTTGTTGTCATCGTTCAGTCATTAAGTCACGTCCGGGAACCCCGTGAACAGTACAAAAAGGCAGAAAGACGCTCATTTACCGGGGCTTCGTAAGCACTCCGCAGGGGGTTCTCTTAGGGCAAACTCCCGCACCGCAGACTGGAGTGCCCTCGGGACTCCTCTGGGATTTCTTCCTCCGTTCAGTCCTTGTCCTCTGTCCCTCCCTCCCATCTTGCCTCCCATCTTTCTGTCTGTCTTTCCTAATATTCCTTAGAAGCCCTTGAGACATGCAGATGGAGTTTGGGGAACGCACTCCCCTCGCGACCGCAGGAGGCGGACTTGCCTCCCGCTCCGCGAGCAGATGCTGGACCACGAGCCGTGTGGCCTTTTCCCTTGGTCCCTTCGTCTGTCCTGTTCCTCCTGTCTTCGGGTGACCTCGGGGAGCCCAGAGGCGTAACGGGTGTGAACAGCCACACTGTCTATGGAAACGGTCGGCTCTGACGTTTCCGGATTCATGGAGGACTCACAGCTCCAGGAGGCGCGCTGGTCCTGGAGCCCTGCGTGTCCAGAGGACCCGTCCGTCCCCGCACACACAGCCCTGGCCAAGCGCCTGGTCTTCGCGCCGGCTGTCTGCCCCCCTAGCAGAATCGTGAGAAAGAATCAGCCATAAAATAATAGAGAAGGCTTTCCCGAGAACCATGAGGCAGAGGACATTGAGGGGGAATGCAACCTTCAAGGCGCAGCCGCTGAGAGATTTCGACCACCTCCATTCGCGGGAGGGGAGCCAGCCTGGGGCTGCAGATGACCTCCCTCCCGTACCCCGCTGGCAGCCCCGGCCCCGGAGGCCTGAGTTGTGAAGTGGAGGCACACGCTGGCCTGAGACAGAGAGCGGCCCTGCCTGACACCCCACTGCCCAGCACCCTGACTTTGCAGCCTTCCCTGTGGCCTCATCACAGCTGCAGTGGGGGGTTTCCCTGGGTCCAGGTGAGAGAGACGTCTTAGATGTGAGACGCAGAGGCCTGAAGACCCTGACCCCATGGACACAACCTCAGCCTGTGTCCACCCAGCGTGGCCACCAACAGGGGTCTGCGGGGAACCCTGGGTGCCAGACGTAGGATGGTCACCACAAGAGACATGGCCTGGACTTCTGCTCTTGGGGAGGAAGCTACTGAAATAGGTTTTCTCACCAAGGAGTCTTCTGGTCTTGTTTTATTTGCTTGCTGGTTTTGTGAGGAGGGGTTTCCCTGGTGGCTCAGAAGGTAAAGAATCTACTGCAATGCAGAAGATGCAGTTTGGATCCCTGAGTCAGGAAGATCCCCTGGAGAAGGAAATGCCATCCCACTCCTGTATTCTTGCCTGGAGAATCCCATGGACAGATGAGCCTAGTGGGCTACAATCCATGGAGTAGCAAAGAGTTGGGACACGACTGAGTGCCTAACACTTTTGCTTTTGTGGTGAGAGTTGCTTTTCTCCTTTTTTTTGCTTCCTGCATGATTACTGGGATCCAGGTGAAGCCACCTTTCGGGTTGCCCCGTTATTCATTATTCAGATGCCTCCCAAGTTTGCACAGGTGTGTGAATCACTCTCGCAGACACTCAGACTTTCAGAACCGTCCTTCCTAACGCACTCGGCAGTGGGTACCAACCAGTGATAAACAGTGTTGCTCCAACGGTCTCGGAGTAGAATGACGTCGTGGAGAGAAACTCAGCCCTGCGAGGTGAGGAGAGCTTCCTGGGAGGAGGGAGGGTGTCCAGAGCCCCGGGGAGATGGGCGGGACCACGTGTGTAGCCGTGGACTTCCCTGCAGACAGTGGGCTGCGCTGGGTCAGGTCGGGCTGGGAGCGGTGCAACTGGGGCTGCAGGAGCAAGCCCTGAGCCTGTGTGTGTGAATTCCCTTCCGAACCGTCTGACCTTTGCCGCCCCTGGACTGTAGCCCGCCAGGCTCCTCTGTCCATGGGATTCTCCAGGCAAGGATGCTGGAGCGGGTTGCCATCTCCTCCTCCAGGGGGTCTTCCCGACCCGGGGATGGATCCCGTGTATCCTGCACTAGCCAGCAGATTCTTTACCACTAGCACCACCTGGGAAGCCTGCACGGCCTGACACTGACCAGAAATTATTCCCTCACATTTCCATTACAGAATCTTTTGCATTGACACGTAAGACGGACACACAGGAAGGAATAATAAGGCGAGAGCCCCTGGAGGACGGCTGGTCAGCAGCTCCCCTTCTGTGTGGGCAATCTCTCCCTCATCCATGTCTGGTGAGGACCCCGGGGTGTCCAAGGGAAGACCGTGGTGGGGCAGGCACTCCCCCCGGCTCATGCGGCTGGCAGATGTGTGGGGGGCTTTGATAACTGGGAAACCCCGAAACAGGCTGTGGAGGGAAATTATCTGCAGCTGCGTTGCAGAGGGGCAAGCCCAGGGCTGGCCAATAAATTAGTCAAAATTACATTTTCCCAGATCAGCCTTCTGAAGTATAAATTATGGCGCTGGGCGTGCGATCTATACTTTCCTAAGTCTTCAAAGGCAAAGCACCCAGAGTCCTGGGTGTTCTCGACAAATCTGTGTTTCTTCCCTGATAGTGCTTGCAGGAGAGCTGAGATGTGTTCCGGCGGCTTACCAGCGGGCGGAGGAGCCGCTTAGGCAAGAGCGAGGGCCCACAGGGATGCCTGGGAGCGGAGCCGAGGGCTTGCTGCCCCGGGTCCAGAGAGCAGACCCGCCCCTGCTCCTGGGGGCAGGGAACACCACCCCTGCCGAGCCTGGAGGTCCTGTGTGGTCTCTGCATGCCTCTTTGCTCGGGGAACGCCGGTCCTCAGGCATGAAACCCTGTGTGCCTCTGATGACCCTGACATCACTACGGTGAACACAGAGATTCCGTTTTCACTAACTGCCGCTTTAAACGGGAGGAAAGCCCCACCACAAAGAATCCTGGGTCAGATCCCCAGCCGTGCGGAGACGCCCCCGGAACGAAGCCAAGGGATGCTGGTCTCTGGTGGGCACAGGATGTTCCCGAGCGCTGATTCCTCAGCCCAAAAGCGTGTCCAGTATCTCAAGGGATTCCCAAGACAAAAAGCAGAACCAGCCCGAAGGAAATGTTTGAGGAAACACACAAGAAGTTTCTTGGAAACTGGGTTTGAAGAGGTGTGTTGAATTTCTGCCCTTCAAATTATGTTGATCGGTTTATCAGAAAACAGCTAACATATTGATAATCCATCAGTCGTGTCCGACTCTTTGTGACCCCATGGACTGTAGCTCAACAGGCCCCTCTGTCCATGGGATTCTCCAGGCAAGGATACTGGAGTGGGTTGCCATTTCCTTCTCAGGGGGGTCTTCCCAACCCAGGGATCAAACAGGAATCTCCTGCATGGAAGGTGGATTTTTTTACCGTCTGAGCCATAATGTATCTGTAAGATGGACAAGCAAAAAGTAAAACACACCTCCTTTTTCCACTTAGCTCTCACTCGCTCCCCCTGGAGATGCGCTTGTCCCTGCAGCGGCGAGGATGCCAAGTGCCCTGGGGGGCTGCGGGGGACACCTGCCTGACGTGGGGGGCCCTCGCGGTAGGGGTTCCTCCTCCGACTCCAGCGCGAGGCACCATTTAGCGCCACCTCACTGTAGAGGCTCGCCCGGCGTTCCTCCAAGAGCTACGTCCACTGCGACTTCAGGGCACGAGCACCACCCTCCATCCAGGCCACTGTGACGACATGCCCATGCCAGGGGCTTGTACACAGTGGAGCATACTGCTCATGGTTCTGGAGGCTGGAAGTCCACGCTCAAGGTGCCAGCAGGCTGTGCTGGGCTCTGAGGAGACACGGCCCAGCTTCCCAGCCCCCCGATGTGCCGCAGGGCACAGGGCTCTGAGTCCAGTCCTTGTGAGAAGGCAGGGAAGAGGGACCACCCTGGGGGTGAAGGCAGCTGGACTCCGTCCACACTCAGCACTGCAGCCCCCCTCCACCACCGTGTCTGAGACGCGTCGGCCTGCTAGGGGTGTCCGGCTGACCGGGGGCCCTCTCCTCCGCTGGGGACACCAGTTCCTTCTCTGAGTCACCCCAATGGCTGCCTCTTCACCGACCCCGGCCCTATGGGAGTGTCTGGTGTGTCCTGGCACCTCCCGGCAGGCCTGGGGCGTGACCTGGCATCTGCTGAGGGCCTGGCCAGAGGAGGGCAGGGGCCCCAGAAGCAGCAGGAAGGAATGCGGTGCAGAAGGGGACCAGGGCCGGCTGCGGGGGGTCTGAGCTGCCTCCGAGGGCCCTGGAGGTTCCCGAGAACCCGGCTCCTGGGAGACCCTCGGTGGCACCTGGCAAGGGTTTCCCACATGAAGATAGGAGGCCCCCAACAGGCTGCCCACCGCAGGAGAGCCACCCCAGGGGCGCCCAGGCCCTCTCCCCAACCCCTGCCCCTGGGCTGATGGCTCCACCCACCCCTGCCCTCACCCCTGCCCCTGGGCTGATGGATTCGTTCACCCCAGGCACCCAGCAGATCGAGCCATGGCTGGGGACCTCAGGGAGAAGGAAGGGTCAGAGAGGGTCAGCTGGGCCAGTTTCTGGGGGACCTCACGGCCAGAGCTCCCGCCCTCCTTGTTCAACCTGCCTCACCCCATCCCGAGCACACCCTGCTCCACCCTGAAGGCTTTGCACTCCCATGTTGGGGGCCTTTGCGTGTGCCTGGAAAGGAGGGAAGCCGTCCCCTGCTTCCCGCCCCCTTCCTCATCTCGAACAAAACCTCCCGCCCAGCACCAACTCCGCCTGATGATACACGGAGAGCCCCTCTTTGGGAGTTTGCTTCCGGAGCACACCTTGGCCAGGGCTGCCTCCCGCCCTGCCCTTCTAGGGGCGCTGAGTGGCGGGCACGTGGCTGCCGTGGTACCCAGGGAGCCCCTCGGGATAGATGCTTCTCCTCTCACAAAGGCGCTGGGCAAGTATCTGGGACAAGAAAGGGCATCCCTCGGGCACAACGCGGCTATCAAAGGCTGGAAGACCAGTTAGGCACTTAGACACCTTTCGTCTGGACCAGCAGACCCCCCCCCAGCTCACCCCCACCCGCCTGCCCTCCACGCACGCCGATGGGCACCCACAGGCGGGGCCTCGGGACCCCCGCGTCACCCCTTCACATCAACCTGCTCTCAGGATTAAAATGTGTGGTGGCTGCCCCCTGACCCTGCCTGCTGCTGATTACTGTCTCCTCCTCCAGGAAGCCTTCCCTGCCTTCCCCAGGCCTAGCAGGCCCGAGCAACCTTTTCGACTGTCCACAGCACTGCACCTGGGTGTTTCTCAGCCCTCGGGGGAGGGCCGTTTCCTCTTCCTGCCCTGAGCTTCTGGAGAGAAGGAACACAGGGTGTCTGTCTGAAGCTGGAGCAGCACTGATTCATTCACTCACTCACTCACTCATTCGCTAATGCATTCATTCACTAATTCACTCACTCACTCACACATTCACTCACTCACTCACTAATGCATTCGTTCATTCACTCATTCACTCACTCACTCATTCACTAATTCACTTACTCACTAAGGCATTCATTCATTCACTCATTCACTCACTCATTCATTCACTCATTCACTCAGTCACTCACTCACTCATTCACTCAGTCACTCACTCATTCACTAATTCACTTACTCACTCACACATTCACTCACTCACTCACTAATGCATTCGTTCATTCACTCATTCACTCACTCACTCATTCACTAATTCACTTACTCACTAAGGCATTCACTCATTCACTCACTCACTCATTCACTCACTCACACATTCACTCACTCACTCACTAATGCATTCATTCATCCACTCAGTCACTCACTCACTCATTCACTCAGTCACTCACTCACTCACTCAGTCACTCACTCATTCATTCACTCATTCACTCACTCACTCACTCACTAATGCATTCATTCACTAATTCACTTACACATTCACTCACTCACTAATGCATTCATTCATTCACTCACTCACTCACTAATGCATTCATTCATTCACTCATTCACTCACTCATTCATTCACTCACTCATTCACTAATTCACTTACTCACTCACTCACTCATTCACTAAGACATTCATTCATTCACTCATTCACTCACTCACTCATTCACTAATGCATTCATTTACTCACTCATTCACTCACTCATTACTCATTCACTCACTCACTCATTCATTCACTCACTCACTCATTATTCACTCACTCACTCAGTCACTCACTCATTCATTCACTTACTCATTCATTCACTCATTCACTCACTCACTCATTCATTCACTCATTCATTCACTCACTCATTCACACACTCACTCATTCACTCACTCATTCACTCACTCATCACCCATGCATTCATTCATTCAATCACTCATTCACACACTCACTCACTCATTCACTCACTCACTCATTCACTCACTCACTCACTCACTCACTCATTCATTCACTCACTCACTCACCTGGGACGTGTCTGTCACACAGGACCCCTGCACCAGGGCTGAGAAGGAGCGGTGATGAGTCAGGTAAGGTGCCCACCAGGAGCCCACACAGGATAGGGGAGACCTATCCAAGGAGGCACCCAGTCTAAAGTCCAAGGACAAGACGCCCTGCACGAGTTATCTAGAAATGCTCCAGCTTCAGCTTGAGGATGACCTGATCTTAAACGCAAACTTCTAAGAAGGACAAAAGCAGGTTTCACATACACTCTGACCTCGTTGACATTAAAGGCACAGACAGTGAGCATCTTTACTGTGTTGGTAACACACACGGCACCTTTGCAGACACAAGCAGATCAGAGGACATTTGCCGAGGGCCTTTCCACCAGCCAGTGTCCTGACAAGCATCCACCTGTATCTCCTCCTTCTGTCACCCTGGAGGGTGGCCCCCAAGGACCTGAAAACAGCCCTGTCTCCCCAGGGCCTCGTGCAGGGCCACCTGGGTCACGGGAGGAGAATGCAGCCCCTCCCAGGTCTCCTGTGTGTCCCGGGGTCTCAGGTGTCAGGCTGGACTCAGGGATGGAGCTGGGTGGCCCCCTAACTCAGTACTTGTGTCTTTTGCACAAAGAGCTGGGCTACTGGATTTTCTGTGTAACACACATGGAGCCTCAGAAGTCAGACTGCCCTCGTATTTGTAAAGCCCCTCTGTGTCCCCACGGCAGCATCTGACAGCTCTCGGGAGCCGGGCCTTGGAAAGAGCAAGACCCCGAAGCTAGTTGAAGCCGAGCCGCGCCAGCCCGTCCACGGGGACCTGGCCGGGGGGTCTTTCAGACAAGCCTGCTGGAGTCCCCCAGGGACTGTATTGGGCATGCGGCCGCCAGGCTGTTCTGCCCCATTGCTTCCTGGTGAAATGAAAATACTAATAATTCCTAAGGCTTCAGACTCTGCCTCCCAAAGTACTTTTCCAGGAGCACGCTTTGAAAGAACACCATAGAAAATATGGTCCCGGTGACACCGAACTTCAGACATCCTCATGATTTAGGGGGCGAGACCATGAAGGGGATCCTGCAAGGATTTTTTTGTTTCTGAAATTTCAGAAGCAAGAAAACACACCTTTGAGCCTGAGCCTATACTGTCAGCAAAGTTCCTCCGAGCTTTGCTTGGCTGGTGCCCATTCTGAGAAAAAAAAGAGAGTGTGGGTTGTGGAGGCCTGGCTGTCTGCAAGCGTCCCCATCCTAAGTGGGGGAAGGGAGGAGCTAAAGACGATGTCTGAAGTGTAAAGTCTTGTACAAAAGTCTCTGGATAAAGCACAGATGAGGAGAGAAGGTTCTGGAAGGTTCTAGAGAAGGTTCTAGGGGAAGCGAGTCCTCCAGGTATGTGAAGGTTCTGGAATGATTCACCCAAATACACCTGTATGTGCTGGGCACTTAGTCAACACCTACTCTCCCCTTGGTCCAGGCTCTGGGGACAGCGCGTGCCTAGACGGAGGTCCGTCCTGTGACTGGGACCACTTCTGTACGTGAGGCTCCTGGGCCCCCCAGGGAGGGACGCAGAGCCGGCTCCTTGCAGCTCACTCACTCCAGACTTGACGACACCCACACCACGTGCTGCTCAGACCAGTAGACCTCTGTCTTTTCTGAGGGGTGATTCGAAGCAGTTACTCGCGTGATGCAGAATGCCTCGTGCTGCTCCAGAAATGGACCTTAAGCTGCAAAATGGAAGAGGAGGGATGGGGACCCCAGGCCTCCTTGAACACAGCCGTGGTTTTGCCGAGTCAACTCAGAAACAGTCCCAGAGAGCTGGAGAGGTTGAAGACAGTGACTGATCCAGACTCTTGCTTCTACCCACGAATCCTGGGTATCATCATGTTGAGGGGGGCAGATGTCTCTAATAGCTCCCTCTTGCTTTCCTGGGAAATCTGGCATTAAATAATGAAGAAAAACTGATTTCTTTCAAGAAAGTTGGGCAGACAAATACACAGTGGGTCACATCGTTTCAAGACTTCCCTGGAACAAGCAGACAGCTTTGCCCTGTGCCCAGAGAATGAAGTGTAGAGCTAACTGCTTTGTGGGGAGGCAGTGGGCACAAGCCTTCCTCCCCACGTCCAGGCAGACCCGGAGCCCTTGGTTGCAAACCCTCCCAGTTGCCAGAAGCGACTCGAAGCCTGCTGACGCCTCCCTGCAGAGCTGCAAGGCCCGCCTGACAGTGATATGGTATCTCCTGCAGAAGGAGACAGGACGATGCCCCAGATTAATACTTTGCCTTTTTAATCTATTAATCTACCACCTTTGGGACATGATTGCAAATCCACTCCAGAGCAAAGTGACTGAAAATCACTCCAGTCTGACAGCTTTAAAAGATCACAAGTGAAATGTGTTAAGAAGGTCTCAACCCATCGATACGGCGTGAGGACGCCTCTCTGGAAGCCTCCCGGGCCCGGGCGATGCTTCTACTCCCTCCCGTTGGGAACGTCCCAAGCAGACAAGCCTGCGCCAGCCAGGAAATGGTGCTATTAGATGGGGTAACGGGGTGAGTCTGTGTTCTGAGCAGAGGATGTGTATCACTGATGCAGTTCAGAGGCCCTCGGAGTTCCTGGAGGAGACGTCCCTCCTCTCTGCTGGGATGGGCCCTGGTCACTTAAACAGGGGAGGGGGATACGGACCAGAAACATAATGGGTGGAGCCTCTGGGTTTTTTTGTTTTTTTAAGTTTCTGTTTTTGATGACACAGAAGCAAAGTGTGTCTGTGTTTTTAAGACCAACGACTGAGTCCGCGTTTCCCCAGTCAGCCCCTGTGCTCACCAGCCCAGGTAACCGCCACGGCCAGGAATGGCCCCCCAGACGGGCTCCACAGGCATCTCTCCATGAGTATGATGCTAAGGTGGTCCCCAGGCCACAGACGTCCCCGGCCAGCCCTTCGCCAGCACGGGATGATAAGTCACAGCACTCAGCCTCCCAAGTAGTGGAAGACGAGATAGGAGGGACAAACCTTGCTTCCCCCACTGGTCAGGCGTCCACACTGCACATCTGGCCATTTGGAGGCACCTGTTCTGACTACACCAGCGTGAAGGGAAATGTCAGTCCCTTAATCAGGCTGATCGTTTGCAACCCCATGGACTGTAGCCCACCAGGCTCCTCTGGTCATGAAATTCTCCAGGCAAGGGTACTGGAGTGGGTCACTATTTCCTTCTCCAGGGGATCTTCCCGCCCCAGGGTTGGAACCCAGGGTCTCCCATATCACAGGCAGATTCTTGACTGTGACATCCAGGAGTGGCCTGCCTGTGGGGGACAAGGAGGAGGAGGCACCATGGGGGGGGGGTCACTGGGAGAGCAGCGAGGTGGTGTGAAGAAGGGGAGACCCCAGGATGGTCCACGGCCAAGGGCAGAGGTGGGGGGCTCGGCCTTTGGACAGCGGGGCGACAGTTCGATAGGGCGGACTCGAGCGGCCCCAGGTGTCCTGTCGTGGGGACAGAGAGGACGCGTGGACACTGCTTCCAGGGTCCATCTGAGGAAGAGAGGAAACCTGAGGGGCTTAGGGCGGAGCGGGGCCAGGAGGCAGTGGAGGGCGGGGGCTGGTGTGCGCAGGTCAGAGACCCCCAGCAAGCATGTGTGGCCAGCGTGGAGGGGCGGGCAGGCGGTCAGGGGGTCCCCAGCACAGAGGACGCGGGGCCCTCGAGGAGGCTGGAGCAGCAGCCGGGACGCCGCCGTGCAAGGAGTTCTGTCCTGGCCGAGCCTCCTGCCGCCAGCTCTCTGTGTGAGGAGCCGCCTGCAGTCACTGGGGCAGGACCCGGGGGGTTCAAACCCGGCTTGCTCACCTCGGAGGCCCTGCCAAGGCACGTGCGCCGGGGCCTCCTGACCCGGCCTCTGGGATCGCCTCCCGGATCAGCTCCGTGCTCCTGCACCCTTCACTCGGAAGCGGCTCCGGGGTCACAGTGAGAGGCTGTCAGGCATGAGAGAGGGGGGCGGGGGGATCTTAGCAAAATGCCTCCTGGAAAAACCAAAAGGACGGTCAGTGCTGTGCAGGGCGGGAGTCGGGGAGACGTGGGGACCCTTGGCCGGGTTGGGGGTGGGGTTCATGGGGGCAGAGTGGGGGGAGGGGTTCAGATCCCCTCTCGAAGTGTCAGCAGGACACGGGCTGCAGCTGCTCCGCCTGGGGCCTGTCTGTTCCCGTCCTCAGTCTCAGTCCCTCTGTCATTCCCAAAACAACTAAAGCAACAAGTATGATAAGAGCAAAACCAGAAGTATCTCTCTGTCCTTTTCAGGTTCAGATGGTAAAGAACCTGCCTGCAATGCAGGAGGCCGGGTTCAATCCCTGGGTGGGGAAGATCCCCTGGAGGAGGACAGGGGAACCCACTGCAGTGTTCTTGCCTGGAGAATCCCATGGACAGAGGAGCCTGGCAGGCTACAGCCCGTGGGGTCGCAAGAGCTGGACACAATTTAGTGACTAGTTCACTTCAGTTCTGTCGCTCAGTCGTGTCTGACTCTTTGGACCCTGTGAATCGCAGCACGCAGGCCTCCCCGTCCATCACCAACTCCCAGAGTTTACTCAAACTCATGCCCATCGAGTCGGTGATGCCATCCAACCATCTCATCCTCTGTCGTCCCCTTCTCCTCTTGCCCCCAATCCCTCCCAGCATCAGGGTCTTTTCCAATGAGTCAACTCTTCGCATGAGGTGGTCAAAGTATTGGAGTTTCAGCCTCAGCATCAGTCCTTCCAATGAATATTCAGACCTGATCTCCTTTAGGATGGACTGGTTGGATCTCCTTGCAGTCCAAGGGCCTCTCAAGAGTCTTCACCAACACCACAGTTCAAAAGCATCAATTCTTCAGCGCTCAACTTTCTTCACAGTCCAACTCTCACATCCATACATGACCACTGGAAAACCATAGCCTTGACTAGACGGACCTTCGTTGGCAAAGTAATGTCTCTGTCTGCTTTTTAATATGCCATCAACCACCACCAATTAACATGCATCATAAATAAATATATATTCACGTTTAGTTACATTCAGGATAAGTTCATGATTATAAATACACTCATTTATTACCAAAAAATTGAAAAATGAAATAAAAAGACCTGTGTGATTTGACTAATCTGTAACTATCATGCTTTGGATATTCCATTTCAGTCTTTCTCTATAGGCATATATTTTTAATAAAATTCAGTTTCCTTATGGTTTATATGGTTTCATGGTGTGTTCCTTTTATTTCCTCCACACACACACAAAAATCATATGATTGGCCTTCTGCCCATTATTTTTCACTTAAAAAAAGCCTTTGATATCTTGGTCTTTTGCCATCAGAATCGTGTTTAGTTCGTCTTGTCCTTTCCAGGAAATGGCAGAGCATACTTCTCCTGCCTTCAATTTTTCACATGGCTACTTTAAATTCAGAAGCGCGTAAATTAATATTTTATTGCTGGAGTGAGAAACTGCAATCATTTTCATCTCTCCACACAAGATAACTGTTTTGCCTTTTCTCCACACCCCAAATTTTCTAGACAGTTTGAGGGTTGAGACACGCATCACCCTCCTTTGAACGACTGGGGTCTCCACTTCATTCTGCTGGTTACCACCTCGCCAGCATCTCTCTGGATGAACCTGATGTGTGTTTTCTAAGATTCTCTGCCAAGCCGGGGTCTGTCCTCCACATTCTGTTTTGCTTCAGCTCCCGGCCTCCTTGCGCCTCCCTGCGTGGTAGATCTCTGTTTTTCCCAGAAGGCCGTGCTCTCTGAGCCCTGTCGGTCTGGGTGGCTTGTCTGTGTGGATGGAAGCTTTCAGCTGCAGTGACAGAAGGCCCTTCTCCAACAGGCTGGGGCAGCAGGAGACAGATCACCCTGGCGGCTGGATGGAGGCCTCAACGGGGACCACGGACGCCCAGGTGTGCTGAGCGTCTGGTTCTGTGACATGGAGCATCGGTGTCATCCTAGGCTGGAGGCCCTCATGGTCACAGCAAGGCTGCCAGTGCCCAGCAGGACTTCATCCCTCTTCCCTCCAGACAGAGAGAGGCTCCATGTCACTCTAAGTGTCTTCCCAGCTACTTCCACACACCTCTTCTGAGCTCTCACCGTCAGCTCTCATTCCCCCATGGGGTCAGGTTCAGCAGCGGACGTGGTCAGTCCTAGAGAGGCCAGGCCTCCAGATGGCCAAGGCTCATGGCCACACAAGAGAGGCCTGGGGAGAGCCTGGCAATCTGGAACGTGTGAGTGGGGAGCACCCACACCCCGAGGACAGACCACTGTTGACTTTCTCCACACACAGTGGGTTATGGGGTTCATGATGCTGGAACAAATGTGTTTCCTTGAAATAGTAACATCTGCTGCGTCTCCGTAATTAAAGTAATAATAACAATTGAACTGCAAACACTGCTCCTGCCTGGAATATTCCAAGCATTTAAAGTTTCCTTTCTCAAGAGAAGAAAATGTTCTTCAATTTTAGTTCTGACTATGCTTCTCTTTTCGTTGTCCTGACGTTTCCTATGAGGAGAGTTATTAATCTTAGTCTAGATTCCTTCTCTGCCTTATATTCCTTGACAAAGAACAAAGCAGTTGGTTTCATTTATTCTGTGTATTAGAAAAAAAAAAGCATTTCTTATTGGAAATAATACCAGAATTATACCAGAGCCAGAAGTTTTATTACAGAACCAGCACTAGAAGCTTTACAAATGAAGACACATGGCCATCACCAGGGGAAGAGAAACATTAACAGTCTTACTGCGGATCTTTTGGTCTCTTTTCTATATGATACCCCTCAGGTCACACAATAAACAGTCATTAAACATTTCCTGGCAACCTGTTATGTTGGCCTTAGAATATATGCCTCTAAAGCTATAGAGTGCTACACTTAAAGGCTAATTGAATCGGCCGCTGTTTCCCCGGGCTGACAATCTGTTTGATCTACATTTGTTCCTGTTTTAAGGTTGCCTCTTATTTCCTTTGAGATGGGACCATGGTTTTGCCATGTGGTGCGTGTCTTGCTGCAACATCAACTGGCACTCTGCCCAGGGTCCCCCACATCCCCACCCCATCCCCAGTCCTCTCCTGAGTGACCACCGGTTCCTGCGGACCCTTCCTCTGTTCCCATTTTACCAAAGAAGAGGTAGGTTGACCTTCTTATTTCATCTTCTCCCTGACCCAGAAGACTACCAGCTACACAGGCAGCATCCTCGCCCCACGCCTTTGACCTCATAGCACCCCGCATCCCGGGATAGGTGCTCCCTCTCCTGCCCGCGGATGGGGGGTCCTCCAACCCCTCTTCACCATGTGGCTACTGCAGTTTACAATCACCTTCTCCCTGACGGGCTCCCTGCGTTCGTTTTCCCCAACTCTGTGGCAGAGCACCACAGGCTAAGGGGCTTCAGACCCTGGAAATGCGCTCTCTCCCAGCTCTGGGGGCCAGGGTCTGACATTAAGGTGGCAGCAGCGCTGTGCTCCCTCCAAGGTTCCAGACGGGGGTTGGGGGTCCTTCCTGCCTCTTCCAGCCTCTGGGGCCCGCCGCTCCACCCTCTGCCACCATCGTCACATGACCTCCTCCTCTCTGTCCCTCTTTCCCCGTGTCTGTCTAACCTCCCTCTTAAAAGGACACCTGTCATTGGATTCAGGGCCCACCAGGTAATCCAGGACAGGTTGCTCATCCAAAAATCCTCAGTCACATCTTCAAAGACCCTTCTCCAAGTAAGGTTCCATTCGCAGGTCCGAGTGTCAGTTGCAGACTCGGTCCCCTGGAGGCCCCCGTTCAGCCCACTGTACCTGGTAACTTGCCCTCTTTTCCCTGATGCTGCTTCTGGCTGTGCAGATAAACCCTGGGTGTGATTTCTAGAGGAGCTTCTGAGAGCTGGAGGGTGACTGCCTGGGAGGTTTTGCCAGATTTTGTCTAGTTTCCATCCCACAGATTGCTTTTCTCTTAACACAAGTGACTGGGAACGTCTGTCCCTGGGATTGAAAGCAATTTACCTGTGTTTGCATTCTCAGTGAAAGTCTTCTCATGTTGCTTGTCCACATTTCTTAGTGGCTGGCACTCCCCTTGATTACTCAAAACATTTTAAAATTTAAGTTTTTAGCCTTTCTACTAAGATATGCATACAGTCAAAGCTATGGTTTTCCCAGTAGTCATGTATAGATGTAAGATGTGGACCATAAGGAAGGCTGAGCACCAAGGAACTGATACTTTTAAACTGTGGTGCTGGAGAAGATTACTGAGAGTCTTAGACTGTGGAGATCCAACCAGTCCCTCCTAAAGGAAATCAGTCCTGAATATTCATTGGAAGGACTGATGCTGAAGCTGAAGCTTTTAGTACTTTGGCCCTCTGATTCATAGAGCTGACTCACTGGAAAGGCCCCTGATACTGGGAAAGATTGAAGGCAGGAGCAGAAGGGGATGATGGAGGATGAGATGGTTGGAGGCATCACTGACTCAATGGACATGAGTTTGAGCAAGCTTCAGGAGATGGTGAAGGACAGGGAAGCCTGGCATGCTGCAGTCCATGGGGTCGCAGAGAGTCGGAGGTGAATGAGACGGAACAACAAAGATGTGTGTTCTCAGTCACTCAGTCGTGTCTGACTCTGTGACCACATGGACCGTAGCCCACCAGGCTTCTCTGTCCATGGGATTCTCCAGGCCAGAGTACTGGAGTGGGCTGCCATTTCCTTCTCCAGGGATCTTCCCGACCCAGGGATCAAACCCACGTCTCCTACTCTGCAGGCGGATTCTTTACCTCTGAGCCACCTGGGAAGCCCCAGGTTAGGCTTGTATCCTCCTAAATGTCCCTCCCCGCCTCTTTCCCTCTTACCTGCCCCCCTTCCTCCTCCCCGTGCTCCCCCTTCTCCCTTCCCCCCTTCCTCCCCTTCCCAGGCCGGCTCCATCCTCCCCTTCAGCCAGTTGCCAGGAAGAGGTTCCTAGGGCGTCTGTTCGCAGCCCGGCCTGTGCCGCCTGCTGGGCCTCCCCGTCACCAAGGGCAGCCCCGGGCATTTCAGCATCACTGTCCCTGCCCCACACCCCCAGCACGGAGACCCTGGGCTGCAGCTGCCTTTGGGAGAAAAGTTGGAGACCTGCTCTGGGACCCCCTAAGGGAGGGACATCTTCTCTGAGCAGGGAGGGTGGGGCCTCTGAAGGGTGCTCTCTGCCTGGGGACAGGGGGCGGGGCTCGTGCATTGTGATGGACAGAGGCCCCTGCTCACGCAGAGTGACCAATTAGCCAGTGGTAACTCCATGTCCAGGACGGACCTTCCCCTTAGGAGACCAGGGAAATGTGGGGGTCACCCTGAGCTCTGGACAGCCCTCTGTCCTCACAGTCTGGGGGACCAGCCGCCCATCACCCCTTCAGGCTGGGAAGGGGTCCGAGAGCTACAGTGAAGACCCTGATTTCAGACCCAGGGTGGAAACAGGGAGACAGGACTGCACAGGGCCCCACCCCCTCCTCAGAGCACTTTAGGGGGCACTCCAGCTGACTCCAGGTTTTGGGGTACCTCCACGAGCTCTCAGATCAGAGGCCCTCCCTGGAGAAGCAAAATCATTATAGAATCACCAGAAAATAGATTTGACAGCATCGATCTCATTTTTGTGAAGCTCTGCACCATATACATTCAAGTTTAAATGTCATCACTTTTCTCTTCCCGTCTGATAGGCAAACTAGACCTGCAAAGCAGCCTAGAACCAGGTCTAAGAGAAACAACAAACTGTGGGCTCACAGAATTTAGCACCCCCTGGCCTCAAAAATGAAGCTGGTTCACACACAGTTTAAGCCAAGTATCTACACTTTACAGCCCCAGGTGTGTGTTTACTCCCCATTCACAGAGGAGCAGTGATCGGTCAGCAAGCTATCTCACGACCAATAAATCATCACAGGGAGATGGACCTTCCGTGGTTACCACCCCAAGCATTTCAGCAGACCGTGTCCCTGCTCTTGCTGCTGGAAGCTTCCATCTGGCTTGAATGCCAAGGGCGGGGTCATCTCACAGGTACACAGACACAAAACGATCTCCACAACTTACACTTTAGACCTCTGCTCAGACACCCGCTTCTGAAAATGGTCAATGAGTCCCATTAGCTGTTTTTAAACAGCAAAACCAAGAAAGAAATTATTACGCAAAAAAAGAGAGAAGCATAGTTCTCTTCTACTGTGCGTTGATAGAATATTTATAGATGGCCAGTGCATGGGGTCCCTGCCAGCAGTGTATTTAAAATTACCCCTTTCAGAGTCAGCAGCTAGGCCGGGGGTGGGGGGGGGGCGGTTCCTCTCCTTCATGGGTGCTAAGGAAGGGTCTCTAGAGGGACTCTCAGGACGGTCACTTGTGGAACCCACTCAGAAGCGCAACACCAAGGTGGGGATTCCACCTCTGGCTTCAGTATTATTCACAAATTTAAAATAACAAAGTGTTAAAAAATATATTATAGCAAGTAACTGCCAGCGATAAATGCATCCAGGCAGTGGAACGGACTACATTTGAGGTATTAAAATTGAAGTTGATGGTGACCCCACATTATTCATTACATCAAATGGAGATGCCTTTAAATTTATATTAAATTCAATTTAAATGCCATCAAAACCATGGTTGACAAAGTACTGACGGATGAATATTTTAGTCTGATTCAATAGCGGTAAACTTTATTTTCTTACCTTGAGGCAAGGTGATGGAGTTTTTATATGCAGTAGGTTGAACTGGGTTTGTAGTAACATGGCTTCTGATTTCCATAAAATAAAATTTTATCTTTAAAAAATGATTTTCAAGGGTTTAAGTCTTGAACTCTGAAAACACTTCTTCAGGGTTCTTTCTGCTTCACTCATTACTTTATACTCTGAAATCCAAAACCTTTCTTATACCACTCTTCAAAATATCTTCTGGTTAAGAATGAACAATTAGTCATTTTAAAGGTTTTGTGTTTGATGTTGATATTCAGTAATATTTCAACTTGATTTTTCCACTTACAGCTCTTGGTCATAGGGGAAAAGCAGCTTACACAGAAATTCACTTGGAGTTGGCATTGAATGCATATGCATTAAATGACTGAATGAAATGATTAAATAATTGATTAATTATAATTAACTAGTCTCTACAACTCTTCCTAAGGAACGAGAGGCAGCCTTTTGTCTGCGCATGGATATAGCCCATTTCTTAAGAGCTTACAGGTCGCCTCACAAAAAGACACAGCCAATCTCCCTAAAGAGAGTATTAGTGATATAAATACTGATTATTATCAATGTAAAGAAATAGTTGTCTATGGACTGAGGCCTCTGGCTCCACCTGCTTTTGTCTAAGCTCCTAGAATTCAGGGAGGGTTTTCCCATCGCATGTGGTTTCTGGAACCAAGACCCTGGTTTTCCTGTGTGTAATTTCCCAGAGATGCCCGGAAGCACCGCACTGGGACAGCACCCTGTCATATATCTGGTGTTATAACTTTCTTTGGCCCAGTGTATTTTTCAGTTCAGTTCAGTTCACTTGCTCAGTCGTGTCCGACTCTTTGAGGCCCCATGGACTGCGGCATGCCAGGCCTCCCTGTCCATCACCAACTTCCCGAGGTTGTTCAAACTCATGTCTGTCAAGTCAGTGATGCCATCCAACCATCTTATCCTCTGTCGCCCCCTTCTCCTCCTGCTTTCAATCTTTCCCACCATCAGGGTCTTTTCCAATGAGTCAGTTCTTTGCATCAGGTGGCCAAAGTAATGGAGTGTCAGCTTCAGCATCAGTCCTTCCAATGAATATTCAGACCTGATTTCCTTTAGGAGGGACTGGTTGGATCTCCTTGCAGTCCAAGGGACTCTCGAGAGTCTTCTGCAACACCACAGTTCAAAGACATCAATTCTTTGGTGCTCAGCTTTCTTTATAGTCCAACTCTCACATCCATACATGACTACTGGAAAAACCATAGCTCTGACTAGATGAACCTTTGTTGATGAAGTAATGTCTCTACTTTTTAATATGCTGTCCAGGTTGGTCACGGCTTCTCTTCCAAGGAGCAATCATCTTTTAATTTCTTGGCTGCAGTCACCATCTGCAGTGATTTTGGAGCCCCCCAAAATAAAGTCTGTCACTGTTTCCATTGTTTCCCCATCTATTTGCCATGAAGATCTGGATGCCATGATCTAAGTTTTCTGAATGTTGAGTTTTAAGCCAACACTTTCACTCTCCTCTTTCACTATCATCAAGAGGCTCTTTAATTCTTCACTTTCTTGCATAAGGGTGGTGTCATCTGCATATCTGAGGTTACTGATACTTCTCCCAGCAATCTTGACTCCAGCTTGTGCTTCTTCCAGTCCAGCATTTCTCATGATGTACTCTGCATATAAGTTAAATAAGCAGGTGACAACATACAGCCTTGACATACTCCTTTCCCATTTTGGAACCAGTCTGTTGTTTCATGTTCAGTTCTAACTGTTGCTTCCTGACCTGCATACAGATTTCTCAGGAGGCAGGTCAGGTGGTCTAGTATTCCCATCTCTTTCAGAATTTTCCACAGTTTGTTGGGATCCACACAGACAAAAGCTTTGGCGTAGTCAATAAAGCAGAAGTAGATGTTTTTCTGGAACTCTCTTGCTTTTTCGATGATCCAATGGATGTTGGTAATTTTATCTCTGGTTCCTCTGCCTTTTCTAAATCCACCTTGAACATCTGGAAGTTCATGGTTCACATACTGTTGAAGCCTTGCTTAGAGAATTTTGAGCATTACTTTGCTAGCCTGTGAGATGAATACAATTGTGTGGTTTGCACATTCTTTGGCATTGTCTTTCTTTGGGGTTGGAATGAAAACTGACCTTTTCCAATCCTGTGGCCACTGCTGAGTTTTCCAAATTTGCTGGCATATTGAGTGCAGCACTTTCACGCATCATCTTTTAGGATTTGAAATAACTCAACTGGAATTTCCACTAGCTTTGTTCATTTTGATGCTTCCTAAGGCCAACCTGACTTCACATTCCAGGATGTCTGGCTCTAGGTGAGTGATCATACGGTCATGGTTACCTGGGTCATGAAGATCTTTTTTGTAAAGTTCTTCTGTATATTCTTGCCACCTCTTCTTAATATCTTTTGCTTTTGTTAGACCCATACCGTTTATGTCCTTTAGTGTGCCCATCTTTGCAATTTTTATCTAGTTAATGTCTCCTCTGTCTATAGAATTCTCCAGGCAAGAATTCTGGAGTGGGTTGTCATTTCCTTCTCCAGGGGATCTTCCAAACCCAGGGATCGAATCCAGGTCTCCTTCATTGCAGGGAGATTTCTTACCATTCAAATCACAGAGAAGCCCAGCTAGAGGCTCATTTCTCCCTAAATGGAGGCAGCCACAGCTTCAGCAGAAGGACAGACACAGCTGAAGGTCAGGAAGCCATTTGCTCAGCTGTGACATTAAAGCAGCCATAGAAAAGGGGGAGTCCACGAGATTTGGGAGCCAGGACTTCAACTGCAAAAGCCAAGTCCTTGATAAATAAAAAGGACGCACAGCCATTGGCACTTTGCCTGGTTGACTAGGAGGGGTTCCATGGCTGGGGCTGAGCAGCAGGGAGCTCTGTGGAGTAAACCCCCAGCTTTCCCAGTCTAGAGAGGAAGGAGGGGGCACGGAGGGGCTGGGCCTGAGGTGGCTGCGGGGATGTGGACCGCAGCCCTCCTGCACGTCCTGGGCTCTGGACTCGGGCCCCGCCCAGGAGGCTGCCCTTTGCTTCCTCCCCGTGTGTCAGGAACGGCCCCTCTGGTGGTGAAGGTGGATGTCTCCCAGAGACCCTGCGTGCAGAGGCTCTCATTGAAGCCATCCTCCTGCCAACCCGTTCCCAGCGCCTTTGGGGAGACCTTGTCACGATCGTTGTATCATTTCGCATCCTCCACCATTTCACCTCCGGGATGGGAGGGCTGCATGCTGGTGGGGTTCTCAAGTTCCAGGCCCCTCCTCACCTTGTCAAGGCTCACTTGAAGGGCACCCGATCAAAGGAGCAGGCAGTGATCCAACATAGTTGCAAGTGGTGACCGCTTCAAGTGCTTAACTTCAATTGCCCCATCATTTTTATAAATGTTTAGAAAACTTTTCCCAAACATATTTCCTAATTAATCCAAAATAGATCATTTAAAAAGAAAAATCTGTAGTAGGAGAGAAAAGTCAGCATGGAAAGATGATTCACTTCAACATAAAATCGGTCACTTCTGACTGAACAGCAAAAACCTGTGACTGCTGCATACAGTATCAGGAACGCAATCTCAGGCCGGGTTTTGTGTGCTTCTTGGCTTTGCAGTACCAAACACAGATCGAGAGATGAAATAGCACTTCATAACACAACGACATGCCTAAAGCATTGCACTGTACTCACCCTTCACATGATCCAGAATAAAATTGTTATGTGACCAGATACATTTACATGTTATTTGTTGATTCACAATATGTATACTTTAAAGGACTATGGATTTGTCCTTCTTACCAGGATCCCAATATACACATTTATGAAATGACTTACAAATTTCACTTTATGTTTTTTGAATTATCCCAGCCTCCGGAGGCTCTAAGGTGTCTCTAAAACTTAGCACTTCTGAGCAGAGTATCCCTGCCTCATGTTTAAAAATAGAAGCCATGATATTCTCTAGCTTTTGCCAAATTGCAAATAAGCGAGCAGCATGAAGAATGATGTGATGAGTCAGAGCTGAAATCCTCAAGCCCAAGTGTCGAGGAGCGATTACACAGCCTCACCCTGAGTCCCACACCCTCTGTTCTGGCCTGGCGCAGGGTGGTCGGACCTCCTCGATGCATCTGAAGCATCTTTGAGAAAACCCAGCAGATCCCAGGTCCTAAGATATGTGGGTGAAAGGAACAAGCCACACGTGTGTCTCAGCCGGCGACCCAGCACGCGGGGAGAGCGACTTTGCATGGTCACGTTGTCACATGGTGACGGGTCACGGGCCTGCTCAGACCTGGCTGGAATCTCAGAGCACACGGGGAGGCCCGAGGCTGCTTGCTCCATATACAGTCCCCAGGAAGTAAAATTCCGTGACTTATTGTGATATTAAAGCGCTCCTAAGTTAGAAGACTGAACACTCACAATGGCCTGTGTTATTTGGGGAAAAGGATGATGCGTTCTTATTCCACACACATCAGTCAATCCTCCCCCGACTTGTTCACACCCGTCAGCCACTGAGATGGCCCATGGCTACTTCAGTAGCAGAATCCGGGCTTCGCCATCAGGAATGTGGCCAGGATTAAGTCCAGCTGACTCTGCACCTGTGGCTTCGGGAAGATGGTCCGACGGTACAGGGAACAAGCGGGGAGGCGGCTTGCGAGAAGGGCTGGGTGTGGGCCGGCCTTGCCTCCCTGGGCCCTGAGTGCCATCCCTGCCCCGGCGCACACGCTCTGTCAGTCCCGCGGGCCAGGTGGGGCCGCACACGCTCCAGGGGTGATGCAGCTGTGGCTTCCATCAGCGCCCTGGAAGACTTCTGTGTGCAGGGGCAGGCCTGGGGCTGAGCACAGAGCAGGCACGGGGCCAGCCACACAGCCCCTCCCCACAGCCACGGGGCTTGTCTGGAGGTGACCACCCCCACCACCGGCCTGGTGGGGAGCCCCTTCACCAGACTTGTGCTGCGTCCCACCCCCGACTCTCTCTGAAACACCCAGGAGAAGAGGAGCCTGAACACAAGGGCACATCATAGAGTGGGGGACAGACACACACCAGAGGCGTCCTTCCCCCACGGGCGCAGGGGGAGCCCTTTGGAAGGGCAGCCACGGGGTGTGAAGGGCTGTGACAAGGCGGGCAGCTGAGCCTGAAGCGTGAGACACTGGGCTCATCCGGGAGCCACGTTCCCTGATGGGGTCACCCGCTCACCCCAAACAAGAGGCCCTGTAGTCAGAGCCCCATGTGGTCCCCACACCTTGACCTAAATAGGTCCTCTGCTCCTGGACCAGCCTGCCCTGAATGCCCGGGAAAACCCACTGTCCATGCAGCAGTGAGAGTCAGGATACCTACTTCCTGCTTTCGTTGTTGTGGATATTTATTGTTAAGTAATCAGGAAACCGTGAAAAATATAGAAGACAGGCCAGAGGATCACAGCCTGCTCTTCTTCCTCTCTCAGCCAGGAGGCTCTTGCCCACCCCAGTCTTCACTGGAGCATCGCAGAGTACCAGGGGCCACTCACTCACTTAGCCACTCACGGAGCCCCCAGACTCAGGACGGCCTGGTTAAAGGGGACAAGCTTTCAACCCAGAGGCACGTCCTAGCTGCACTAATGTATTCTTGTACATTGCATGGCAGAGGGCTCATTCACCATCAGAACAGAAACCCAGAGCCAAGGCCACGTGTCCCAAGGTCATTCCTTCTCATGATCATGCAGAGTGACCTCTGACTTGGGTGCCCAGGAGAGAAGAGACTTCACCGACGGAAGGGAAGGAGAGGTGTTTGCAGACAGGAAACCCCAGAGTCTGGGGACAGGGGGACCCTCCCACACCCTGGTCATTTCAGGATCCACGGTGCACCAGAGTTGCCCAGCTCCAGCACACAGGAGCTGTCCATTTACCTGTTTAAACAAATGGAAACTTCCCGTCCAACCATTCTGCGGTTGTAGGCAGAGAACGAGAGGTTTTGGGATAACCGCAAAGAGAGCACGGTGCCCTGGAGCCGTTTTGGAGGACCAGCATCCTCCGTGCCCTAGAGTTGAGTCACAGAGAGGACAGCTCCTTGCACCGTGGGGCACGTGCTCGGCCCACCGGGTGCGCTTGGCTGTGGTTTCTCTCCCAAACTGTTCCAGGACTTCAAGCTCATGAATGTTAGGGAGTAAATGTGCTTGACAAAACAAAGACTTAGCTGGAAGTGATTGCCACAATCTCCATAACTTTCAGGGTGTGTAATATGCATTAAAGCATGTCAAAAGCTAAGCCCGTAAGTCACAGGACCTCTCCCGGATTTGGATCCCGGATTTGGGAACGAGATGATAAAAGTGTAAAGATGCAGCTGAACCACATGGAGCACCTCAGAGAGTTCCCGGGCCCATCCTCCATGGAGTGGCAGGAAACAGCTGGCCAGAATTTCTGAGGGCCTTTAATGAAGAGGGTTCTTCGTTGTTTGGATCTGGTGATTAAATGGAATAAGACTAATATTCCTTAGTGGGTTTCCTGAAAGAAGATTGCCCTGGAAGACAACTGGGGCTGAGAATCCATCCTGGGGCCTCACGGGGCTAGGGTGGGGGTGGGGAGCCAACCATGGAAATTAAGATTTCGATCATGTGGTCCTTGTCAGGGTGCCTTCCCGCCCCTCCACCCCCAGCTATTTCAAGACTCTTTCTCAGAGCCAGCCAAGAGGTCTGGGTTACTTTGTTTGCTGGGATTTCTCCTCTCAGAATATAGTGCCAAGAGTTTGTAAATTAGCCTCCCGAGGGCCTGTGAGTGCTCGGTGGCTGGAGTGAGACCACACTGCTATGTGCAGGGCTGAGGCGGGAAAACTAGGAGCTTCCAGGAGCAAGAACGCCCACAAGGGCCTCGCGGAAATGTTCCCAGGCCCCAGACACTTTCTGTCCAGGACACAGAAGCTCTGCCATCACCAGCCATCGCCAGCAGCTCAAGGATGAAGTTTGTGCCCATTAACTGTTTACTGAAACCGATTATCACTGTAGTCACAGCTTTCTCAGCTGAGTAGCTTCTGTTTCTCTCACCTTTTAGGGGCACTCACTGTCTTAATTGGAAGGCAGAGATGGGGGCCCGAGGTGGGGTGTGGGGTGGTGGGCTGGGCTGCCCCACCACACATGAGGAATAGTAGAGGCCCAGACTCCTGCTGGCTCATGGACCCTGCAGCCCAGAGCCTGGGCTTTGCTGCCAAAGCCCCCTAGAAAGCAAGAGTCCCAAGTGAAACCCAGCTGAAATCCTGATCATTGTCAGAGAAGCACAGACTGTCACTCACTCACAGCCTCCACCAGCGGCTTCAGGTCACAATTCTCAGAAAGAAGTATTATCTGCACACACATTCTCACACAAGTGAAATTCAAGTTCACAAAACACCCCTTACCTTCCAGGTGTTACTTTCTCTTCTGCCCTATTTCTTTTAAGGAAAACTGATGCACTCTGTGGGGAGAAACCCACAATTTGAAAACAATACCGAATTTCTTAGACCATGGTGCTTGTTCATGGCTGCCTCACTGCAGATTCATGCCCAAAGCATCTGTCCACGAGGTTGTCCCTACAGAGGGTGAGACACTTCCAGTTCTGTGGCCACAAGGAGCCTGTTTCCAAAAGGCATTTAGCTAGATTCCAGTGCGGTTTCCAACCACTGCTGCAGACTGAGCCCTTGTCTGCGTGCATGCACGCTAAGTCGCTTCAGTCGAGTCTGACTCTTTGGGACACTATGGACTGTAGCCCGCCAGGCTTCTCTGTCCATGGGATTCTCCAGACAAGAATCCTGGAGTGGGTTGCCATGGCCTCCTCCAGGGGATCTTCCCGACCCAGGGATTGAACCTGTGTCTCTTAAGTCTCCTGCATTGGCAGGTGGCTTCTTTACCACTAGCACCACCTGGGAAGCCTTCATCCTTGTGTAGCTGACTTAAGCTTTTATCCAAGGTAGTTAAACGCTTAATGAGACAGACAGGAGTTACCAGTGAGCTTCATATAGGACTGCCTCTGTTAACGGAGCTCTTACTAACTTCAAAAACATCGCGTGTCAATCCAGACGATCTTGGGGTTATGAACTCTTATTAGCTCTAGAAGAAACTGAATTGGCCCTTCTTCCCAATGCTTGTTTTATTCATTAAAAGGAAAGCATCTGTGGAGTAAATTGTTCGACCCAGCACACAGTATGCAATGGCAGTTCAGTTCGTTCAGTTCAGTCGCTCAGTCGTGTCCGACTCTTTGCAACCCCATGAACCGTAGCACGCCAGGCCTCCCTGTCCATCACCAACTCCTGGAGTCCACCCAGACTCATGTCCATTGAGTCAGTGATACCATCCAGCCATCTCACCCTCTGTTGTCCCCTTCTCCTCCTGCCCCCAATCCCTCCTAGTCTCAGGGTCTTTTCAAACGAGTCAGCTCTCCGCATCAGGTGGCCAAAGTATTGGAGTTTCAGCTTCAGCATCAGTCCTTCCAATGAACACCCAGGACTGATCTCCTTCAGGATGGACTGGCTGGATCTGCTTGCAGCCCAAGGGACTCTCAAGAGTCTTCTCCAACACCGCATTTCAAAAGCATCAATTCTTCAGCACTCAGCTTTCTTCACAGTCCAACTCTCACATCCATACATGGCCACTGGAAAAACCATAGCCTTGACTAGATGGGCCTTTGTTGGCAAAGTAGTGTCTCTGCTTTTTAATATGCTATCTAGGTTGGTCATAACTTTCCTTCCAAGGAGCAAGCGTCTTTAATTTCATAGCTGCAATCAACATCCGCAGTGATTTAGGAGCCCAAAAAACTAAAGTCAGCCACTATTTCCACTGTTTCCCTATCTATTTGCCATGAAGTGATGGGACCAGTGCAGTTATACAAATGAATTAATGAGCATGACCCCTTGGCCAAGGCCAAGGCCACACAGCAGGCCCCGAGCTGGGGCAAGTTCTGTGTTGGCACCCCTCGCCTGTGGCCCCCGCTCACCTTCATGCTGGTGAAGGCGCTGCTTGCCCGAAACCGAAGACCCTCCCAGCAGAGCGGGCAGGACCATCGCTCTGCCCCACCTGTGCACCCCTGCCTGCTCTCCCACCCCGAGCCGAGACAGGAGATGCGGTCACAACTCCGCCAAGGTCTTGTCTCTCATAAGCTCACCTAGGAGGCAAACCCACAGCCCTCTTCTCATGAGCTCCGGGTTTTGATGAGTTTAGAGTGCGGGAAGCGAGAAACAGGAAGTTTCGTTTAATCTAAATTCACGCCCCTGAGATGGCCTTCCCAGGGGAAGATAAGACACGCCTTTGAAACGAAAACTGCTCAAGAAGGGCCACACGAGTGACAGGAGGGAAGAAGCCCACGGGCCTCCTGCCTCCCGCTCACCCCTGGATGCGGTTGGGGAGGTTTTCCGTTTGTAGAATCCAAGGTCATTTCTGTCACTAGTGCAGCACCTGTGAGGAATTATTATTAGAAACGGTGAACGATGCCGTCAGACAGCATCCCGATCTATCCGCCCATGTCAAGCAGAGTGTTAAGGAATCTGAGAGGTTTGGATAACAATAGCTGGCTTTTCTCATACAAATGGGGCACCTGTCAGCTTCTCCGGTAAAGAACTTCCACGTGAAGCGTACTAAACTCTTCCTCGCCCAGCTGCCAACGTCCCGCCATCGGGCACAGGTATTTTTAAACATCTTTCAGTATATTTTATCACCTCTGAGCACAGCGGAAATAGCCTGTCGACGTGAAGCCCTCCTTTCCCCAATGCAACACTAAGCGATCAAGCATCTTAGAGGCAGCAAGCCATCACCCTAATCACTTCTGATTTTCCTCTTCAAAACCACATCATGAAAACGCCGCACTAGGAAAAAAGGGATTGTTCTCAAGGAAAAGAAGTGGAAGTTCCGTTCAGGGTGCACAGAATCCCCGGGGGCTCTGCGGGCCCCCCTGGGCTGTGGTCAGGGCCACGCCTGAGGGTGAGGATGAGGCTGACCGACTCCTCTGCAGCCCGGGGACACTCCGGTGACCTCAGCGAAGGCGCTTCAGCCTCAGGAACCCGGGCGACACTGCTTCTGCCTCGCTGCCTCCGCAGCTGCGGGTGAGCTGCTGAATTCACACTTGTGAAGTACTGAGAACCCCTTGGAGGGGGTCTCGGGGTCAGGGGCCACACGGCCCCCCTCACAGCGGGAGAACGCGTGAGGGGGCAATGTGCAAGCGCAAATCAGGCCAAGTGCAACACACCATCACCACGCTGTGAGTTATGAATCCCCCTAATTCTGTCTCCCGTGAGCCCCTGGCTCCATGAATTCAGAAGGTGTCCCCTCTCAAACAGGAACAGAGGAGCTCCAGAGCCCGCCTTCCATCAGTTCAGCTCAGTTCAATTCAGTGGCTCAGCCGTGTCTGACTCTTTACCACCCCGTGGACTGCAGCACGCCAGGCCTCCCTGTCCATCACCAACTCCTGGAGTTTACTCAAACCCGTGTCCATTGAGTCAGTGATGCCATCCAACCATCTCATCCTCTGTCGTCCCCTTCTACACCTGCCCTCAATCTTTCCCAGCATCAGGGTCTTTTACAATGAGTCAGCTTTTCGCATCAGATGGCCAAAGTATTGGAGTTTCAGCTCCAGCATCAGTCCTTCCAATGAACACCCAGGACTGATCTCCTTTAGGATGGACTGGTTGGGTCTCCTTGTAGTCCAAGGGACTCTCAAGAGTCTTCTCCAACATACAGTTCAAAAGCATCAATTCTTCGGTGCTCAGCTTTCTTTATGGTCCAGCTCTCACATCCATACATGACCACCTTCCATAGAAACAAACAATTAGCCAGAACATTTTTCTGTTCTACTGACAAAGGCCTAAATCAATGGAGCGCTCCTGGGTGTCTTTTCAACTTTATAAAGTCTCTCTCAGCTTCCCTCTTTCCCATACCGTGGGTGGGTGGGGGAGCACTCTGCCATTGGAGGGATCACTTTGTAACCAAAAGTGGGGTCTGGCTGCTCAACAGTCCATAAAGAGGTCCGGTTGGAGGAATGGAAAGCTTGCTGTGTTTCAGATGCCGGGCTGGCACCCCTGGGGGAGGCAGCCCCCTCTCACCCTTCCTGTCCTGCCCCCCCAACAACAATCCGGGGGCAGGAGCTTTCGCAGGCAGAGGGAGGGGGCTGCAGGCAGAAACGGCACCGCCAGCTCTGACAGGCATCTTGAGGTCGGTCATGGGTGGTCTGACGAGTGTCGTCTTGATCGTTTTAGGTACAGTTGGTCTTCAGTTTCAGGGTCGGTTTGTTCCCGTTTCTTGAGGCTGGTTCTCAGAATGGTGGCGGCTTTTGTCATGGCCGTGGTCTGGTCATCAGGGAGTTAACTTCTCCCACCTGCTGGGGGTTTCAGCATCTATAAGACAGCTCACAGGACACGGCCCAGAGTATTATGCCCAGCCCTTGAGAAGGAACTAAAGGCCCTTGACTTTGCTTAATGACTACAGGATTATTGTTTTGTCCTATTTGACTGCTTTCTTCTGTTTTGACATTTTCTCACTTCTCTCACTCAACTTATTCTTTGGTTAAGGTTCTTCCACAGACCAAAGATAGAAGTAGGACATGGGGGCCATAGATCATAGGATCGTGCTCTGTTTCAACATTATTATTATATTTTTGTTTCCTTTTATGTATGGGATCACATTCATGGATAACAGATACCTCACCCATCTTCTGTCTCTAAGCTTTAGGAATATTTCTGAGTGATCTCTCCAACAAAGAATTCTACTTATAATTAGCACTATCCCAGGGACTCAGTGGTAAAGAATCCACCTGCAATGCAGGAGACACAAGAGACGCACATTCGATCCCTGGGTTGGGGAGATCCCTGGAGGAGGAAATGGCAACCCACTCCAGTATTCTTGCCTGGAGAATCTCATGGACAGAGCCTGGTGGGCTACCATCCAAAGAGTCGGGCACAACTGAAGTGACCAAGCAGTGACGGTTAATAATATTCAATGAACTGAACAATTTATCCCATTCTTATTTATCCCATTCTTAACGGTATTAGAAACTCTTTTGATTGCTGGGTATTTTACATGAGGTCCATTTTGTTTACATGGTGGTGGTTGATGATGTATAGTTGACTGACAATGTTGAGCTAATTCCTGCTCTATAGCTGAGTGGTTCAGTTATACATATATGACCTCTTTTTGTATTCTTTCCATCATGGCTCATCTCAGAATATTGACTATAGCTCCCTGTGCTATCTAGTAGGACTCTGTTTATCCACCTCGCATAGAGTCCGTGGCATCAGCTAATCCCAATCCACATGCCCCTCGCCCAGGCCCCCGCCCCCTGGGTGACCACAGCTCGGCTCTCTGTGTCTGAGTCTGCTTCTGTTTCATATGCCGTATTTCAGACTCCACATAAAGTGACATCATATGGCATTTGTCTTTCTCTCTCTGACTGACTTCATTCAGTATGAGAAACTCTAGGTCTATCCATGTTCCTGCAGATGGCATTATTCTGTTACTCTTCACGGCTGAGTGGTAGTCTTTTATCATTGTTAATTTCTGCTGTAAAGCAAAGTGATTCAGTCATATGTATATACATATTCTTTAGTATTTTCACATGGGCTCCGTTTTTAAAAAACAGCCTTTTCAAGGGTAAATAATCTTGGTTTTGTTACCACAACATACACTTTGCAGGACTTCTAGGATGACAACAGACCCTCCTTCCAGAGGGTAGGCTAATGAGTGTGTTGTCTGACACTCTCAGCTCTGCAGAATCGCAGGCAGCCCGACCTGATGGGGCCAGAAGTCCCAGAGCCTCTGCGTGGACGTGGCTTCAGGGCTGGTCTGGTACGAGTCCTCCTGATGGAGGCGAGATGGGGATGTCCGGGGAGCAGGGGGAGGCCGTGTCTGACCCCCCTGATATGTGCCCCCCACGCCCTCTCAGATCAGGAGACACTCAACAAACCCATGTTTGAAATGTGCCTTTCAAAATACTCGCTCTCAAAGTCCTTCAGGATGCAGGCATCCATCGTGGGGCCCAGGGTGGAGCCAACAGCAGGTAAGGGACCGTCCCCCCCAGACACTTCTGGCGCCCACTGGGAAGAGGGTCCACATCCCGGGGGCACTGTTGGGGGCCTCGCCCCAAGGGGATGGGACGAGGGGGACCCCCGTGGAGAAGCCTGGGAGCCGGACACTGCAATCACACGGCGGGGGGGGTCCCCCGTCCCCAGGAGGCCACTCTGGGGGAGGTCGACCTTCTACCCCCACCCTTTCCCCTCACTGTTCCCCAGGATCACCTCCCTGTGGATGCTGCCACCTCCCAGTCAGTGGGCCTTAACCTTCATCCTGAAGTTGAGCATTTACTTGTGTTCACATCTGGAGATGTCTGTCCACTGAACTGAGGCCCGCAGACCCCGCCCAGCTCCCGAAGCATTGAAAGAGACAGAGGAACATGCAGGAGCCGGTGAACTCCACCCAGTCCGTCTTTCCCAGGCAGCTGGTACAAGACAGACAGTGTCAAGATGCTGACGGATGACGGGTGACAGTCCCACGTATTCCTGAGACACGCGGTCAACTTGATCTGTCTTGCTTAAGGGCTGTTTCTCCACAGCATGGAGCAGGCAGACATACTTCTGCTCCAAAATTAGATTGTGCAGGCGAGGCAGGAATCTGAGCCTCGCGTGCAATTAGGGGAGTGTTGCAGTCCTCTGGGGAACGTAATGGTGTGTGTGTGTGTGTGAGAGAGAGAGAGACAGAGAAATCAAGAGGCAGAGACACCATGCCTGATTCTTAAGGTTTGCACAACCTCAACTATTATTTGTGCCAAGGACACTCAGTTTTTAAAACGGGAGAAGAATTTACTAGAGAGGGTAAGGGATGGGACCTGCCTGGGTAAGCTGAGCATGCCTGGCCAGCATCCCGTGGATCTCAGGTGGGAGAAGCTGATGGTTTACTCATTAAAAGAGAGCAAATTCAAGCAACGTTTGCATAAGCCACAGCTCTAGACTTCATCTCCTTTTCAAATTTTTATTTATTCTTAAAAATGTAAACTCCATGGGTGAGGGTGTGTGTGTGTGTGTGTGTGAGTAGAGACAGACAGACAGACAGAAACAGAGAGAAAGAGACACAGAGAGAGACACAGAGAGAGGTCAGCATACTAAGTTGATTCAATCCTGTCCGACTCTTTGTGACCCTATGTATGGACCATAGCCCGCCAGGCTCCTCTGTCCATGGGATTCTCCAGGCAAGAATGCTGGAGTGGGCTGTCATTCCCTTCTCCGGGGGATCTTCCTGACCCAGGGGTCGAACTTGTGTCTCTTATGTTTCCTGCCTTGCAGGAGAGTTTTTTCTTTGTTTTTTTTAACCGTTAGTGCTACCTGGGAAGGCCACAGAGAGGTACATCCTATCAAACAACCTCAGATCTTAGGAAAGAAACCAACGGGTCCAGAAGAGAAAAGGCCGGGGTCCCTCTCAGTCCCCATGTGCAGGGCTGGGGCAGAGCACAGGGTCAGGCTGAGCGCGCCCTGGCCCCCCAGCACCCCAGAAGGACAGCAGTGCGCAGCCCCGTTGGCCTGAGGGCTGACCAGCACCGTTCTTGCCTCTCTGCCAGGCGGTGGTTCGGCTGCTACAGTGTGTCCGTGGGTTTCTGCAATCCCGGGAGCCCCCTTTTGTGAACTTGCCGTAGAGCAGTTTTAGGAGGATGCTGGCACCTGTGCTGCTGAAACCAGGAAGGACTCGTCTGCCGGGGAAGCTGGGCGCTGCAGGCGCGATTTCACGGGGCTGCGTTCACATGTGTCCACGGGTCCTGGGAACATTTACTGGGGTCCTTCCGGTCGACGAGGATGGGCCACAGGGATGGGTCACCCTGTCATCATTTCATCCTCGCCCTCTGCTTGCTTGAAGGCCGGCCGCTGGCACCGGGGACAGCAATGAAGGTCTGTGGCGAGGGGGAAGCGTCTGGAAGAGCCGAAGCTCAGCGACGTCTCGGCTGGGCCCCTGTGAGCTCACGGGGCCCGCACCTGGCCCAGAGCAGAGCCCACAGCACAGCCCCCACTGGGGGTTCATCCGGGCGACTCAGAAGTCTCGGGCTTCTCACCTGTAAAGTGGAGATGAAGTTCATAACCCTTCTTCAGGGCTGCGGAAAAGGGTAGGCGAGATGATTCAGAGCAAGCGCACAGATCAGTTCAGTTCAGTCACTCAGTCGTGTCCGACTCTCTGCAACCCCATGGGCTGCAGCACGCCAGGCCTCTCTGTCCATCACCAACTCCTGGAGTTTACCCAAACTCACCTCCATCGAGTGGGTGATGCCATCCAACCCATCTGTCGCCCCCTTCTCCTCCCACCTTCAATCTTTCCCAGCACCAGGGTCTTCTCCAATGAGTCAGTTCTTAGAGTGGGCACCAACTGCATGCAGGCGGCCACTGCCTCTCCCATCAACGGCCCGTCCTCAGACAACACGTGCGGAACACCCACGCTCTCCTGCGTGCCGCAAGAAGAACACGGCGTCAGCCCGGAGAGCCCCGAGGGATGGCGTCTAAACGAGATACTGCAGGGGATAAGGCAGGTGCCACTCACTCTCAGCTGTCCCACGGCCATGCGTGTCCTCTCCAGCTCTGCTCGTGGGGCGCCTCCAGCCCCGAGATTCCCGCTCCGTGAGAGTTCTGTGAGATCCCGCACTTCCTCTTTCAGCATACTTAACTGCCAACTCTTGAGCTTCTCCCAGGTCACTGGAATGAACTGAGCTTCAGACATCAGCCGTAAAAGACACACGTGGGTTTTCAGCTTGTGCTGCGTGCTAGGTTGCTTCTGCTGTGTCTCTTTTTGACTCCATGGACTGTAGCCCGCCAGGCTCCTCTGTCCATGGAATTCTCCAGGCAAGAATACTGGAGTGGGTTGCCCTTCCCCTCTCCAGGGGACCTTCCCGACCCAGGGATCGAGCCCGCATCTCTTACGTGTCCTGCATCGGCATCAGCGGGCAGATTCTTTCATTGCCAGTGCCACCCGGGAAGCTTAGTGGGTCTATTTTGGGACACAGAAACAGAGATGTGATGATGGAAAGGCTGTGCCCCGCAGTGGACAGATAAAAACCCTCCCTGTTAGCTCACTGGCTCTCTGCTCTCCAAGGATGTCCCAGTACAGCTGCTGTGGTCCAGAAGCCTGGGCGGGCCCTTCAGCGGAAGCGCAACTCAGTCCCACCACAAAGATGCCGATTATCTCAGCCTCAACTCCCCCATTCCATGTGGGGTAACCACGCCGCTACCACCACCCCTAAACTCCCTCAGAAACCAGAGTAAACACAGGTCTAATCTATTTCTTTCTCAGTCCAACGATGTCTGAGTCATGAAGCAAATTAGTCATCACTAATTAAACAAACAAAATATTAGGTTGAGAGGAAGGTTTTCCATTCACTTGCCTATTTAACTTTTCCTTCAAGGCCATTCATTAAAATTAATAGCAGTTAACATGACGAAAATGGTTTTGAACTTCATGAGTTTCTTTTTCATCTTGAGAGTCTCACAGTAGTAGTAACAGTTAGTCGCTCAGTCATGTCCGACTCTTTGAGACCCCCTGGACTGTAGCCCACCAGGCCCCTCTGTCCATGGAATTCTCCAGGCAAGAATACTGGAGTGGGTTGCCATTTCCTTCTCCAGGGGGTTTTTCCCAACCCAGGGATTGAACCCGTGGCTCTTGCCACGTCTCCTGCACTGCAGGTGGTTTCTTTATCATCTGAGCCACCAGGGAAGCCCGAAGAGTCTTGTTTGTGCCCAAAATGTGTGTGTCCTGGGGCTTGTGAGCTGGGAAAGGGGCTTAGGAGGTGAGAATTTTACTGGTGCCTATGCAGACAGTTGCACACTCACCTCACACACACCTACCCACACACATTGTTACCTGCAGTTTTTAATTTTTGGCTATAACACATGCATAATGTATTGATAAGCAGAGTTGTCAGCTTAACTGATACATCCATCGGGGTTGATATATGACATCAGGGTTTGTTCAAAGAGAACGTGACTTTCAAGTAGTAATTTACACTCTGAGCAGAGAAAACTGATATTGAGAAGCAGAAGCAAGAGGCTCTAAGCCAGGGGCTCGAGAGATCCTGCACTTTGTGCTTTCACCTGTTTTGGAGGGAAGACCCGTGGCAGGGGAGAGCGGTGCCCGTGGCCCACGGCCTCTGCCCCCTTAGCTGCCTCGCCATCCTTCTCTTTGGTGTCCCTGAGAGTGGCCCTCAGCTCTCTGTCTGCCCCCGCAATGTCCAGACCCCGGGTTCCTGCCTCTGAGCCCTCCCGGTGCCAAGCCATCCCACACCAACCTCCAAAATATCCATTGCTATGTCTGGGGCAGTTAACAGTCTGATGTCCTTCCACAGACAAGCAAGGCAGCCACCACGAAATGGACACGGGCCAGGCGCTGGGCACAGGGTCACTCTGCACTACGCTGGCAGACAGAGATGACAGACCAAAGATCGGTGTGTTCTTAAGACACACATCCAGGGCTGCACAGTGACTGAGGCCAGTGGGAAGCTCCTCAGAAACCTGAGTCCCTAGAGGTTCATGGTGAATTCTAAGGGCCTTACTGGATTCACTAGTGGGACTGTCCAACCATACAATGAAATCCAATGAGAAATTATTGAAAACTGAAGTTACATCTCCTGTCTTTAATTCCTGTTGAACTGAAAAGTAAGTACATTGGGAACACCTGTCCATTACCAAAAGCCTAGGATTCCAACGAGACCAACGTGAAAGCAGCCTGTGGTGGGGACGACACGTGCCAGGAACCCAAACCTCAGGCAAAGCCGCAGGACCAAACCTACCACTTCAGTTCCATCCGGTGGCTCCTCTCCTATCTGCAGACACCTAAATCCACTTGTACTCACTGTGTCGATTTGGAGTCAAGGCCAACCCAGCGAGGCTCCCTGCCCATCACGCCCCCAGATCTCGGCACTGGCTGGAGCTGGGACAGGCCGCCTTGTAGGTCAAATCATCTGCAGAAAAGCACTCAGGGCCGAGCTGTGAACACCAGCACCCCCTCCTTCCTGCTGAGTGGGGTTAAAAGTGGTCTGCGTGCCCGCCGGGCTGAGGCCGCCCCCACTCTGGGCACCATGCAGGTGCCCAGGGCACCTGCCACACGCAGACACTGCCCTGCCTCTGACCAACACCCAGGGCCTCTGACAGCCCCATGGTGGCCGCACTAGGCCCCCGTCTGCAGCGTCTCCACGTGGCTTCGTCTGCCGGATGGTCTCGGGAAATGCCTGGCTCTTCTGAGAGCATGTGGGTCATCGCGTCTGCGCTCCACCCTGGAGGAAGTCTGCAGACACTACAGGGCCAGCCCCGTCCTGCAGGACTCCACCACCCGATGCCGCCTCAGGGCCACTGAGGCTTGTGTTGTTCTTACTTTGTCACCTGAGTCCTGAGCTTGGGTCCCGTCACACCAACTGACCCCGGATCTCTACAGGTGAAGTCAAAGCTATCCTGGCTTAGAACCATTGGGTTAATGTACGAAGTCATCTAATGTAAAACATAAAGGCCCCAAGTGTGGATGACTGTCAACAAATCCACGCTGAAGTAAGGTGACTGTTTTGAAATAGCAGCATTTACTTCTGAGAATGTGAATTGGGGACAGCTTTTCACTGGAGAAATGTGAGATGGAGCGTTTGGAGAGGGATCCTTTGGAGGAAAGAATTGTTGGGGTCTCTCTGTATGAAGCTCAAGTTGGAATCAAGATCCCTAGGAGACACATCAATAACCTCAGATATACAGATGACACCATTCTAAAGGCAGAAAGTGAAGAGGAACTAAAGATCCTCTTGATGAAGGTGAAAGAGGAGAGTTAAAAAGTCGACTTAAAACTCAACACTCATAAAACTAAGATCATGGCATCTAGTCCCTTTCCTTCATGGCAAATAGAAGGGGGAAAATGGAAACAGTGAGAGACTTTATTTTCCTGGGCTCCAAAATCACTGCAGATGGTGACTGCAGCCATGAAATTAAGGGGTGCTTGCTCAGTTGGTAAAGAATCTGTCTGCAATGTAGGAGACCCAGGTTCAATTCCTGGATTGGGAAGATCCCCTGGAGAAGGGAATAGCAACCCACTCCAGTATTCTTGCCTGGAGAACTCAGTGGGAGGAGTTCTGGTGGGCTACAGTCCATGGGAAACAGTCAGACATGAGTGAGCAGCTGACACTTCCTCCTTGGAAGAACAGCTATGACAAACCTAGACAGTGTATTAAAAAGCAGCGACATCACTTTGACAATAAAGGTCTGTATACGCAAAGCTATGGTTTTTCCAGTGGTTATACAAAGACGTGAGAGTTGAACCATGAAGAAGACTGAGCACTGAAGAACTGATGCTTTTGAGCTGTGCTGCTGCAGAAGACCCATGAGAGTCCTTTGGATAGTAAGGAGAGCCAACCAGTCAATCCTGAAGGAAATCAGTCCTGAATATTCATTAGAAGGACTGATGCTGAAGCTGGAGCTCCAATACTGCGGCCACCTGATGTGAAGAGTCAATTGATTGGAAAAGCCCCTGACGCTGGGAAAGATTGAGGGCAGGAGAAGATGGTGACAACGGACAAGACGGTTGGATGGCATCACCGACTCAATGGACAGAGTTTGAGAAAGCTGGGAGACAGCGAAAGACAAAGCAGCCTGGCGTGCTGCATCCACGGGGCTGCAGAGCGTCAGACATGACCTAGTGACTGAACAGCAGAAACTCTGTATAAGGAGGAGTTTGGCCGCTTTCTGTCTCTGGGTGATGTAATTCTGGCTTGAACCCAAGTCCCATTGCACTTCTAATTCCATCCGTGCAAGTCACTAAATTCAATCCTGTCAATTTTGCCTCAATTCCCCTCCCACACACCTCTGTTCCAAGCCATGTATGAAGAAAGTATCATTTGACAAATATTTTTAATGCATTTCATCAGTATTAGGGTTGCCAGATTTAGCAAATAAAAAACAGAACACCCAGTTTAGTGTATTCTTGTTTTTTGCATCTGGTTTACTACACAGTTTCTGTTGGAAATATACTTAGATGTATACTTTGAATACAATTGCTTTCTGATTTTTGAATCATTATTGTCAGTGGGACACAAATTATATGAAAAGCTTGATTACTACAATGTAAGGAGTGATCCTGCTGAAAAGGAGACAAGAATAAAATTGAATAAATATATAATTTATGAATTACACGGTCTTTATTACAAATCTGAGCATTGCCGCCCCACAGAAGGAAACACCCAGACATGCAGAGCAATCGTTAAAGTCAATCCTCTTTGATATGGTAATGATTTCTGTGCAAGTTTTGCTTTGCACATATTTTGTGATTGTGCCAGTTGAAGGTGTATTTTGCCCAGGTAGAAAGCTGAAACAGACTGCATGGGGCAGTTTATAGCCTTATTTGCAAATGGTGAGCATCCTGAACAGGCCTCAGTTTACCCTCTTGGCCTGGTTCCTTCGTGGCCATCATTCACGGCCCCTTCATTATCCTTCGTGGCTATTCCTGGGCCTTGGGCTCTGAACAGGCCAACAGGGCAGGTAGATGGTGACGCTGAGCCAGAATCACCCAGCGAGGAGCCCCCGGGGAGAGCCTCCGGGGAGAGCCTCCCGGGCAGGAGGAGCTGGGAAGTGGGAGGAGGACCACCTGGGGCGCTCAAAGGGCCCCCAGAATCACCCTGACTGCTGCCTCCTGCCCTCCAAAGCTTGTGGCGGGCACCAGCAGGCATCGCTTCGTCTGGGGTTGTCTGCCCATCAGCTCTGCCTCTCGAGTGCAGACCCTGCCCCTTTCTGCGGGACCCCTGCCCAGAGCCAGAGCTGGAGCCCTACGGAGGAGGCCGCCGCACACCCAGTTCTGCTCCGTCGTCTCGTGTGGGACACACTCCAGGTGACAATGCCATAACGCACTCAGCACCCGCCTCGAGCATCCTGCCTGAGGCTTCCCGGGCCCCCTACCACCACGACCACCAGGGGCCCCTCTGGTCAGGACCACCGAGGGCCCCTCTCCCAAAGACTTGCTACTGGTGGCTTTCCCTGATCACCAGGGAAAAGGCCAAGAGGGCCCCCGCCTGCAGCCCACCGCCCACCTGCGGCTTACCCTTCTGTCTTGCTCTGACACCTCTGCGCTGGGCTGGCAGGGACAGCAGGGTCAAGCACCTGAGAACATCATCATTTGCTTCTGTTTAAAGATCTAAAGTCAGTAGAGTTTACAGTGTTAAAAAAAAGTTTACATTGTAACTCATCTGTGCCACTCTCTCCTTGCAAGCCCACTTTATCTTCTTTCAAAGCCCAGGCAGCCTTAAATAAGCCCCTTCCTCTGCAAGAGGCCCAGCCCCACCAGAGGTTAAGCCAACAGCCTTTCTCATTAGGGCTTGGGGTCCCCCAACCCCCGCCACAGACAGCCCCCCACCCCCACCCCCTGGAAGCCGGGCCTTTCAGGAACTCCTGTTTACATCTGGGCCCATTACCAGCTAAGGCGTTATTATTGGAGGGGCTGAGGATCACTAATCATTTTAAAACAAATTGCTTTTCCACTGCCTGAGAGTCAGAAAGAATAAACCTGGACCCAGCCTGGACCTCCTGTCTAAATAAACCAGCACCCTGGACCTGGATCTGCCCAGGGGTCCGTTGGGCCCTAAATCCCACCACACCCCTCCCTTCCTCCAGGCCCTGACCACCGTCTCCCCATCCTGGATGTGTATGGACCACCGCCCTGCCCCCTCCTGGAGTGGGATGGCAGGAAGCTGGGGCCAAAGCCAAGTCCTGGGCACAGCTGACCAGAAGGACAGGCCCGCCCCAGGATTCCCAAAGGCTACAAGGCACCTCCCCGGGTCCAACCCTCACTCGCCCCCAGCCCGAGCCTCCCCCACCTCCCCGGGGGGCCAGGCCTCCTGCAGGTCCTGCCATCCTTAAGGACCCTCTCCAGCCCAGCGGGAAGCTCCGAACTCCACTCCTGTGGTCCCACCTCAGCGCTGCCAGCTCTGAGCGTCCAATTCAAGGTCGCCAGGACCCCCTAAACGAGGGCCCCACTCGGGTCTGGCAGCGGTAAGTTCCGGAAGTGAAGGGTTGGAGGTTCAAGGGTTGGTTCAAGCACCCCCCCCCCATCCCCTTGACTCTGGAGCTTGTCCTGAGGGACTGTAGCTGGACAACCCAGGCGGCCTGGCAGGCCCGAGGGCGCCCCTATCCACGCCCCGAACTCCGCTGTGTCCCCGCGGGCTCCTCAGCACCTCCAGGCAGTCACCCAACCGGTTCTTAAAAAGAAGCGAGTCGAGGTAAGTCAACTCGCCTGGTCGGGCCTGTAAAACCCCGACCTCTCCTGGTAAATGCTCTGAGAAGAGATGTCTCAAGCCCCTCGCCTGTGGGAAGTCGCGCCCAGACCAGGCAGCTCGCTCTAGAGCCGTCAGGCCTCTGACTCGCTGTGTCCCGGAGGTGCGGGGGAGTCCCCGCCCAGGTCACCGCCCGGCGGGACGAGCGGAGAGAGTGTTCACGGCGGCCCAGCGAGTGCCATGCCGGGCTCGGCTCCCAGCGCCGCGCAGCAGCGCCGTGCGCTCCGGAGACTCGAAGAGTCAGAGCGAAGGGGGCGGACAGAGGCTGGCGGCGGCTCCTCCCTCGCGGGCGTGGGAAGGGCGCCCGAGCTCCGAGGCAGCGCTTTCGGTTTGCGGCGGTCCCGAGTGTGCACTCCGCGCCCCTTCCGCGCGCTCACCGGCGCTCCCGAGGGGCAGGGCGGGTGGCACCCAGAGCCGCCGGCGAGGGCGCCCGGAGCAGGGTTGGAGGGCAGGGAGGCGCGGAGAGGGGGCCGGGAGGATGGGAGGCTTGCCTCGCAGTGGGGGCCGGCCAGGGGCTGGCGAAGCGGAGCTAGGGGCGCGCGTCGTCGGGGGAGCCCGGGATGGGGCCTCCCCTGGGACCTGGCGGGCGTCGCGCGTCCCTGCAGGCTGCTGGATGGCCCGGGCCCTGGCTGCCGCCCCCTAAGGAGGCCTCGAAGGGTGACCCGGGCCCTCTCGTCGAGGGGCTGGAGCCAGGAAATGGCGGGAGGCCGCGCGCCCCGCACTTCCCGGTGCCCGGGCAAGTCTCCGTGCTCCCGGGACCTGCGGCTCGGCTCGCCTGCTTCTGTCCTGGTCGCTGCCTTTCGGGGCCTCCATGTGACCAAGGAGCGCACACGCGGTGGCGCTGCGCCGGAGGCTGGCGGGACAGAAATGAGTCTGGGGGTGTCCGCTGAAGGCCGACCTCAACCTCTGAAGGTCCCCGGGGGCTGGAGGCAGAGGAGAAAAGACAGCTCCCTGAAGAAGTGATTGTAGTAGTCGTGCAGGAACCAAACGTGGGCTCGGAACCAATCTCGGGGTGGCGAACGTTAAAGAACTTCGCGTCGCCTGGACGCCTCCAGCCGCGCGCCTCCCTCGGGGCCGCCGGCGCCCACGGCCCTCCTCGCGCGCGCTCCGGGGCGGCCTCCTGAGCTGACACCGCCTCTCCGGAGGACATCCATCTGCCGCCCCCATCTTCCCCAGAAACCTACTTGTCCCCACCTGACCTGCCAGCTCACCTCCCAACTTTTCAGGGTCGAGGACGCTGGTCGGAGGTGGATGAGGGCGAACAAGCGGCACCCTTCCCACCCCCGGGCCAGGCGGCCTCCCTGTACTGGTGCGAACAGGGCCTGCAAACAGGGGTTCTCTCCCAAGCCCACCCTTCCCCCGTTAGAAGATGTCGGGGGTTAAAATGTTCGCTTTGCCCTTTCTCTTGATCTTGGAGGGGAAAAGCGGGAACTGCTGGCACCTTTATGGGCCTTAGACCTGTGGCGGAGCAGTCCCAGCCCCACTAACTTTTAATTCCAGCCACACTCTATTTGTTTGTCATTTTCCCCTTTTCCTGCGCAATCATTATTTATGGCAGAGGAAAAGGGAAAAAAAAGTGCCTGAAGTATCATGGAGGGAGAGAGGGGTTTTCTGACAAGGAGAGCAGTGAATGTGTTTTCCCTAAAGGTCACCAACAGGAGGGGCCTGGTCTGATCATCTCCCCTCTGAACCATTCCTCAAGAGCATTAACTTAATTATGTGATCAGAGAAATGAAAAAAATAAAGTCTTTAAAATAACCAAAGGTAATTATAACCGTGTTGTTGACACTAATGGTTAATAATTGGTCAGGACTTACACACAATCAATTGCCAGTTTATCTCCCCCACAAAACCCTGAGTGATGTGCTGTTACTCCGCTCCTTCCCCTGGGCACTGCCTACCGGGCTCCACTGCTGTGACCACTGGAGGCAGCCCCCAGCCTCCCGCTGGCTTCTTTAAGAGCCTTCCATTTAATTTGTTTTCAGTTTCATCCAGAACAGACTAACCTGGGGACGCCTTTTAAAAAGGCCTTTCCTTATTATCCTGGAGCCACCCTTAAACAAACAAAGACCATTCTTCCTCTTTCCTTTTACCTGGGATTGCAAAAGAACAGTCCTCGGGTTTCCTAAGCCATCCTATTTGCATTATATTACCAGGGGAGTCCTCCTTCCTAACACCTTCAGTTTTTATCTTTCTTAGAAAGAGTGTGAACACGGTGCCCTCAGCAGAGGGAACAGAAGCCTGTCCTCTGCCTGGAGGGTGGAGGGTGAAGGTGCCAGTTAAGACACCGTCCCTCTGTTTGCGGGAGACGCAGGTGAAAGAGTAGAGTGGGGCGTGCAGAAGGGGGAATATTTGCTCCCCAAACCCGGGGTGGGAGTGCTTTCCCTCTCACTTACCAAGGCCTGACGTCCAAGCGCACAGCGTCAAACCCCAGCTTCCTCGCCTGCAGCCCAAGCGCAGGGGAGGGCTGGCGTGTGCTTTCCTTACGGCCAATAAAAAGTAATTTCCAGCAACTGGAAAATTATATTGTCATAGATTACTTCTCCTTATAATAAGCCTTTAAAATATCTGTAGGGATTTGTCACTTACATAAAGGTTTGCAAATACATCAAAGGGACATGTCCCCTTTGCAATTTGTAGAAATTCAAATGCTGTTAATCATAACATCCACATATCACAGGCTGTTGTGTATTGTTCCCAAGACTGCCTCTTGAGTTAACACATTTTTTTAAAGTGTTTACAATATTGTTTTTAAAAAGCAGTGTAAAAACACATATTTAATGGGTCTATTTATGTCCTTAATTTGGGGGTTAAAATGAATGCTTTCCTTGGGATTGTCAGTGCACTGGGGAACTAAAGGAAAATTATATGGTGGGTGATCATTGGAGACTGTTACTTGGAGGAACTTTGTAATAACCCAGCGTATTATTCACACTTGAAAGAGATGCTCTGACTTCACAGACAAATGGCTTTGGATGATTTTGGCAAACGATTGACTGTTTACTTCGACTTGAGCAGAGAAAGTTTAGGGCATATTTTCTGTCCCGTTTAAGAAACAAAAGATCGAATTGACTCTTAGCTTCTTTGATAATATCTCGATGCGGTGTGAGATGACCCCAAAACTAGCAGCGGCGCGCAAAGGCCAGGCCCGCAGGTGCCGGCTGAACACGCGCGGGGCGGGCCTCACGGGGACCGGCTACTCGCCGCCTTCTGGAACAGCTCGGTGGCGGCGGCGGCGGCGGCGGCGGCAGCGCCGCGGGCTGCGCGGAGCTCCGGTCCTTTCCACTCCGCCGGCCCCGCCGCCTGGCCGCAGACAAAGGTGGATGAAGTTCTTTTCAAGTTTCAAAGGCAGTTGCGCAGCAGCTTTGCAGAAACAATAACTCTTTTATTGGGAACAAATGTTGACATTTGACGGGCGCGGGAGGCCGCTCGGGAGGCCGCGGCCGCCGGGCCAGCGCCCCGTTTGCTCTCGGCCCGGCCTCCGGGGTCCACCTGAGATTAAAGCGCGAATTCCGATAAATCGGCTCTAACGCGCCCCGGGTGGCGCGGGGCAGAGGCCGGCGGGCCGGACCGCACGGGCTCCATCCTGCGTCCCCGCGGCCCCGCGCTCGCCGCCGCGCGCCTCCCTCTCCCCGGCCTCCGCTAACACGAGAAAGTCTCCGTGGGCCGGGACGTAATGTTTGATTAGCTGAATTTTAAAGCGGAAGAGAGAAATAAGACACAGGATCCCCCTTCCCTGAGAAGAGCCTCTTTGTAAGGATCTGCAACGGAGAAGCCGTAAAACGCCCTCTTTCCACTCTGCATTTCCTTAAGAAAGATCCTCTAAACACCTGCAGGTTTTCTGTGCTTAGCATACATTTTTAAAAATCAAGTTTTCCCAAAGAAATTCATGTCAGGTGGCTGGGTGGGTAAGTCATGGAAATCTTTGATAATTTGTTTGGCACATAAACATCAAAGAGGATTCGTTAGTCTGGGCTAATCTCCCGAGCTGCTCTGAGTTTGCACCAGTTGAAAGGTGCAGATTGTCCCTGAGAAGGAGGTCTGTGTGTGTGTGTGTGTGTGTGTGTGTGTGTGTGTGTGTGCACGCGCGCACGCGCGTGCATGCCTGTGTGTGCAGCGAAGGGATCATGTATCCAGGTAAAACAATCTTCTGCTCCAAAGGGAGGCAGTTTTCACCCAGGCTTCAGTTTCTGAACATGTGCAGGGAGATCAGTTTTTACTTGGTCTCCTCCTTCTCTGCGTCTTTAAGAGCCTGACTGCTGTCACTACATATCTTCATCAGGGGGCATGGTTTTTCAGTGCCTATTTGTTAACTATTGTTAACTTTCATACTTTTCACCCGAGTCTTCAAATTAGAATATCACATTCAGGAAACACTGCTATCATGGGGGGTTGGATTCTCTGCTGATTTAGGAAATACGGCCAATGTTAATAAAAGCAAAACCACTTAACATCTTCAGACTGCAATGTCAAATGCTATCTGGAGGGAAAAGCATTATCCTCACGGTAATTCCACAAAGGTTCCATCTGAAACAAAAGCAGGCCAAGGAGCTCCTGGCTCCCTTTTATGTGCACAGACTCAAATCTGTTTTCCTCCAGACGGGCTGCCACAGAGCAACCAGGCTTCCCACTTGAAAAATCTTCCCTGTCTCCAAGAGATAGCTCGACTCCAAACATGTCCAGGTCTCCTACTAGGGGAGGCAGGAAGGAGAAAAATATAGTTTTCTACCCGCAAAGATTCGCTTTCTGCTAACCTCCGATCGCTTATCTACTCCAAGCCAACAGAATGCCTGAGAAGGAACAGAAAACCGAAACCTTGGTCTGCGCATTCCTGGGCAGTCAGACCCCGTAACAGACAGGGCTCTGTGACCAGTTACAGCCCCCCAGCTTTGCCTCAAGTGTCTAAGATTACTTTCAAATACCCTTTCTAACAAGACCCCAGCAAGAGGCCACTAATTTCCACGGCACAAAAAGCCACTGGAGAGAGATCCGTTTGTCAATATCAACTGGTCCGGCAATTTCCCATCCTCAGACACATCAGCCTATCAGAGCCGGCAGATGTTTAGACAAGATTTTATAAATTGTTCAATATCAGCCCATAATGAACCCCAACTGACCATTCCAAAGCAGCTAAAAGCATCCTGGCCGACCCCTGCTGGGATCCAATAATGCGCTCAGGCTGCAACATTATTAATCATGGAATAAAATAGATGAACCTCTTGAAAAATAAGTGTATGATTGATTAAAGGGCAATCTAAGAAGCTATTATTCTTGTTTTATAACCGTAAGTTATATTCACTCAATTTATCTTTGGAGAGGAAATAAATGATTGTTCATTTCTTTTCTGAAATTATATTATATGGGTATCCATATAATTTTGCTGAAAATTAAAGTGACAGTTTTGCTGCTTTTATGATACTAATCAAAGGGAATATGTTCCTTGACTACAAATTGTAGACTTGTCCTAGAATTAGGTAGTGAGTCACACAATAACGAGGCAATAGTCTAGGGTTCTTTAAACTTTTCTTTCCCCCCAGGGTAAGGCTAAGAGCCACTGAAAGGAAAATGAATCTCTCCTCCCCAGATTTTCACCTTGTGTTTAATGTGAGTTATATGAAAAGGAGAATTAAGAAGTCGGTCAATAAATCTGAAAAATCTATGCCAATTTGGATAATTCAAATAAACAATAAACAATTATTTCACTCAATAATTTATGGTGGGGGCATCATTTATACCCCATATTATCCACATTATCCACTCACAATACTCTAGTTACTGAGGAGGCTCAGTAAGCCCAGAAATAAATGTCCAAGGGATCCTAATGCATGGGGTATCAGATCATTTTATTTTGCCAAGTTTTTTAAATGTACACTAACAAGTCATTTGCATATTCAGAACACAAAATCCAGATTTTCTTACAATGCATGTGTATATAAATAATGTAAAACCATTCGTATCTCCCTACTGTGTACTGCTCTTGCCTGTGCCTTCTTGCAGGAGCAGAAGGGAGGGATTATTTTACACATTTTCATTAAAAAGCCTGAGGTCAGATCACCTGGAGGGAGGGGCTGCTATCACCAGGGCGCCCTACCCAAAGACTCTTCCAGGACAAATGAGCCCCAAACACCACATTGTTGTAGACTAGTTTGTTTTTATTTACAATTTAAGATATAAATTAGTAAAGAATTCTTGTTAAACAACCAACAAAGATTGTATAACCAGCAATGTTCAAATAAAAACCAGGCAGAATTTATTTACAAAAGGTTTAGATTCCATTGCAATACAACTTGCATAAATTACTAGAAGCTTTATATCATTATAAAAATAAATATCAAATTTGTTTCCACTTCTTAAGTACTCAAGTTCTATAATCACGTTTTATTTCTACTGTGTACATCTTTTACAAATAAATTTTACAGTAAATCCTATCACACCTATAGAATATATACCGTGGCAATGAAGTGATCAATTCAGATATCCTGAGAAAAAAGATTGTTTTCAAAAGTCACACATACATTGGGGAAGCTATACTATGCCAACAAATTCACGTATGTCCAACAAAAGTCTGTTCCGATAGAGTCTGTGGGTTGGCAGTGCCCTGTGGGTCCTTCCTTTTTACAGTGGCACAAGATGTGGTCCGGATTTAGAGGTCATTACATATATATATATATCTATCTGTATATTTATGAACTTGGGAGGAGAGAATGGCCTGCTGACTTTTTTTTCCAAAGCAATTGTGACACCTACCTGTGGACCAAGGAAAAAACCAAGTCATCCCAAATCCTTCAGCCCCCATCAGTATCACCACATTCTAAAAAGGGTCCATCTCAAAAGGTTTCGCTTCTTGCCCACCTTCAAGATCTGTGATGAGTAATTCTGCCTACTTGTAAAGTAGTTTTCTTTTTGAGATACTGCTGTCAGCCAGGCAAACTGCCGATCCTATCTAGTCCATCTGAACACGGGGACAGGCCTGATAAAAGACCAGTATTTCTATGTCTCTCCAGTCTGACTGCAAATGTCATCTAGAAAGGGGTCTGATACCCCCAGTTTCAGGAGCACTAGCTCCGGAAAGCAAGTGCCTTTTAAGTGTCTAGCGTAGTTTTTTAAGGTTCCAAATTGCATACAAATACCCAGATTTTAAGAATCTGTTTTTCCAAAGAGAAAACAACAGCAGTGGTGCAATGAATATGAGTGATTTCTTTTTTTAAGCAGAATTTGAGCAAAAAAAAAAAAAGAGGAGCTCTCAAAAACAGCATAATCCTCTCCCACTTAAAGAAAATAAAAAAGAGAGAAGTAAGGCTGTCCTCAGACCCCATGACAAGAAGCAAGAAACACACATTAAGCGAATTTGCTGGGCATTTGGTGCCGGGAGGTTCCACAAGGGGTGTGGGGCGGGGGGACCCCAGGGAGCCCACTTACTTGCATTGATGGCCCTTCTATAGGTAGGGCTGGACGCCCCCACCAACCACGGTGCAGCCCTCGCTGGTATCTGTCAGGGGAGGGGGCAGTTAGTCAGGACCCGACCCCAGAGCCATCTGCCTCCCGACAGCCTCACGGCCACCAGCCCTGCGCCGCCCAAGCACGCCATGCCCTTCCCCCGAACCCCCAAGCGTCTGGGGGACCCGGCTGCACCCCGCCACCACCCGCCACCTGAGACACGCGCCTGTCACATTTCCGCATTTTCTGCCCCCTTGACCCCCTTTTACAGGTCGGATCGGATCAAGCCTCCATTAGGAGCAACAGAGGCAAGGCAAAGAAAGGGAGGGAGAAAACGGATTCTGGTTTTCTGTTCTGGCGATTTAAAAAGCGGAAGCCCCTGGGAGGAAGCAGAAGGCTTTATCTCCCTGCACCCGAAGGCAGAAGAGGAGATTGAGTTGAGACTAGAAACCGACAGAAAGCTCCGAGGCTGACGCTCAGGACGCCGGAGGGAAGCTACATTTGGCGTCGATTTGTATTTGCCAAACTGAAAACAATCAGGACGACACCAACAACAGGAATAATAAATCAAATGAAAAGCCAGTAATAAGGGGGTCAGTTCTGTCGCGGTCTCGAGGAAGCTGTCTTCACCCGCCCCCCTTCACTTCTAACTTGGGAATGCAAAGCCGTCCGTTCCCCGTTCCCGGTTAAGGGACAGGGTTTCCCCGGCCAGACCTACAGGAGCCCAGTTCCTTTCCCTGTGGGGTGCTCGCCCGCTGGGCCCCGCCGCCCCCTCCCTCCGCCCCGGGGCCCCGCGGGTCGCCTACCTTTCTTGGGCTCGTAGCCGCCGCCCGGGGGCCGGTAGTGGGGCTCCGGGAGCGGGTGCGCGCCCGCCTTTCCCGCGTCGCTGGCGGCCTTGGGCGCGGCGTGCAGCGCCTCTCCGGGGACGGCGGCCGCCGAGTTGTACCGCAGCAGGCCCTGGCCCTGCAGCGCCGCGTTCAAGTTCCCGTAGTTTGTGTAGCTGCCGTAGAAGGGCGACGTGTAGTAGAGGTGGCGGCCGAGCAGCGGCGACGCGGGATAGGGCGAGCCGCCCGGCGGCGCCCCGCTCGAGGCGGGCGCGGCGGCCGCGGGCAGCCCGGGCGGCGCGCAGCCCGGGCCCAGGCTCGGCTGCTTGAGGTCCGACGTGGCGATCTCGGCCAGAGACCACAGCTTGGGCTTGCTGGCGGGCGGCGGTGCGCCCGGCGACGTCCGGCTGCCCAGGTGCGTCTTGCCGCCCCCACCCCCGCGGGGCGCGGCCTCGGGAGGGGGGCTCAGCAGCGGCGGCGCCTCCACGCCCGTGAGCGGCGACGAGGTCACGGGCTTGGGCGGCGCCAGGCCCCGCTCGGCGTCCTCGTCGTCGTCCTCGTCGTCCTCCAGGTCCTCGTACTTCTCCTTGCACTCAGAGCCCGACTCGCATAGGGGGTCCCCGGCGCGGCAGGGCAGCTTCTCTCCGTCCGACTCGGCGGAGCACGAGTGGTCGGTGAGCGAGTCCACGTGCAGGCTGATCCCTGCAGAGGCGCGGGGAGGGGGGCACGGTCTTGGCACCCGGGGCCCCGCTGCCCACCGCTCCCCACCCCCTCGATCCCTCAACCCCGACCCCACCTGAGCCGCGTCCTCCGGGCAGCCTGACCTCCCTGCTCGCGCGCTCCGAGCGGGAGGCGCTCTCGCTGGGACCCGGAGGCGCCGGGCGGCCGAGTCTGGAGCGCCGGGCGTTCGGGCGGCCTGCTCTCCGGCCTCAGCTCGGCGCCCCGCCTGGGAAGAAGGCGGCTCCGGCGCCCCTGCGCCGCCTCGGCCGAGCTCACCTTCATCCTCCGCCGACGTTTCGGTGCCCTCCTGCGCCTTGTCGGCACTCTCCTCCTTGCCCCTTGCCGCGTCGCCCTCTTCCTCGTCCTCGTCCTCGCTTTTGTTTCTGGGGGCCCACGTCATCTTGTTCTCCTTCTTGAGGCGCCGGCGCGCGTTGGCGAACCAGGTGGAGACCTGCGTGAGGGTCATCTTGGTGATGATGGCCAGCATGATCTTCTCGCCCTTGGTGGGGTAGGGGTTCTTGCGGTGCTCGTTGAGCCAGGCCTTGAGCGTGGCCGTGGCGTCCCGCGTGGCGTTCTTGCGGTAGGCCGGGTCGTTGAGCTGGTACGGGTAGGCCGCGCTGCCGTAAGGGTGGTAGCTGATGGCGCCCGTCATCCCGGTCGTGTGTGCGTCGTAGGGCGCTCCCTGCAACCGACAAGAGCCCGGTGAGCGGTCGTCCGAGGGCCCGACAGGCGTCGGCGCCCCGGCGACCCCTCCGCCCGCCCGCGGCCGCCTTTCCCACGGTGCCTCCCTGCGCTGGGGCTGCGCCTTCCCGCAGCAACAGATCCGGAGGACGCAGCGGGTCGTTTAACGCCAGCTGTGGATCTCAGAAAGCGCTGCGGTTTTATTCCCAAATTTTCCAACGATTTCATTTTCCTAAAAATGACACATCTAGCCCCAAGTGCCCCTGAGCCGCTGGTACGGGCGTGCACAAACAGGCCCGCACACACAGGCTCGCAGGTAGCTTCTTGATATCTAAATTTCTCCTGGTGTGAAGAGTCGCCGCCTCCTCCTACTCCCGTTCCCCCTCCCTGAAATGGTTAAAAAAACACCCCAGAGCCCCCGCTCCGCTATTCACCGCGCTAAAGCTCGGCAAATCCAATTTGCAACTCGAAGCCAGTCACCGTTTCGAATTCTTCAAATACGCGGCAATTAGCATTTTAATTCAGCCTTTAACGTTTAAATTCGAGACTTCTACAGCCAGCGCCGAGGCCCCGGCTACCCGGTCTCTGCTCTGGAATTCCGCCGAGGGCGGGAGGTGGCCACCAGGCCCCCCCGTCCGGGCCTCCAGAGTCTAAAACGCGCTTTGCCAGCCCCTCGGCCTGGCCGGGCCTCGGAGCCTGAGGAGCTCGGGCCGGCCCGGGGGCCCCTGACGCAGGGGCTGCTCTCGGCGCGCGGGACCAAGGCGGCACTTAGCGGGCCGCACGCCGGCCGACATGTTTTTCTAAAGCACCAGCCTGTGGGGCAGATGAAGGCGAAGATCTGGGCGGCCCGGCCGGGCCCCGGAGCCGCGGCGGAGGCTCCGCTGATTTCCCCAGTCCTGTGACCCCCCAAGCCCCGCGAGGAAGTGCCCAGCGCCTAGCGATCGCCCCGGAGGCCCCAGGGGCGGCGACCCTTGCTCCCCGCGCCGGAAGAAGCGAGCCCCGGCCAGCTCAAGACTCCTCGCCCAGCTTCGGCGCCTGAAAGAGGGCCACCCAGGCCAGATCCCGTCCCGACCCCAGCGGAGTCGCTCTTCTCGGGCTCGGGGGAGATGACCTCAGCAGCCGAAGGGAAGGGCGCGCGGAGCCCCGCGCTCCGGACGTCGCCGGCCGACCGCCCCGCCTCTCGTCCCCGCCGGCCTCGCCACGGCCCCAACTCCGCGACTTCGGAGCCGCCTCCCACACGACGTTCCCCGCGACCCTCCGGCTCGCCGATCACAGACCAGGGTCTCTGCTCCCGGCATCCCGCGACCCCGCCCGCCAGCCCGCGCTCGGTTACCATGTAGGACGGGAAGCCGGCGGCGGCGGCGGCGGCGTCGGCAGAATACTGCAGCGGGCTGCCGAAGCCGGTGGCCGCCTGCGCGGTGAAGGCCGCGGAGCCGGGGTAGGGGCTGAACGCCGAGCCCGACGCCGACCGCGCCAGCTCCTCGCTGCGCGGCGCCGCCAGCGCCGACGCGCCGTACGCCGGGCACGAATATAGCGCCAGCGAGCCGGGCGCCTGGTACAGGTAGCCCTGCGGGTAGGACATGGTGGGCGCGGGGCGAGGGGGCCCGCGTCACGCCGAGCAGCGGGCAGGGCGCGCGGCGCCCTCCATCCACGCCCGGCCGGGGCGCGAGGAGGCGGCGGCGAGCGCGGGGACCGCCGGCCGAGGCAGGCCGGCCCGCGCACTAGCCCGGGCGGCCCCGCGGGCCGGGGGAGCGGCGGGGCGGCGGGGCGGCGGCGGCGGCGTTGGCGGCAACGGCAGCTCGGAGCCGGTGGGCGCAGCCGCGCGCCAGGCCGGCGGTCGGGGTTTGGGGGAGTCTGGAGTCGGGAGTGAGGAGTTGAGGAAGGAGCGCTCGAGTTTCCGAGGGACATTGGAACGCGGAGCTGTCCGTCACGGGCTCATCTGCATATTCGGGCGCCCGCCCCCTCCCCTGCTCCGCCGGCTCCGCCCGCTCCCGCCGCCCGGCCGCGGCCGGGAGAGGGGCGGGGACGCCGGGGGAGGGGCGGGCGGAGGGGCGGGGGGAGCGGGAGGCAGGACGCGCAGGCTTTTGTGGCTCAGTCGCCTCTCGCGCAGCCCCAGCCCCCGGCCCGCAGCCCGGCCGCACCGGGCAGTGCGCGCGCCCCCTTCCCACTCGCGCGGACTCCCGGCGTCCGCCCCCGCGCCCCCCACCTTTCCGGCCGCCCCCCTCGCCCCAGCCCGACACTCTGCCCCCTCCCCCTGCCCCGCCCCCAGCTCGGCCCGCAAGGACCGGGGCAGAGGCCGCCCGCTGCCACTTGGGTGGGGGGGGATGAGCGTCCCGGGCCCCCCTCACAGGCCGCGGACTGCGCGCCGGACTCTCGTGCCCGGGTCGCCGGACTCTCGTGCCCGGGTCGGAGCTACGGGTGATGCGGCGGGAGTGGGGCACCGTGGCCCGGGTCCTCCTGGGGACGGCGTGCGCGGCTCTCACGCCCACCTCCCCCGGTCCGTCCTTGCTTGCCGCACGGGGCGAGCCTCCACGCGGGGTCTCGCGGCGGCCCCGCGCCGCCCCGGCGTGCCCCCGCGGACCCGGATCCCGGGCGCTTTCGTCGCGAGCCGCCAGGAGGGCCCTGAGGTGAGCTCTCTGCCCCGAGGTCCGCAGTGGCCAGCGGGCCCTGGGTGTCAGGACTTTCTGCTCTCGGATGAGGTTTAGCCCGCGCCTCCAGTGCTTCTCCAGGACGCCGCCGCCTCCCCCAAAGGGTTTTTTATTTTGTTTTAATAAGTTGACGCCTCTTTCGGATTTGTGTTGTAAAGCACTCGGGGGAAACGATCGTCAGCGGACAGACCGCCTCTGGCAGGACGTGGAGCCTCGCTGTCACTCGGAAAGGGACGAGACAGTCACAGGCCGGGGGCGCGGGCGGCGCACGCGGTTGCCCAGGTAGCGTAGGTAACAGGCGACCCGGGGGCCGCCTCGCGGGGCCTAGCGGCGATGCGCTCGGCAGGAGGCTCTGGGACCCAGTCGCACAGACACCCTTCTCCATGGGCCTCCTCCACCCTCCCCCACCGGGGCCGTGGAGTTGGGCGTCTGGTGTTTGGGCTGGGGGGTGGGTGGCAGATGGGGCCACCGATGGGCGCTTAGGAAGTGGGCGCACGGTTGCGGGGGGGTGGTGACGGCGGGTTGTGCGAGGCCCCGGCGTGGTGGTGAACACAACAGGTGCCTCTTCCTGCGGGGGGCGGGGAACGCGGTAGGCCGGAGCTCCGGGCCGCCGCCTCTCCTTCCCCCACCCCCTACCCACCCCTCAACCCCACCCCCTACTCCTCTATCCCCCCACCCCGCTACCCTACCGCCTACCCACCTCGCTGGCCCACTTCCCAGCCCGGTTGGCTGGGCAGCTCGCGGAGGGACCAGGGTGATCGCGTTCGGGTCTCTGTCTCCCGGGTACCCCGGGCGCCATGCGGCCTCTTGCGGGGCGCGGCTGCAGCGCGAGGACCAGGAGGCTCCAGCCTCGGGCCTGACCGCCTGCGGAACCTTCGAGGCTGTGTTTCATTCCCTCAGATCTAGGGAGACCAGTTGTAAACTGCAGGATTGGACTTGAGCAGGGCCCACCCTCCTCCGCCTGCAGGCCGTGGCCCCCCCGGTAGGTGAAGTCCAGGCACCTCACCCCAGCCGCCTCCCCACTCGCCCCCAAACCGCTGCACCCTCGCCTGTCCCCCCAACAGCGGCTCTCCTCTCTGAGCCCCCGCGCTGCCCACAAATCCCAGCCTGCACCCTCTACACTTGCCTAGCCGCCGCACCCCCAAACACACGCTCCCCCGCCCCTCACCCCACCCCACCTCTCACCCCCACCCCACCCCACCCCACCCCACCCCACCCACTGCGCCGCCTCGAGGGCCCAGCAGGTGAGTTTCAGCAATCCTTCGACCCCAAGCAGGACGCCCTAATTCAGTTCAGGACAGTTATTTTAAATCAATTATTGTCGCCTTAAAAAGGAAAAGGAAGCGGGGAGAGTCGGAGGCCGCAGCAGCCCCGTGGAGCCCGCTTTTCCCAGGGTCCGCGGCATCCGTGGTCTTCCCGGGAGGGAATTCGGCCAGGAAGAGGCCGAAATGAGACAGACACACTACGGATGACCAACATTCAGAGCGCGGATCAGGTTCCAGGCCTTCGGTTCGCTTCCAATTACATAGTTCAAGTGAAAAAAGAAAAAATCAGGTCCAATTTTTATCTCCAAGGAGGACTGGCCTGAGAATTTCCATTTCTAAAGACCAGTTCCTGCTGTTGTCTCATTAGCATTTGGGGCCGCGCCCCCCCCCCTCTCCTCCCCCCTCCCCCGACTCCCACCCCCCACCTCCAGGGCTTGATCTCTGCCAGGGGCAGAGAAGAAAACAGCGAATTATTACAAAAACATCCCCAGTTTGGAGCAGGGAGCATAAGCTCCGATACACTCGATTTTGACATCAATTAAGTGTGTAACCAGACATGTGCACGTGGCTTTGGAGGGTCTCGCGTCGCCCAGGGTGCTTCTCCAGAAAGGGCTGCCGGCTCGCGCTCTACCCGCAGCTCGGCGCAGCTGATCCGGAAGACAGTCTCTGCTCAGTGTCTCCACCCGCCCCCCCCTCCCCCAGCAATTATACTCCTCCACTGAAATCTAAATTTTCCATACTGCTGCCTGCTACTAATAAAAGCCGTCTACCTTGCACTATTAAACAGTCGAATCGCACTACATGCCGTTTTTATTGGTAGTGACTGTAGCAAATTAAAATGCCTACGCAGAGACATTAACACTTACGCTCTGCATTGTTATCGGGATATATAAACTCCGTTTCGCTTTAAAGCTCTCTGATTTTTTTATATATGTATATAAAATCACTTTCCCTTTTCTTAAAGTTGGCTCGGGCTTCTTTTCTAAAAACTCAATCGAAAGAACCGGCTGCAAGCCCGCGAAGGCTGGGCGCGCGGCCGCCTGTGACGGTGGCCTGGAATCCTGCAGCTGCCTCTCTGGTCACCGCGGGGAGCGCCCGGGCCCCATGGCCGCCGCTTTCGGGGAGCAGGACCTGGATGCTCCGCTCACGGGCGAGGAGGCCGTTCAGGCCTGTGGAGCGCCGGGTCCGGACGGACACTGGGTCTCTTGTCACTTTCGGTTGCCCTCGTCACTGGGATGGAAGAGAACGGGCCGGCGCTCAGGCCAACCGGGTGCGTGCCCTGAAAGCGCGCTCACAAGAGCGATGGATCCGAGCAGTTCGGTTTCGGGGTTACGGTGGATTCCGCCCCCCTCCCACTTTGCCCCAGGGTTGCATTAAAAAAAGGGGGGGTGTAACACCGTCACACTTCCGTTTTTTGTCCCCACAGTGGCCGATGCTTTTGGAATGAGTCGGCGTGGACACGCGTGTTTCCAGGAGCCCGCGGTTTCCTGGAGGCCGAGTTCTGGGAAACGGCGGCCTGGGGCTCTAAGTCCTCCTCGGAGAGCAGCGGCGGCGCAGACCGAGGCGCCCTCCACTCCTTGCCCGGGGCTCCCGGGAGAGGCGGGCAGGCCGAGCGGCGACGCGGCCCGAAGTCGTGCGCGCGGGCGGCGAGGGGGCGCTGTGGCCTGCGCGGCTGCCGCCTAGTCCCCGCCGCGGTGGGCCGGGCGCCGTCCCCGGCCACCGAGGGCGCCCCGGCCCGGCCTCCCCTACGTCAGTTGCATTCGGGGCAAACGGACAGCAACACTGGAGCGTTTGAATAAAGCCTAGCCGAACCCGGCCTCTCTCTCTTCCCGCCCTTTGCCCTGTCCTGGGAGTTTTTCAGAGTTGGGTGGGAAAAGAGGTACCATCTTGGAGCGTGTGGATGTGCCAGGGGGGAGGGGGTCAATTAAGATTTTAAAAGACACATTTTACGTGGTTCCTCCTCATGCATTTCCGTGTGAAGTGGAAGTGGTTTCCATGTATAGGGCACATGTCCCCTCTGGTGTCGCTCTTCCCGGGGGACTGCGGAACGAGTGGCATCAGAAACTGACCAGAAGAGCCGCGAGTCCGGGTCTGCGTTTTCTTTTTTGGGAAACAGGAACACTTCGCTGTAAACTGTGCAGAGTTTAAGTCAAATGAAACGTGAATGCCTTCCAAGCGGGGTCGAGCCCGCTCGCGGGTCTCTGGACACTTCGGCCTTTCGAGGCTCTGACATGGTCTTCTGATGCGGCCACGTGTGTCTGCAAAAACACCGCAGGAGGCGAGGCCCAGAGGGTCCCCGCCGCTCCAGTCAGGGAACCCGGAGCACGGACGCGTCCCCTGGGTTTCCACCTGCCCGAAGGCCTTGGGCCCCGCGGGCAGCGCCGCGGGAGGGGTCCCTGGACCGGAGAGCGCTCTTCTGCACGTTCTGGGCTCAGCCCGCTACCCGGTTCTAGCACCACGGCCCAGCCCCTGAGGTCGGAGGACTAGCAGTCTGCGGGCCGCTAACGTGTCCCTCCAGGTTTCCTTCAGCGGCCTCACACGGCCCATCCTCTCCGCGGACGCCCCGCCTCCGACCCGCTTCCTGAAGTTTCTCCCGCGCCGCGGCCCAGGAATCAGCATCCTTCGCCTCTTCTCCGCATCCCGTGCCCCTATCGCTCCGGCTCTTCCCTGCCCCCCGCGAACCCAGCCCCGCAGCCCCTTTGAGCGAGCCGTGCGCGCGTCCCCGGGCCCAGGTCCCCGCGGCGTCCGCGTCCCCGGCCGGGAGCGCCGAGCAGGGGTGCGCGGAGGGGTGGCTGGCGGTGCGCGCCGCGGACGGGATGGAGATCCCAGTGATCCGAGACCTTCTTCCGGAGCCGCCAAGACCCGAACGCCCTCGTTCAGCGGTCGGCGATCGTTTGGAAGGGCAGTGTGGACGAGCGCTCTGCCCTCCGCGTTCACGGCCGCTCGGCCCGGCGCCCCGACCCACACACACGTGCGCGTGCACAGTCGCGCTGCCCGGGGAGGTCCGCGCGCCGCGGGAGCTGCTCTAGGCAAGTGGAAACAGATGAGAGGTGTCCGTTTTTGGTTTTTTTTTTTCTCTTTTTCTTTTCTTTTAAATGTTTCTTCCAGACAGCCTTTGGAAGAACTTAGCTCACACACACCCATCCCTCACCCCCCACCCCCACCGACGCCCAGACTGTCCGCAGCCTCTCATTACTCGCTTTGCTTTCCCCGTTTTCCACGCCGGAGCGCAGCTCGTCACGTGCACGCGGGTGTGAGCGCGCCCAGGAGCTGCAGAGACCCGGAGCGTCGCTTGGATCCGGCCAGAGCGGGTGGGATCTTCGCTCGCAAGAAAACAGTAGAGGAGAAGTAACTGTGTTTCGCCCATTCCTTTCATTAGACGAGGGAGGCTATAGAGGGCGTTTGTCCGGGGCCACGTTCATAGCCGCCTGCTGACTCCTCACCCAAAGGGCTCGCCGAGACCGCGGTTCCGCCGCGCGTGGTCAGGCGCACACTGACGCAGCTGGGTGGGAGAGCCGCGGGTAAGGAAGGCCGTTTTGTTGTTTCTGTTGTTAATACTGGCGGAAATGCAGACAGGACTGTTTGATAAATTTGATTGCATTAAAAGTAAAAAACTTCAGCTGAACAGAACTTGCTGGCATTGACCTGGGGAGAAAGGTTTGCAGCGCCCGTAAATGGCAAAGACTGCCCTGCACAACCAGGAAGGGCTCCCAAGGTCAGCAGGGGAAGCCACCCGCAGATGGCCAAGGAGGCAGGCGGAGTCTCCGCACAGAGCACAACCACAACGGCAGGTTCGCAGAGGCCCACGTTCGTTCTTGGCGGGCACACCGTACCGTGTATCAGATGCCGCGGTTTGACCCCAAACAAGGCCCAGGGTGTGCGGAGACCGGGCACTCTCTTCCTGCTGTGCTAGTGGAAACTGCTGCAGAGGAATCAGGGAGGCATTTGGCCGCATCTGAAAGAGCAGGAGCTGCCCGCCCCTCTGACCCCCAGCCTCATTGTCCGCCGCGGAGAAAATGCCAGGCCGGGGGCACTGAGCCCTGGCACGGCCCTTGCGGCATTGTCTGCGAAGTTCAGGGCTGGGCGTCCTAAATGGCAGTCGGAGGAGGCCTGTCTGCAGCGCCCCGCCTGGGGCGCGTCCCCTGGAGCATAGTGCTCCCCAGGGATGATGGGAACCACCCCGGATGCTGCTTGCACCCGCTGGAGCCAGGCCTGGGGGTAAAAGGTTGAGCTGGGGAAAATAATAATACTTTCAGAAAAGGATCCTGACAGCTTGCTGCTGCTGCTGCAGTTGACAAAAAGGAGGAACACAAAGCAGCAATATGCCCATTATGCCTGCTGTTTACAGGTAGGGGTGGCAGTGTCGCCCTGGGGCCTCTCCCCTTGGCTGCAGGCCCGCAGGGCGCCCGAAGAGAGGCTGGGGGCCCATGCCGGTAGTCATGCCTTGTGTCTGAGAAATCTGTGTGCTGCAAATGTCACCCAAGATTGTTAACTTGACATGATGGTTATTACATGGATTCTATCACTCTCTACATTCCTAGCATGTGAAATCTTTAACACTTTGAAAATTAAAACAAGAATGTGTGTTATTGTTTAAAAGAAGTGTCATAGCGCAGAAGTATAGGGAACTAATTGAGGAGTGCTTTCTTAAAAAAAAAATTAGTTTCTCAAAAATGTACATTTTTGTCTCTTTCTTCCTGGCTTCACCTCCCCCCACCCCCCGCCCACCCCATCCTTCAAAACACAGATACAGTCTAAGATTTGCAGTGTTGACCTCTGAACGGACTGTCCCCGGTGTGTCTGTCTTCGGGCGTCATCCAGAACGTGGCAGAGAGACAGGCCTCCTGGGCAGGACGTTGCCATGGGAGCTCAGGCTCCTCACCTGTGGCCACTGGCTCTCCTCGGGGGCTGGCCGCTCTTGTCTCTGGGGAGGGGCGCTTTTGCCCTGGAGAAGTCTGCATCTTTTCCCCAGCCACAGTGAAGGTGCCTTAGAAAATTCAAGTCAAGATCAGACAGAGGGGGGCTGCGGGGAGACAGAAAGATGGGGAGGGGGCAGCCTAGGGGGAAGGTGCAGCCTGGAAAGGAGAGGAGGAGAGAAGGGGGGGAAGGGCTGGCCCCCCCCCCCCAGCAGGACCCCAGGCCCGAAGCCCTCACCCTCACACACCTCCTTACTTCCAGAACAGCCCTCCAGGCCTGTTTGTCCCCTGGGCTGCTTCTCGAAACGTCTCTAACTCTATGTTCTCATCCTCTCCGTTTCAACCGGAGGGCCTGGCTCTCCCCGACAGACCTGCTCAGCCCGAGGGCAGGCACCCTGGCCCAGCAGAGACTCCAGAAGCCCCTGAGGTTCATTCTATTCCTCAGCTTGCTCAGAGCCAGGCCCGGAGAGGGGGCGGCTTCCTGGGGAGCCCCGTGTGTCCAAAGGCTTCCCTGTGCCCACGCGGTTGAAGGCCCTTGGGACTGACTGCCTCCCGAACCTGACTAGCTCTCTGCCCAGGCTCCTGGCCTGCTGGCCTCCTCCTGGCCTGCTCCTGGCCTGCCCGCCCATTTGCCTGCGGCCACACCCCCCCCAAGTCAGTCCCTGCCTCTTGCAAAGGCCCTGCCCACGGGGCTCCATCACCCCCTGCCGTGGGGCTCTGTGGAGCACTGGACAAGTATGGACTGACTGACTGAGTCGGTGAATGGCTTGCTCTTGGTTACTCACTTTTTCTTCTCAAAGGTACCAGGATACTGAGGGACAGAAACAGAAAAATGACGGGGGGGGGGGGGGGGGTTGCATATGTTTCATGCCGGCTTCTCTCCTAGGCATTTCCTGTGCCCTTGAGTGTCTTGGATCTCGAGTGATCCAGGCAAGTCTGATCACAGCTCAGGAGCCCTGGCTCTCCAGTATAAAGGACGGTGGATTGGCATGTTGAATTTTAAGGCCCAATAGGTATGCACACTGAAAATGGCATTTCATTTTTAAAATAAATTCTTGAGTTAGCAATCAGCCCCAAACCTTCATTCCTTGAGAAGAGCGAGCGTGCATATTTTTGTTGTTGTTTTTGCATCCCACATGACCTGAACCATTCCCAGCACACAGAGGTTCATGAAAAAGGAAAGTGAACAAAAATAAATCAGACTGATGAGAGAGTTAGTGAAAAATTCAGAGTGGGACCGACTGTTTAAAGCTAATTAGATCCTAACAAGGGTTTTTTAGAAACAGACAAGTTTCTTCTGAAATTTATGTTTAGTGGCAGGAATCTTAGGATGGCTAAAACAATTCTGACAAAGAAGAATAAAGTGGGAAGAATCAGTCTACCCAATTCCAAGACATTACTTCATTGGAACAAAAGAGAAAATCCCAGAAACAAACATGTATAAATATTCCTGACTTATTTTGACAGGATGCAAAGCAATTCAATGGAGGAAAATTTGTCTTTTCAACAAATGGTGCTGGACCAATTGGACTTTCCTAAGCAAGTGTGTGGGACTTCCCAGGTATCTCAGTGGTAAAGAACACACCTGTCAGTGAAGGAGATGTGAGAGACAGGGGTTTGATCCCTGGGTCAGGAAGATCCCCTGGAGTAGGAAACGGTGATTCACTCCAGTATTCTTGCCTGGGAAATCCCAGGGACAGAGGAGCCTTGTGGGCTACAGTCTGTGGGTGGGGCCACAAAGATTCGGACACAACAGAGCATGCAAGTATACACATACAAACATACACAAACTTCAAGCCAACGCCTATGCCTTATGCAAAAATTAACTAGACATGGATCACAGACTTATATGTCAAATTATGAAACTTTTAGAAAAATAGAGGATAAAAATCTCAAGATCTATGACAAGGCAAGGAATTTGTAGACTAGACACCAAAAGCAGAATCCATGAATTAATATTTTATTCTCTGAAAGAATGAAAAGAATGCAGACTGACAGAAAATATTTGCAAATTATGTATCCAACGGACTAGTATCTAGAATATATAAAGAATATTCAAAGCCGAATAGTAAAACAAAACAATAAAAAACTATGCAATTAGAATTTGGTCAAAAGACATTTATCACCAGAGAGGATATACAGATGGCAAATATTCACATGAAAGGTGTTCAACATCATTAACCATCAAGGAAATGCAAATTAAAAGCACTGTGAAGTATATGCACCTACCAGGATGGCTAAAATAAGAAAATAAAGTAGCAATAACATCAAAAGTGAGAATGCAAAGAAACAAGGTCATTCATGCATTGCTGGTGGGAATGTAAGGTGGTAAACCCACTGTGGGAACTAGTTGGGCAGTTTCTTATGAAGATAGACGGCTCGAGTTTGATGCTTGATGCAGGGGCCCAATGGGGCGCTCTGTGAGAACCTGGAAGGGTGGGGTGGGCAGGGGGGGAGTCGGGACGGGGGTGCAGGATGGAGGGGACAGATATATGTCTGTGGCTGATTCATGACGATGCACAAACCATCACAATACGGTAAAGTAATTATCCTCCAATTAAAATAAATCAATTAAAAGAAAGAGAAAAAAAAAAAGACTAGCCTTGAAACTGCCATGCAGTCTGGTGATTGCATTCCTGGGCGTTGTTCCCAGAGAAACAGAAACTTATGTTCACACAAACCCTGTACACGGATGTTCGCAGCACCTTTATTTGTGACAGACAGAAACTGGACTCGGCCCAGACGTCCTTCAGTGGGTGGAACTGACGCTCAACCGCAGAAGCGAGTTATTGGTCCACACAGCTCACATGAAGCCTCCAGAGAACTAGGCTGGGGGACAAAAGCCAAAGCCAAAGCTTCTTTACTGCGTGATCCTGCCAAGAGGACATTTCTGAAATTACGAAAGTTTAGAAAGGGAGAATAGGTTGATGGCTGCCAGGGACAAGGTAGGCGAGTCAAGGGTGGGAACGAGAGAGGGGGGCGTGTTTACAAAAACAGGCGGGATCCTAACGGTGATGAGAGGCAGGACCTTGATGTCTGTGTCTTCAGAGACCTTTACGGCATGCGAGCTGGAGAAGACGTGGGCATCAGAGCATGGTGCCGGCTCTGAGCACGGGCAGGCAGGACATGTGACAAGGGGCCGGTAAGAGGCAGCATTCCTCTGGAGGAGCGAAGCCAGGAACTGCCTTCTGTAGCTTTTGACTTTTATAAGTACTTGTTGATTTTTAAAAAGTTATATACAGAGCCAGGGAGGGGTAAATTGGAAGTTTGGGACCAACAAATCTAACATATATACATAATAGATAAACAACAAAGACCTACTACATAGCACAGGGAACGACACTCAGTATCTGATGATAACCCGTCATGGAAAAGAATCTGAAAAAGTATATGTATACTTCTTCCCCACTGGTGTTGGTGGTAAAGAACCTGCCTATCAATGTAGGAGACATAACAGACGTAGGTTTGATCCCTGGGGCAGGAAGATCCCCTGGAGGAGGCAATGGCAACCCACTCCAGTATTCTTGTCTGGAGAATCCCATGGACGGAAGAGCCCAGCAGGCCATAGGGCAGGGTTGCAAAGAGTTGGACACGACTGAAGTGACTTGTGCACACACACACATACACACACATGTACATGTACATACATACATGTACATATAACTGAGTCACTGTGCTTTATACCTGAAATCAACACGACACTGTAAACCAACTATACTTCAATTTTTAAAAATTATATACAAATATGACGAATTGGGTGTATACTATAATGGGATAAGAAGAGCATGTTTTTATGTTATCTTTTGAAATCTGTGCCTTTTATATATTTTTACATTAGTCTGAGAAAATATATATTATACATATATATTCTGAAATATTGTAGACAATAACTTATATTTGAGATAAGCACACATATTTTAACTCATTTTTAATGTTTCTTTATATATCTCTTCATATATTGAGACTCTTGATTCTTTCACCAGTCTTCGTTTATTTGATTTGTTGTGAAATATATATAAATACTTCAAAACTATAAATATCTGCAGGACTACTCACAATAAATCACTGAGTACGGCTTTTATTTTCCTTTGCAGATCATTTCAAGTCTAGAAAATATCACAGTTGGGATTCACAAAACAATCTACAGAATTACTTGAAAATAGTGTTTTATCTGTTACTAGCTTTATACAAAGATTTGTTTTCCAGTCCTAAGTTAGTGTCAGGACTGGCTTCCATTCTGACGGAACTGCGGTTTTGGACCTGGAGAGCTTGCGTGGTTACAAGTCAGGGGACGTTTGCTCTGCAGCCTTGGCCCTGCTTTCCGTCTCTCCTGCCCTCCAGCAGTCCCTCTCTGCTCTCATTAGCTTCTACAAGTCTTCGCAGCATTTCTTTTTGCAAACATGAGCAAATACACGCACACACTCATGGCCTTTAGTCAATAAATCCTCTCCCTTTCTTTCTCAGGTCACATGCATCCTTGCAAAACTTGCTGTTTTCCTAACAGTAACTCAAGGAGATTACTACAGATTCCTTTCTGGAGATTTCCCCCAAATATACCTGATTTTCTGCAAAATACCTGAATAGTATTCCCTTCAGGGGTGTATCATAGTCACTCAACCACAGCCCTGGTGAAGGACTTGTGTGCTGTTACAAGCTTGCACTCTGTTCTAGCGCTGTGGTTGGCAGCTTTCTTCCAGGCTGTTCCTTGCTGGAGAAGACGCCGCTTCACCCTGGCACTGGGACGTCTGGTCACAGGGTGCGGTTTCTCCTGGAACTGGCAGACCACTGTTCTGTTTTGTACTCAGACACCAGCCTGAGTAACTGCACGCTTCTTCTCATCCCGACCGTATAGACTGTTCCGAGACACTCGGCGTGTTGTCGAGTCTGCTGTGTGAAATGTGGGCCATGAATTCTCCTTTCCGTGGCGCTGACCTCTCGGCGTTGGGTCTCAGTCACCTCCCGGAGGTAAAACCCCGCACGCTCGTTTCAGAACAAAGTGGCCGTTTCATTACGGCTGAGGCTGAACTTTCCAAACGACTAATGATGCTAATCATCTGCTCTTGTGCTGGAGGCCATCCACGCACCTTCTTTTCTGAAGTGGCTATACAGTTCTTGTGGTCACTTTTAAAAATGCATTTTCTTCTAATGATTGCGTTGTAAGAGTTCTTTATATATTCTGGCCACAAGTCCTTTCTCGGATATATGCTTTGCAGATACTTTCTCCTAATCTGTGCCTTGCATTTTCAATTTCTTTTTATTCTATTCATGGAGTTTTTCAACAAGCAAAACTTCCCATTTTGATAAAATTCAGTTTTCAAAAATTCTTCCTTTGATGTGTGTGTGTATGTGTGCCTTTAAGGAAATATTTGCCTAATCCAAGGTCATGGAGATTTTCTCCTATGTGATTTCTGCAGTTTCTGTGATTATAGCTCTTACATTTACCCATTACAATTCATTTTGGAATAATTTTGTGTATGATGTGTGGTAAGAGTCAACATTATTTTTTCCCCATCTAGTAGGTAGTTATTTCATGCCAGTTATTGGAGACTATATTTTATCCAGTGAATTATCTTGGCACTTTTGCAAAAAAAAAAAAAAACAATTGCCTATTTGAGTGTGGGTGTATTTCTGGCTTCTTAACAATGTACCTTTCAGATCTGTCTGTCCTTAGCTCAATACCATGTTGTTTTGTTTTTTATCTCTTTACAGAAAATATTAAATTATGTAGTATGTCTTTTAACTTTATTTTTCTTTCATAAAATTGTTTTGGAAATTCAAAGTCTTTTGTATTTCCCTGTAAATTTTGAATTAGTCCTTCAATTTCCACAAACCCCCTATGGGGTTTGATTGGAACTTAGTTGATAATATAGATCAATTTGTGGAAACTGCTCTTTTAAAAATACTGAGTTATTCAATCCATAAATATAGTATACCTTTCATTTGGGCTTTTAAAAAATGATTTACCTGGAGAATAATTACAATATTGTGCTGGGTTTTGCTGTGCATCCATGGGTATATAGGTGTCCCCCCATCCTGAGTGCCCCCGCTCCTCTAGGACGTCCCAGAGCACCAGCTCTGGGTGCCCTGCTTCAGGCGTGGAGCTTGCACTGGTCATCGCTTTTACAGATGGTAATGTACCTGTCTCAGTGCTGCTCTCTCAAATCATCCCACCCTCGCCTTCTCCCACTGAGCCCAGAAAATTTTTCTCAGGAAGCTTTCATAGTTTTTAATGTAGACATTTTGGACAAGACTTCCTAAAGTTATTACTAAGCATTTTATTTACTTATTTAAGCCATTGGGAATGCCTGTGTGTGACATATTTTGACATTGGTTATTTAGAAATAGAAGTGATTTTTGTTTATTGACCACATGTTCTTCAATCTTGTTTACTTCAGTGATTCATTGTAGTGGTTTCTGTAAATTTTGAAACTTTTCTGCATAAGCAATTATGTCTTTTGTGAATAAAGTTTTATTTCAACCTTTCCAGCTTGTTTGCTGTCTCACTGTCTGTCTTTCCTGCACCAGCCAGCACCTCTGGGATTATGCAGCAGAAGTGTGATGGAGGCCTCCTTGTTTTGCCATGACCCTAGTTAGAAAGGTCAGCCCTTCTTCACTAAGCATGATGCTACTGTAAGTTCTGAAGATGTCCTTAAGTTGGGAGTTTCCCTCTTTTCCTAGGTTGCCCAGAGCTTTCAAGCATGGAGGGGATCTGCACTGTCTTAAAAATTGTTTTTCTGTATCTACTGATTAAACACATCTTGAAAACATATTCCATAATGTGATGCATTGCAGTAATCCACTTTCGAATTTCAAACCCACCTTGCCTGGTGTGGTGACTGACTCTTTGCGACCCTGTGGACTGTAACCCACCAGGCTCCTCTGTACATGGGGATTCTCCAGGAAGGAACACTGGAGTGGGTTGCCATGCCCTCCTCCAGGGGCCCTTACCAAGCCAGGAATCAAACCCCGGTATCCCGCATCGCAGGTGGATTCTTTACCGTCTGAACCACAAGGGAAGCCCAACCTTGCCTTTGTCATGGTTAGTCGTTGTTCAGTTGGTAAGTTGTGTCTGACTCTTGGTGACCTGTGAACTGCAGCACACCGGGCTTCCCTGTCCTTCACTATCTCCCAGAGTTTGCTCACTCATGTCTGTTGAGCCAGTGATGCCATCCAACCATCCCATCCTCTGTCACCCCCTTCTGTTGCTCTTCTTGGTCATGGTTACATGATCATTTTCCAGGCCTACATGTCTCATGACATATAGGAGAAGGAAATGCAACCCACACAGCCTCATGGACACCCTGATCTTGGATTGCTGACCTCCAGAATGGTGTGAAAATAAATTCCTGTTCACTACTCTGCTCAGTCTTGCTACTTCATTAGGGCAGCCTGAGGAGATGATACAACACCTTCGAGGTTATAGCCACTATCCACGCCTCTGTGAATGCCACTATGAGTAAGAAAAAAGGTGGTCTGGCTGCACGGGGTGTATGCTCCACTGAGAGTGAGGATGCAAGTGTGAAAATGAAAGTCTCTCAGTCGTGTCCAACTCTTTGCAATCCCATGAACTATGCAGGCCAGAATACTGGAGTGGGTAGCCTTTCCCTTCTCCAGGGGATCTTCCCGACCCAGGGATTGAACCCAGGTCTCCCGAATTGCAGGTGGATTCTTTACAGCTGAGCCACAAGTGTGAGGATGCAAATGCACTACTTCCCCAGCAGGCACATGAGTCTCCTCCTGCATTTCCTGACTGGGACCCCCGTCTTCCACCCCGATCTGCTACCCTTGACCCCAGCTTCAAGCTAAGGGAACAGATGGTTTGTCACACTTCCCAGATGATTTGTCTTGAGATGGGCTCAAAATAGAAATCACAGTGCTCGATGGACAGATTATCGGCAGGGTCCCTGCGGGTAGGAGGTGAGCAAGCAACCCCCCACTCCCCGGGCAGCACCATGTGCCGGGGGCTAGTGGTGGACATCTAGAACCACCTGTGGGCTCCCCACCCCAACCAGAGCTTCCTGCAGACGGGGTGGGAAGGGGCTGTCCATGAGACCTAATCTCTTCCCTCTGGGGGTTTGCTTCAGTGTTCACAGGAGGGCAAACTGAAGCTGGAATGAGTGGAGGCACTGGAGTGCTCCAGGCACATATACTGACTTTGTGCAGAAGAACTCTGCGCCGAGTTTCTTCTTAAACCCATCAGAAGACTTGAAGAGACACACAGGCCAACCTCCACCAGGTTATGTAATCTATAAAATGACGCAGAATAGAGAGGATTGGGATTTCCACACAGGAGTCCAAACCTCCTGCCAACATCCAACGTGACTGCAGCCACTTCGCGCAGAATCACGAGTGGTGACCAGCTTTCCCGATGCATCCCACCTACTCCAGGGCACGCTTGCGTTCAGACTCCAATACCCCCTCATCGTTGCTGGTCCTGTGGGTTCTGTCATTCTCTATTAGGTTTGCTGAAGGATATGCCGATCTTCCTAGGGTTTAGAGCGTGCTTTCATTTCCATTTTTTAAAAGCATGATAGTTTCCGGAATCCCTTGTCAGTCCAGTGGTTAGGACTCCGTGCTTCCACTTCAGGGGCCGTGGGTTCACTCCTGAGTCTTGCAAGATCTTGATGGTGTGGCCAAAGACATAATAAAATTAAAGCATCACGATTTTATCTCCAATGAGCTGCCCCTCCACTTGTATTCAGCAGGGTTATTTTTGTTTGTTTCTGGCTTTGTTTTGGTTTGTTTCTTTCATATTCATCCCAATCTTTATTTGCTAATATATCATGATAATCTAAACCAATTAAGCATTTTAATGTTGTCATGCTTTTGGTCTGTATTCAGACAAAATCAGTGATATTTTAGCAATGCAAATTTTACATTAATATGATATATTACCTTGGCTGGGACGTCCATGCATTTTGTCAGTTTGATAAAAGCTCTTTTCAAAAGGAAGTTATAAAGAAAAAAGTAATTGGCTTTTAGGAATTAGTGTGATTATTGGTAATGCTAGGGCTTCCATAGTGGTTCAAGTAGTAAGAATCCGCCAGCAATGCAGGAGCTGTAGGAGACGCACGTTCAGTCCCTGGGTTGGGAAGATTCCCGGGAGAAGGGAAGGCTTTCCTGATAGCTCAGTTGGTAAAGAATCCACCTGTAATGCAGTTCGATTCCTGGGTAGGGAAGATCCACTGGAGAAGGGATAGGCTACCCACTCCAATATTGTTGGGATTCCCCTGTGGCTCAGCTGGTAAAGAATCCACCCACAATGCAGGAGACCTGGGTTAGATCCTTGGGTTGGGAAGATCCCCTGGAGAAGGGAAAGGCTGCCCACTCCAGTATTCTGGCCTGGAGAATTCCATGGACTCTCAAAGAGTCGGGCATGAATAAGTGACTTTCACTTTCACTTTCCTGGAGAAGGGAGTGGCAGCCCACTCCAGGGTTCTTGCCTGGAGAATCCCCTAGACAGAGGACCCTGGAAGGCTACAGTCCATGGGGCTGCAAAGAGTCAGACACAACGGAAGCAACTTAGCATGCACACTGGTAATGCCAAAAGCATCCAAGAATCTGCAACAAATACCATATCTTCAATTCCACACTGCAGCCTAAGCAGCCAAGCAAGGGACGGCAAAGCAAAGGAAATTCGATTTACTCAAGAAGGAATTAAGAAAATCCAGCGCACTTTTCAATCAACTGCGAGGTAAGCGCCATTTCTCACCCGAGCCTCCATATCCTCTGCTGTTGGAGGGAAAAACATTTCCGGGGCATGTGTGTCCAGCGGCTGGCCTTCTTGACTGCCTTGGACGTCCAGGCTTGTGCTCTAAGAGTAGAATGAGGAGCGGATCTCTCCCTGAAGGACCTCTGGAGGTTTCTGCGGGTGTAGTGACATCCTTGTGCAGGGTGTCCCTGAGTCCTGCGCACGCAGAACTGGGGCTTGTCTCTGTGGTCAGGCCCCGGCGGTTCTCACACACGGCCGGTGCAGACCTGGGAAACTGCAGGTTACAGTGAGGACCAGGTACAGGTCTGTGGGGCTGGACCCCAGCCCCGAGAGGTGTCTGCTAAGGAGACTGTCTGAGAGTTTGGGCAGGAAGTTCCATGGGATCTGTCCCATTTTCTTCGATGGGGGAAGCGATGGGGGAACGGACTGGCCACAGGGCACGTGATCAGAGGGCACTCTTGTCAGATGTCAAGCTGACAAGATGATCTTTAAGCAGAAACCTGAGGAAAGTGAGAGAGAGCTTCCCTAAGGTGTGGGGAGGTGGGCACAGACTTCCAGTCTCACAGGGAGCAGGATGGAATTCAAAGTGTATTTGTTTCCTATGACTGATGTAGACAATGACTCCAAAAGCGGTTCTTCAAGAGATGGGAATACCAGACCACCTGACCTGCCTCCTGAGAAACCTGTATGCGGGTCAAGAAGCAGCAGTCAGAACCGGACACGGATCAATGGACTGGTTCCAAATTGGGAAAGGAGTACGTCAAGGCTGTCTATTGCCACTCTGCTTATTTAACTTCTATGCAGAGTACATCATGTGAAATGCTGAGTTGGATGAAGCAGAAACTAGAATCAAGATAGCCGGGAGAAATATAGATAACCTCAGATATGCAGATGAAAACACCCATATGGCAGAAAGCAAAGAAGAACTAAAGAGCCTCTTGATGAAAGTGAAAGAGGAGACTGAAAAAGCTGGCTTAAAATTCAACATTCAAAAAACTAAGGTCATGGCACCTGGTCCCATCACTTCATGGCAAATAGATGGGGAAACAGTGGAAATAGTGAGAGACTTTATTTTGGGGGCTCCAAAATCACTGCAGCCATGCAACTAAAAGATGCTTGCTCCTTGGAGCAAGAAGAAAGTTATGATCAACCTAGACAGCATATTAAAAAGCAGAGACATTATTACTTTGCCTACAAAGGTCTGTCTAGTCAAAGCTATGGTTTTTCCAGTACTCATGTATGGATGTGACAGTTGGACCATAAAGAAAGCTGAGCGCCAAAGAACTGATGCTTTTAAACTGTGGTGTTGGAGAAGACTCTTGAGAGTCCCTTGAAAACTGCAAGGAGATCCAGCCTGTCCATCCTAAAGGAAATCAGTCCTGAATATTCAGTGGAAGAACTGATGCTGAGGCTGAAATTTCAATCCTTTGGCCACCTGATGTGAAGAACTGACTCACTGGAAAAGACCCTGACGCTGGGAAAGATTGAAGGCAGGAGGAGAAGGGGACGACAGAGGATGAGATGGTGGGATGGCATAACTGACCCATGGACATGAGTCATGAGTTTGAGCAAGCTCCGAGAGTTGGTGAAGGACGGGGAAGCCTGGCGTATTTCAGTCCCTGGGGTCGCAAGAGTCAGACTTGACTGAGTGATGGAGCAGAACTGAAACCAGCAGGGGTGGATGTTCTCACAGCTCCGCAGGTCAGAAGTGTGAAGTCAGCTTCCCAGGGCAGGCTCCCTCAGGAGCCTCTTTCTGTGTCTTGTGCCAACTCCCCATCTGTAAGCTCTGCCTCTGCACTAGGTGGTCTTCCACTCTGCATCCTCTTCTTAGAAGGACACCATCTCAGACTTAGACCCACCCTAACCCAGGCAATGGAGAAGGCAATGGCACCCCACTCCAGTATTCTTGCCTGGAAAATCCCATGGACGGAGGTGCCTGGTAGGCTGCAGTCCATGGGGTCACACAGAGTCGGACACGACTGAAGTGACTTAGCAGCAGCAACCCAGGCCAATGCTTGGCTTGATCACATCTGCAGAGACCCTGTATCTACATAAGGTCACAGTCACAGGTGCTAAGTGGATCTATCTTTTTTTGGGGGGAGGGTTGTCTATTCAACCAACTACAATATGTAGAGATTACAGGCTTCCCTGGTGGCTCAGATGGTAAAGAATCTGCCTGCCAATGCAGGAGATGCAAGAGACACAGGTTCGATCCCCGGGGTGGGGAAGATCCCCTGGAGAAGGAAACCGCAACCCACTCCAGTATTCTTGTCTGGAGAATCCCATGGACAGAGGACCCTGGCGAGCTACACAGTCCATGGGGTCGCAAAGAGTCAGACAAGACTTAGCTACTAAACAACACAAACTTAAGAGGAATTTAGAACCAATGGGCCCTGAGAGAACATTCAGGACTGCTCTGAAAGCAGGGAGAGCGGCTGTCCCCACCCAGACTCGGCTGGCATCTCGGGACATTCACCGCCCCGCTAGCACCCCCGCCCAGAACACAGCGCCCCGACTGGCTGGGGAGGGGCAGGGGCCGGCGGGCAGCAGGTCTGCACTCTCCTGACTCTTCCCACGTCTCCACCGACCCTTCCCTGCAGTTTCGGTTTCCAGGGTCCCCCTACCGCCCCAAGGTCGCCCCGACTGAGAGCTCACCTCCCGGCTCTGCCCTCGGGCTGCGGAAGGCTCCCTGCCTTTCCCCTCTCCCGTCCTCAGGCCAAGGCCCAGCCCGCACCGGGCCGCCCTCATTTCTGGAGGCCTGCGGAGGGTACCGTCCGAATTCCGGGCCCGCTCCAGTTTGTGGGAGGGGGGGGGTATTCTGCCCCCCGCCCCCCTGCCCGGGCGCCCCTCGCCCCTTCCCCCACCCCTCAGCCTCCGCTGCCGCAGGAATGCGCCCTCCGGTCCCACAGGCCGGCGCGCAGGTGGAGAGGCTCCGGAGCGCAACTGGTTCAACCAGTTTCCACCGCAGACTCCCCACCGCCTGCTGGAAGCCTCGGGAGGCCGGGGGCGCGGCCGACTCCACCCCTCGCCCCGAGGCGCCGCCTCCGCATCTGCGCTCCGGGAGGCGCGTCCAGAGCCCGCCCGCCAGGACCCAGGCCCGCTGGGACCCAGGCCGGACAGCCTCGATGGGAGAACGAGCGGAGGGTCTGCAGCAAGAGCAAGGCCTTCCACTCCCCCAGTGACCCCCGCAACCCCGCCCCAAGCGGCCCTCCCAGCCCCTCTGCTAGTCCTCCCGGGCCTGCGTCCAAAAAGCCAGGGCGCGCGCTCTTTCTTAGGGCGCGGTGACCACTGTTGCATGAATGGGCTTCTGCCAACAGTCAGCTGTCAGTCTCAAGTTTCTCAAGGCTTTATGCTGACAAAGACAGTTTTCCAAGAGGAATTCATGTAGCAGCTGTCAACTAGTGCTTTTTATGTGACCGAATGTATACATAATCTTAATTGAAATTTTGCATATATAATATATATTTATATATACATATATATTATGCATATGCACTTTCAGCAAATAAAAATGTTTATAAAATTCATAGAAAATTTATTAAAATGCATGTTTCAACAGCAAAATTATGTTCTAAGTCCCCAAATAAAAGATAGGTAACCATAATATCATAAATTAACAACAAAATAAACCCCAAACAACCTACTTTGAAATGAAACAACATCAGCAATAACAACAAGGAAAAAAGCTCAAGCTATCTGGTGAGTGAATGTGAGAATGTGCTCATCAGGGGAGAGGGGAAACAGAAATTATAGATTGGGGCACAAATATACATTGCTTACGCTTTTTGGAGGCCGTTTGGCAGTGTTCCTCAAAATTTAAAATCTTTATCATCTCTGAAATAGGAATTTTATTCCTACAAATTTAAATTGTGGAAATACCCCCAAAATTGTTTAAAAGGGCATTTCTTACTGCAGGTCTGTAACAGCCTAAAATTAAGTAAACATCTACTGTCAGGGAAATGCAATAAGTAAGAGTTCATGAGTGGAATATTCGGCAAGTCTTAAAATCAGTTGTTTGTACAGTTGATATACACACTGCAATCTTTTGTTAAGATTCATACCATGTGGTTAAATAGCATATGAATAACTTCTGAGGAAGAGAATAAAGGAACCTAGGAGGAGCTTGTGTACTTCTTAATTTTCTTCTTTTTTATTTTTACCACAGGTATGTAGCATTTCATAATTTATTTATTTATTATTATTTTTTGCATTTCATAATTTATTTATTATTATTTTTTGCATTTCATAATTTAAAAACATAAGTAATAGGTCCTTAGTCACATACGTTATGATTCAGTCCCACAGTAGAATATTAAGTAGATTCTGAAAAAGGACAAAGTAGTAATATATGAAATAAAATGTGAAGATCACCTCTATAACTTATTAGATTCTGTATATGATAAAGCACGTGTGATCTACACATATACTACTAATAAAACCATGGAAAGCTAAATGGTAACGGCGTAGTAAGTTGCTTTGAATTCTTACGCATTATTTGAATGATTCCAATGATGAACTGTTTCTGGCTGATGCAACAAAACCTGTTTACCTCTCCTTAGCAAGCCCCTGCTTCCTATACGGAGCGGTGTCCACAGGACGCAATTTTGAACTGTCATGACTGGGGAGTGCTATAGCCTAAAATCCTTTGGCACACACACTGCCCAGTCCTAGAAATACAGAACCTTGGTGTTCAGCTGAGTCCACGGTCTCCTGGAGTAAGGACCACATTTCCCAGAATGCCCTGCAGCTAGGTCACGTGGCTGGGTGCTGACTGTAGGTGTAAGCAGAAAGGATGCTGCAAAGACTGTTTTCCCAAATAAGGTCTCATTTCCAGGTTCTGGGGTGAGGACGTGGGCGGAGTTTGGGGCCCACGTTATACACCCACCTCAGACCAGTACCTCAATCTCATTTCCTCACTTCAGAGACAGAGTGTATTGTTTGGAGCTTTCTCCAAGCACTTCTGTGCATGTACATGCATCTACAGACATATTGGGCACAGGCGTGTGCGTGTGCATGTGCAGGCGTGTTAGGCATACGTACACATATGACAGGAGCGAGAACTTCACTAACTGGTTAGCATGTGCGTGCCAGTCTGACTCTTTGCAACCCTATGGACTGTACCTGCCAGGCTCCTCCGTCCATGGGATTCTCCAAGCAAGAATACTGGAGTGGGTTGCCATTTCCTACTCTAGGCAGGGGATCTTCCCCACCCAGGGAGCAAACTCACCTCTCTTATGTCTCCTACATTGGCAGGTGGGTTCTTTACCACTTAGCACCGCCTGGGAAGCCTTTGAACAGAATATGGCATAAACGGTGGACTCTCAAGTCTGAGGTATAAGCCTGTCGATTCCATTTTGGGTGTGCTTTTTCTTGTGCTACGCAGATAACCTGTTCTGGTGGAAAACCAGCTCTCTGCAAAGCAACCTGTGAACAGGCTGCCTGGTGAGGGGCCATGGCCAACGAACAGACATGTTTTGAACTTGGAGGAGGGTCCTTGATCCCAGTGGGATCAAGTTAGATTTTCTCCCAGTGAGATGGCTATGGTCTCAGCTATCAGCAGCACCACAGCCTCTCCAGAGATTCTAAGTCACTCAGATTTCTGAACCACAAACTGTGAAATAATAGGTGTATACTCAATAGATAATGCAATAGGTCCTATAGAACCTGCTGTGTGTACTCTGCAGTCTTCTTTCATTAAAGAACCTTTAAGAACTTGTCATATCATCAAGTTCCTTGCTTTTTATTGACTGCAAAATATTCCATTGTTTTAGATTTTCTACCTATTCCTGAGACAGTATTGTCTATTTATGTCTCCATGATAATTCCATTAAGCCTACATTTTAAAGTGTGTTTCTGTAAAGTTTTAATCATTTATGCTCTTCTTCCACGGTGAATTTTGGTTGTTTGTGTCTTCCCATTTTTTCATATTCAAACTTATAGAGTTTTCATCTTATTTCTTTTCAAAACATCAGTTTTTATATCCATCAAGAGACTGTCTACTCTAGGATTTATTTTAAATGTGCTGAAATTTCTATATGTGGTAATAAATGCCCAGTTTTTGTGACAGTTTCATGATTATTTTAAAAGACAGCATATTCTTTCATTGTTCAATTTCAATATTGAAAGACAAAGTAGATATAGCTTGTTAAGTGTAGTGTCCAACTTTTCTGCATTAAACATTTTCTCCATTTAATCTGTTGCTAATAGTTTCTGAAATTTAAGTTTATGCTTCTTCTGTGAGAATTTTTCGCTTGTCTTTAATTTATTTTGTGTCCTTTTAAGAAATACTGTTGGGGACAAAAAGGGTTTCTGAATGACACGTTCTTAGTGCATTATTCCCTTTGATATGTCAATATCCAGCCTCATCCATTTTGTTGTCTTAGCTTTGAATTCTAGTTTGTTCCATGTCAATATTGCTCCAGTTGCTTGCATTTTATTAACATTTGATTGGCCTATCTTTATCCTTCCCATTCTTTTCAGCTTCCATGTTTTGATGTGTCTCTTCAATTGACTTAAAATAGGATTTTTTCAACCCAGTTTGTAAGATCCTGTTTATGACATGAATGTAGCTCACTTACATTTATTATAAGTACTGATAGGCTTAGCTTTTCTTTCCTGCATATTTTTGTTTTTTGTTTCTCTAGGTACCATATTTTCCCTTTTTATCCTTTCCTTGTAAACTTCATTTTGCTGATCATGTTTTCTAATTTACCCCCGACCTCTCTCTAATTGTATATTTAAGCATCATGATCAGACTGTGATTTTATGTACTTATTGAGGCTATTAAGAATAAAACTGCTATGAACACTCTAGCACAAGTTTTATGTAGACTGTTTTCATTTACCTTGGGTGAATATCTAGGAGTGCTAGTGGTACATAGCACAAGGACCCTATAATAAGTATACTTCTGACTTTATAAGACCTTCTTGACTGCTCTACCAGGGAGTGTATTATTTCCACCAGTAATGGTGAGAGTTGCACTTACTCAAAATCCACGCCAACACTTCTATCTTCAAGCTTTTCAATTTTAATTATTCCAATGGTTTCATACTCAATGTCTTTTCATGTGCTTACTGATCTTTCTCGTATCTTTTGTTTATATGTAGCATGTTTAAATATTTGCCAACATTAAAAAATTTGGCAATTTGTGTTCTTATTATTGAGTTACAAGAGTTCTTTATATATTTTGGATATAAACCCTTAGTCTGACATGTGAATATTTTCCCCAGTTGGTGACATGCCTTTTTACTTTTTAGAAATCTTTCTAAGAGCAGAGGTTTTTAATTCTGTTCAAGTTCAATTTATCAATTTTTATTTTATGGGATTTACACCTTTTCATTCTAAGAAATCTCTGCCTGCCTCAATATCACACATATTTTCTCTTAATTATTTCTTCAAGGAATTTTACAGATTTATGTTTAGGCATATAATCCATTTTTGTGTTTGGCATCTGTGTTTTTCAAGTTGATATACAGTTGTCCAAAGAGTAACAAGGAGAGATAAGAAAGCCTTCCTGACTGAACAATGCAATGAAATAGAGGAAAACAATAGAATGGGAAAGACTAGAGATCTCTTCAATAAAATCAGAGATACCAGGGGAACAATTCATGTAAAGATAGGCACAATAAAGGACAGGAATGGTATAGACCTAATAGAAGCAGATATATTAAGAAGAGGTGTCAAGAATACACATAAGAACTACACAAAAATGATTCTCATGACCCAGATAACCACGATGGAGAAATCACTCACCTAGAGCCAGACATGCAGATGTGGGTAGTCCAGTGGGCCTTAGGAAGCATCAGTACAAACAAAATTAGAGGAGGTGGTGGAATTCCTCAGAATTCCTAAATGGAATGGAAATCCTAAAAGATGATGCTGTGGATGAACTGCACTCAATATGCCAGCAAATTGGGGAAACTAAGCAGTGGCCACAGGATCAAAAAGTCAGTTTTCATTCAAATCCCAAAGAAAGGCAATGAAAAAGAATATTCAAACTACCAAACAATTGCACTCATTTCACATGCTAGCAAGGAAATGCTCAAAATCCTTCAAGCTAGTCTTCAACGGTACATGAACCAAGAACTCCCAGATGTTTAAGTTGGATTTAGAAAAGGTAGAGTAACTAGAGATAAGATTGCCAATACCAGTTGGATCATATGTAAAGAAAGAGAATTTCAGGAAAAAAAATCTACTTCTATTTCAATGACTATGCTAAAGCCTTTGACTGTGTGGATCACAACAAACTGTGGAAAATTCTTCAAGAGAGGGGAATACCAGACCACCTGATCTTCCTCCTGAGAAATATGTATGCAGTTCAAGAAGCAACAGTTAGAACTGGGCATGAAACAACAGACTGGTCCCAAATTGGGAAAGGAGTACGTCAAGTTTGTATGTTGTCACCCTGTTTATTTAACTTATATGCAGAATAAATCATGTGAAATGCCGGGCTGGTTGAAGCACAAGCTGGAATCAAGATTGCTGGGAGAAATATCAATAACCTCAGATATGCAGATAACACAACCCTTATGGCAGAAAGTGAAGAGGAACTAAAGAGCCTCTTGATGAAAGTGAAAGAGGAGAGTGAAAAAGTGGCTTAAAACTCAACATTCAGAAAACTAAGATCGTGGCATCTTTCCCATCACTTCATGGCAAGTAGATAGGGAAACAATGGAAACAGTGAGAGACTTTATTTTTGGGGGCTCCAAAATCACTGCAGATGATGACTGCAGCCAAGACATTAAAAGATGCAAAGATCAAACAAACCAATCCTAAAGGAAATCAAGCCTGAATATTCATTGGAAGGGCTGATGCTGAAGCTGAAGCTCCAATACTTTGGCCACCTGAGGAGGTTCCCCTGTCCATCACCAACTACTGGAGTTTACTCAAACTCATGTCCATCGAGTCAGTTACGCCATCCAACCATCTCATCCTCTGTCGTCCCCTTCTCCTCCTGCCTTCAATCTTGCCCAGCATCAGGGTATTTTCGAAGGAGTCAGTTCTTCTCATGAGGTGGCCAAAGTATTGGAGTTTCAGCTTCAGCATCAGTCCTTCCAATGAACACCCAGGACTGATCTCCTTTAGGATGGACTGGTTGGATCTCCTTGCAGTCCAAGGGACTCTCAAGAGTCTTCTCCAACACCACAGTTCAAAAGCATCAATTCTTCGGTGCTCAGCCTTCTTTTTTGGTCCAACTCTCACATCCATACATGAACACTGGAAAACCCATAGCTTTGACTAGACGGACATTGGTAGGCAAAGTAATGTCTCTGCTTTTTAATATGCTGTCTAGGTTGATCATAGTTTTTCTTCCAAGGAGTGTCTTTTAATTTCATGGCCGCCGTCACCATCTGCAGTGATTTTGGAGCCCAAGAAAATAAAGTCTCTCACTGTTTCCATTGTTTCCCCATCTATTTGCCATGAAGTGATGGGACCAGATACCATGATCTTAATTTTCTGAAAGTTGAGTTTTAAGCCAACTTTTTCACTCTCCTCTTTCACTTTCATCAAGAGGCTCTTTAGTTCCTCTTAGCTGTCTGCCATAAGGGTGTTTTCATCTGCATATCTGAGTTTACTGATATTTCTCCTGGCAATCTTGATTTCAGCTTCTGTTTCATCCAGCCCGGTATTTCACATGATTTATTCTGCATATAAGTTAAATAAGCAGGGTGACTATACATAGCCTTGATGTACTCCTTTCCCAATTTGGAACCAGTATGTTGTTCCATGTCCAGTTCTAACTGTTGCTTCCTGACCTGCATACAGATTTCTCAGGAGGCAGATCAGGTGGTCTGGTATTCCCATCTCTTGAAGAATTTTCCACAGTTTGTTGTGATCCACATAGTCAAAGGCTTTGGCATAGTCAATAAAGCAGAAATAGATGTTTTTCTGGAACTCTCTTGCTTTTTTGATGATCCAGCGGATATTGGCAATTTGATCTCTGGTTCCTCTGCCTTTTCTAAATCCAGCTTGAACATCTGGAAGTTCAGGGTTCAGGTACTGTTGAAGCCTAGCTTGAAGAATTTTGAGAATTTCTTTGCTAGTGTGTGAAATGAGTGCAATTGTGTGGTAGTTTGAACATTCTTTTGCATTGCCTTTCTTTGGAATTGGAATGAAAACTGACCTTTTCCAGTCCTGTGACCATGATGAGTTTTCCAAATTTGCTGGCATATTAAGTGCAGCACCTTAACAGCATCATCTTTTAGGATTTGGAATAGCTCAACTGGAATTCCATCACCTCCACTAGCTTTGTTTGTAGTGATGCTTCTTAAGGCCCACTTGACTTCACATTCCAGGCTGTCTGGCTCTAGGTGACTCTAACAACATCTTGGTTATCTGGTTCATGAAGATCTTTTTTTGTGTAGTTCTCCTGTGTATTCTTGCCACCTCTTCTTAATATCTTCTGCTTCTGTTAGGTTCATACCATTTCAGTCCTTTATTGTGCCCATCTTTGCATGAAATGTTGGTATCTCTAATTTTCTTGAAGAGCTCTCTAGTCTTTCCGATTCTACTGTTTTCCTTTATTTCTTTGCATTGAAATCTGAGGAAGGCTTTCTTTTCTCTCCTTGCTCTTCTTTGGAACTCTGCATTCCAATGGGTGTATCTTTCCTTTTCTCCTTTGCCTTTAGCTTCTCTTCTTTTCTCAGCTATTTGTAAGGCCTCCTCAGACAACCATTTTGCCTTTTTACATTTCTTTTTCTTGGGGATGGTCTTGATCCCTGTCTCCTGTACAATGTCACAAACCTCCTACCATAGTTATTCAGGCACTCTGTCTATCAGATCTAATCCCTTGAATCTATTTGTTACTTCCAGTGTATAATCGTAAGGGATTTGATTTAGGTCATACCTGAATGGTCTAGTGGTTTTCCCTACTTTCTTCAATTTATGTCTGATTTTGGCAATAAGGAGTTCATGATCTGAGCCACAGTCAGCTCCCGGTCTTGTTTTTGCTGACTGTATAGAGCTTCTCCAACTTTGGTTGCAAAGAATATAATCAGTCTGATTTTGGTATTGACCATCTGGCGATGTCCATGTGTAGAGTCTTCTTTTGTGTTGTTGGAATAAGGTGTTTGCTATGACTGGTGTATTCTCTTGGCAAGACTCTGTTAGCCTTTGTCCTGCTTCATTTTGTACTCCAAGGCCAAATTTGCCTGTTACTCCAGGTATCTCTTGACTTTCTACTTTTGCATTCCAGTCCCCTATAATGAAAAGGACATCTTTTTAGTTAGTTCTAAAATGTCTTGTAGGTCTTCATAGAACCGTTCAACTTCAGCTTCTTCAGCATTACTGGTTGGGGCATAGACTTGGATTACTGTGATATTGAATGGTTTGCCTTAGCAACGAACAGAGATCATTCTGTCATTTTTGAGGTTGCATCCAAGTATTGCATTTAGCACTCTTTTGTTGACTATGATGGCTATTCCATTTCTTCTATGGGATTCTTGCCCACAGTAGTAGATATAATGATCATCTGAGTTAAGTTCACCCATTCCAGTCCATTTTAGTTCGCTGATTCCTAAAATGTTGATGTTCACTCTTGCCATCTCCTGTTTGACCACTTCCACTTTGCCTTGATTCATGGGCCTAACATTCCAGGTTCCTATGCAATATTGCTCTTTACAGCATCAGACCTTGCTTCCATCACCAGTCACATCCACAACAGGGTGTTGTTTTTGCTTTGACTCCAACTCCATTTGCTGTTCTAGTACCATTTACTAAAAAGACTCCCCTTCACCCATTAACTTGCCTTATAATCTTTGTAGAAAAGCGTTGATCACTGAAATGTGCATCTGTGTCTAGGTTATTCATTCTGTTCCACTGATCCACACGCCTGTTTTAATACAGATACCGTTGTTAATGTAGCAAACTTTGTAATCAGACTGAGTCCTCCATCTCTAACCCATTTTAAAACAGTCAGATCCTTTGCATTTTCATATAAGTATTAGAACCAGCCTGCCACTTTCTACCGATAAATCAGTTAGGATCTTGATTTGGATTGCAATTAATCTATCCCATTCATTGCAGGGCATTTTGCATTGTAACAATACTGAAAATCCAATCAATGAATATGACATATCTAGCCAATAATTTAGGTCTATTTAATTTTTCTCAGCAATATTCTATAGTTTTCAGTGTATAAATGTTGTACATATTTTGATATTTTGGTTCCTACAAAATGTTTTTATGCTATTGATGAATATTTAAAAAAATCATTTTCTAACTCTCTGTTGATAGCCTAGAAAATGTAATCAGTTATAGTATATTGCCTTTTTATTCTATGGTTTTGCTAAATTCACTTCTTAATTCTAGAAGCTTTAATAGGTTTTTTTTGTTTTTTTAGGATTTACTACATACAACATTATGTTGTCTACGAATAAAGACAATTTTATTTCTTCTTTTGGAATCTTCGTGACTTTTGCTTTTTCTTGTTTCTTGTTGCCTGATAGCTCAGTTGGTAAAGAATCCGCCTGAGGTGTATGAGACCTGGGTTGGATCCCTGGGTGGGGAAGATGCCCTGGAAAAGGGAAAGGCTCCCCACTCCGGTACTCTGGCCTGGAGAATTGCATGGACTGTATAGTCCCTGGGGTCACAGAGAGTCAGATAGGCTGAGGGGCTCTCCCTTCACTTTGCTTCACTAGACAGAGCCGCTAGTGCAGTGATGGCTGGGAGTGGTGGGGACAGACATCCTGCCCGCTCCTGACCAGGTACGAGGAGCGCGCGGGTTCCGTCAGTTAACGTGACATGAAATGATGACTTGTACATGATCTTGATTAAATTGTGGTGTTCCCTGCTTCCCTTAGTTCTTTCGGAGTTCTTCATCATGAAAGGGTATAGAATTGTGTCAAATGCTTTTTCTCCATCTATAGAGGTAACTGCATGGTTTTTCTTCTTTCTTTCGTTAATGTGGTGAATTGTGTTGATTGATTTTTAAATGTTATGTTAAGCTTGAATTTTTTAGACAACTTTATGTGGTCTAAATATATTTTCTTCTTGTTGCTTGATTTCATTTACTAGTTTTTTTTTTTTTTTTTTTAATTCCCATCCTTTTTTTCATGATGGATTTTGGTAGTTTTCTTTTCTTACAATGTTTTTGTATGGTTTGGTACCTTGGTATCAAAATAGTTCTAGAATCACAGTATGCGTTGAGAAGTATTCCACCCCTCTTCTATTTTCTGAAAGATTTTGTGTATTACTATTATCTTCTTAATATGTTGATAAATTTTATCACTGAAATCATATGGGCCAATTTTTTTATGGGAAGATTTTAAATTATAATAGTAATTTCTAGGTAGACATAGAAATACTCAAGATTTTCTATGCTTCTTATGTTTGACATCTTTCAAGAAATGGCTCCCTTTTATCTAAGTGGTTGATTGTTAGCATACATCTTTTTATCATCTTTTTAATGTTTGTGGGATCTGTAGTGATTAGCAAAATGCCTTCATTGATTCTTGGTAGTGGCGTGTTATATCTTCTCTTTTTCCCTTGTTAGATCACTGGAGACTTATGAATTTTATTGATTTTTATCAAAGAATGAATTTTTGGTTTCTTTGACTTTTTTCAAAGAATGAGAAATTGGTTTTTCTTTACAGTTAGTCCACTTTATATTTCATTGACTTCAGCTCTGGTCTTTATTATTTTCTTTCTTCTCTTATTTTTTTTGACTGTTGTTTAGCTTCTGAATATGGAGGCTTAGACCCTTTTAGACTTTTCATCTTTTCTAACACAAGCATTTAATGCTATAAATTTCCCACTAAACACTGCTTTTTGCTGAAGCCTGAAAAAAAGTTTTATTTTTGTTTACTTAAAAATATTTTCTAATTTTTCTTTGTTCTTGCTGTCTTCTTTGATCATTTAGTTATTTAAACATATTTTGTTTAATTTCTAAATACTTGTAATAAATACTTGTAATTTCATAAATGTATTCTTATTATTCATTTCTAATTTAACATCATGTCAGATGGTATATAATTTCATCCTTGCCCAACTTATTGAAACATCTCATGATCTATTATTTGGTCTATATGGGGGGAGATTTTAAGATCTCTCAAAAGGCTATAAATTCACTCAAACAATTATAAAGACTTTAGGTTCACTCAAAAGGCTGTTGTAAGGTAGAGTAGTCTATAAAGGTCAATTTATTAAAGTTGGTTGACTATATTGTTTAGGTCATCTATGTTCTTAATGATTTTCTATCTGCTTGTTCTGTCAAGTGCCGAGAAAGGAAAGTTAATACTATCAACCGTGTTTGTCTGTTTTTTCACCACTTTATCAATTTTTTTGCCTCCTGTGTTTCAGCACATTAGTATACATATCTGGATTATTATATATTTGTGATTAACTGACAGTTTTATCATCATGTAATATATTTCTATATGCATAGTAATAGTCCTAGTCCTAAAGTGTGCAGTGTCTGATACCAAGATCATCATTTCAGCTTTCTTATGACTACTGTTTGCACTGTATGCTCTTTCTCACTATTTTCTTTTTAAAACTTTTTTCTATTTTATATTGGAGTATAGCTGATTAACAGCATTGTGATAGCTTCAGATGAGCAGCAAAGGGACGCAATTATTTTATATTTCATGTTTTCATTCTCCCAAACTTCCCTCCCATCCAGGCTTCCACATTAACATTCAGCAAGGTTCCCTGTACTATACAGTAGGACCTTGCTGGCTGTCCATTAACACTTTCTTTTATTTTAATTTAGCTGTGTTTCCGTATTTGAAGCTTATTTCTTGTAGACAGTACATAGTTGGGTCTTGTTTTTCTATCAAGTCTAACAATCTCTACCTTTTAACTGGTGTTTTTAGAGCTCTTATATTTAATGTAACTACTATTATAATTTGGATTAAGTCTCAGTTCAGTTCATTTCAGTCACTCTTTGCAACCCCATGAACTGCAGCACGCCAGGCCTCCCTGTCCATCACCAACTCCCAGAGCCTACTCAAACTCGTGTCCATTGAATCAGTGATGTCATCCAACCATCTCATCCTCTGTCGTCCCCTTCTCCTCCCGCCTTCAATCTTTCCCAGCATCAGAGTCTTTATCAAATGAGTCAGTTCTTCGCATCAGGTGGCCAAAGTATTGGAGTTTCAGCTTCAGCATCAGTCCTTCCAATGAATATTCAGGACTGATTTCCTTTAGGATGGACTGGTTGGATATCATTGCTATTTGATCTATCTTTTCTTTTTCATTGTTTATCCTTTTTTGCCTTCTTTAGGTTGATTTTTAAAATTATTATTCTACTTTATCTCATTATTGGCTCATTAAACATACATCTTTTTAATTATATGTTTTTACTGGTTTCTTGACTTTACAATATTCAATGTTAATTCAATAAAATATGCTTTTCAATTTTATATTTAATATGTTAATATAAGAATCTTATAAGAATGTGCTTCTATTCTACAACAATATATATTTTATTTACCTATGATATAAAGCTCATAAAACCTAATTACATTACATTTTACTTTAAATAGTTATCCTTAAAAGAATTCAAGATTGAGAATATTTAAGTGCTTAATCTACATATTTACCACTTCTGTAGTTACAGTTAGAACCGAACATGGAACAACAGACTTGTTCCAAATTGGGAAAGGAGTATATCAAGGCTGTATATTGTCACCCTGCTTATTTAACTTATATTCAGAATACATTATGTGGAATGCCAGGCTGGATGAAGCACAAACTGGAATCAAGATTGTGGGGAGAAATATCAATAATCTCAGATATGCAGACAACATCACCCTTATGGCAGAATGCAGAGTGGAAATAAAGAGCCTCTTGATAAAAGTGAAAGAAGAGAGTGAAAAACCTGACTTAAAACCCAACATTCAGAAAACTAAGATCATGGCATCCGGTCCCATCACTTTATGTCAAATAGATGGGGAAACAGTGGAAACAGTGAGAGACTTTATTTCCTTGGGTTCCAAAATCCCTGCAGATGGTGACTGCAGCCATGAAATTAAAAGACACTTGTTCCTGGGAAGAAAAGCTATGGCCAGCTTAGACAACATATTAAAAAGCAGAGACATTACTTTGCCAACAAAGGTCCGTCTAGTCAAGGCTATGGTTTTTCCAGTGGTCATGTATGGATGTGAGAGTTGGACTATAAAGAAAGCTGAGCACCAAAGAACTGATGGTTTTGAATTATAGTGTTGGAGAAGACTCTTGAGAGTCCCTTGGACTGCAAGGAGATCCAACCAGTCCATCCTAAAGGAAATCAGTCCTGAATATTCATTGGAAGGACTGATGCTGAAGCTGAAACTCCAATACTTTGGCCACCTGATGTGAAGAACTGACTTATTGGAAAAGACTCTGATGCTGGGAAAGATTGAAGGCATGAGGAGAAGGGGATGACAGAGGATGAGATGGTTGGATGGCATCACCGACTTGATCGACATGAGTTTGAGCAAGTTCCAGGAGTGGGTGATGGATAGGGAAGCCTAGCATGCTGCAGTCCATGGGGTCGCAAAGAGTCGGACATGACTGAGAGACTGAACTGAACTGAACTGAAGTTCTTTATTTCTTTTATGTCAATCCAAGTTTCCATTTGGTATTATTTAACTTCAGCATGGATAAGTTTATTTTTTTAATTAACATGGATTGTAGTCAATCAATTCTTTAAGCTTTTATTTATCTGGAAAAATACTGCAGCCCTCCAGATTTCTCTGTCCATAGAATTCTCCAGGCAAGAATACTAGAGTGGGTAGCCATTCCCTTCTCCAGGGCATCTTCCACACCCAGGAATTGAACCCAGGTCTCATGAATTGCAGGCAGATTCTTTGCCATCTGAGTCATCAGGAAAGCTGCAAAAATCCTTTTTTGGCTTATTTCTGAAAGATAATGCCCTGTACACTGGAGTGTAGGCTTTTTCCATTGTCTTCTGGCTTTACCAACTCTGAAGAGAAGTCTACGGTCATTGTTACCTTTGTACCGCTGCATCTTGTACACCAACCCCGTGGCCCTTGGCTGCCTGTGCAGTGTTTTTTTTTTTTTTTTTTAATCCTGATGGGCTTTGATGGATTTCTTCCATCTGTTTTATTCAATTTGGAAAAATATTGATCATTATTCATTCAAATGTATTTCTCATTTCTCTTTCAAGGGTTCCAAATATACTTAGATTTTTTTTTTATATTTTCCACCATTCACTGAGATGCTAGTCTTCTTTAAGTCTAACCACCACCCCCATCTCTGTACTTCTTTTTTAATATATTACATTGCTACATGTTTAAGTTCCCTAAGCTTTCACTCTGCAGTGTTTAGCTCTAATTCTTTTTTACGGTTGTATTATATTCCATGACACGAAAGTAGAACACTTCTACTAAAGTGTTTTAGTAGTAGAACTACTAAAGTAGTTTATTCACTCACTTCCCTAGTTGAAGGCATCTATATTGTTTCCTGTTGTTTGCTATTTGCAGTGACCCTGTAATATCCTTGTGCAAACATTCTCATTTACTTTTATTTCTGTGTAACAGGGTCTCAGATCGGAGATTTCTGGGTCAAAAGGCATATATATTTTTTAACTTCAGTATTACTGCCAAATGATGTTTTCCAAATATTCTGTCTCAAACATATCTATTTGACCATATACTTATATAAGTTATACAAAATAATTACTGTGATGATCTCAAGTTTTATGTTAGAATTCACTCTTTCCTTTTCCTTCTTTGCTTCATGACCCCTCCAAGTTCCCTCTCTTCTCCAAATTATATTTTCCTGTGATGGTTACCTTTCTAAATCTATCAGTAATGCTTTTAATTTCAGATATTAACTTCTTACCTCCACTAGTTCCACTTGGCTCTTGGTGGATTTTTACTAGGAGTAGAGTGAGAAAGCACAGTATAGAACATTTAATATATAAACTGATGGCCAATAAAACAAAAAGCAAAACATGCTTGTGTTTAGGCATAAAAACATATACATGTTTGATGTAGAAATATACTAAATTTCTCAGGGAGAAGAAGATATAATGCTACCCTAAATGATATGTGAATGTTGTTGTTTAGTTACTAAGTCACATCTGACTCTCTTGTGACCCCATAGACTATAGCCCACCAGGCTCCTCTGTTCATGGGATTTCCCAGGCAAGAATATTGGAGTGAGTTGCCTTTTCCTTCTCCAGGGGAATCTTTCTGACCTGGAGACCATGTCTCCTGCATTGGCAGGTGGGTTTTTTGTCTGTTTTGTTTTTTACCAGTGAGCCACCAGGGAAACTTGTTATGTGAATATGTAAATTTGTTGTTTAGTCACTCAGTCATATACAACTCTTTGAGACCCTATGGACTGCAGCACGCCAGGCCTCCCTGTCCATCACCAGCTCCTGGAATTTACTCAAACTCATGTCCATCGAGTTGGTGATGCCATCCAACCATCTCATCCTCTGTCATCCCCTTCTCCCCCTGCCTTCAATTTTTCCCAGCATCAGGTCTTGTCCAATGAGTTAGTTCTTCGCATCAGGTGGCCAAAGAATTGGAGCTTGAGCTTCAGCATCAGTCCTTCCAATGAATATGAGAATATATATGTGTAATTCCTCTTATAGCTTAGAATCACATAGAAATGCTAGATTGTAAATGTGGTTTCTTCAGCTCCACCAGAAGTACAATCCGAGTCTGGTAATGATGATGACGATGATGATGCAGGGGATCTGATCAATGAATCAATTAATAAAATGCAGATTTATTTATATCTGTTATTCCTCCTGGCCTCAGGTTTAGAAATGGCTGTTAATCTTATTTGTTTGTTTCATTCAAGTTTTCAAATCTGGTTTAGGAAATAGTCTCACCTAAGCAGGAAAGGGGGCTTCCCGTGGCGCTAGTGGTAAAGAAACTGCCGGACAATGCAGCGGACACAAGAGGCCTGGGTTTGATTCCAGGGTTGGGAAGATCCCCTGGAGGAGGGGTTGGCAACCCACTCCAGCATTCTTGTCTAGAGAATCCCATGGACAGAGGAGCCTGGTGGGCTACAGTCCAGGGGGTCGCAAAGAGTCGGACTGAAATGCCTGAGCAGGTAAGCAGGAAAGCAAAGCATAAAAGGAGAAAATGTTACTGGCACATAGACATGATATTTTCTTTGTTGAGTATTCAGTTATTAAATCCAAGTAAATAATTGTCATTAGCCCGAGTGAGGATGCTGAAAGTTCATTAATAAATTAGACTGGGAGAAAATCATTTCTAGAAAAGAGGGACCAATATTTATAAAACTGCATAAATTTCTTCTTTTAAAGTTATAGTTTAAGCCTCTTGACAGATCTTGAGATCCTGTCTGCCATGGAAAACACGTATCTGATAAAGATGAAAATTCTCAAAATGTTAAATATCAGTCTCTTAGCAACCTCCTAGATTTAAAGAGTTCACTTTCTTACCACCCTTTGAGAAGTGTGTTAATGATTAAATAGTCCCTAAGAGAAAGCTATTGAGCACCATCAGCTTGAGGGGTGTGGTCCTGTGAGGGTCTCGCCTGACTGATGGTCTCAGCCTCACGTGACATCACTTGGCAGCAATTCTGACGCTGGGTCCACCTTCCAGCCGTGTCTGTAGGAGAAACTGAGCCTCGGGGTCTGAGATGGGTTTCAGTGAGCTTTGGATTTCCCTGGTGGCTCAGACAGTGCAGAATCTGCCTGCAGTGTGGGAGACTCAGGTTCAAACCCTGGGTCAGGAAGATCCCCTGGAGAAGGGCATGGCTGCCGACTCCAGCATCCTTGCCTGGAGAATCCCGTGGACAAAGGAGCCTGGTGGCTACAGTCCGTGGGGTCACAGAGTCGGACCTGACTTAGTGACTAACACTTCTGTCCAGGGCACTTTGGGTGACTTTCTCGGAGTCAGTCTCAGTGGTCATCCATTTGACAATGTGAAATACAGTATTAAGTGAGAACAACTGTGACATTTCTGAGAATTGACATTCAGCTCTTTACAATCCAAATGTTTATTTTTGGTTCTGAACCAAGTAGAAAACAAGAGCTCGGATACTCATTTCTGTGAAGGAAAAGTTATAGTCAGCGAATGGAATAATTTCACGATTGCTGTTCTACTCCCAGCCCTTAGTCCAAATAAGTGCCCAATCTGAAAGAGATTCTCCAGGTGAGAACTGAGAGAGATGGCACTTTGGGGAGGACGTCACATGAGCTGACAGATTATCCTGAGAGTGAATGCTTCTAATGGGACACATTGCTTCAGACTCGGTGTAATCTGACATTTGTTGCAGATTTGGATCGTCCTTAGAATGATAAAGAATCCCTGTGTCATTTTCTGACATCACGCGAGGCAGTGGTTTCTCCGTTCTCCACCGGCTTCTCCGAGGGCTCAGCTGAGCAGCTGCAGGCAGGTAGGAGCTGGAATCACCCAGCAGGTGGAAGGAGGTAGGAGACCTGCTTTCTCGGAGATCTCTGCTCTGCGTCAATGTTCCTTGTGCTTCGCCACTTTCTCTGGAATGACCTCTTATCTGCGATGGCAGTAAACTCCCCAGCAGAGAGTCAGCACCCACGCGGAGACTTCCTTAACAAGGAGTAGACCCTAAGATAACGTTTGCTAGGAAAACATAAAGGGTCTATATTTAGATTTCTTTAAAATTCACTTTATTGGCATATGGTTGTTCACAGTGGTCTCTTATGATCCTTTATACATCAGTGTTGCCTGTTGTAACTTCTCCTTTTTCCTTTCTAATGTAATTATCCTCCAATTAAAATAAATAAATTTTATAAAAGCAACTTCAGTAAGTCTCCTTGGTGATGAATTATGAACCCTTAAATGAGTGTATGTGCAAAAATTATATAGACCTTTTGATGAAATATAAATCTCCAGTAAATCAGTCACAATGAGGATTCTTCCACAGCCAGATCTTACCTTCATTCTTGTTTATAAGTACCTGGCAACTAGACCTGACTTTGTTTGTTTTTGTTTTTTAATTAATTAATTTTACTTTACAACATTGTATTGGTTTTGCCATACATTGACTTGAATCCGCCATGGGTGTACATGTGTCCCCCATCTTGAATCCCCCTCTCTCCCCATCCCATCCCTCTGGGTCATCCCAGTGCACCAGCCCGGAGCACCCTGTCTCATGCATCGAACCTGGACTGGAGATTCATTTCACATATGATAATTTACATGTTTCAATGCCATTCTCCCATATCATCCCGCCCTCGCCCTCTCCCACAGAGTCCAAAAGACTGTTCAATACATCTGTGTCTCTCTTGCTGTCTCGCATATAGGGTTATCATTACCATCTTTCTAAATTCCAAATATATGCATTAGTATACTGTATTGGTGTTTTTCTTTCCGGCTTACTTCACTCTGTATAATGGGCGCCAGTTTCATCCATCTCATTAGAACTGATTCAAATGAATTCTTTTTAATGGCTGAGTAATATTCCATGGTGTATACGTACCACAGCTTCCTTATCCATTCGTCTGCTGATGGGCATCTAGGTTGCTTCCATGTCCTGGCTATTGTAAACAGTGCTGTGATGAACATTGGGGTGCACGTGTCACTTTCAGATCTGGTTTCCTCAGTGTGTATGCCCAGCAACTGCCAGAATACAAAACGGCCACCCCAAACACAGCAATATAAAGAAGATGAAAAGGCAGAGAAATACCCAGCAGGTAAGGAACAGGATAAATGCCACCAAACCAAACAAATGAGGGAGAGATAGGGAATCTACCTGGTAAAGAATTCCCAATAATGAGAGTGAAAATGATCCAAAATCTTGAAAAAAAACAAAATGGACTTACGGATAAATAGCCTGGAGACAAGGATTGAGAAGATGCAAGAAAGGCTTAACAAAGACCTAGAAGAAATAAAAAAGAGTCAATATATAATGAATAATGCAATAAATGAGATCAAAAACACTCTGGAGGGAACCAACAGTAGAATAATGGAGGCAGAAGATAGGATAAGTGAGGTAGAAGATAGAATGGTAGAAATAAATGAAATAGAGAGGAAAAAAGAAAAAAGAATTAAAAGAAATGAGGACAACCTCAGGGACCTCTGGGACAATGTGAAACACCCCAACATTTGAATCATAGGAGTTCCAGAAGAAGAGGACAAAAAGAAAGACCATGAGAAAATAGTTAAGGAGATAACAGTTGAAAACTTCCCTAAAATGGGGAAGGAAATAATCACCCAAGTCCGAGGAACCCAGAGAGTCCCAAACAGGATAAACCCAAGGTGAAACACCCCAGACACATATTAATCAAATTAGCAAAGATCAAACACAAAGAACAAATATTAAAAGCAGCAAGGGAAAAACAACAAATAACACACAAGGGGATTCCCCTAAGGATAATAGCTGATCTTTCAATCGAAACTCTTCAGGCCAGAAGGGAATGGCAGGACATACTTAAAGTGATGAAAGAAAATAGACCTGACTTTGGACGTTGTGAGGACCTGTCAGACAGAGTTGAGTAGGGGCCTTAATCTGGGTGCATCTTCAAAGGTGGGGATAATGAATTTGGGGACATTTCTGCTACTCAGAAAGGGAATGCCATTATTATAAAATGGAATATGATCATTTATCCTTAAACTGACACAAGGTAAGATTTACCCTAAAAGAAATTTCTTTGGGGGTCTCTTCAGGTTTTTTTTTTAATTCAAGTATCAATAAATAAAGAATTTCTTTATGAAACTCTCCTGTGTAAATTTATCACACTGAGGAAGCTGTTACGCTGAGCGTAAATTGTAGGGATGTTATTCAAGTTTGCTGGGGCCACCCTAACAAAGTGTCACAGACAGGGGGCCTTCAACCACAGAACTGTGTCTTCTCATAGTTCTTTTCATTGTCCCTTATCAAGCTCCCAGCAGCAGAGGTTTCCGGGGACAGACCACTCTTGGGGTCGCAGGTGGCCTTCTCAGCATTTTTTCCTCCTATTGGGAAACCAATCCTAGCGAGTTGGGCTCACCCTTCTGACCTCATTTAACCACCACCTGTTTACAAAGGATCATCTCCAAACAGCCACATCCCAAGGTGCTAGGGGTTGGAGTTTCGGTTTTGAATCTGGGAAAACACAGTTCAGCCTGTAATGGACAACGGGAGATTAAAATGGTTTATCTGAGTGAGGACAACGCAACTAAAGCCCCAACACTTGGGCTGGCCATTCCTGAGACATGATTGTGTTTGAGGGGTTTTGAGTTTTCTGCTCTCCGGCGGACAGGAATCCCCAAGTCTGAATGTGTCCGCGGAAAGACATACCTCTGGGGACCTGGGTTCACATGACTCCCCCCAACCTCCGGGAAACAGACCTCTGCAGGTCTTAGCATCACGGGTCTCCTACTGGGCTAGTGGTGATCAGAAAAGACTTGTCAAAACCTGGAATAGATGTCTTGGGAGAGAATGTTACGTGTGACAAAGGTGTGACGGAGTGATAGATCCTCCAAGCGGAGGGGCTGCTGCCTGAATGTCACCACTGGAAAACTTCAGGCCCCAAGAATGAATGAATGAGTGACTGGATCAATCAATCAAACAGCTGGGCTCATGTGTGGGAGCTGTTGAAAGCTGCCGTGTGCATTTTTACTTTGCAGTGCTGGTAATTGCTTCCTTTTTGTGCCCATGGCTATGATAGATTTTTTTCCCACATAATTATAATTTCAGCAAATTTTTACAATTGTAAAATACTGCATTTTTAAAGAAATCCAACTGTCATTCCCCATTGAGCAGAACTTCGTTTCATGCTGTTCATTCAGTTGTCTTCCTCAGTCTGGGCACCCAGCTCCAAGAACTCTTTACAGGGGCAGATTTATGATGGATGCCATCTGGTCTGATAGAAGGAAACAGATATTGATTTTTAATATTTTCTCCCAACTTGTTTACTCTAGGATAATACAGCAGCTGTGTGGCAGCTTGTCTCCGAGTGGAAAGGATTATTACCACTGCCTTTTGATGAGATAAATTACCTAGGATGACTTGAATGGCTAAAGGGTATACTTTGATGTTATGTCGCTTCATTTACCCTTATGACTAAATGATTATTGATTTTATATTTTTAAGCTCTTGAAACGTGAAAATAAGTTGGTGGAGGAGCCTGGCTGTGTTCGTTTTATTAATTTATTTCTGCAGGGCATAATTCACTTTGGACCAGGTTGTGAAGGTTTTGGGTTCATGACCGGCTGTAGATACAGTTGCAAAGAAATGGCTTATTTATATAGTCATTGCAAGTAGTCCCAAAATCAATACAGTCTGGGATTGGATGATTAAACTCAGTCCCTTTGTGGGATTCATTCCCATGGCTGCTGCCCCAATCATCTTGACCACAGCAGATCCATGGGATCAAGTCTACAAACAGCAAGTTTGTTCAAGCTGAATTTTTTTTTTTGGCTCATCTTTTTTTTTTTTTTTTATTATCTGCTATGTTCATTCAATGACATTTTAACGGCTTGGAAAAAAAAGGAGTTGATTGCTTACGCTTACTTCAATTAAATCAGGAATCTGCATTCAAAGGGGCACTTCCCAGGCCTTCTAGAATGTCCGTGGGTGGATTGGGTGCAGACTTTGATCGGAAGTGGGGGCTGTGCTGTATATTGTCCACGGTGCTTCTGCCGGCTCAGGGGTCTGAGGAGTGCTGGGGAGCGCTGGTCCAGGAGGCCCGGGCGCCTCTGCGTGCTGGACGGGCGCCTGCATCTCTCTGGGGAGCGCTGCCCGTGTTGTTACCATCTGATGGGCAGGCACTGGGCAGCGTCTGTCGGCAGGGTGCCCGTGTCAGTCCCTCTTATGTCTATTACTCCCTGGTCAAGTGCAAAAACTCTATAGAAAATCAGATTGTTTTTTGTTTTTATTTTTCATAATTTTCCCTATACCTAGTTCCATAGTTTTTAACATAATTCGCCTCATTCTATCTGTTCCTTGTTAGTAATAACATCTCATTTGATTGTGAGCCTTATAGCATCTCTGACATCGAGTTTAACGTTTGAAATTAGGGATATGGATTTTTTTAGGCGAGCTTCTCTGCTTGCCACACACTCTGTGACAGAGAAGCCCCGGGTCCTGTGAGGGAAATGCAAGTAAGAGGGACCGACTTTCTAGGAAGAATTTCATTTATTCACACAGAAGGTCAAAATCCCAGAGGGAACCAGCATCTGGGATTCATGGTGATGATGGGGGCCCCGACTTTTTCTTAGTTTCTTAGTTTCTTTTTCTTAGTTTCTTAGCAGAGTCCTCGACCTGGGACTTCACCCCCTGCCCCCCAAACCCACTCTGTTGTGGTGGAGAAGAGAGAGATCGTGAAACTCACCACTGTGTCTTGTCCCGGGATGGCATTTTAAAAGCCAACATTTTATATACCAGTTGCATTTGGTAATATTACTTTTTGCCTCGGAAATTTATTTCAGATCAAGCCAGCGCTCGGAGAACTTCAAATCTGCTAACAGAGAAGACTCCTCTGTCCTCTCAGGAGAAGCAAATACAAGGCTTTTCCTTCCGAAGCCAGGACTTCTCACTGCTGTTAGTCATGGGGGCACATTTTACAGAGCTTAAAGAAAAAAAGGTGTAAAAGACTTTTCCTTACTTTAGTCGGTCCGTGTGTATGTATAATTAATATGCAGTAAATTATGTGGCTCCAGCTTAAAGCTTGTTTAAATGCATAGAATTTGAAGTCGAATGAAGAAATAAAATAACTTTCAGAGCAGTGTAATGTAATATGTTGATCAATTTTATAGGGGAGTGGTGAATATTTAATTAATCACCTCGTGACAATTATTCACACCGGTCGGAATCAAGGTCTCCATTAAAGCCGAAGAATGGCTTCATTACAAATGACCCATAAAAGCGTCAAGTGCTGGCTGCGAAGACAAGTAATTTCCTTTCCCTTTAAAACCATTAGATGGAATGATGGGGGTGGGGCAGGTGGTGAAGTGCGTAATCGTGTGATTACAAAGAAAAGCTTGAACAGTAAATTTGACAGAGAGGGTGGAGAGGGGAGCAGAGAAAGGCTATAACGCGGCGTCTGTCTGTGTCGCTTCCGAGAGCTTTTAATTTCAATTTCATAAGAGGAGGGGAATGGCAACCTCCTATTTTTGCGGACTTTTCTCTCGATGCCGCGGTGTTTGCCCAGGATATTGGCGTGCCAAGCCATCAGCGACTCTGGATGTAAATACAAGAAGAATTGACGTTTTTCACTGAGACTCTTGATGGCTCTCGGCGGAGGGAGGGCGTGTTTGCTGCGCGGTGATTGACGTCCGGGGAGGCCGGCCTCCCGGCGCGCGTCTGGACTGCAAAGAGAGACCCATGTGTCACCAGAACCGGCCCGAGCACCTCTGGGCCTGGCCGGGAGGACTCGGGGCACATCGATCACTGTGGTTCCTCTCTCGCCCCCGGAGCAGTCTGGAAAGTTGATGACTGTGGATGTTTCACCGAATCCATTTCTTAATTTTTCAGCCTTGGCCAAGAATCCTTGACGTTGATCAACTTTCAGATGCTGTGATGGGTCTCTGGGTTTTGAGGAACTCTTGCAGATATTTTCCTGAGTGAAAAATGTTTTCGTTCCCAAATGAATCGGCAGTGGAAATTCGTTTAGGAGAATGTCAGGATTCCAGGACCTTGGAGAAAATAATACTGGATGGACTGTCTCCTCCAACCTCACTCCCCTCTCCCCGCCCCCGCCCCCACCCCTGTCCCCACCCAGCTGAGAGATGCAACCTGGGTGTGAAACCCAAAGTTCAGCTTTAAGAGATCGTCTTAGATGCCAGTGCTAGGGTCGTAATGTGTTTCAGACATTTGAATTTAATGGTGATTATGGGCTTCCCTTGTGGCTCAGTTGGTAAAGAATCCGCCTGCAATGCAGGAGACCTGGGTTCAATCCCTGGGTTGGGAAGAGCCCCTGGAGAAGGGAAAGGCTACCCACTGCAGTATTCTGGCCTGGAGAATTCCATGGACTGGACTATACAGTCCATGGAGTCGCAAAGAGTCGGACACGACTGAGCGACCTTGACCATGGCCTCTTTAGCTGTTAGGATTTGTCTAAATTGGGCAGAACCCAAAGGGCTATTCCTGGCTTCAAGAGAAGCAGCATCTGAAGAGATGCAGGGTTTCAAAAGTTCAGTGAGTCTTGGCCACCCCTGAAACATGATGCTTAAGCCCGACTTCTCTTTATTTCTCTGAACCTCACCCCTTTTAGGCTCCTTTACCCCCGGGTAGCCTGGCTCGTGTGCACACACTCTCACACACAAGTTCAAGTGGCCGCTTTGGAGAACTAATGGCTATTGACGCTGGCTGGGATTTCTGAGATGCTATCTCACCCCATAAAGACTTTGCGGTATGCCGTTTACATTGTATCTGCTGATTGTATAATCATTATTGATTTCCTTGTGTGTAGTACCTATGTCAAACAGCCTAATATATTTAAATGGTGATTATTTCAGTTCTGTATCTACCACGAGATAAGATCAAAGGCAGTTAAGTCTGGGCTAGATAGGGGGCAAGATAGGGTAATGCACTCGAGACCCTGCCTAGGCTATTGTGCAGCTCAACAGCCATTGAGAGTATTTAATAATTAACTTTCTAAAGCAGGTTGAGATTTTTGGGTCCGCAGAAGAATGAGACTGGCAGATGGAGGGAGAATGTCCCAGACCTGCAGCTGTAAAGGCATCTCAGGCACGAGAATGCCAGTGGACGGATGGATTGCTCTCAAAGACCCTGGGAAATCATTCCGTGTGCTTAATTTACTCCTTGTTTTGTACAAATACTCCTGAAGAAATGAGACCCACATTTAGACCGATGTGTAATTTCCCCCAGGCCGAAATCACTGCTCATTGCAGGGGTGGGATGCGCGGTGAGCCCTGCCGGGGGTGAGCGGGGTCTTTAGCTCCATCTCGGGGATGGCACGACCATTGTGCTTTGTTAATCATCCAGTGGTACCCGGCCTGGGCCGCTGGGTCAGGATGTCTGGTTGGGCACATTTACGAGAAGTCCAAGCAAGCTGATTTTGTTGAGGCTGCAGAATTTGTTTCACAGCATTATCTTTTTCAAAATACATTTTGGATTACAGTTTCATTGGAATTCTCTGCAGCATAATAAAGAAATACTTACTAATTTGAAAGGTGCTACATTTAAGATAATCTAAGAAAAATAAAGCTCCACAAAAACCAGATCTTAATGCGAGGCTTAACGGACACAAATATCAACAGACACTTTGAAGATTATGGTTTGAGCAGTCTCCCTGGGCCGTGACAAGTGTGGATCGTAAGCCTTCTCACCCGTCTACTTTCCTCTCCCAGCAGGGTGGGTGGGACATGTCTGCAGGCTCTGACAGATGCTTTTGTGGCTTCATTAGAATATCTATTCAGACTGCCTTCTTGGACCACATCATTTTTTTCCCCTTTACATCATGTTTATTAGAAGTTATCCTGCTTAGCTGGGGTCATTAACAGAACACCAAGGGCAACCACAGAGTCAGAACAAGGCCAAGTTTCTCCAGGAAACCACAGAGTCAATTTTGATGTCAGGTTCATCAGTTGCAGTGATTTGTTTCAATGAACCTTGGCAGATGAAAGGTTATAGTACAAAACGTCCTGAAACATCATCTTTTAAGCTTTCCAGAATGCTGTTGGATCCATTCTCACATAAAGTCATAGACATAAAGCAAATAGGAGTTCCCAGGTGGCGCTAGTGGTAAAGAATCCGCCTGCCAGTGCAGGAGATGCAAGAGAGGAGGGTTTGATTCCTGGGTTGGGAAGATCCCCTGGAGAAGGGAACGGCTTCCCATTGCAGTATTCTTGCCTGGAGAATCCCAGGGACAGAGGAGCCTGGTGGGCTATAGTCCATGGGGTCACAAAAATCTGGACATGACTGGGCAACTAGCACTTTCACATAGAGTCGAGCAGTGCCCGATGAGGAGCGTGCTTGAACCCACAATGGTTGACACACGTTTCAGGTGGAGAAACCCCTGGAGCTGCATGTGAGCACCTGCCCCGGGGCACTGAGGCTTCCTGGGCCCGTGCCCTGCTTCCTCACCCACCTGCCCACCCTGGGGATGAAGGGACACTGCGGGCAGCAAGTTCTCAAGTTTTGCATGGGTTCTCTGAACACCTTGCCGTGGTGGCCATGCGGAAACGGAGTTCCAACAGGTCCCCTGCACAGTTCACCCAGACGACAGTGGAATAAAGGGATTCAGGTCACACTCTTCTTGAAATAAAATAATCTTACTGAGAACTTTTGATTCAATTTACATTTAATTTGTTGATTTTAAATGATCTTGTGGTTACTTCTGGAGTCCAGTTCATTACAACACTTACCCCCTAAACTAGTTCTATATGATACATGGTGTAGTAACATTTTTCTTTCTTAGTTTTACTATTTTTTTTTAAGATAAGGTCAAGGCTGGGAGGGCACAGAAAATAATTTTATTATTTTAAATACTTTTTAAACTTCTTATTTTATGTTGGCGTATTATTGATCATATACCAGGGCTTCCCTGGTGGCTCAGCTGGTAAAGAATCTGCCTGCAATGCAGGAGACCCCAGTTTGATTCCTGGGTCCAGAAGATCCGCTGGAGAAGGGATAGGCTCCCCACTCCAGTGTTCCTGGGCTTCCCTGCTGGCTCAGCTGGTAAAGAGTCCACCTGCAATGAGGGAGACCTGGGTTCGATCCCTGGGCCAGGGAAGATCCCCTGGAGAAGGAAATGGCAACCCACTCTAGTATTCTTGCCTGGAGAATCCCATGCACAGAGGAGCTTGGTGGGTCGCATGGAGACCCACGTCCATGGGGTTGCAGAGTCAGACAGGACTGAGCGACTGACACACACGCCCATTGTTGATGAACAACGCTGTTAGTTTCAACAAAGTGACTCAGTTATACCTGCACATGGATCTAGTCCTTTTCAAATTTTTTTCATTTAATATTAAATATTCCATTCAGTATTTTGTTACTTAATACTGAGTAGAGTTCCCTTTGTTAATATACAGTGTGAGGTCAGCTCAGGTCAGTCGCTCAGTCGTGTTCAACTACTTGTGACCCCATGACCGCAGCACACCAGGCCTCGCTGTCCCTCACCAACTCCCGGAGCTTGCTCAAACTCACGTCCATAGAGTTAGTGATGCCATGCAACCATCTCATCCCCTTTTGTCCCCTTCTCCTCCCGCCTTCAATCTTTCCCAGCATCAGGGTCTTTTCCAATTAGTCAGTTCTTTACATCTGCTGGCCGAAGGATTAGAGCTTCAGCATCAGCCCTTCTAATGAATATTCAGGACTGATTCCTTTAGGATGGACTGGTTGGATCTCCTTGCCGTCCAAGGGACTCTCAAGAGTCTTCTCCAGCACCACCTTCAAAAGCATCAATTCTCTGGCACTCAGCTTTCTTAATGATCCAATTCTCACATTCATATATAACTACTGGAAAAACCATAGCTTTGACTAGACAGATCTTTGTTGGCAAAGTAATGTCTCTGTTTTTTAATATACTGTCTAGGTTGGTCATAACTTTTCTTCCAAGGAGCAAGTGTCTTTTAATTTCATGGCTGCAGTTACCAACTGCAGTGATTTTGGAGCCCAAGAAAATAAAGTCTGTCATTGTTTCCACTGTTTCTTCATCTATTTGCTGTGAAGTGATGGGACTGGATGCCATGATCCTAGTTTTTTGAATGTTGAGTTCCAAGCCAGTTTTTTCACTCTCTTCTTTCACTTTCATCAAGAGGCTCTAGTTTTTCTTTGATTTCTGCCATAAGGGTGGTTTCATCTGCATATCTGAGGTTACTGTTATTTCTCCCAGCAATCTTGATTCAGCTTGTGCTTCATCCAGCCTGACATTTCACATGATGTACTCTGCATGTAAGTTAAGTAAGCAGGGTGATAATACACAGCCTTGACATCCTCCTTTCCCGATTTGGAACCAGTCCATTGTTCCATGTAAGGTTCTAACTCTTGCTTCCTGACCTGCATACAGATTTCTCAGGAGGCAGGTCAGGTGGTCTGGTATTCCCAACTCTTGAAGAATTTTCCACAGTTTGTTGTGATCCACACAGTCAGATGCTTTAGTGTAGCCAATGAAGCAGAAGTAGGTGTTTTCCTGAAATGCTCTTGCTTTTTCTAGGATCCAATAGATGTTGACAATTCGATCTCTGGTTCCTCTGCTGTATAGCATAAGCATTTTAAATCTCAGAGGGCTGTATTGCACACTGTTTTCCATGGGCAATCTGAAATGTGGAATTTCCTGCACTTCAAGGAATGGCGTTGTTGGGCCGCAATGAGGTGAGAAGCCCGGGTTTCTTCCTGATCGTCTGCTTGGTCACCAGAGTTCGCGTGCTTCGTGGGTCAGGCTGAGACTACCTGCACCCCAGCGCTCACTGGGCAATGCTGTGCGGACACTGGGCCAAACAAGGCCCATCAACACCACTCAGCGCTCAGCGCGCAGACCCCCACACCCTTGAACAGCCAGGACACAGGGCTCCGGAGCTCTGCACCCAGTAGGATGCTATCGCTCACCCGGGGATTCGGTACAGGGGTGGGGGGCCGCCACTGATGGGGGAGTTTTAGTGTCGACTGGGTGGCTCCCTGGCACGGCCCCTGCACACATCCTGGCCATGAAGGGACCCGCCTGTGTCTCAGGCTGCCCTCTCCTCAAGCCAGCCCCAGGATGGGGAGCCCTGCATCAGAACGCGCCTCTGGGACAGCCTGGTGAGGGGGCTGGCCCTGCACAGGGAGGGGCCGCACAAGATGCAGGGGGGTTCAGCAAGTCCCCCGGGGCCCTCTAGGGGATGCCCAGGAGCTCTGGGGGCTGCAGAGGGGCCTGCGGGGTAAGAGCGGAGACGGGGAGGGGGCACTCGGACACCCAACCCCTCAAGACTGGTTAGGGGTCATCCTAGGATGAGTCTTTGTCAGTCTCCAGGCAGAGCAGGTTCTGGGAGGCTCAGGAGCCTCTGGTGGTGACTCGGGAGTGGGCCTCTTGGTGTAAAGACAAACCGGGGTGGGGGGGGTGGTCCTGAAGACGGTGACAGGTTGGAGGGGAGGTGGGAGCCCCCAGACAGCTGCTACCAGGAGACATTATTTTAACAGCATGGCTGATTTTATCCAAAAATGAAACTTAAGTTTTAATTTAAAATACTCATTAAGTGTGCTTATGTAAAATGTTTAAAAAAGCCAATCGGAAAATGGGCAAAAGACCTAAATAGACAATTATTCAAAGATGACATGCAGATGGCCAAAAAGCACATGAAAAGATGTTCAACGTCACTAATCATTAGAGAAATGTGAAAACTACAGTGTTACCACCTCCACACCGGCCATAATGGCCATCATCAAAACGTCTACAAACAACAAATACTGGAGAGGGTGTGGAGGAAAGGGAATCCAACTACACTGTTGGTGGGAATGCAAACTGGTGCAGGCACTCTGGAGAACAATACGGAAGTTCCTTAAAAAACTGAAGATTACAGCCGCCATCGGACACTGCAATCCCACTCCTGGGCACACATCCAGAGGAAACTCTAATGTGAAAAGATACATGCACGTCAACGTTCATTGCAGCTCTAGCTGCAACAGCCAAGAATAAATGTCCATTGACAGGTGAGTAGATAAAGAAGATGTGGTAAGTATATATGCAGTGGAATACCGCTTAGCAGTAAAAAGAACGAATAATACCAAATAGGCAGCAACATGGATGGACCTAGAGATCGTCATCCTAACTGAAGTAAGGCAGAGAGAGAGAGAGAGAGATAAATACCATATGATAGCACTTACATATGAAATCTAAACATGCATACAAATGACTTTCATTACAAAAGTGAAATAGGCTCACAAACACGGGAAATAAATTTATGGTTGGATGAGAAAGTGGCGATACATTAGGAGTTTGGGATTAGTGCATACATATCACTATATATAGTAAGAAAATGCACAAACAGAAAGACCTACTGTATAGCACAGGGAAAGTATCAATATCTTGCAATAACCTATAAAAGAAAATAATCTGAACTAGAATATATATATATACACACATATAACTGAATCACTTTGCTATATACTTGATACTAACACAACATTGTAAACTAACTGTATTTCATTAGAGAACACAAAAATATGCTCAGTTCTAACTACCATTTGAGTACTGTGGTGTATTCTGCCATAGTGCAGTTCCACTGAGGGGGGCTCTGCAGAAAGCATGAGGGGTGTGCTCACCAGCTCTAGAAGCATCCAGACTGCAGGTGGGGGGTGGGGACTCCCAGAGATCCTCTGGAGACACGGGTCGGCTCGGGACTGTGGGGTCTTGGGGAGTCCTGGAAACTATCTGTTGCTCAGCATTGCCTTTTCCGCAGGGGCCTGGCCATCCTCAAAAGCAGTTTGCAAACTGCATCGCTTTGCTGGTGGATAATCCACAATGACCAACCTTTCCCACAGTATGGTGACAGAGAGGCGCTACCTCGGACATCAGCAGGAAATATTTCAGGGTCAAACAGCCAGTCTAAGGGATTTACCGAGTCTTTACGCTTGAGGTTTGTGTAATATTTTACTTCTTAGTCTTTATGTGCATGAGAGAGAAAACAAAAGAACGGCTGAGCCAGACTTCACTATTTGAAGACTTAACAGGGACCGCAGATGGAGGGTCATGGTTACAGCCTTGGTCCCTGACAGCTGCTGGAGAGCTTCCCACGTCTCAGAGCTTTCTTCTGTCTGACACCATTGTGCTATCCCTTTGCATTAAAAGAATTCAAAATCTCTGTTTGGAAAAGCATTTTTAGCAATGAGAGCATTTGCAGAATGCGTTAGTGTCTAAGATGTCCTGCTTATTCTGAGAGGATGGTTGTGAAAGCCTCACAAGCCGTCAAGGGCAAGGCAAGCTGTGTGGAGCGCATGGCGACATGGAGGGGCCACCTTTTCACCTCTGACTCACAACAGCTTTCCAGGCCTTCGAAAAATCACTTCCGTGTAAAATTGCATTTCTTCAATTTGAACCATCATTCCACCTTGTTTGAGTCAATTTTAAACACCCTGAGAAGCAAAAGGGGGAAAGTAAGTGTTCATCATTACTTGTCCCCAGTGACGGCCGCGGAGGGACTGTGGCAGCGACTTTCCCGCTGAAACGCTGAGCAGCCACGCCCTGTCAACTGCGAGGTTCTGCAGCGTCAGGATGTCGTGGCCCCAAGGGCTGATTCTGTGGTTTGAAACTGTGGGCATACGTATCTTGATTCTTTAAAATTTAATCCAAAATGATGTGTTCATCAAATACCTAATTCCTGTTGCTTGAAATTATGAAGCTGGGTGCCAAGAAATTTCTGATATTTCTTTAGAGACTCCTTGTGATTCTTTCTGGGATGCCTTAAGAAGGAGAAAGGAGATTCTGGTCTATGGAGGTTCCCTGGCCTTTGCAGGAGCCCTGAGTCTGACATTTCAGTGCTAATTAATGCTCTCTGGAAAGCTGGAGGCTCTGTAGAGGGGTTTCTGCTTTCACCTTCACATGCTTGTGGAAGCTTCTCTGGTGGTCATGGAATTTATATTAGGAATTTCCTGTGTCCTGTCAAGAATTTCTGATGCTACAGCTTGGGCTTACACCAACTAACTAGTCCGTGTTATGTACACAGAACTATGCTTCATTTTTAATTTAAGAAAAATCTTTGGGTCTCCCTTTGCCCTTTGCAACCCTACATTTTATTTCACTTTTCTTAAAAGAAGGGGATTTGATGGGTCCCACGATAGATAAGCTCAGAGGTTGGGATGGAATTCAGGCGTGGTTTGATCAAGCCTCTGTTTCTGTTTAGCTGTGACTGACTGTCTCAGAGCTCCCCCCTCCATGTGTGGTTGTCACCCCAGAATCACTTCTCTTGTAGTGGTGAATAAAGACAAGCCAGGCTTTGTGCCCTCCAGAGCATCGCGCCTTCCTGGACAGGTACTTCCCCCGGGTTTGTCCACCTGATGGTTTCGTGTGGCTCTGATGAGCCCGGTGAGCTGGGGCTGGGCTGTGCTCATCCGCCTCTCACTGCTGCCTGCCTCACTCTGAAGCTGCCGCAGTCAGCTGCCCCCCAAGGCGCACAGCCTGCCTGGGGAGGGAGAGGCGTGCGACTGTCATTGTCCACGTACTTCCGTGCCTGGGGAGTAATTTAACAGCGCTGACTGTGCTGTTGCAAGCTCTAAGGGCTGGAGAAGGCGATGGAGAAATCTCTGAAGAGAGGAGCAGGAGAACCTGCCTGTCTTCCCTCAGGCTGCACCTGTCCCTACCTGGCTCACAGCACGATAGCCCTGTGCCCCAGGGGTGACGGCATAAAGCAGAAAGCTCCTGGGCCCTGCCCTCCATTCCTCGGACCCCTCCTCTCCTTGATTCTGGACTCAGACCCTCGCCCTGACCCCAGCCTCTGGCTTGCAGGCCCAGTTTTGGGAGCACGACCTTCTCTTGCTGCCTTAAATCAAGTGGCTCACTGGGCCCTGGAATCAAATGTGGGCTCAAAGGGACCCCCACCCACCCTGATCCTGGCCCAGGCTGTGGTTCCTCTGCCCCAGACAGCTGCTGGGAGGACAGGGGCAGTCCTGGATGAATCCATGAGATGTTTCCAGGTTGCTGAGGGCTTTTAACGTCGCTGCGCTCTCCCGGCCCAGGCCCCTGTGCTCGTGTGTGACCTGGAGGATTTCAAGGTCACAGCATCCACAGCAGGGGGCCACGCCCATCAGAGGCTCCTGGAAAATCCAAGGGTCAGACACTCAACAGTGGCTCAAGACAGCAGAAGGACTCAGCACCGTGGAGAAAGATGAGACTGAACCCCAGACTCCTGCCCTTGGAGTGCTGCCCGGTTATTTGTTTGTTTGTTTTCTTGAGAGACAAGTGATTTATGCAGATAATTGTAGATCAGCTCTCTTTTGTGAGAATGCTCTGCTGTTGTTCTTGGTCAGTTGTTAAGCCGTGTCTGACTCTTTATGACACCACGCACTGCAGCACACCAGGCTTCCCTGTCCTTCACCATCTCCTGGAGCTTGCTCAAACTCACGTCTGTTGAGTTGGTGATGCCATCCAACCGTCTTGTCCTCTGTCGTCCCCTTCTTCTTTGTGAGAATGCATTTTCCAGTTTAAAGGATCTTTAGCCATCATCACTATTCTCACAAATTCAGTGCTACTGTGGAGGGAAAAACAAGCACCCAGAGATGGAGAAGCCTGCACAGTGGAGCTGCCTGCCTGCAGGAAGAGGGTTCCAGTGGAGCTTGACCAGTGAGCAGGCATCCACAGGCCACAGGCAGAAAGGGTGTTGGGGCTGAAAGAGACCCTGCAGGGGGAGCGGGGTGCGGCCAGGACCCCCTGGAAGGGGTGTGAGTTTCTCTGTAGAGAAGGAACTGGCAGAGGTCTGTGAGGCAGAATGGAATGTGAATTTATTTTGACATTTACATGAGACTCTGGCACCAGCCAAGGAAGGCATTTCAGAGGGGTGAGGCTGGGGAAGGGGGTGTCTGTGATGCGGTGAAGCCTGGGACAGTGCAGTAGAAAGATGCAAGAACATTGTGGCAGAAGTAGGGAAAGGAAGCAAGAGTGGTCTCGAAATTTCTTGCCCAAGAGGAGGAAAGGATGGTGAGCCAGGGAGCACAAGTGAAGATGGATGGATGCGTGGATGGATGGATGGACGAATGGATGAATGCATGGATGGATGGATAGATGGATAGATGGATAGATGGATGGATGGGTGCATGGGTGGATGGATGGATGGGTGGATAGATGGATGGAATGGATGGTTAGATGATGGAATGGATGGATGGGTAGATGGATGGATGGATGGGTGGGTGGATGGATGGATGGATGGTTAGATGGATGGAATGAATGGATGGATGGAATGAATGGATAGATGGATGGAATAGATGGATGGTTGCATGGATGGATGGGTGGATAGATGGGAGAAGCAGGGCCATCTGGTCGACCTACTTAGCAACAACTGGAGATGGAGAGGAGGGGTCTTCTCTGAGGGAGGAGCTGCAGGTGGGGGAGTTGCCAAGTCACAGCTGCCCTTGCCCAGGCACCTCTCAGAGTGGCCCTCACTCCTGCCTGACCCCACGTCTTCCTCCAGGAGTCCACTCCACTGCACTCTGGGGTTACTGAAGGCTAACCTCTCACTGCCATTTCACCAGGCTTGGGAGCCAAGGAAGGGAGACTTGGAACCAGCAATTGGTTTACGTGGGTTCCTGAGGGACAGATAGGACTTGGTCAGGTGGACGTGAGGGGCAGGCACTCCTGGGAGGTGCAACTGTAACCGCATGTCAAAGGCAGAACCAGGAATATTTTGAGCTGCAGGCTGGGTGCCGAAGGACTGTGTGGAGGAGGGTGAAGGGCCGAGGTCACTGAGCACCTGGTGATGCTTAGTGGAAGGTGAAAAAGTCTGGAAACCCCGGTGACTCCAGAACAGGGAGGAGGACCACCCGCAGGATACCCAGGATTATAGATCAGCGTGGGATATGGCTGCTGAGTGTGCTCTTCTGCTCCTGTCGTTTTGTTTAATCAGAATAGTTCTGAATCCCACACATTGAACAGACCCAGGGAGCCATTTTTGGTGGGTGATGTTGTTATGAAAACAGGAGTGTGACGTAGACATAATTTCTGAAAGTTTCCATGGAGAATAGGAACTGAATATCAAAGCTCCTGGGCCCTCTGGGACCAAGATGCAAGGTGACACCTTTGCTTGGGTTTCAGCCTTGTTGTTCATTAGCTAAGTCATGTCTGACCCCGTGGGCTGCAGTGCACCAGGCTTCCCTATCCTTCACCATCTCCTGGAGTTTGCACAAATTCATGTCCGTTGAGACGGTAATGCTGTCTAACCACCTCATCCTCTGCTTCCCCCTTTTCCTCTTGCTTCAGTCTTTCCCAGCATCAGGGACTTTTCCAATGAGTCAGTTCTTCACATCATGTGGTCAAACTATTCAGAATCAGTCCTTCCAATGAATATTCAAGGTTGGTTTCCTTTAGGATTGACTGGTTTGATCTCCTTGCAGTCCAAGGGACTCTCAAGAGTCTTCTCCAACACCAATGTTCAAAAGCATCAATTCTTTGGGCTCAGCCTTCCTTACAGTCCAACTCTCACATTCATACATGACTACTGGAAAACCATACCTTTGACTATTCAGCCCTTACATAACAAATGTCCCCCAGGAAGATGCTGAGGCAAAGGAGAGGATCTGAGGGCCCACTGATCACTACCATTTTGCCAACACGCTCAACAGCCCAACCCATAGAAGGCCCAACAGGAAGACAGACCACTTCTACCTCCAGTGCAGGAAAAGGTACAAATGCATGTTTGAGGTACTTGGGTTTATGCTATTGTTACTGCAAATCACAGTCCAAGTGAACACGGCTCCTGCTCCACCATGGTGCTCCACAAAAACTGATCTTCCTGGGGTCTCGTGAGTGTTTGACTTCTTTTCCTTTGGTCTCCAAGGTAGATGGATATTCTATTGCATCTACTCCTTAAATTCCAATTGAGTGACGAGCATAATATTATTATATTCACAGGAAGATGGTTTTAAACTCACACATCTTTATCCAATGCCTTTATGATCCTATCAACCATAGACTCGGGGCAAACCCTCTGATTTCTACAAAGGAATTCCTTGTAAATAAAGAGAACGCCCTTCAGACCATCGAGTCCTGCATTTTCCAGGCAGGTTTCTCTCTGGTTGAGAAGGTTGGACCCACAGCCCGAGACAGTGGCTTGCCCTGTCTTTCCCAGCAGAGGGCCTCCATCATGGCCTGGTGTTACCAAATAATAACGAAGTCCTCCCGGCTCAGTCCTTTGCGCTCGCTAATCTTGGTGACTGTTTACGTGCTCCTATTTGTTAAATGGCAAAGTTTATTGATTTGGCAAATTCAGTCCCACATTGTAGATTTCCTCTCAGTCTGTGTTGCTACATGTGGTTCAGCATTTTTAAATGTCAACTGCAAAGTATTATTGATCAGTAATTAAAAGTGGAGAGAAAAATTAGCATAGTAGAAGTTTACGGTCATTAGTACAAGTACCGTCGGGCAATTATTTAGCATGTTTTAACATTTATTTTCTTTCCTGTTATTGACATAGTGCATGATGCTCACCAACAGTTTCTGTTTTGCTAAAAAGGAAAGTTTCAACATCAATAAGAATTAGTGACGCGCAATTCTTTTTGAAAATGTGTCTGTTGGTTTTCCTGCTGCATAAACAAGCTAGTCTAAAGGGTTCTTTGTGCTCTGGTTAGGATGAGAAAGGGGGCCTGGCTTTGTGGGCCAACCAGGGGAAGTTGATGTCTTCCCAGGCCCAACGGCTAGGCGTCCTGGTTGAAACTGAACCAGGAAACCAGGGAGCATGTCAGTAAATTATCTCAGATATTCTCAGACACAATGCAGATTTCCATATTCTATTCCTTATAAGCATACTGTATTCACCAAATCACAGGAACAGATTTTTATCCTGAAAATACAGTCATCCTCAGGGTTAGATGTTACCAGTGTTCTCAGAAGTCTAAACTTTATCATGTTTAGAAATCTAGAGGACAAAGCCTGCAATTCAAGTGTGTTAGTCCGTGTGACTTGGCTGAAGGTGGCAGCAAGGTTTGATGGCCCTGGGGCAGGGGTGGGGCAGGCATTGAGCGGGGCCTTACTTGGGTGTGATTTGGGGCCAGTGGAGTTTCATGTTCAGGGGCTTAGTGATGGGCCTTAGAGAGGAGGGTCTGAGCCACACCGCCAGTTAATCAGGACTGTGGTTCAAGGCCATGGAGCATGCACTCATTCCACGATCATCCCTCATCCCTGAAGATGTCTGCTCACATGGACAGCCGGCACCCATTCGTTTACCCTGGAGGCTGAGTGGCCTCCAGGGGGACCCACCGTGGATGCGCAGACTGGCTGTCCTCCCTGGACTTGGAGCCGACGCTGCTGGGCACAGCCCAGAAGAGGGTTCCCCCCCAGGGCTGGGTATGACGACCCTCCAGGAGGGGATTGGCACAGAATGCGGATGCCTGGGCCCTGCCCAGCTGCCTGGTGCTCCGGCAGTGGGGCCTGCTTGAGGATCCTCCAGGAGGGGGCCTCCGATGCTCAGAGGGGCCTCTCCCCACAGGTGGGCTGGGGGTGGGGTGCTCGCTGGCCGCCCTGTTCATGGTGGGACAGTGGTCCCGGGTGTGTTCCCAGAGAGAGGAACGTGTGGTTCACCTGGCCCACCTGGTTGTCTTTAGGGAGGAGGGGGTCTCTGTGGAGCCTCGTGGTGGGGGGACGGGCGAAGCCAAGATGTAGATGGGGGTCTGGATGGATCTGACTCAGGAGGAGATTCAGCCAGATTCGAGGGAGGGTGGGGGTTGCTAAACTGCTCCCGTGGGGTTTGGCTTTGGCTCTAGTTGCCTAAGGTCTGACGTTATCTTCTCGGAGACTAGGATGGTCAGACATGGGCCCCCTGAGAATGGGGTCAGGGAGGACTTGGAAGCAGAGAAGGGTTCTAGCACCGACTCCCCAGTACCTCTCAGCGCCCACCTGCCCACCCCAGCAAAGAGGCCCAGGGATCCAGCAAGGTCAAAATGAAAGACTTACTCTAAAATGAAGTGGGAAGTAATCGATAGATCACATGAAGATGATAGTGAGGTTCTTGAAGCTCGAAAACTTCAGGGAAAACCCACAAAGGAAGGCGGCTGAGAGGCAAGGGGGCGGCACAGAGGAGCGCTGACTGTTGAGGGAGAAAGTTTCATTTAATAATTTAGTGAGCGAGTTTTTCAAAGAAATGAAATCTATTAAAAGCTCTGTTTTCTTTTGATTACTAAATGCTATATAGGAACAACAAATAACCAAGTAATTAAAGCAAATCCAATCTCTTATGCAAACATCCTTTAAACAGTCCTTAATTTGCTTTTAAATATAAATATTAAATAACATCTAACCCTTGAAAGAATCCTTTCACCAACTTTGCCTTCCAGACTAGTTCTGCCTCCCTAGTTTTCACCGTAAGTGCAGACTCTTCTTATCTTGTGGCTTTAATGGCCTGCCTCTCTACTTGAAGGATGCTCCTGCTCCTGATTTTTCTTCGCTAGTGATTGATTTGATACAGTTCATTCTGCACTTTGTCACTTAAGGTCATTAATATCCTGAATGGCCTTAAAGCTTTGCCTGTGAGGTTGGACATAAGTATCATACAGCATTTTCCTTTGATTTCTGCAAGTTTACTGTATACAGTTAATCCCACTGGCCTCCCTTATGTGTATACATTGGAGGACTTTTCCGGGGTTAGGTGCATTGATAGCTCAGCCACATTTTCCTTTACTAAACTGTGCTTGTCCTCACTCACTCAGTCGTGTCCGACTCCTTGTGACCCGTGGACTGCAGCCCGCCAGGCTCCCCTGTCATTGGGACACGGCTGGGAGCAAACTCCGGGAAGCCTGGTGGGCACAGTCCACGGGTCACAAGGAGTCAGACACGACTGAGCGACTGAACAGGCAAGATTATCTGAAAAGAAGTAGTCAAAGAATTATGTGTCTTCCTTTTATCATTATTACTACAACCATTATTACTTTTTAAGTATTACATTTATTTATAATATAAATTTGTATTTAGGCTTCACAAACTTGCAGGGAGCACACTCAAGACTCTGTAAGATATTTTGCTGGTTCCTACCTGCCATCTGAGAAGAGGTGACAGAGCTCTGCTTATCAGACAGAAGGCAAGGAGGAGACTCAGTGAGAGTCAGGTGGCTGGTTCAAGGTCAGGGGAGAGGGGTTAAGACACCATCGCGTGGGTTCTGGTTGTTTTCTGAGTGCTCCCTGTCACCCTTATATATATATATATATGCAAAATATCCATGTGAAAAATCACATCATGAGTGTTATCTGCTATGTGAACACCTTTTTCTATTCTTTTTACAGAAAAGCACATCCAGTTCCAATAAAGAAAAAAATTGTCTATAAAATACCATATAATACGAAAAGGTATTTCTCAGACCTTGTTCCAAAGCAAATGAAAAATATATACAGACCTATAGCCTAGGAAAAAAACATGCTCCTACATTTTCTCTGTTAGACAGTATTTCCTACTTTGTGTCAGATCTTTGCACTTTTTAAAAGAAATAGTCACAAAAAAGAGCCCACAACCCTTTCAAGTTTGGGGAGTTGAATCCAACAGTGTCTCCAGGAACTTTGGAGAAAGACGCTGTGTACTGAATGATTCTGTAACATAAAAGGTCTTTCTTGAAATGCCAAAGTAGTCAAGCTTTCCATGAGATCGTAGTTTGAGAACGGGAGCACTTTTCTTATGTGTGACGTGTGAAGACAACTTTAAGACCTGGGCTGATTCTCACGGCCCATCAGTCACCTTACAAATGGGATGCTGTCTTACGTATCCTGGTTTCCAGCATCTGACATCATCTATGTTTCCTGAAAGAGAGACTTGGGGCAGGAGGCAGTTGTGGGGAAGCAAGAATGACGGACCGCCAGCCAGCCTGTGGTCCCGACCCTCTGATGGAGGTAGAAGAGCCCCGCTGAGTGGAGTGGTCTCAGACGCCCTCCCAAACCACCGATCAGCACAGCCCCGCCCTGGGAGACAGGGCCTGCAGCGGCGAGGGCTCCTCCGGGGACCCCACCGCGGGTCTTGTGATGTTACACCCCCGCCTGCCCCCACCCCGGCCCGGTCCAGTCCTCGCTCCCCTCCAGCTGTCTTTCACTCCCCCCGGACCCGCAAGCGCGAAATGATTCCCTGTGCTCTATGGCATTTCTGATCCATCCTAAAGGCGATCGCTCGCATCTCGCAACCCCAAACCCCTCTCCACCTCAATCCCTCCCCCTTGACCACCACAAGCCTGTTCTCTGGGACCCTGAGTGCTTCTCCCAGAGAAGCTGCCGATGCGTCGTCAGAGGGGGCCTGGTGCCCGTCACCCAGAGATGTCCAGTGTGCCCAGCCCCGCTCAGCACAGAAGCCAGAGAAGAGGGCATCCATCCATCTCCCAGGATGACCAGCGGGGAGGGCAGCCGGGGGCCAGGAGGAAGGGGAGTCCTGAGGACTGTTCTCGCTGGACCCTGACGTCGCCGGGAAGGCAGAAGGCTGGAGGGTGGATACCCTCCTCCCCTGGGGACCCTCCCCTGTGTGACTGCAGGCTGCCCAGGGCTGACCTGTGGGCTCGTGTCGGCAGATTTGAAGGCACTCTGCCTGGAACTCTAGGAGCTTGGACGTGGGGAAGGTGGTCTCTGGGGGTTTTCAGGGTGAGCGGACAGATGGAACTCTCCAGAAATGGGGGACCTCTCTTGGGGTGCCCGGGGCCTCCCCGGGAAGGGGAGGGTCTGTCTGAGAGCTGGGCAGGGGCATTGGTTGTGGAGAAGTGAGGTGAGCAGAGGTCATGGCACTGTCCCGGGAGGAGACACTGTCTCCGGAGCCCATGGCCCCGGAGATGCTGGAGATGCATCTACAAACGTGCAGACGGGGGGTCACGTCACATGGCGGGACAGACCCTGGGTTTGTTCTGAGCCTCGCCTTGGACACCTTGTTCTGTCGTGTGGCTCCTCCTCATTCTTTACAGTGGTTGCACATGCTCTGGGTGTGCAAAACTCCTCTTACCACTCATGTTCTGATGGGCGTGAGGGCTCTTTCCAGCTTCCCACTGTGAAAACTGACCAGCAGTGAGCGTGTGTGTCCACGTACATTTGTGTACATGTACGTTTGTGTACACGTGTGTTTGTGTATGTGTACTTTTGTGTACATGTGTTAGTGCGTGTATGTTTGTGTACATATGTGTTTGTGTGCACATATGTTTGTGTACACGTGTGTTTGCGTGTTTGTGTGCACGTATGTTGGCGTGCAGGTGCCTGGAGGAAGGATCTGATACACAGGCACAGTATGGGCATGTTGATTAAATCTGAGATCACGTGGACTAAGAGATCCCAGACAGAGCATCCCTTGCGTCCATACCTCTGTATCTCTGATGGCAACTCAAGTTAGGGGCAGTCCCGCCAAGTGGTTACTAAGCATATGTCAGAAGACAGAGGAAAATGAGAAAACTTCAGGAGTTCAGACAGCATTGAAGGCAGATACTCAGAGACGATGTGAAAGGTGAGTAAGTTATTTCCTCCTTCAGGGTGTCAGGGGCCCTGCGGAAACGTCCCTCAGGCTGCAGTGCAGGCTGGTGATCACGGGAAAACATACCAATGAACGTAAGTTCTGGGAAGGGCAGAGGAGACCTTTCAGGGAGAGGGGTGCAGGCAGACCTCCCGGCTCCGAGTGCATATTCAAGCAGAGAGCTGAGAAGCAGAGCAAAGGGCATCGCCTCACCAGCCAGACCCTCGGCTAATACTATTTCCGAAATGCAGTACTGAGTGCAATCTCAAAAATGGTTAATATTCAAACAGGATGAGAACTCGTCCTGTAACTTAGCTGGTTTTCAATTTTGACTGTATGACTATACCTCAGGTTTTGTTTTCAGTACAACCTCCTCTGTAAAGTCTTTCTGATACCCAAAGAGAAGGGGAGAGCTTTCTCTTTGAATGCCCAGAATATATTTTATTTTTAAGCTTTCTTATTGCCTCTGTGTACGGCTGGTGGTCCCCTCCATGGAAGTGGGATGGCTTTGTGTCACTTTTAACTCCAGCAGGGACTTAGCAGAATGCCTTAAGTTTAGTAATAACTTAAAAATGTAAATAAAAGAATGCTTATTTATTTCCTCCTCCAGGGTATCTTCCTGACCCAGGGGTCGAACCCATGTCTCTTGCATCTCCTGCTCTGACAGGTAGATTCTTTACCACTGAGCCTCCTGGGAAGCCCTAAATGCTTCTTACCCTGGATTATAAAGTGAACAAGGGTGCTGTTGACTCCACTGGATTTTGTTGCTCATTGCATTTTCATTTTTATGTTCCTGGGCTTCATCTTAAGTTTATACCAGCTGTAAATGACTTTTGTAAATGAGCAGGTACAATAATGCAGAAAAGTGAAATGTGGTCTTCTGAACTTTAGAAAGATTGAACACCTAGAAAAGCGAAAAAGAACAGAATGGCTGATGAAGAAGCACAGCAGTTATCTTAAAAAATTTTTTCTTGGTGTCTAGTTGCTTTATAGTGTTCTGTTAGTTTCTGCTGCGCAACAGAGTGAATCAGCCACACATATACCCCTCTTTTTAGGAAATTAAGATTTCTCTCCATTTAAGTCACCACAGAGCAGTGATCTAGTTTCCTGGGCTCTGCAGTCGGTTCTCATTGTTATCTATTTTACACATAGTGTGTGTGTATATATATACTATGTCAATTATATGTACTATGTATATATTTATACTATATATATGTATATAAAATACTATGTCAATTCCATCCTCCCAATTCACCCCTCCCCTGTTGGTGTTCATACATTTGTTCGCTATGTCCGTGTCTCTATTTCTGCTTTGCAACTAGGTTCATATGTACCATTTTTCTAGATTCCACATATATGTGTTAATATACGGTATCAGTATAAATACTGACTGCCTTGTGAGCTTAAAAAATGGATATTTTTCTTTCAGCATCTTTAAATCAAAGTATCATAATCTTTTCATTATTCTGGACATTATGAATTATTGGGTCACTTCAAAACTGACATGTGGCTTCTTCCCATTTTCTAGTTAAATTTACACATTTATTGCTGCTATTTTTTTAAATCAAGGATTGCAGAGCATCTCATTACTTTCTGTGTACTTGGTCTTGACTAGAGCAAACAGTTTTCACTAAAGCCAGTTTAAATTCACTCCGATCGCTGCCTTAGCTTCACACACCTTTCATCCAAAATTGCTTCATTTTGGAAAGGATTCTCTCTTTTTTTTTGGAAGCCAATAGGAAAAGGATGTGTGGTTTTCAAAAAGCTTTTGAGGCAAAGAAAGGATTGAGAGGTATCTCTTATTTAAAAAAAAAAATAAGATGCGAATAAAGAACCTCCAGCAGGAGCCAGGCAATGCAGATTCTGGTTCAGAACGGCACAGCATTGTGGGAAGTTGCAAACAGGGGACCAGGCGGTCCTCATGGAAGTCTCTCTTCGCTTCGTGTGCAGGGCCGCTGAGATGAGATCCTGGGTGTCACAGGAGGCTGAAGGGGACAAACTCCCCAGTCTCTGCCACGATCCGGCCAAACCATGGACCGTTTCCCCTTGCAATGAGCAGATTGCACAGCGCTGATACTGATGATGTTTTGTGGGGAGCAAAGAACTTTATGGTTTTCATGGCAAAACGTGTTATTGACCACCATGATAAAAATGTGAACTCACATAAGCTAAGGCATAGAGCATTTTCTTGCTTTTCTGGAACCATCGCAACATAAGCAAACGGTCACAGGACCCCGAGTGTGATGCTGTGCTAAACGCCGAATGTGTGGGGCTTTTGTTCAGTTCCTCTGTGACTGAGCACCATGGGAAAAGGTTTTGAAGCTTTCTAGTTCTTTTCACTTACATGCACTTTTTGATCAATTTCTCTATGAATTTTACTCAATGAGGGGATTTCTCTCTCAATTTACTTTTCAGTCCCCCTTGTATGTAATTTTATTCTCTTGTCAATTTTATGCCAAATGTGTCTGTAGAGTGAGTCCTGACATCCAAATCTTTTAACTTTGAATGTCTCTTACTATTTCAATTCTCAGGGATATAAAAAAAATTACTGTTATGTACATGTGTTAAGCACTTGTGCGGATCCCTTTGAACTCTGTCCTGTAGCTCTCGTGAAAAATGGATGTGTGTGTGTTTCTGTGTATACAGGCAAATATCATCAGAAGCCCCTTCACCGTGATGGTAACCTTCCCATACACTTTCCAACTTGTCTGGGTTTTCTTGAAGGTCGATTGGGTTTTCAACTGTGTTATCTGCTAGGTGTTTGATGGAGTGGTCCAGATAACAGGGAGAGAGCAAAGGAAAGAGAATTTTTTTGAAGATCAAAAGTGGCTGTTCATTTTGTTATCTGACCCTATCTGTTGTCATAGTAACAGGTCTCTTTTAACCTATGTCATGAGATGATTTGTCTCTATCTGCTCTGAGTTCTCCTTTGAGTGCAGAGCGACTCCTATAGCATCCAGACGCTCCCAGACTCTCTGAAGCTCTACTGAGGGGGCCAAAGGCACAGGCTCCTTGTCGGAAAGGATTTAAATTACATTTTCCATTTAAACTGCTATCTTAATTTTCGAACAGATAAAGCCAGTGCTGAAGCTTTCTCCCTGGTCTTACAACATATAAGTAAATGTCATTTAGAAATGAATGAACACGTTGATTCTCTAACATCGAGGGCAGGCAGCCGGAAGGGTGACCGAGCACTCGCTGTTGTCTGAAGAGAACTTTAACGAAAGGGACAGAGTAAAGCCAGTGGTTTCCTAGCGGCTCCTGGAGGAGGCGGGCGGGTGTGCGGGCTGGCTCCTTGCTGACGGCTTGGCGGTCCACTCACACCAGGGCGCTGAGGTTTGACTGGACCCCCCGGTCCATTCATTTTGAAACAAGGCTTCTGGAAAGCTGAGTTCCAGATGCCAGCTTTGGTCATCCCTTGGATGCTATCTTCTTGTCTGTGACATTTCTTTTAGGCTTTGCAGGTAAAGACATCTTAGAAACGACCATTCAGTGTCCCCCTGGGTCACAGCCCTCCTCACCATCACCCCAAGTCTTCATCTCCCTGAGCCTTGCAGTCTGCGGGGGGGTCTATGCGAGGGCCACCCACAAACACGGGCACCAGCTGGGCCGGGAGAGGCTCCAGAACTGGCCTCTCTGGGTGCAGTGCAGGCTGGGGAGTGGATCTGGCCTCTCCCCGACTGGGGGCTCCTGGTGTCTCTCTGTCCAGCAGCAGCAAAAGGAGAGATAGCCCCGCCTTGCCCAGGGCACCTCCACTCAGGCCCAGGGTTGGGGATAGATGGGCTCGGTTAGCCCAGAGGAGGCCCTTACTGTTTTCCTCTGGTTTAAAAACCCTCCAGGCACAGAACACCCTGTGTGAATCTCAGAGACGTTAAGTCAGGAAACAAGACAAGTTGCTTAGCAGGTTCCTAAGAGATCTGCAGAGACCAAGGAAAGCCTTTCCTTCCTGGCTTTGGATGGAACCTCCTTCTTCTTGGAACGTTCCTGCTAAGAACAGTAGAAGCAGGGGACCTGCTAAGAATAGTGGAGACAGGGGACTGTCCCCGGCCAAAGCCATCCTCCAGTCGGGGCTCCGGGAGCTGCCCTTCGGAGGGTGGAGCGGAGCCAGGCCTCTGTTCTGAGATGGGGGGCACAGCACGCTGTCCTGTGGAAGCCTCAGTCTCCCCATCTGTAAATGGGCCAATAGGACTGCATGAATAGATGAGCCATCTTTCTAGAGTCTCAGCAAAGGGCTGGACACACGGAACCTAATGTCCCTGCTGTCAGTGGCTGGGAGTGAGGGCTGGTCCCTGCGCTGCCCTCATCTCTCCCGGTCCTGCACCAGTGTGATGGCACAAACCCTCAATGTGAGAGGCACAGGGCTGCCTTAGGAAGCTTGGGGTAACTGTGGCGCGCACACCAAGAAGCAGCTTCAGACGCTCTAAAGGTAATGAGCTGCAAAGTGTCAGAAATGATGTTCCTGGGCTGGGAGGCGGTGGCCTCGGTGGAGACCTCTGTCTCGGATGCCAGCAGCTCCTTGTCCACCTGCAGCGCCTTCCTTTCTGCCTGTTTTGTAAACCGTCCGAACAGATGGGCTGACATCAGCCACACGTCGCCGACGCGCCTTCCTCCCTAGTGACCTGCTTCTGAACGACCTGAGGCAGGACAGGAGGTGGACAGGCACAAGGAGCCGTGGGTCCCAGGCACCAGCTCAGCCCTTGGCTCTCACGCCGAGCTGGGCTCCTTCTCGTAAGAGCCAAGTCGTTCACGTCTGCAGTCTGAGTGCAGAGCAGGTGGAGTTAACGGTTAGTCGCTCAATCGTGTCCGACTCTTGTTGGCCCCATGGACTGTAGCCCACACCAGGCTCCTCTGTCCATGGAATTCTTCAGGCATGCATATTGGAGTGAGTTGCCATTCCCTTCTCCGGGGAGTCTCCCTGACCAGGGATCAAACCCAGGTCTCCCGCATTGCTGGCAGACTCTTTACCGTCTGAGCCACCAGGAGAGCAGAGCATGCAGGAGGCAGCAAAGGAGAAAAGGAGAAGGACGGTCTCCAGGTCTGAAGCCAGGCATGGCCGAGGCCTGAAGGGGTGGGAGAGGGAAACCCCTTCCACGGGCTCTGCTGGGTGAAGGAGCCGAGGAGACCAGCGTCGCAGAGTGACTGCAGCAATAATCGTGATGCTGAGCCGGCTGCAAATGAGCTGGAGTTGTGATTTTTATGCTCTGTTTTTATAGTTCTGTTACAGTCATGGGACTATTGAAATCAATGTTTTAAGCGTCTTTTATAAAAATTACTATGTGGGATTTTAAAAATGTGTTTGTTTTTTTCCCCACTGTTTTCTGAAATGAAGGGCCTGAGGATAAAGAAAGCCAAAAGGATAGCTTTGATATTCATGGAAATATTAAAATCAACTTGTAAGATTCTAACTCAAGTATGCTTTTTTTTCCCCATTTCTAGGCTCCAGTTCTTAATATAAACACAAGAGCTTCCAATGTGGAGCCGCAATGATTTAGAAAGACCAGTATATTAAATATCGCCCCAGAACCTTAAATACTAGTTGCAAATTAGGTGAATTTGATATAGTTATTAATCTAATTTTCAAAAGGAACTTTTTCTTGTAGTTGTTCAGGAGCTAAGTCGTGTCCCACTCTTTGTGATCCCATGACCTATTGCATGCCAGACTTCCCTGTCCGTCCCCATCTCCCAGAGTTTGCTCAAATGTCCATTCATGTCCGTTGAGTTGGTGATGCCATCCAATCATCTCATCCTCTGTCACCCTCTTCTCCTCCTGCCTTCATCTTTCCCAGCTCAGGGTCTTTTCCAATGAGTCGGCTGTTTGCATCAGGTAGCCAAAGTATTGGAACTTCATCTTCAGCATCAGTCCTTCTAATGAATATTCGGGGAACTTTTAGGACAGAATAAGCTCTGTTCTCTAGATAACTATTCAGATTTATTTTTAGACCCCTTGGTTTAAAAAATTACAATTTTCTGGACCTTCCAAACATACCTATCAAAATATGAGTTGCTACATGTTCACTTTCTTTAAAAAAAGGAATCTAATTTCAGTGGGTTCATTTAGCGTTTTGGCTGCTAAACACCTATTTTAGCAACTTGTTTCATTGCTGATATGCAATCAAACTGAAAAAATGCAGCAGTTTCTCCTCACTTTGTGACCCTGTGATTCCTGTGAGTGTGTTGGGTCACGTCCACCGCATCAGTGTATTCGAGATCAGGACAGGGAAGCAGGAAGATTCTAGAGACGGCAGACATAGGGCTTTGTTATCTGAATGCCCAAGGGATGTAGTGCTTACACAGGTGATGGCTCAAGGTTCTGGGAATAGAGTCTTTCCTGGAGCAGGCTTTTCAGGAGAGGAGATGGAGCCCGCACGTGCAGGGTCAGCCCTGGAGGGACTCGGGCTCTGGGATGCTCGTCAGCAGGGCCATGTGGTCCAGCAGGGCCATGTGGTCCAGCAGGGCATCTGCCTGTCACAGTAATGCAGGTGTCAGACTGCCGCGGCCGCAGACGCTTCCCAAGGCGGCTCAGCCAACAGTCTTCGAGTGTGTTCCCTTCCTCACGAACGCCGCAAGTTTCTTATGCCTGTGTGGTCTTCCGCTCCCCCTGACGTCAGAGTCACAGCAATTAAGTTATCAAACCTGTAATTTACTCATTGCCTCCATTCTTTAAAGCCACTTTCACTCAAACACTAACACAGTTTATCTATTAAAACTATCAATAATGTGTCACATTGCATCATCATGGTTTTTTGTCAACCATTAGAGAAGTCTTCATTGAATAAGACTACGCTTAACAACTTTGGAAAAATATCTCGTGCGACTAATATAAATCTTTTCTGGAAAATACATTTTCCTTGATTTTTAAAAAATGAAAATCGTTTCTGAGAGCCTTGCAAATACTTCAAAAAGTAGATCCTTTCCCAATCAATGTGAAAGCATTTATCAATTGCCTACAATGTATGAAACTCAGGGCAGAAATGATGTGATTAAACAACACATTTTATAATATATTCAGTCCAGTTCAGTCACTCAGTCATGCCTGACTCTTTGTGACCCCATGGACTGCAGCATGCCGGGCCTCCCTGTCCATCACCAACTCCTAGAGCTTGCTCAGACTCATGTCCATTCAGTCAGTGACGACATCCAACCATCTCATCCTCTGTCATCCCCTTCTCCTCCTGCCTTCACTCTTTCCCAGCATCAGGGTCTTTTCCAGTGAGTCAGCTCTTTTCCTCAAGTGGCCAAAGTATTGGAGCTTCAGCTTCAGCATCAGTCCTCCCAATGAATATTCAAGCCTGATTTCCTTTAGGGTTGACTGGTTTGATACCCTTGCTGTCCAAGGCACTCTCAAGAGTCTTCTCCAATACCACAGTTCAAAAGCATCAATTTCTTGGTGCTCAGCTTTCTTTATATTTCTTTATCAATATATTTATAATATATTAATATTTTTCAATACCTAGCTTTAAGCACATGTTCAACAATGAGTAAAGTAGCCAAGAGAAAATAATTAAAATTAATGAGTGAAAAGGCAAAAAGAAAATCCAGTTACTTTTCACCATTCAGACCAGTTCTTGTGAGAGATTCCCTTTAGAATCTTAAAATGGTGGAAAAGAAAGGCCTCTAGAGCTTCTAATTAGAAAAGGCCATCACCATGTAAATTGATTAAGTGAATATAAACAGAAAAAATAAACCACACCTGATAACTGCATCGAGAGAAGCGAGCAGATGTGGACAGAAATGAACGTAACTTCACAGGTCTGCCTTCCTCCTCTGGTTGTCTTTGTTTTTAAATTCTAGAAGTCTATTTTAAGGAAGAGTTTGGTTTTGAACACTGTTATGTCTCTGGCTTCTTTTTCATGAAGACTTTTCCCCCCACAGAAAGCATTTTCAAGGCATTTTCAAAAGCTCTCTCTGCAGCCTCGTCTCCAAGAAGCAGACAGAGGAGGGCTGGTTTCTTCACGTCGGCCGACTCGGGCGCTCCTGGCAGGTCAGGCCTCGGGAGAGGACTTTGTCATATGGAAATAGTTAAGGGTCCGGCTCACAGCCTGTGGAGGCCGCCTTTTATCTTTGCAGAGTTTGAACATGATCCTTTCAAAGCCAGATAACCCAGGAAAGGCCTCGTCAGAGGACCGCTGCTCCCTCTCAAACCGCCGGACGCGGTCTCCAAGGAATCAGTTATTAGAATTCGATAAGGAAGCTTTCTTGTATTTTTCTATTTGGGCTTCAGTCTTTATGTTTCTGCAAAATAACACTCTCTCATCATTTTTTTTTTTTTTTGCCAGCAAAAGCAATTTTAAGATTGAGAACAAAGTTAGCCATTAACATAAGCTTTCAGGCTTATTTGAATTTGTGTATCTTTTAAGAATGTTGAACTCTCTGAAATGGCACTAGATGCTCAGTCTTCTAAGTCCATTAATGACCACTGTCTAATCTTTAAATCTATCTACCCTCATTTCCTGGCTAATTTTATAAAGAAGGTGAATTCTTACTAATTTTCACCAAGTAGTACATTGGATGATAAAGACAGCATTTAATGCAGATACGACCAAATGTACATTGTTGTTGGCCAGACCGAATCAGCTTAGACCTTTCCACTAGTGAGAATCACGTATTTGCCCAGGAACTTACCAGCTTCCACAGCCGAGCATCCTCTGGGTCTTTATTTTACCTCCGCAGCACTTGAGCGGTTCTGGTTCCCTGATGGCTCAGTTGGTAAAGAATCCAACTGCAACTCAGGGGACCCCGCTTCAATTCCTGGGTTGGAAAGATCCACTGGAGAAGGGACAGGCTACCCACTTCAGTATTCTTGGGCTTCCCTGGTGGTTCAGCTGGCAGAGAATCCGCCTGCAATGCTGGAGACTTGGCTTTGATCCCTGGGTTGGGAAGATCCCCTGGAGAAGGGAATGGCTACCCACTTCAATATTCTGGCCTGGAGAATCCACGGGCAGAGGAGCCTGGTCGGTCACATGGGGACCCACAGCCTGGTGTTTACAGGTGTTGGGGTCACAAAGAGCATGACTGAGCAACTTTCAGAGTGGTTCTGAGGTCCACAGCTTCTCCAGGTGGGAAGGACCAGGGTTCTCCCCTACACACAAGCCCTAGCAGACAATTTGCTTTGCTAAAATACAATAACCATTAATATAAATGATGTCCTGGTGGCTCAGATGGTAAATAATCCGCCGGCAATGCAAGGAGACCAGGTTCTATCCCTGGGTGGGGATGATCCCCTGGAGAAGGGAATAGCTACCCACTCCACTATTCTTGCCTGGAGAATCTCATGGATAGAGAAGCCTGGCAGGCTACAGTTCATGGGGTTATAAGGAGTTGGACACAACTGAGTGACTACGTATGTACTCCTTCCCCTATGAATAAAAGTAAATAATCTTTTAAATTAATATGTTCAGCAGACATAGAATTGCTATGTCACTATGGGATAGCAATTACTAAATGCTCGCTTTCCATTTCTGACCTTAGTTGGTCATGGACAGGGACCAAGCCTTTGACAGGCTGTTGCTGCCAAATTGTGTCTGTAGTCAGCTGGTGCTGGACAAGGACACCAAGGTCACTTGATGGGGAAAGAATGGTTTTTCAACAAATGGCACTGTGACAACTGAATAGTCACATGCAAAAGAATGAGATTGTATCCTTACCTCACACCATTGACAAAATCAACTCAAAATAAACCAGTGATCTAGATATTAGAACTAAAACAGTAAAATTCTGAAAAGCCAATGAGGGGTCAATTTTCATGACCCTGGATTTGTTAATGAATTGTAGGTATGATACCAAAAGGAGGAACAATAAAGGAAAAACATATATAAACTGGACTTCACTGAAATTGAAAACCTCAGTTCTTCAAAGAATTTCATCAAAAAGATGAAAAGACAATAGAACAAGAGAAAACATTTGCTAATCATCTCTCTAATAAGGGATTTGCATCTGAAATATACAAGGAGTTCTTTCACTCAAAAATAAAAGGTCAATAATCCATTTTAAAAAGTGGACAAAAGGTTTGAATATGCATTTCTCCAAGGAGGACATACAGATGGATAATACATATATGAAACGATGCTTTCCTTCACTGCATCAGGGAAATGCAAATCCAGCCATGATGATGAAATGCAAATCCCACCTACTGAGAAGGCTAGAATCAATAGGCAGATAACAACACACTTGGCGAAGGTGTGGAGAAATCAGGACCCTCTACATTGTTGGTGGGAATGTAAAGCGGTGCAGCCACTTTGAAACGGCCTGGCAGTTCCTCCAGTGATTGAACATATAACAGATCTATGACATGAGCCAGCAATCCCACTCCTAGGTATGCATCCAAGAGAAAGGAAAACCTTTTCCTTGCAAAAACATGCACACAAATGTTCATAGCAGCATTGTTCATAATTGTCCAGAGGTTGAAACAACTCAGGTGCTCATCAGCCTATAAATGAATAAATAAAAATATGATTCATCTATGCAATGAAATGTTATTCAGCCATGGTAAGAAAATCAACCTGAATATTTATTGGAAGGACTGATGCTGAAGCTGAAGCTCCAATACTTCAGTTACCTGATGCAAAGAGCTGACTGATGCTGGGAAAGATTGAAGGCAGGAAGAGAAGGGGACGACAGAGGATGAGATGGCTGGATGGCATCACCCACTCAGTGGGCATGAGTTTGAGCAAATTCTGGGAGATAGTACAGGACAAGGAAGCCTGGCATGCTGCAGTCTATGGGGTTGCAAAGAGTTGGACATTACTTAGTGACCAAACTACAACAACAGAAAAGTATGAAGGATGGCACATACCTGCTACGAGATAGATGAAGCTTTCCAACATCATGTGAAGTGAAAGAAGCCAACACAAATTACAATATCGATGATTCCATTTGATGAAGTGAGTTATAGCTAAACTTTGGGTTTGGGGATCCCTTTTTGAGACTGTCACCATTCATATTGACTGTGGTGATGTCTTTTTATAACTGTGAATGTACCCAAAACTATTAGATTGTACATTTTGTGAGTGCTCAGTCATGTCCGACTCTTTGTGACCCCATGGACTGTAGACCACCAGGCTCCTCTGTCCATTGGATTTTCCTGGCAAGAATGCTGGAGTGGGTTGCCGTTTCCTTCTCCACTGTACATTTTAAATACATATGTTACCTGATATGTGAATGATACTTCAATAATGTATGTTTTCTAAAAAGAAAGAGAATTCACCTGTGAACTCCTTCCCCGCTACATACTCTTCATGGTCTCCCCCTTGCTGTCTCAGTCCCCCTCCTAGAGGGCTTCCTGGGGTCTGGAACTGCACGGCTGCCTCCAGCACTGGGTGGCCACTGTGGTCCTGGACCAGAGGCATCTTTAGTGAATCAGAAGGCAGCCACATAGGTTCCGAGGGCTGTCGCTCAGTCCTGAGGTCAAGGCTGCAAATCTCCAGCCAGTGTCTCTCCCACAGATGCAGGGCCGTGAAGAAAGCCCCCTCTTCCCGCCTGGAGGTCTGCTTTGCTCCCTCCCAGCACCTTCCACACTCGACCTGCTTCCCGGATGTTCAAAAGGCCTTCTCTCCAGGAAGTGGCATGAAGGTGGCAGAATTCCACCTCCCAGGATTTGGGAAGAGGGCCTCCAGAGTCCTGCAGTACCCAAAGGCCAGATAGACGGCAGGGGGCACTGCCAACCTGGCTCACAATCTCAGGGACAATGAGTCATCTTATGCCACGAGGCAGCCGTGCTTTGGATATGCTTTCAAGCCTTCATCCTCGTAACTCTGTTGGAAAAGAATCCACCTGCAACTCAGGAGACCCCGGCTCGATCCCTGGGTTGGGAAGATCCCCTGGAGAAGGAAAAGGCTACCCACTCCAATATTTTGGTCTGGAGAATTCCATGGACTATACAGTTCATGGGGTGGCAAAGAGTCAGACATGACTGAGCAACTTTCACTCACTCAAGCCTTAAGAAATGAAATGGGAAAAGAATTTGAAGAAAACAGTTGGATATACGTATATGTGTAACTGATCCATTTTGCAGGGCACCTGAAACTAGTACAACATTGGAATCAACTAGAGTCCAGTGGAAAATTAAAGTTTTCAGTAAAGAGCTCGAATCCAATGATGCAACCACTCTCTGGTTGAGCATATGCTCTGGACATTCTGTAATAGTATTAATTAGATACTTGAAAAAAAATCACTTCTGTGTCTTCTGTTAATAATTTGTGTCCTGAGGTCTTTCACATTCATTTTTGTGTTCATGTTTGTTTATGTGACCTTTTAGCACCATGCATCAAATAACACACACCTGCCACATCTGGGCAAAAAAAAAAAAAGAAGACCGGCATTCTGCACATGCCAGTCCCCCAACCCTGGGGCCCACCGTTCTCACCAGGCGCTGCCCTGGGGTTTCCAGCCTATTGAACAAATACTGTTGACCTGTCAGACACTTAGGTACTTCACAACCCCCCTCCAAACTATGTAACATGATTGCCGTTCATTTATTTCAGGAGGTCGGGACCTGAGTGATACAGAACATAGAAGAACAATTCCAGCACGGTGGGATGTGTTTGTGTGCACCGCAACTTTTCTGCAGCTTGGCTTCCTGCACACACATGAAATCCTCGTCAGCGGAGATTCATTTGGGAATTTGATCAATTTTGCTGGAAATCTGCTGTTGGTTATTCTACCCCAACTTTACGATTATGAAGAAAGTAGGATCTTCAGTGAAAACTATAATAACCTATTTAAATAGACCCTTTGGTGGCTCACAAAAAACCCCCAAAACTTATAGCCTCCCAAAGAGAAGAGAAAATTAAAATGGTCTACACAAGAGCTTCAAAATTTTTTGAAAAGAAAATACAACAGCAGCAAAACAATAGCTTTTGGTTTTCATTAAACAGTGGTTTGCCCATTTAGATTCCAGAGCCTTGTCCCGGTATCTGGTTTGTGTTCTGACACCAGGGACCCAGTGACCACTGGTCTTTGTCCCACATGAGTGTCCAGTGCCCTGAGACTTGCATTCTTCTGGTCAGTCTGGGTGGCCGAGGGCGGGAAGCTGGCAACTGTGACAGCCAAGCAGGATGGCGCGCGAGGTGCCCCAAAGCCCCTTCATCAGGAGACGTGGAGGTCGTGCAAAGGTATCGGTGAACATTCCTCCACAAATGAGTTCTTTTCCACAAGGGGGTTCTTTGCTCCTCTGTGGGTGGTTGTCCATCCCCCATTCTATCTTTATCAGAACACCTGTGTGGAATCCAGGCTGGAATATTAGACGTGGGGCAAACAGAAGTGTTTTAAAAAATAAAAGATCATGAAAAACTTTCCTACTGGTCAGTGATATTTAATCCTTGTAGTACTTTTATACCAGGTCATGCTGGGTAGCCCTGGGCATCTCACTTCATCCCTTAAAACATGGATCATCTTGGAAAGAGGGCAAGAAGGGGAAGGTGGCAGAGGACAGGAATGTCTGCCAGCCCCTCTTCTGCCCAGGTGTTCTGAACGTCTCACCACCTTCAGTTTCTGACGATGACTTTTTGGGATGTGTTATGTTATTACGGGCTTCCCTGGTGGCTCAGACAGTAGAGAAATCGCTTGCAAGGCAGGAGACCTGGGTTCGATCTCTGGGTTGGGAAGATCCCCCGGAGGAGGGAAAGGCAACCCACTCCAGTATTCTTGCCTGGAGAATCCCCATGGACAGAGAAGCCTGGTGGGCTACAGTGCGTAAGGGTAGCAAAGAGTCGGACATGACTGAGTGACTAAGCACACGTCATTATTGGGCTTTCCGGGTGGCTCAGTGCTAAATAATACACCTGCAATGCAGGAGAAGCAGTTTCAATCCCAGGGTTGGGAAGATCCCCTGAAGAAGGAGAAGGTAACCCACTTCGATATTCTTACCTGGGAAATCCTATAGACAAAGGAGCCTGGAAGGCTCCAATGGGGTCATAAAAGAGTCAAACACGACTTAGCAACTAAACAGCAGTGATGACACGTGTCCACTGATATGTATCCATGACGTGATGACATGTCACTCATGATGATGTGGATCAGAGTATTTTCACTGCCCTAAAATCCTTCTATGATCTTATACATTCATTCCTCCCCACAGCCCCTGGCAACCACTGGTCTCTTACTGACTCCTTTTCTAGAGTGTCCCATAGTTGGGATTACACAGTGTGTAGACTTTTGATCTTGACTTCTTTCACTTAGTAATACACATTTAAGTTTCCTCCATGTCTTTCAGTGGTTTAATAGCTCATTTCTTTTTGGTGCTGAATAATATTCCATTGCCTGGATGGACCACAGTTTATTTGCCCATTGAGGGATACCTTGGTTGCTCCCTAGTTTGGACAATCTGAAGAAAACTACTTAAACATCCGTGCTCAAGTTTTGTAAGGTCTTAAGTTTTCAGCGCCTTTGGGTAAATACCAAGGAACATGACTGCTGGTTGATGCAATAAAAGCTCAGTTCAGTTCAGTCACTCAGTCATGTCCGACTCTTTGTGGCCCCATGAACCGCAGCATGCCAGGCCTCTCTGTCCATCACCAACTCCCGGAGTTTACTCAAACCCATGTCCATTGAGTTGTTGATGCCATCAAACCATCTCATCCTCTATCGTCCCCTTCTCCTCCTGCCTCAGTCTTTCCCAGCATCAGGGTCTTTTTCAATGAGTCAGCTCTTCACATGAGGTGGCCAAAGTACTGGCGTTTCAGCTTCAACATCAGTCCCTCCAATGAACACCCAGGACTGATCTCCTTTAGCATGGACTGGTTGGATCTCCTTGCAGTCCAAGGGACTCTCAAGAGTCTTCTCCAACACCACAGTTCAAAAGCATCAATTCTTCAGTGCTCAGCTTTCACATCCATACATGAACACTGGAAACGCCATAGCCTTGACTAGATGGACCTTTGTTGACAAAGTAATATCTCTGCTTTTAAATACGCTGTCTAGGTTGGTCATAGCTTTCCTTCCAAAGAGTAAGCATCTTTAAATTTCATGGCTGCAATCACCATCTGCAGTGATTTTGGAGCCCAGAAAAATAAGTCAGCCACTATTTCCCCATCTATTTGCCACAAAGTGATGCCATAATCTTAGTTTTCTGAATGTTGATCTTTAAGCCAACTTTTACACTCTCTGTTTTCCCTTTCATCAAGAGGCTCTTTAGTTCTTCACTTTCTGCCATAAGGGTCGTGTCATCTGCATATCTAAGGTTATTGATATTTCTCTCGGCCATCTTGATTCCAGCTTGTGCTTCATCCAGCCCAGCATTTCTCATGATGTACTCTGCATAGAAGTTAAATAAGCAGGGTGACAATATACAGCCATGACGTACTCCTTTTCCTATTTGGAACCAGTCTGTTGTTCCATGTCCAGTTCTAGCTGTTGCTTCCTGATCTGCATATAGGTCTCTCAAGAGGCAGGTCAGGTGGTCTGGTATTCCCATCTCTTTCAGAATTTTCCACAGTTTATTGTGAGCCACCCAGTCAAAGGCTTTGGCATAGTCAATAAAGCAGAAGTAGATGTTTTTCTGGAACTCTCTTGCTTTTTCGATGATCCAGCGGATGTTGGCAATTTGATCTCTGCTTCCTCTGCCTTTTATAAAAGCAGCTTGAACATCTGGGAGTTCACGGTTCATGTATTGCTGAAGCCTGGCTTGGAGAATTTTAAGCATCACTTTACTGGGTTGTGAGATGAGTGCAATTGTGCGGTAGTTTGAGCATTCCTTGGCATTGCCTTTCTTTGGGATTGGAATGAAAACTGACCTTTCCAGTCCTGTGGTCACTGATGAGTTTTCCAAATTTGCTGGCATATTTAGTGCATCACATTCACAGCATCATCTTTCAGGATTTGAAATAGCTCAACTTGAATTCCATCACCTACATTAGCTTTGTTCATAAAGATGCTTCCTAAGACCCACTTGACTTCACATTCCAGCATGTCTGGCTCGAGGTGAGTGATCACACCATCATGATTATCTGGTAGTGAAGATAATTTTTGTACAGTTCTTTTGCAGTTCTTCTGTGTATTCTTGCCACCTCTTCTTAATATCTTCTGCTTCTGTTAGGTACCTACCATTTCTGTCTTTTGTTGTGCCTATCTTTGCATGAAGTGTTCCCTGGGTATCTCTAATTTTCTTGAAGAGATCTCTAGTCTTTCCCATTCTATCGGTTTCCTCTATTTCTTTGCATTGATCACTGAGGAAGGCTTTCTCATCTCTCCTTGCTATTCTTTGGAACTCTGCATTCAAATGGGTATATCTTTCCTTTTCTCCTTTGCTTTTCACTTCTCTTCTTTTCACAGCTATTTGTAAAGCCTCCTCAGACAGCCACTTGGCTTTTTTGCATTTCTTTTTCTTGGGGATGGTCTTGATCCCTGTCTCCTGCACAATGTCACGGACCTCAGTCCATAGTTCATCAGGCTGTCTGCCTATCAGATCTAGCCGCTTAGACCTATGTCTCACTTCTGCTGTAGGTTTGCTTGTGTAAGAAACTACAAAACCGTCCTCCAAAGTGGGTGTAGTTCCTCACTGCCACCAGCAATGAATGAGTATTTGGTGTTTTCAGCATTCTGTATTTCGGCCATTGAAAGAAGTAGGCAGTGGTATCTTATTGCTTTTTCACTTCTTTTTCACACAAATTTTCTAGTTTTTAGGAGAGATTTTCAAACATCTAATAAATCTAGAACACAAAGTCTTCAAAAATTCTTCGATTTTGATATTTTACCCCCTGCAGCATTGTATGTCCACACGTGCTTGGTTGTGTGTATGTGAGTGTGCGAGTGTGTGGGTGTGTGTGTGTGGCAAAGGTGGAGAGTGCATTGGTAAATTAAAGGTACCCACAGCTGTTGGGGACTCTCCAGGCATTTAACTAATGTCATCAAACACATCTGCTGGAACTAATGTGGAGGCATAGAGCATCAATGAAACAGTCGTATCTCTCCAATTGAGTGATTATATTCAGAATGTGTTTATTGCTTAAATACTCAATGTTTAAGCATCAGTTCATTTTTTTCCCTTTTTTAAAAAAAAACTACAGAAGGCAGCCTGATAAAGAAAGCCGGCATTTGCTGAGCACCAGCTATGCACCAGCCTCTGTAGCGGGTGCTTTTATGGTATTGCCTTTGACTCCCACGACCCCTGGACTCCAGACGGTGTGGATGCATCCAGAGGTCGCTGGCTGTTGGTTGCACAGCTGGCCTGCAGTGGAGCCTGGAAGTCAGCTCTGCATTGCTTGCTACAGTGCTCATGCCCACCACACCCCACCAGGGAGACTCCCCAAACAAAAGTGCTGCTTTTACTGAGTCTGACCACATGCCAAGATAAAGATCTGCTATTTCCCGTCTGGAGATTAAGATGGACTATTCAGGAGGCTATCCTTGTTTTAGAGATAAGGAAAGGGGTTCAGAAACACATTTAGTAAACTGGCCAAGCTTACAACTCAAAGCTCTGAGAGGGAAGTCTGCAGCTTCCCTCCTCTGATCCATGTCATGTAGGCAGAGCACTTGGGAAAAGATCTGACATCAAACCTGTCAAAGGTTAGCGTTTAGTAAGGAATGGTTGAAACGCATTAACAGGTATTATCCCTTTTAAAAATGATTTTATTGAAATAAAACTTACACATCATAAAATTCACCCATTTAAAGTGTACAGGTTATAATGATTTTTAGTAAGTTTACAGAGCATTACAACGTCTAGCAGAGTCTAATTTTAGAACATTTACATCACCCTGCAAAGAGAGCAGGTGGGTACTTACTATTACTCGCCATTTCCACCGCCAGCCCCCAGCAGCCACTAAGCTACTTTCCTTCCCTGAAGAGCGGCCTTTTCTGGGCATTTCATATAAATGGAATTATAGCACATATATATGACTTTTGTGATCAGCTTCCTTTACCTAGCACAATGCTTTTCAGATTTATCCATGTTATAGACTGGGTCTTCATTCTCGTTGATGGCTGATATCATCCCGTTCCATGGATTGGCCATTCTATTTGTTTACTCATTTCTCAGCTGATTAGCTTTCGGGTTCTTTCCACTGTTGGGGCTGCAGTGAATAATACCGCACAAACATTTGCACACAAGTTTTTGTGTGGACATATGTTTCTCTTTTATCTGAGTAGATTTCTAGTATTAGCTCTTAAAAGTGTATATAATATTCAAACTGTGAAAGTTTAAAATTTCTTTTCATTTATTTTCAAATAAAGCATTTTGTTTTGAGAGTGTAAACCCGTGTGTATGAGCATGTTTCTATTTGTGACTGGGGTAATGAACTTATTATATAAGAGCAGGTCAACTGTCTGTAAGTTTACCATACTCATCATTACATATTCTTTTCATTTTCAGTATTTTTGGAGAGCTAGATTACCCCTGAGATCTGTCTGAAAGAATACAAGTGACAAATTTATGTTGAGGGAGAAAGCGAAAAGAAAAGTTTGCTTCTGATTTAAAAAATAAATAAAATTGAAATATATTTGATTTACAAAATTGTGTTAATCTCTGCTGTATTATAAAGTGATTCAGTTATATATGTAGAGAGAAAGTCTAAGAAAGATTATATCTGAGTTAATAGGGTCAAACAAAAAAACAGCTGGTGAGTTGGAGGAAATCCTGCTATTACTCCAGGATCCATCATTTCTTCAACCAGAATTGTCATACTCACCATCAGCACAGAGGTGAAAAACCTGAGAGAACTATGGGGACAGCGATGCCAGCAAATGCTTCTGCTGAGCAGTGCTGTGGGTGGAACACAAAATACACCTATGTATAAATCTCATGTTCTAAATGTCCTAAAACTACAAAGGAAAATCATATCTCAGGCACTAGGTTTCCAAAGGTAAAATTTGAGGACAGAGGAGAAACAAGGTTTGGGTCAGTTAGATTATTAGAATATAGATTTTTTGGTTATTTGCTTCAATTAAAATTATTTTATTAAAGTATAGTTTATATGTAAAGCCTCCTCAGACAGCCATTTTGCCTTTTTGCATTTCTTTTTCTTGGGGATGGTCTTGATCACTGCCTCCTGTACAATGTCATAAACCTCCGTCCATAGTTCATCAGGCACTCTGTCTATCAAATCTAAACCCTTGAATCCATTTGTCACTTCCACTGTATAATCATCAGTCAGTTCAGTTCAGTTCAGTCGCTCAGTCGTGTCCGACTCTTTGCAACCCCATGAACAACAGCACACCAGGCCTCCCTGTCCATCATCAACTCCCGGAGTTTACTCAAACTCATGCCCATCAAGTCGGTGATGCCATCCAACCATCTCATCCTCTGTCATCCCCGTCTCCTCCTGCCCTCAATCTCTCCCAGCATCAGGGTCTTTTCCAATGAGTCAACTCTTTGCATGAGGTGGCCAAAGTATTGGAGGTTCAGCTTCAGCATCAGTCCTTCAAATGAACACGCAGGACTTATCTCCTTTAGGATGGACTGGTTGGATCTCCTTGCAGTCCAAGGGACTCTCAAGAGTCTTCTCCAACACCACAGTTCAGAAGCATCAATTCTTCGGCCCTCAGTTTTCTTCACAGTCCAACTCTCACACACATACATGACCACTGGAAAAACCATAGCCTTGACCAGACGGACCTTTGTTGGCAAAGTAATGTCTCTGCTTTTTAATATGCTATCTAGGTTGGTCATAACTTTCCTTCCAAGGAGTAAGCGTCTTTTAATTTCATGGCTGCAGTCACTATCTGCAGTGACTTTGGAGCCCCCCAGAATAAAGTCTGACACTGTTTCTACTGTCTCCCCATCTATTTCCCATGAGGTGATGGGATCAGATGCCATGATCTTGTTTTCTGAATGCTAAGCTTTAAGCCAACTTTTTCACTCTCCTCTTTCAATTTCATCAAGAGGCTTTTTAGTTCCTCTTCACTCTCTGCCATAAGGGTGGTGTCATCTGCATATCTGAGGTTATGATATTTCTCCCGGCAATCTTGATTCCAGCTTGTGCTTCTTCCAGCCCAGCATTTCTCATGATGTACTCTGCATAGAAGTTAAATAAGCAGGGTGACAAAATACAGCCTTGATGTACTCCTTTTCCTATCTGGAACCAGTCTGTTGTTCCATGTCCAGTTCTAACTGTTTCTTCCTGATCTGCATACAGGTTTCTCAAGAGGCAGGTCAGGTGGTCTGGTATTCCCATCTCTTTCAGAATTTTCCACAGTTTATTGTGATCCACACGGTCGAAGGCTTTGGCGTAGTCAATAAAGCAGAAATAGATGTTTTTCTGGAACTCTCTTGCTTTTTCGATGATCCAGCAAATATTGGCAATTTGATCTTGGCTTCCTCTGCCTTTTCTAAAACCAGCTTGAACATCTGAAAGTTCTTGGTTCACGTATTGCTGAAGCCTGGCTTGGAGAATTTTGAGCATTACTTTGGGATTTGCTTTAGGTCATACCTGAATGGTCTAGTGGTTTTCCCTACTTTCTTCAATTTAAGTCTGAATTTTGCAATAAAGAGTTCATGATCTGAGCTACAGTCAGCTCCCAGTTTTGTTTTTGCTGACTGTATAGAGCTTCTCCATCTTTGGCTGCAAAGAATATAATCAATCTGATTTCGGTATTGACCATCTGGTGATGTCCATGTATAGAGTCATCAGAGTCATCTCTTGTGTTGTTGGAAGAGGGTGTTTGCTATGACCAGGGCGTTCTCTTGGCAAAACTCTGTTAGCCTTTGCCCTGCTTCATTCCATACTCCAAAGCCAAATTTGCCTGTTACTCCAGGGGTTTCTTGTCTTCCTATTTTTTTTTTTTATTCCAGTCCCCTATGATGAAAAGGACATCTCTTTTGGGTGTTAGTTCTAGAAGGCCTTGTAGATCTTCATAGAGCCATTCAACTTCAGCTTCTTCAGCATTACTGGTTGGGGCATAGACTTGGATTACTGTGATATTGAATGGCTTGCCCTGGAAATGAACAGAGATCATTCTGTTGTTTCTGAGTTTGCATCCAAGTATTGCATTTCAGACTCTTTTGTGGACTATGATGGCTATTCCATTTCTTCTATGGGATTCTTGCCCACAGTAGTAGATATAATGGACATCTGAGTTAAACTCACCCATTCCAGTACATTTTAGTTAGGTGATTCCGAAAATGTCACTGTTTACTCTTGTCATCTCCCATTTGACCACTTCCAATTTCCTTTGATTCATGGACCTAACATTTCAGGTTCCTACGCAATATTGCTCTTTACAACATTGGACCTTGCTTCCATCACCAGTCACATCCACAACTGGGTGTTGTTTTTGCTTTGGCTCCATCTTTACATTCTTTCTGGAGTTATTTCTCCACTGATCTCCAATAGCATATTGGACACCTACCAACCTGGGGAGTTCATCTTCCACTGTCCTATCTTTTTACCTCTTCATACTATTCATTGGTTTCTCAAGGCAAGAAAACTGAAGTGGTTTGCCATTCATTCCCTTCTCCAGTGGACCACATTTTTTGTCGGAACTCTCCAACATGACCCATCTGTCTTCGGTGGCCCTACATGGCATGGCTCATGGTTTCATTGAGTTAGACAAGGCTGTGGTCCATGTGATCAGTTTGGTTAGCTTTCTGTGATTGTGGTTTTCATTCTGTCTGCCTTCTGATGGATTCTGTCTGCTCTCTGATGTCCCCAAGAAAAAAATGCAAAAAGGCAAAATGGTTGTCTGAGGAGGCCCTACAAATAGCTGAGAAAAAAAGTGAAAGGCAAAGAAGAAAAGGAAAGATATACCCATCTGTATGCAGAGTTCCAAAGAATAAAAAGGAGAGATAAGAAAGCCTTCCTCAGTGATCAATACAAAGAAATAAAGGAAAACAATAGAATGGGAAAGACTAGAGAGCTCTTCAAGGAAATTAGAGGTACCCAGGGAACATTTCATGCAAAAATGGGCACAATAAAGGACAGAAATGATATGGACCTAACAGAAGCAGAAGATATTAAGAAGAGGTGGCAAGAATACACAGAAGAACTGTACAAAAAAGATCTTCACGACCCAGATAATCATGATGATGTGATCACTCACCTAGAGCCAGACATCCTGGAGTGTGAAGTCAAGTGGGCCTCAGGAAGCATCACTATGAACAAAGCTAGTGGAAGAGACGAAATTCCAGTTGAGCTATTTCAAATCCTGAAAGATGATGCTGTGAAAGTGCTGCACTCAATATGCCAGCAAGTTTGGAAAACTCAGCAGTGGCCACAGGACTGGAAAAGGTCAGTTCTCATTCCAATCTCAAAGAAAGGCAATGCCAAAGAATGTTCAAACTACCGCACAATTGCACTCATCTCACACGCAAGCAAATGAATGCTCAAAGTTCTCCAAGCCAGGCTTCAACAGTATGTGAACCATGAACTTCCAGATATTCAAGCTGGATTTAGAAAAGGAAGAGGAACCAGAGATCAAATTGCCAACATCAACTGGATCATTGAAAAAGCAAGAGAGATCCAGAAAAAAGAAAATCTACTTCTGCTTTATTGATTATGCCAAAGCCTTTGACTGTGCAGATCATAACAAACTGTGGAAAATTCTTAAAGAGATGGGAATACCAGACCACCTGACCTGCCTCCTGAGAAATATGTATGCAGGTCAAGAAGCAACAGTTAGAACTGGATATGGAACAATAGACTGGTCCCAAAGGAGTACGTCAAGGCTATATATTGTCACCCTGCTTATTTAACTTATATGCAGTGTACATTATGGGAAGTGCTGGGCTGGATGAAGCACAAGCTGAAATCAAGATTGCTGGGAGAAATATCATAACCTCAGATATGCAGATAACATCTCCCTTATGGCAGAAAGTGAAGAACTAAAGAGCCTCTTGATGAAAGTGAAAGAGGAGAGTGAAAAAGTTGGCTTAAAACTCAACATTCAGAAAACTAAAATCATGGCATCCAGTCCCATCACTTCATGGCAAATAGATGGGAAAATAATGGAAATAGTGAGAGACTTTATTTTTTGGGTTCCAAAATCACTGTAGATGGTGACTGCAGCCATGAAATTTAAAAATACTTGCTCTTTGGAAGAAAAGCTCTGATTAACCTAGACAGCATATTAAAAAGCAGAGACATTACTTTGCCTACAAAGGTCCATCTATTCAAAGCTATGTTTTTTCCAGTAGTCATTTACGGTTGTGAGACATATACTATAAAGAAAACTGAGCACTGAAGAATTGATGCTTTTGAACTGTGGTGTTGGAGAAGACTCTTGAGAGTCCCTTGGACTGCAAGGAGATCCAACCAGTCAATCCTAAAGGAAATCAGTCCTGAATATTCTTTGGAAGGACTGATGCTAAAGTTGAAGCTCCAATCCTTTGGCCACCTGATGTAAAGAACTGACTCACCTGAAAAGACAGTGATGCCTGGAAAGATTGAAAGTGGGAGGAGAAGGGGACGACAGAGGATGAGATGGCTGGATGGCATCACCGACTCGATGGGCATGAGTTTGAGTAAACTCCGGGAGCTGGTGATGAACAGGGAAGCCTGGCATGCTGCAGTCCATGGGGTCGCAAAAAGTGGGAGATGACTGAGTGACTGAACTGAACTGATACTTGATTTATAATGCTGTGTTAATTTCTGTTGTACAGAAAAGTGACTCAGTCACATATAAATAACGAATCTGTTTTCTATGTCTGTGAGTCTATTTGTTTCACAGATAAATTCTTTTGTGTCATATTTCAGATTTCACATATAAATAATATCATATGATGTTGTCTTTCTGTCTGACTTGCTTCACTTAGTTTGATAATCTCCAAGTCTATCCATAATGCTGCAAGTGTCATTATTTCATTCTTTTTATGGCTTGGAAATATTTCATTGTATGTATGTACCACATTTTCTTTATCCATTCTTCTGTTGATGGACATTGAGGTTACTTCCATGTCTTGGCTACTGTAAAGAGTGCTACAATGAATGTTGGAGTGCATGTATCCTTTTGGATCATGTTTTTTCTCTGGATGTATGCCCAGGAGTGGGTAGCTCTAGTTTAGCTTTAAGGAACCTCTATACTCTTCTCCATCATGGTTGTATCCATTTATGTTCCCACCAACAACGTAGGAGAGTTCCCTTTCCTCCACACCAAAGGAATGGAGATTTCTGGGCTAACTGTCAAGTTTTCTACATATTTTCTGAAAACTAAATAATTTGATATGAAGAGTTCAGAAAGTAACTGCATTTATTATTGATTTAGAATACACATTTCCTCAGCTTTCAGTACTGAGTACTAACATAGAAGTTCCATTTGATGAGATCTAGAAAAGAGCCTGGAAGGTTCCTGGGTGCTGCTCATCGGCCATGACTTCTAGGTTGTTGGGCAGGCACTGTCTTCCTCACATGCTGCCAACATAGAGAAATGGGTCTGAGAAGGACTTTGCCCCCCCGCAAGCCTGCCTCCAGGTACCCCAGGGGAAGCATACCCCTACTCTGTCTGGTGAAGACCCTACAGCGAGTGTCCGACCACTGTTGATACAGAGTTTCATTCTGGAAGTTCTAGGCATTAATACAAAACAAGTTAAAATACTGAAAAGCAAGAGGCAAGAGTCACATAATTTTTAGAACATAACTTTACCTGTAAAACTGAAGAGCGGCAGCAAGCTCCCTTTACGCTGTGAGTTGTTTATGGACACACGCGGAGCAGAGTGCTGGGGAGGAGGGCTCGCCGGGGCCCATGTTCGTCTGCAAGAGCCCAAGAGAGTCTGTTGGAAAGGACTTCACTCCCTGTAGACACAAAATCTGAAAAACACTGAGACACAGAAGTCATGGACACATTTAGGGGTTGAACAAGGACACTACCTGATCTGAAAGATGCTCTCAGCACCTGGAGAGGAACATGCCAGATTCCTGGACAAAATGGTCAGACACAAAGCCCCTCAGCTAATTTATAAATACTGTGTGAGTCCAACAAACTGTAAGTCTCACCTAAACTATCACATGGATGTTGTAGCCCAGGTACTTTAAAAGAAGACCAAGAGAGAGTGTAAGCTTGCCAGATACGAGACACCATCAGGCTACAGCAAACACAGAGCTCTAAGGGCCTTCCAGATGGTGAGGTGGTAAAGAGCCCGCCTGCCGATGTAGGAGACGCAGGAGGCATGGGTTTGATCCCTGGGTTGGGGCGATGACCTGGAGAAGGAAATGGCAACCAGTATTCCTGTCGGAGAATCCCACGGACAGAAGAGCCTGGTGGACTGCAGTCCTTGGTCAGACATGACTGAGCACGCACGCCAAAGAGAGGAATAAAGCAGCAGAAATACCAGTCCTCTAAATTGTAAAGAAATGGTGAACAGACCACAGGTGAGGTATTCCTAATGACCCACGGAATGCTCATGAGTTAAACAGTTGGAACTGAGGGAAAATGCGAACACATCTTTGCTTCATGCCTTCTGCGGAAGCAAATGCCTCTGAGCTTGGAGCTAAATGTAGGCAGAGACCCCAGAATGGTCACGTGAGGGCACAGCAGGGTCTGTCTTCCTAAGAAGACCATCAGTGATAGAAACCATGAAAGTCCGATAAAGTTGACTGAATACAAAAATCAAAAATCAAAAATCATTCAGTTTGCAATCACAGCATGAGTCACATTAAAAGTTCAAGCAAAAAAAAAAAAATTGGAAAAAAATTGTAGACCTTGCAGCCAACAAAGGACTTTTATACTGCTTGTGACATAATGAGAAAATGTACAGGAGAAAATATTACTGTGAACCTTGGAAGTGATTTTTCACTGAGACATGGGGATGAAGGAGAGGAAGAAGATGGCATTAATAGTATTTTGTGAAAGATATAGAAACAAATAGATTTTTTAAATATTTAAAATGAAATTAAAAAAGAATATAAAGAAATGTCTACCTGTGTATAAGCGACTCACTTTTCTGTAAGCAGAGATTGGAGCAACATTGTGGATCAACCGTCCTTCAATTCAAAACTGCAATTAAGACACAGATAAGCTTTTGAAGACATTCAGATCCATTAGAAATAAGGAGAAGAAAGCTCACAATTTTAAGATAAATTTTCATCTGCCAAGTTGGGTCTGATTCAAAAGAATGCCAGGGCTCGGTGCTGGCTTTGCTGTTGGTGGGGGGGCGCGGTGAACCCGGCCTTGCCTGAGAATCCGTGTGTTTATTGTCCCTTTTCCTTGTCTCTTCTTTCTAAGGTGCCTTTACTGGCGTGTAGCTGCTTTGCGCGGTGTGTCAGTCCTGCTACACGGCAAGGTGAGTCCGCGGGATGTGTGCACACACCCCCTCCCTGTGGCTTCCTTCCCAGCCCGTCACCGCGGAGCTCGGAGCTCCCCGGGCTACACTGCAGGCTGTCTTCATTATCTATTTCGTGCATGGTATCGGTAGTGTATATGTTAGCATCAGTTTTCTGAAGGAGGCAACAATTGCTTTAAGAAAGTGTCACGTCTGTACATTAAAACTCATCTTTTCAAGTACATGGACTTAACACGCATACACGAAAATGTATTTTGTTAAATATATAAGTATATAAGCAATGCATGCATAGTTTTGGGGAAAGTATACGTGTGTAGTTATCGTAACCACATAATTAAAAAGAACGTCTGCAGTGCTATGGTAGTAAAACTACGGGTTAGTGTAAAGTAAGTTTTCTGAGCCACCAGGATGTTTGCACTCAGCATCCTCACCATATGAGAAATCCTCTTTGAAGAGAAGGAACTAGAAGGCCTTAGTTGGGGAAAGAATAATTCAAAAGTTGTGTTAGAATTCTGTAATTTAGAGTAGTATGTGAATAATGAAAGTGTGTATGCTTAAAAAGCCTTCAACTTCTGGAAAGGGAAATGATTAATCAAATTATGATATTAAGTCCAAGAATACATCTCAGCAAGCAGAGAACATAGTGAAAGCTGAGTGTATGTTTTCCCATCTGCCTGTCCCATGCTTGGGATTGTGGCTCCCTTGTGAGGATTCTGGAGGCCAAGGCTAATCCTGCCAAATCATGCCAATTTCTGGAGGGGCCATGCTCGTAAGAACCCAGCACAACGGCGTGTTCCCTGGGACTCGGCTGCCCAGACCACAGCAACCGCATCTCAGGTGTGGACGCGAGACCATGGGCCGCTGGCAGGGCCACGCTTCTCCTGGTGATCTGGATGCAAATGCAGAGCATCATGTTCTGCGGGGGTGTGAGTGTGGAGCTCAGCTCAGCTGCCCCTTTGAAAATGCAAGCAACTGACGTAAGGGTAGATGCCAACCTTAACTCACAGGCACTCAAAAGGTGTATCTTATTTCAGGGGTAAGTCTTTGATGGCCAACCTCCCGTGGATCTACCCAATGAAATGAGTTCATGGTTATTTGAAATGAGTGTCTTTCTTTCTTTCTTTTTTTTTAACAAAAACCTTACTATTTTCTGATTTTAGGGCATTTGAGAAAATCAGGGAGTCTTTTGATATGTTTTCTTTCAAAGTGAATGGACGCTATTTGGCAACTTTGATATTTCATTTGAAAGGAGCATAATAAACTGCTTCCTTTGTATTGATTAAAGAAATATAGTGCTTATTTTTTTTGCTTGGTTTTCTAGTAGTTATTCAATAGGTTAAAGGGCAACGCCATCTGTTTCCTAACAGGACGTTTTGTGTAAGATTTGCAAGTCCTACAGGCACCTTTAAGCATGGATAAATATGCACTCCTGGCTTCAGATGGGTAGTTTTTTACTACCAAAGGATGATTACGTTGTGCGCCTTGAGACATTGGCTATAATATATTTCCTGTCCCTTTATTGCATTTTGGAATCATAAACAATGACTGTTTGGCTCAAAGCCATTTATTCAGCCCAAAAAGACATTATTTGCACAACAAAAATCAATAAAAATGTTACTAGGTCTGGCTGGATACTTTGCTTAACTGTGGTATTTGTCTATCACTGATGGCATGCCATCTCTCTCAGGAGACTGAGGCCAAAACACAGCTATTGATCCAGTCAGCGATGATGGATCCTGGCATTTGGAAAGGGCTGCTGTAGAGAATCTCGATTAAAGAAATATTTCTAGGTTTTGCCTGGAGCAGAGTCAAGATAACCCGAGTGAGAAGATTTTCTCTGTTCTGCCGGCCTTCTCCCTCTTGTGGTGGAGACTCACTCGGACCCAAGTCATTACTGAGAGAATTAAGTCAATCTGTGTTTAGCCAAAGGCTTTGGCATCACATCAAGCTCGGCTGATTTAGACATGAGCTCTTGTCCTTTTCATCACCTTAAAGCGTTTCATATACACGAAGGGTAGAGACGCGCTACGATGGGGCCCTGTCTGCCTTTTTTCTCCCCTTACATTATCTCTTTATGCCTAGAAAAACAGGACAGACTGCTTCCTCCTTCCTCCAAATGATTAGCTATGCAGTATCACCTCGAGATGAACCACTTAGTTAAGACTAAAGGCATTAACTAAAATGGAGCCAACATGAGCGATACAGAAAATACGGCAAATAGGTTATAGACAATTTACGGCACAGAGAGCTTGAGGAAAAAAAGTGATCTATTATCCTCCAGTCTCATAAATTTAAAATATGAAATTGTTTTTCATTTTTCATTTGCTATCTGCCCACCTCCAGCATAAATCTGATACCCAGAGTGCCAGCAGAAGGGGATGTGAAGTGGAAAAACACGCTCGTCCTATTTTACTCCATTTCATTTGGTTTTGTTTACCCGTGTATTTATGCCACCCTTTTCCCAAAAGACTTCCTGGAGGTGGAGTTATTTGAGCAGAGGCCCGGCATTCCTGCTGGCCAAGGGCGGCGGCCAGGGGCTGCAGTCCCGCCTGGCGGGCTGGCTCCCCAGCCCTGGGGCCCTGCGGCGGGCTCAGATCCTCAGAGCAGTAACTGGGCCCCTGAGCCAGTGCAGCGCGCTGGACCCCAAGGTTACACTGCAAAGGCAGCTGCTTTGGTTCTGCCGCTGGCCGGAAGGATGACTGTGAGTTTAAACCACCCGGACACCTGCGTGCACGGCCAGGAGCCTGCGGTCATTTTGTCCGTCCTTGCTTTACGCCGCACTGCCCTTTTGTTTTGAAATCAAAACACAGGTCGTAGAGGGCATGCCTGCTACTATATTCCCTTATTATTAGCTTGGATCTTCAAAGGGTTCCGTTTGGAAATTATGAGCATTCACAATGAAACATTACCTGATCTGGCAGTGTTGGTTGTTTTGGGCCAGAGGTTGGGTCTGGTAGTTTCTACCTACCTGGGACGTTCTCACAGTTACCAAGTCACTCTGCAGCTAAGAGCCTGTTCGACAGATGGAGGTTTTACACTGATGATAAGTGAATGCTCTTAGAGTTTCACATCGCTTGTGACTGTCTCTACTTGTATTATGGCTACATTTGCAAATAGACAAGTATCCTATCACAATAATTAAAAGCGCATTTGACAGATAGCTCGTGGGAAGCTGCTGCCTAGCGGAGAGCTCAGCTCAGCTCCCAGCAACCACCTAGAGGGCTGGGATGGGGGCGTGGGAGGAGGGTCAGCTGGGAGGGGCCGTATGTATACATAGAGCCGATTCATTTGTCATACATCAGAAACCTACACATACTTGTAAAGCAAGTACACTCCAATAAAAAATAGTAGGATCCCAAAGCAAACGTATTTAAAAAAGGTTAGTATGAGCCAACCAGTTGTGTCTGACTCTTTGCAACCCCACGAACTGTAGCCCACCAGGCTCCTCTGTCCATGGGATTCTCCAGACAAGAATACTGGAGTGGGTTGCCAGTCCCTTCTCCAAGGGATCTTCCCAACACAGGGATTGTACTTGGGTCTCCTGCATTACAGGCAAATTCTTTACCGTCTGAGCCACCATGGATGCCCTAAAAGGGGTTAAATGACTAATAAACATTAAAATATTGTAATGGCATTTTTCTGTTTGCAAAAAGTATATATACCATATATACCACATATGTTATGTATGCATAAACACATACACATGCACACAGGTGTGAATGTGAACATGTGTGCATATATGTGTACATATATCACACATATTACATAGATGTGTGGATATGTGGGTGTGTAGAGCTGTTTTCTTCTCCATGTGATTGTCAGTGCATCTGCCATGTCATAGTCTTAAAATTCTGTCCTCCATGGTGCTAGACTTGTGGGGTACTGAGGTGAGCACACCCCCTGAGGTCACACTTCAGGGCTGGGCCGTCATCACACACGCAGGAGAAAAGCCTTCTGCCTGAGCTCCTCGTGGAGCTGGCTTCACCGAAGACTCTGCTCGGATCACTTTCCTAAACCTGTATGTTCACCAGGGACTGAGACTCCCTCCCCTCCCTAGTCAGGGTAGAGCAAGATCGAGTGAAGCCGGAGCCTGAAGCGGCGGCCCTGGAAACACTGAGATGAACACAGACCACACTCGTCCCCTTGAAAAGACTCCTTCCAATTTCACAGCGGAATAAATAGTGAGAAGCTGCTTGTAAACGGCAGCGAGCATTTCAGCTCTGCCCTGAACAGATTTTTGTCTTCTCCTGCGGGTTCTCCTAAAGTTTAAATTGACTCTAAAGATGTCTGTTTTGCAAGTTGAAGACTAGTCTGGCTGTTAGGTTTTCCTCCTCACCATCACTGCTTTGACGCTGTGACTTCGTTCTCAAAATCCACCCCAGTCCTGGGCGAGGCCGTGGCTTCCAGACCCTGGAGGACTTGGGTTGCTATCAGTGGGCCCAGGGTGAGACCCTTGGGTCTGCTCCTGGCAGGATGGTCACAGCCTCTTCTTACAGAACTCGGCTTCTGTTTGGGAAGCTTCCAACAACCGTGGATTGTTGATGCTGCCGTTTTTAATCAACTGAGGAAACGGCCTAATTGGAGGACTTTAACACTTATTTGTTGAAAGAGTGTTGGAGTGGAAGTGTATTTACTTTAATGCTAAACCTAGTTAAGTCAATGGGAGCTAAATTGTCTTTTCAACGACTCTTCCAACAGAGTGTGAATTGCATATTCTGTTCATTTGAACAACAAAAGACCACCAGCCAGGAATTGCTTTTGGAGAAGCACAGGCCAAGGCTAAGGACTGCTTTGCAAGTCAATCCGAGTCTACAACTGAGATGATTTCTTGATTTTCTAACAAAGCCCTCCTTCCCAGGTTCGAAGGTAGGACTTTATGTTTTGATTAGGAAAAACAGTTCTCTGGTATCAAAACCATGGGTGGGGGTGGGGGGCTGAGAAGTTCACTTAGCGTGTAATTCATTAGCAGATGCAGCCCAGAGCCCTCTGCAGAAGCTCTGGGATCCCAGGCAGGGCAGAGACGAGTAAATACTTTTCTTCTCCCGGATCGATTCCATCGATTGTCATTAAAGCAGCGAGCTCAGAACAATGAAGTGGTTTCTAATTTCCAGGCTCCAGGTGGAGGCCGCCTCCTCGTTCCAGTTAAGAGCATCATTAAATGTAAGAGCAAACAGCACACGGAGAGGCCGAGTGCTTTATTAATTCATCATCAGAATTATCTCTGTGCATTAATATTAATAGCCTCAAATTGGATTTCATTTAAGAGGTGAAATAAATATGCAGATAGTAAAAGCTCACACAGCCCGGAGCCCAGGGACTGGCAGTCCCAGGAGCTGCGTCGTGGTCGGGCCTCCGACCCTGGACCGGAGCTGCCTGGAGGAGAACTTGGCTCAGAAACCACCACCACGAGCCGGCGGCTGAGCCTGGGAAGGGGGCAGGGGGCAGGGGCGGGGGCAGAGGGCAGGGACGGGGGCAGGGAGAGGGACAGGGGGCAGGGATGGGGGCAGGGACGGGGCAGGGGGCAGGGGCAGGGAGGGGGCAGGGAGAGGGACAGGGGCAGGGGCAGGGAGGGGGCAGGGATGGGGCAGGGACGGAGCAGGGACGCGGGCAGGGCGGCCCCCCTTTCTCACGAAGTCCCGCAGAGATGTCTCACAAGCGGGGACCTGTCGCTGATCCTCCTCCCGTGAGCACCGCGTGTGAACCAGGGTGTGGGCGCCTCCTGAGATCGCGGGTGTGGAAGAGGCGCGGGGAACAGGAGGGAGTCCTTTCTGAAGCTGGGTTCACTCTGGCATGGAGGTGGGAAGATGAGAGATGGGGTCCTACTGAGTCACACACAGACAAGAGTTTCCAGGACGGACACACACGTCATTCAAGTTGTACTCAGAAAAGGCTCTGATAGAATCAAAGTTAGCCGAACTTTCTCTGGGGATTTCCTGCCCAGGTGCATTCGTTTCCTATGCCTGCCGTTACAAACGACCACGCACCCGTGGCTTAAACGACAACTTGGTCCTCTCTAGGCCGTGGTCATCAGACGCCTCCAGTCAGCACCTCACAGGGGCCCTGCTCCCTCCAAGACTCAGGGCAGAAGCCCTCTTGGCCTCCCCAAGCTTCCAACTTTCCCGCTGCAGCCTCGTCCCTCCGGTTTCTGCCTCTGTGTTCACGTGGTCTCCTGCCCCACGTCCCTGCCTTCTTAAAGAGACTCCAGTCACACCTGGCCAGGGCCACCCTGAGGACCTCAGCTGAACCTGACTATACCTGCCAAGACCCTCTTTCTAAACAAGTCATGCTCACGGGCACTGGGGGTTAGAACCGCAACATCTCCTTTGTGGGTGGTGAGTGAAAGTCACTCAGTCATGTCTGACTCTTTGTGACCCTGTGGACTATACAGTCCATGGAATTCTCCAGGCCAGAATACTGGAGTGGGTAGCGGTTCCCTTCTCCAGGGGATCTTCCCAACCTGGGGATCGAACCCAGGCCTCCCACACTGCAGGTGGATCCTTTACCAGCTGTGCCACCGGGGAAGCCCAAGAATACCTGGGTGGGTAGCCTGTCCTTCTCCAGGGGACCTTTCTGACTCAGACCGGGGTCTCCCACATTGCAGGCGGATTCTTTACCAGCTGAGCCACCAGGGAAGCCCAAGAATACCTGGGTGGGTAGCCTGTCCCTTCTCCAGGGGATCTTTCTGACCCAGACCGGGGTCTCCCGCGTTGCAGGCGGATCCTTTACCAACTGAGCCACCAGGGAAGCCCAAGAATACCTGGGTGGGTAGCCGTTCCCTCTCCAGGGGACCTTCCTGACTCAGACCGGGGTCTCCCGCTTTGCAGGCAGATCCTTTACCAGCTGAGCCACCGGAGAAGCCCAAGAATACCTGGGTGGATAGCCGTTCCCTCTCCAGGGGACCTTTCTGACTCAGACCGGGGTCTCCCGCATCGCAGGCGGATCCTTGACCAGCTGAGCCACCAGGTGGGCGGGGGAACACAATGCTACTGATGACACAGGGATAATTTTCAAAATGTAATTTTCAAAATCAGTGGGTCGCTCATAGAAGGAAGCTGCCTTCTACCCCTGAAGGAAGGGGCGGGCTCCGCAGAGAGGACGAGGAGGACGGGTCCCTGAAGGCGGCCTTGCCTGGGGTGGTGGCAGGAGGACGGGCCCCTGATGACACAGACAAGATGCGTATCCAGGAAACCTGCTGAGAAGCGCAAACCCTGTTTGTCTGCGTGACCCAGGCCCCGGGGATCTTCCAGGAGAAGGCACCTGTCCCAAGCATCCTCAGACTTGAACTCAGCCCGTGCTGGGGAGGGGGTGAGGAGCGCCTGCCCCACACACACGGGGAGGAGGCGGCCCTGGGCGGAGGGAGCGGCCAGCAGGATCCCGGGGTGTCTGGAGGGCTCTGGTCTCCGGGGTCCAAGTGGAGAAGGCGCCCACAGAGAGAGAGAGAGCTCGGGGGAGACGTGACCTCTTCCCACGATTCCCTACACAGTTCATCCCGTTGTCCGTGTGATCAGCACTCTGTGAGTCCCTGCTTAGGTGCGTGTGTGTGCCAAGTCCCTTCCGTCGTGTCTGACTCATCATGCCCGATTGGACAGCAGCCCGCCAGGCTCCTCTGCATGGGCAGGTGGGTTCTTCACTGCGAGCGCCACCTGGCAAAGTCCCCCCGCCCCCTGCTCAGGTGCTGCAGGCTCCTGGAGGACCCCAGCCCCAAGGGCAGGCAGTGGCCATGGTGGGAGAGCAGACCTTCACAGACCCTCTGGGCTCCCAGGTAGATGAAGCACCTGCCCTCGTCCAGCCCTAAGAACACCGCCTCTGTCTCAGCCTCCTCTCTTCACAGGACCAGGTGCTCCTGGGCTGACCCGTCACCAGCTCGGCGCAAATTCATTTTCAACTTCTCTCTCGCTGTGCCACGCCAGATTACCAGGATCCATTTCTGTCCTTTAAGTGTCTTACCTATTCAACAGCGAACAATCCGCCTGCCAATGCAGGAGACTCGAGTTCGATCCCTGGGTCGGAAAGATCCCTGGAGGAGGAGATGGCAGCCCCCTCCAGTGTTCCTGCCTGGAGAATCCACGGACAGAGGAGCCTGGTGGGCTGCAGTCCATGGGGGCTACAGTCCATGGGGTCGCAGAGAATCAGACATGACTGAGTAAAGAACAACATTAGGGGGCGGAGTTTCTAAGGTAGACTTCTCTGACTGAAGTCCTTATACACATAGCTTTTTGACCTGGATGTTAATATTATTTTGCTCAATGGCACCCCACTCCAATACTCCTGCCTGGAAAGTCCCATGGACGGAGGAGCCTGGTAGGCTGCAGTTCATGGGGTCACTCAGAGTCGGACACGACTGAATGACTTCACTTTCACTTTTCACTTTCATGCACTGGAGAAGGAAATGGCAACCCACTGCAGTGTTTTTGCCTGGAGAATCCCAGGGACCAGGGAGCCTGGTGGGCTGCCGTCTATGAGGTTGCACAGAGTCGGACATGACTTAGCAGCAGCAGCAGCAAGAATTCCAGTCTCCAGTAGAGATATCTCTTCCAGTCTACATGACTCTTGGTTAAAGAACAGGGTTATTATGTCTTTTTGGGATAAAGCAGGGTATTTGCTACAAGTTGTCCTCGTGTTCAGAGGGAGACTGAGAAGCCAGACAAGTGAGAGCTCTCTGAGACCCCACGACTGGGGGGTGGTGCCTGGCTCTGCCCAGGGCCGGCAGAGTTTCAGGAGGATCTGAGGGGCTTGGGGCACAGGTGAGCACGCATCCCAGGACAGGTGCAGAGGCTGGGCACACACTGGACATCTGCCCCGGCTCCAGGTCTGCCCGGCAGGAGGGGCGGCACCTGTCCCTTGAGAAAGGACTGACAGAACCGATTTGTAGCTCTGTCCTTTTGCAATTTGGGGCCAGGACTTAACCCTTGATCATTTTTTTTTTTTTGTCACTGTCATTCTTGATGTATTCTTACAGCAGAACCTGTCCCAAATGCAAAACAAATTTTTCTATTGTAATTTTAGTTAAAGTGTGCATGTGTGTGTGTGTTCAGTCACTAAGTCATGTCTGACCCTTTGTGACCCCATGGACTGTAGCCCAGCAGGCTCCTCTGTCCATGGGATTCTCCAGGCAAGAATACTGGAGTGGGCTGCCATTTTATTTTCCAGGGGATCTTCCCAATCCAGGGATTGAATCCAGGTCTCCTGCACTGGCAGGCAGGTTCTTCACCACTGAACCACCAGGGAAACGCAGTTAAAATGTACAAGAAATAAATCCGTATATTTTAACTGTAGGAAATTTAAAAGTACCCAAGTAAATGTACAAAATGGAGAAACCAGAACACATCTTTTTATCCCTACAAGGTCATGGAGAAAAGGAGAAAATAAAATACAATAATAGTTCTGGTAAAAAAAGAAACAGGCCATAGAACTTCAGAGAATGCTTGATGAAATGAATGTAAAATCATTGATTTAACTTCTCTCATTTTCATTTTACCCATTTTCAAGGAATTTCTGAAACTTTGTATACATTGCTATATTAATTTTGAAACAAACATCTCAAGAGAAACCTCACCCCTCTTCCTCAGATAAGCTCTCTGTTAGGTGGATTCTTCCTGAAAATACTCTGCCTTTACTCAAGTGGTGGTGGTCTAATCACTCTGTCGTGTCCGACTCTTGTGGCCCAATGGACTGTAGTGGGCCAGGCTCCTCTGTCCATGGGATTCTCCAGGCAAGAATACTGGAGTGGGTTGCCATTTCCTTCTCCAGGGGATCTACCTGACCCACAGATCCAACTCGGGTCTCCTGCAATGCAGGCAGATTCTTTACTGAATGAGCTATGAAGGTCTCCTTACATGAGTATAGGCACCTAAACACACCAGTTCTATTCAGTTCAGTCACTCAGTCATGTCCGACTCTTTGCAACCCCATGGGCTGCAGCACACCAGGCCTCCCTGTCCAGCACCAATTCCTGGAGCTTGTTCAAACTCATGTCCATCGAGTCCGTGATGCCATCCAACCATCTCACCCTCTGTCGTCCCCTTCTCCTCCTGCCTTCAATCTTTCGCAGCATCAGGGGCTTTTCAAATGAGTCAGTTCTTCCCATCAAATGGCCAAAACATTGGAATTTCAGCTTCAGCATCAGTCCTTCCAGTGAATATTCAAGACTGATTTCCTTTAGGATGGACTGGTTGGATCTCTTGCAGTCCAAGGGACTCTCAAGAGTCTTTCCAACACCACAGTTGAAAAGCATCAATTCTTCAGCACTCAGCTTTCTTTATAGTCCAGCTCTCATATCCATACATGACTACTGGAGAAACCATAGCTTTGACTAGATGGACATTCGTTGGCAAAGTAATGTCTCTGCTTTTTAATATGCTCTCTAGGTTGGTCATAACTTTTCTTCCAAGGAGCAAGTGTCTTTTAATCTCATGGCTGCAGTCACCATCCACAGTGATTTTGGAGCCCCCCAAAATAAAGCCTCTCACTGTTTCCATTGTTTCCCAGTCTATTTGCCATGAAGTGATGAAACCAGATGCCATGATCTTAGTTTTCTGAGTGTTGAGTTTTAAGCCAACTTTTTCACTCTCCTCTTTCACTTTCTTTAAGAGGCTCTTTAGTTCCCCTGCACTTTCGGCCATGAGGGTGGTGTCATCTGCATATCTGAGGTTATTGATATTTTCCCCGGCAATCTTGATTTCAGCTTGTGTTTCTTCCAGTCCAGCATTTCTCATAATGTACTCTGCATATAAGTTAAATAAGCAGGGTGAAAATATACAGCCTTGACATACTCCTTTTCCTATTTGGAACCAGTCTGTTGTTCCATGTCTAGTTCTAACTGTTGCTTCCTGACCTGCATACAGATTTCTCAGGAGGCAGGTAAAGTGATCTGGTATTCCTGTCTCTTGAAGAATTTTCTACAGTTTGTTGTGATCTGCACAGTCAAAGGCTTTGGCATAGTCAATAAAGCAGAGTTTTTTTCTGGAGCTCTCTTGCTTTTTTGATGATCCAACGGATGTTGGCAATTTAATCTCTGGTTCCTCTGCCTTTTTGAAATCCAGCTTGAACATCTGGAGATCCTTGGTTCACATACTGTCGAAGCCTAGTTTGGAGAATTTTGAGCATTACTTTGCTAGTGTGTGAGATGAGTGCAATTGTGCGGTAGTTTGAGCATTCCTTGGCATTGCCTTTCTTTGAAATTGGAATGAAAACTGACCTTTCCAGTCCTGTGGTCACTGCTGAGTTTTTCAAATTTGCTGGCATATTGAGTGCAGCACTTTCACAGCATCATCTTTTAGGATTTGAAATAGCTCAACTGGAATTCCATCACCTCCACTAGCTTTGTTCATAGTGATGCTTCCTAAGGCCCACTTGACTTCACATTCCAAGATGTCTGGCCCTAGGTGAGTGATAACACCATTGTGATTATCTGGGTCATGAAGATGTTTTTTTGTACAGTTCTTCTGTGTATTCTTGCCACCTCTTCTTAATATCTTCTGCTTCTGTTAGGTCCATACCTTTTCTGTCATTCATTGTGCCCATCTTTTCATAAAATGCTCCCTTAGTATCTCTAATTTCCTTGAAGAGATCTCTAGTCTTTCCCATTCTATCATTTTCCTCTATTTCTTTGCATTCATTGCTGAGGAAGGCTTTCTCATCTCTCCTTGCTATTCTTTGGAACTCTGCATTCAGATGGGTATGTTTTTCCTTTCCCCTTTGCCTTTCACTTCTCTTCTTTTCTCAGCTATTTGTAAGGCCTCCTCAGACAACCATTTTGCCTTTTTGCATTTCTTTTTCTTGGAGATGGTCTTGATCCCTGTCTCCTGTATAATGTCACGAACTTCCGTCCATAATTATTCAGGCACTCTGTCTATCAGGTCTAATCCCTTGAATCTATTTGTCACTTCCACTGTATAATTGTAAGGTATTTGATTTAGGTCATACCTGAATGGTCTAGTGGTTTTCCCTACTTTCTTCTTTTTAAATCTATATTTGGCAATAAGGAGTTCATGATCTGAGCCACAGTCAGCTCCCAGTCTGGCTTTTTATCAAAAATGAAAGCAGATTACACTCATCATTCTCTGTTTCTCTATTTTAACTGTGCACATCAGAAATGTCTCATGTCAGGCCCTAAAGGATTACATTGCATTAAACACATTGAGAGTCCCTTGGACTGCAAGGAGATCCAACCAGTCAATCCTAAAGGAAATCAGTCCTGAATATTCTTTGCAAGGACTGATGCTGAAACTCCAATACTTTGGCCACCTGATGTGAAGAGCTGACTCGTTCGAAAAACCCTGCTGCTGGGAAAGATTGAAGGAAGGAGGAGAAGGGGACGACAGAGGATGAGGTGGTTGGATGGCATCACCGACTCAATGGACATGAGTTTGAGTAAGCTCCAGGAGATAGTGAAGGACAGGGAAGCCTAATGTGCTGCAGTCTATGGGGTTGCAAAAAGTTGGACACAAATTAACAACTAAACAACAACTGCCTTCAGATATAGTTAGACTTATTTTTGTTGGCTTAATTTAGATAAATGGTTCTCTTAAAATTTTAATATATTAATTTAAGTAAATGTATTTTGGTGGTGGTTTAATCACTAAGTTGTGTCTCTTGCGACCTCTTGGACTATAAACCACTGGGCTCCTCTGTCCATAGAATTTTCCAGGCAAGAATACTGGAGTAGGTTGCCATTTCCTTCTCCAGGGGATTTTCCCAACTTAGGGATCAAACCTGTGTCTCTTATTGGCATTGCAGGTAGATTCTTCACCAACTGAACTACCAGGGAAGCCCAAGTTATGCTAATCCTACTTTTTCTATGAATATCTAAACTCAACACATTTCTTCCTGACAAACACTGTTTAATCTTCACCCTCCCTGGGGATATAAAGGAGTCAGACACCTAGCTCTCCTTCAGAAGGGCCCTTGAGTGGGACCAAACAGCAGCCTCAGCTGGTCCAAAGGTGAGTGAGAAGGATGATCCCACCGACTCAGGTTTCTCTCCGTTCAGTCTCCTGCCAAGCCTGCCACAAGCAGTGCTGCGTGGACAGGCCACAGTGACTGAGTGGACACCTGCCCTTGTGTTCCCCTCTGTCCTCAGGGAAGAGCAGGGAACGGTGGGGTTCCACCTGGGCAGAGGCGCAGCCGCAGACTCTCTGACATCTTTGTCAGCCTGGGTGGGCCAAGCCACCTCCACAAGGCTGCTCCCTGGGAGACCTCGCTGAGGCACGCCCGTGGTCCGTGGTGGGCTTCCCGCCCTCCATGGGTCTTCAGCGGGACAGCCATGGCTGGCCACCCGAGTTCTCCGGGAGGAGGGTGTGAACGTGGCGCGGAGTCTCCTGGACAAGCACCAGGGGCTTTTCTGCTCTGGTTACAGTACATGGGGTCACAGAGTCCAACGCAACTGAAGCAACTTAGCACACGTGCACACACGCATTTCACAAATGCCAGTAAAACTGAGACCATCATTTGCTTTTTTGACAAGGTAAAAAGTGTATTTAAAAATTTCAAGGATAAATGTGGAATGCACACACAAAGTGTATATTGTGCCTGTGTGTGCCTGCTTGCTCAGTCACTTCAGTCGTGTCCGACTCTCTGCGACCGTGTGGACCATGACCCACCAGGCTCCTCTGTCCACGGGATTCTCCAGGCAAGAATACTGGAGTGGGTTACCATTTTCTTCTCCACTGGTAAAGTATGAAATGAGTGAAGTGAGTGAAGTGAAGTCGCTCAGTCGTGTCTGACTCTTCGCGACCCCATGGACTGCAGCCCACCAGGCTCCTCCGTCTGTGGGATTTTCCAGGCAAGAGGACTGGAGCGTGTGGCCATTGCCTTCTCCTGTGCATGTGTGTAGACTTTGCTAAAGTGTATGCTGCATGCATATTGTTAAAAATCCATAAATTAAAATTAAACCATACATTTTATCAAAGAAACTTAAAATTAGATTTTTTTTTTTTAAGACTCTTATTCTTAGAGCAGTTTTAGACTCAGTAAATTTGAGATGACTTCTCATGTGGCGCTAGTGGTAAAGAACATGCCTGCCAATACAGGAGATGCAAGACATGTAGGTTCAATCTCTGGATCAGGAAGCTCCCTGGAGGAGGGCATGGCAACCCACTCTAGTATTCTTGCTGGAGAATCCCATGGACAGGGGAGCCTGGTACGCTCCAGACCATAGGATTGAAAAGAGTCAGACACGACTGAAGTGACTTAGCATGCAGCACTGAGATGAAGGTACAGAAATTTCCTATGGACCCCCTTCTCTGTGCTTAGTCTCTTAGCACCAACAGACTATGTCTTAATAGGTCATTTCTTTTCAGTGCTATAAAATATTCCATTGTCCAATGTAGTTTATTTGTTTACCTACTGAAGGACCCCTTGGTTGCTTCCAATTTGGGGCAGTTATGAATAAAGGCCCTATAGACATCCATGCACAGGTTTCTGTTTGGATATGAGCTTTCAACTCATTTGGGTAAATACCAAGGAGGAAAGATGCCAGATCAAATGATAAGAGTGGGTTTAGTTTTGTGGGAAATGTTCAAACTGTCTTCCAAGCTGACTATTATATTAAGATTTGATAATGATATGTCATTGATGATGCAGAGCTGTAATTTAAAATTTCATGCTTTCCAGTGACATTTTCCAAGGCCCAACACTTTCTAGCTTGATAGCTTCCCAACTGTTGGTAACTTTCATCCAGGAGACAGGGAAGGGGGACAGTATCTGGGACCTCTGTGGCCAGCAGTACTGCATAGATCAAAGCTTAGAAAGAAAGTCTTTCCTCCCACAGAGACCAATGTAAAATAAAAATAAATACACACATGCAATGAACAAAGAATAAATGGAAAGTTTCCACACTATGGAACTGTTTAAGTTGCTAAGTTGTGTCCTACTCTTGGCTATCCCATGGACTGCAGCACACTAGGCTTTCCTGTCCTTCACTAGCTCCTGAAGTTTGCTTAAACTCATATTCATTGAGTCAGTGATGCCATCCAATCATCTCATCCTCTGACACCCCTTTCTCCTTTTGCCCTCAATCTTTCCCAGCATCAGAGTCTTTTCCAATGAGTCAGTTCTTCACATCAGGTGGCCAAACTATTGGAGCTTCAGCTTTAGCATCAGTCCTTCCAATGACTATTCAGAGTTGATTTCCTATAGAATATACTGCTTTGATCTCCTTGCTGTCTGTAGATGCTAACTTTTGGATGCCTAGGTAGTTAAGAGGAGGTAGGTTAGTCCCTTGGGGCTTCATGATCAACACTTGATACTAGACTTCGGGCCTCCAGAACTAAGAGAATGAACTTCTTTGTTTTAAGCCACCGGATTGTGGTGTTGATCATGAAGCCCCAGAGAATGTCCTTCTTTGTCTCGTCCAGCTTCCGGAGGCTGCAGGTGCTCCCTGGCCTGCGGCTGCATCACCCCAATGTCCGCATCACCCCCGTGTCCGCATCACCCCCGTGTCCGCATCATCACCCCTGTGTCCACATCATCACCCCCCGTGTCCACATCATCACCCCCATGTCCGCATCATCACCCTGGTGTCCACATCACCCTGGTGTCCACATCACCCCGTGTCAGCACCACCCCCGTGTCTGAATCGCCATGGTGTCTGCATCATCACCCCGGTGTCTACATCACCCCCCTGGTGTCTATATCACCCCTCTGTCCGCATCACCCCTGTGTCTGCATCACCCCGGTGTCCGCATCATCCCCATGTCTGCCTCCATCCCACGTGCCACCCCCACCCAGGCATCTCTGTGTCCCCTCATCCCCTACACAGGGTACCAGGAACTAGGTTTAGGTCCCACCCTCAACACGGAGGACCTCATCTTTTCTTAATTTCATCTGCAAAGACCGTATTTCCAAAAATGTCACCTTCTGAGGTTCCAGGTGAATGTGACTGTGTACTGTTAAAGTCACCACAGGGGGTACAAAAATACAGCAAGGCATGGTGCCCCACAGCCAGTCTCTCCCATCAGCAAGCTTCCACTAGCCTCTTATTCTCATCCATCAGAGGGCAGACAGAATGAAAACCAAAATCACAGAAATCAGTGAACTAAAATGGACCAGAATGGGTGAATGTAACTCAGATGGCCATTATATCTGCTACTGTGGGCAAGAATCCCTTAGAAGAAGTGGAGTAGCCACCATAGTCAACAAAAGAGTCTGAAATGCAGTACTTGGATGCAATCTCAAAAATGACAGAATGATCTGTTTGTTTCCAAGGCAAACCATTCAATATCACAGAAATCCAAGTTGATGCCCCAACCACTAATGCTGAAAAACATGAAGTTGGACGGTCCTATGAAGACCTACATGAATTTCTAGAACAGACATCAAGAAAAGATGTCCTATTCAATGTAGGGGACTGGAATCCAAAAGTAGGAAGTCAAGAGATACCTGGAGCAACAAGCAAGTTTGATCTTGGAGTACAGAATGAAGCAGGGCAAAGGCTTACAGAGCTTTGCCAAGAGAACACACTGGTCATAGCAAATACCCTCTTCCAATGACACAAGAGATGACTCTACACATGGACATCACCAGATGGCCAACACTGAGATCAGATTGATTATATCCTTTGCATCCAAAGATGGAGAAGCTCTATACAGTTAGCAAAAACAAAACCAGGAGCTGACTGTGGCTCAGATGAAGAACTCCTTATTGCCAAATTCAGACTTAAATTGAAGAAAGTAGGGGAAGCCACTAGACCATTCATATATGACCTGAATCAAATCCCTTACAGTTTTACAGTGGAAGTGAGAAATAGATTCAAGGAATTAGATCTGATAGACAGAGTACCTGAAGAACTATTGACAGAGGTTCGTAACATCGGCAGGAAGCAGAGATCAAAACCATTCTCAAGAAAAAGAAATGCAAAAAGGCAAAATGGTTGTCTGAGGAGGCTTTACAAATAGCTGAAAAAAGAAGAGAAGTGAAAGACAAAGGAGAAAAGGAAAGATATACCCATCTGAATGCAGAGTTCCAAAAAATAGCAAGGAGAGATAAGAAAGCCTTCTTAAGTGATCAGTGCAAAGAAAGAGAGGAGAATAGAATGGGAAACACTAGAGATCTCTTCAAGAAAATTAGAGATTCCAGGGGAACATTTCATGCAAAGATGGGCACAATAAAGGACAAAAATGGTATGGACCTAATGGAAGCAGAAGATGTTAAGAAGAGGTGGCAAGAATATATAGAAGAACTGTACAAAAGAGATCTTAATGACCCAGAAAACCATGATGGTGTAATCACTCAGCTAGAGTCAGACATCCTGGTGCGTGAAGTCAAGTGGGCCTTAGGAAAATTCACTACAAACAAAGCTAATGGAGGTGATGGAATTCCAGCTGAGCTATTTTAAATCCTAAAAGATGATGCTGTGAATGTGCTGCATGCAATATGCCAGCAAATTTGGAAAATTCACCAGTGACCACAGGATTGGAAAATGTCAGTTTTCATTTTAATCTCAAAGAAAGACAATGCCAAAGAATGTTCAAACAACTGTACAATTGCACCCGTTTCACACACTATCAAGGCAATGCTCAAAATTCTCCAAGCTAGACTTCAACAGTACTTGAACAGAGAACTTCCAGATGTTCAAGTTGGATTTAGAAAAGGTTGGGGAACCAGAGATTAAATTCATAACATCCGTTGGATCATAGAAAGAGCAAGAGAATTCCAGAAAAACAGCTATTTCTGCTTCATTGACTGTGCTAATACCTTTGACTGTGTGGATCACAACAAGCTGTGGAAATTTCTTCAAGAGATGGGAATATCAGACCAACTCACCTGCCTCCTGAGAAATCTGTATGCAGGTAAGAAGCAATAGTTAGAATCCAGACTTTGAACAATGGACTGGTCCCAAATTAAGAAAGAAGTATGTCAAGGCTATATATTATCATCCTGCTTATTTGACTTATATGCAGAGTACATCATGCAAAATGCCAGGTTGGATGAAGCATATAATGGAATCAAAACTGCTGGGAGAAATATCAATAACCTCAGATACACAGATGATACCGCTCTTACGTCAGAAAATGAAGAGGAACTAGAGCCTCTTAATGAAGGTGAAAGAGGAGAGTGAAAAAGCTGGTTTAAAATTCAACATTCAGAAAACGAAAATTATGGCATCTGGTCCCATCACTTCATGGCAAATAGATGGGGAAAGAATGGAAACAGGGACAGACTTTCTTTTCGTGGGCTCCATAGTCAATGCAGATGGTGACTGTAGCCAAGAAATTAAAAGATGCTTGCTCCTTGGAAGAAAAGTTATGACCAACCTAGAGAGCATATTAAAAAGCAGAGACATTACTTTGCCAACAAAGGTCCATCTAGTCAAGGGTATGGTTTTTCCAGTAGTCACATATGGATATGAGAGTTGGACCATAAAGAAGGCTGAGCACTGAAGAGCTGATACTTTTGAACTGTGGTGTTGGAGAAGACTGTTGAGAGTCTCTTGGACTGCAAAGAGACCAAACCTGTCAATCCTAAAGGAAATCAGTCCTGAATATTCACTGGAAGGACTGATGCTGAAGCTGAAGCTTCAATATTTTGGCCACCTGATAGGAGCAGCCAGCTCATTAGAAAAGTTCCCGATGCTGGGAAAGATTGCAGGCAGGAGGAGAAGGGGACGACAGAGGACAGGCTCATTGGATGGCATCACTGACTCAATGGACACTAGTGTGAGCAAGCTCCAAGAGTTGGCAATGGACGGGGAGGCCTGGTGTGCTGCAGTCTCTGGGGTCTCATCTCAAAGATCTCGGAGATGACTGTGTGGCTGAGCAACAACAAGGCCAGAAACTGGAAAAGAAGCAATGGTGAAAAGAGGGACAAAGAAGAGATGGAAACAAATTCTGTTGATGTTAGATGGTAAAAGATTTCATCTGAACCCAGTCACCCTAAAACATGTAACAAACATTGAACTTACTACGTGAGTATTGAACAAAATGCTATTCCCAAATATTCTAAAAATATAAATTGACAAAAAATTTATTAGAGTTCACCAAAAATAATAATTTCATTTTGGAGCAGCAAATATATAATCACTTGAATAGTATTTAGTATTTAAAACATTTTTCTTACTTTTTCACACTTTGTACTTCACAGGTGGTGCTAGTGGTAAAGAATACACCTGCCAATGCAGGAGACATAAAAGACACGGATTCAGCCCCTGGGTTGGGAAAATCCCCTGAGGGAGGGCATGGCAATCCCACTCCAGTATTCTTGCCCGGAGAATCCCATGGACAAAAAAATCCTTTCTATTAGGGCTTCCCTGGTGGCTTAGATGGTAAAGACTGCCTGCAATGCTGGGAGACCTGGATTCAGACTCTGGGTTGGGAAGATCCCTTGGAGATGGGAATGGCTACTCACTCCAGTATTCTTGCCTGGAGAATTCTGTGGACAGAGCAGCCTGGAGAGTTATAGTTCGTGAGTCACAAAGAGTCAGAAACCAGACACAACTGAGTGACTATCACTTTCACTTACTTATAATTGATTTACAATGTTCTGTAAGCCTCAAGGGTATAAACTGGTGATTCCAAATTAAAAGGTTATCACCCATTTATAATATTTTAAAATACTGGCTCTATTCCCTGTGCTTACAGTAGATCCCTATAGCTTATTTATTGTATACATAATAGTTTATACCTCTTAGTCCTGCACCCTTAACTGGCCCTCCCCACTTTTGCATCCCCACTGGTAAACACTAGTTCGATCTCTATATCTGTGAGTCCAGTTTCTTTGTTGTTATATTCCCTAATTTGATAAAGACCTAAATATAAGACCAGGAGCCATAAAACACCTAGAAGAAAATGTGGAATAGTCTTTGACGTATGTCAGCAATATTTTTCTAGATTTTTCTCCTAAGGTAAAAGAAACAGAAACAAACAAAGGAGGTCTGATTAAACTTAAACGTTTTTGCACAGCAAAGGAAACCATCAGCAAAATGAAAGGACAATCTACTGAATGGGGGAAAATATTTGCAAATGCTGTGGACAACAAGGAGTTAACATCCAAAATACAGAATCAGCTCATACAACTCAACTTCAAAAATTTTTTTCAAATGGGCAGAAGACATGCATAGACGTTTTTCCAAAGAAGACATTCAGGTGGCTAACAGGCACATGAAAAGATGCTCAGCATCATTAATCATCAGAGAGATGCAAATCAAAGCCGCAGTGAAGTAACCCCTCACACCTGTCAGAACGGCTATCATCAAAAAGAACACAACTACCAAATGCTGGTGGGTGTGGAGGAAAGAGAAGCCTTATACACTGTTAGTGGGAATGTAAACTGGTATAGTCACTGTGGAAAACAGTGTGGAGATTCCTCAAAGAACAAAAAGTAAAACCACCATAAGACCCAACAATTCCACTCCTGAGTATGTATCCAAAGGAAATAAGACATTAACAGGAAGATACATGTGCCTCACATTCACAGCAGTACTATTTGCAATAGCGAAGATATGCAACCAACCTAAGTGTCCATTAACAGACAAAGAGACAAGGATCTGATGCGTATATAGGATGGAATATTACTCAGCCTTTAAAAAAAAGAACAGCATTTTGCCATCTGCATCGACATGGATGGACTTTGAGGGCATTATCCTTAGGGAAATAATTCAAAGACAAATACTGTATAGTATCATTTTTACATGGAAAAAATTCTTTATACTTTTAAATTGCTACATATCAAGAAATGACAACCCACTCCAGTATTCTTACCATGGACAGAAGAGCCTGGCAGGCTACAGTCCACGGGGTTGTAAGAGTTAGCAACTAAACCACCACCACCAGCAAGCTTTTAGTAAAGATACACTTGTGTCTTCTTAGAGTCTTCTATATGAGTCATCAATACTCTGTCAAATTATTCTGTGCTATTAGATGTTTTCGTAATCTAGAGATCTGACTCTTCTTTAGGTGATTCCGGAAAGGCCTGACCTCTGCTCAGAGTGAGGTCAGGCTCTATCCCAGGTGAGTGAATTTTGCCGCTGTTGACCTGATGCCTCTGTGATGCCCAGACCCATATGACTGTAAAGCGAGGCTGGGTGCCAGGCTCCAGGCTCTGCTATTTCTGGGCTCCTGACGCTTGAGGCTAGGTGACTCATCTCTCTAGACACGTCTCCACGTCTGCAAAATCAGGATGACAAAGGCGCCTGTCTAAGGAGATATGGCATCAGTGTTTCTAAACCAGAAAAGCTGTGAAGCTGTCAGTGTCGACGATAGATCCAGAGCCATGTTTAAGGACACTCTCCAAAGCACTCAGGTGGCCAGACTTGGTCCTACTGGTCCCCAGTTTACATCTGCCTCTGGGCTGGAAGGTCTCAGGCTCCCTCGGGCTGAGGGCAGGAGGGCTTGCCCACGCCTCGCCTTTTCCTGGGAGCTGGGGCTGTGAGGGGAACAGGGTGCTCTGGAGGCTCCATCCGTGGTCCAGCTCACGCGGCTGCCTGCCGGGAACATCCTTGCCATCGGCCGTACCCATGGCACGGCTCCACCTCCACCGGGAGCCCACAGAGCTGCTGGCGAGGCCACACGAGTGTCTGAGACGTTGAAGCTTGATTCTGGAAGGAAACCCAGCTTTGCCCTAGCCTGTCCTCCTGTCCCGCTTCAGGGCAACGTTGAGCCTGAGGTCTCCTTGGAGAGCTTCAGCTGTCAGGGGCCACCCGCCCGCTCAGTGCTGCCCGGGGCTCTGAGTGTGGAGGTTTAAAGAAGCAGGGCAACAGGCCATGGCTGTCCTCTTTATAAACTGCAAATAAAATCAAGTCTATTCAACCTTTGTCTGACTCTTTGAAAGAAGAAAAATGGTATTTGCTACCACCTAATTTGGGGCTTCCCTGGTGCCTCAGATGGTAAAGCATCTTCCTGCAATGCAGAAGACCCGGGTTCGATCTCTGGGTTGGGAAGATCCCCTGAGGAAGGAAGTGGCAACCCACTGCAGTAATCTTGCCTGGAGGATCCCATGGTTGGAGGAGCCTGATGGGTTACCGTCCATGGGGTTGCAAAAAGTCGGACACGACTAAGCAACTTCATTTTCACTTACTTTCTACCTAATTTAAAATACCAATGCTATTTCAAATGTGGTAGAAAGAACACGCATTACTTTCCCAAACATAAAGAATTCAAGCAACTACCACTTAAACTCTCTGACTTGTTTACTAAAAGCCCACTGACCGTGGTGTTTCAGGTCATGATGCCTTTCTTTTTTTTTTTTTTTTTTCTTTTTTTTTTGTTTCATGATGCCTTTTAAATCCTTTTCCTAGCAGGACTGAACTCAGCAAATGTGTGAACCACATAATGCACAGTACTGGAATGATTTCTCTGGAAGAAAAGTGAGCTAAACAACGTAAACCTTCCAGGCACACAACGTTTACTAATTTCGCGCAAGTCCTGTAGAACATGGGCTGTGCCTTCATGGGTTTGCCCAGAGACATGTTTGCACCGCGAGCTTCCATGCTTGAGAATGAGAAATACTCGTATGTATCACTCACGTTGTTGAGTAAAAGATCATCTTAAAACATTAGACTCTGAATGAGAGGGCAAAGCTCATCCCCCGATGCTCTGGTTGATAGATCTAAACTGAGACTTGAGAGAAAAAAAAAAAAAAAAACTCTTTCCAAGTATCTACTTAAAACAGGAGAGATGAGTCCAAATATTCAGTCTTCAGAAACACACTATTTTCAGACAGTCAATTTTCTTATCTCTCGGCTTCCCTGAGATCTGCTCAGTTAAAGCCTGAGCGGAAGATTAAAGAAGAGAAAAAAGCCAAACCTCCCTCTGACCAGCACTCGTCCGTCCCTCCCCTAAAACTGAGCCACTTATTTCCTAGGCGGATGGAGGGCATGAGCTCTGCCCTCAGAAATGCTGTGGCTCCCTCGGGCCCTGGTCTCCATAGGGTGGGGCGGCGGAGACTGGAGCAGAACTGTCATTTGAGGTCATTTACTCTCCCAGTAGAGTTAATTAAAACTCTTAGTTCTGTGCTTATTCAAGCTAAATAATGCGATTAAAAAGACATTTCATTTTTCACCTGTTTCAGTTCAGTTCAGTTGCTCAGTCGTGTCCGACTCTGCGACCCCATGGACTGCAGCACGCCAGGCCTCCCTGTCCATCACCAGCTCCCAGAGATTGCTCAGACTCATATTCATGGAGTCAGTGATGCCATCCAACCATCTCATCCTCTATTATCCATTTTTCCTCCTGCCCTCAATCTTTCCCAGCATCAGGGTCTTTTCCAGTGAATCAGTTCTTTGCATCAGGTGGCCAAAGTAATGGAGCTTCAGCTTCAGCATCAGTCCTTCCAATGGATATTCAGGACTCATTTCCTTTAGGATGGACTGGTTTGATCTCCTTGCAGTCCAAGGGACTTTCAAGAGGCTTCTCCAACACCACAGTTCAAAGGCACCAATTCTTCAACACTCAGCTTTCTTATGGTCCAACCCTCACATCCATACATGACTACTGGAAAAACTATAGCTTTGACTAGATGGCAAAGTAATGTCTCTGCTTTTTAATATGCTAATTTTGCCATAACTTTCCTTCCAAGGAGCAAGTGTCTTTTAATTTCATGGCTGCAGTCACTATCTGCAGTGATTTTGGAGCCCAAGAAAAGAAAGTCTGTTACTGTTTCCATTGCTTCCCCATCTATTTGCCACAAAGTGATGGAACCAGATGCCATGAGGTTAGTTTTCTGAATGTTGAATTTTAAGCCCGCTTTTTCACTCTCCTCTTTCACCTTCATTAAGAGGCTCTTTAGTTCCTCTTCACTGTCTGCCATAAGAGTGGTGTCATCTGCATATTTGAGGTTATTGATATTTCTCCCGACAAACTTGATTCCAGCTTGTGTTTCTTCCAGCCCAGCATTTCTCATGATGTACTCTGCATATAAGTTAAATAAGTACGGTGACAGTATACAGCCTTGATGTACTCCTTTCCCAATTTGGGATCAGTCTGTTGTTCCATGTCCAGTTCTAACCGTTGCTTCTTGATCTGAATACAGATTTCTCAGGAGGCAGGTCAGGTGGTCTGGATTATTATAACCCATGACAGGTTATTTATTATAGTTCACCTATTTATTATAACATCTATAGTAACAAAAGTTTTTTTCTAAAATTACAAAATGATTTCCATTTTCTCATCTCCTGGTTCGTGACTTTCCGCTCCCAACTTTCTGATAAGTTCCCTTCAGGTTGGAAGTGCATCGAATAACCAGCATCTTCAGAAGCAGCTGTCGCCCCAGTGGATGTGGGCCGAGTACAAAGCCAGCAGACAACGTGTCAGGCGGCTAGTGAGCAGGCTTGGGGGTTGAGGCCTGGGTCCTGACGACGACCCTGGGGATGCCTTTGAGCCTTGCTGTCTTCCCAACCCTGTTTTCTAAAAGCAAACAAACAAAGCCCACAATATGAATACAGATCAGATCGTGGTGGGTGGTTCACTGCTAGGACAAGTGACGTAATACTTTGTAAAGACATCTTCGGTCTTTACAACAAACAGCTGTCCAGGCCGAGTCCCCAATGTGGACAGCCTGGAGTTCCACACGACCCGTCGTCTAATGGAGAGTAGAACTACCCGGGAACAATGCTGGGGATCACATTTAGAAACAAGTTCATACAAGGTTCATAGAAAAGGTGAATTTGTCATTTTGAGCTGCGACAGTAAGTGGAAAGACAACGGGAAGTGCATAGCTGTGAGGTTACTGCAATGTCTTCGAGGCACAGCGATAAATTGCCAGGACGTTTTTATGGAGTTTCTTAACCTCTGGCCTTTGGAGGGGGGAAATCAATAAGATATTAAGAAAGTCACGAATTAATGTTTCAAAGAGTGTAGACATGAGTATGAGCCCCACGGTTCAGATAAACGTCCGGACCGGGAACCTGACGTCTCCTTAGGAAATGGGAATGTTAGAGGCCTCCCGCAGGGGACCGTGTGAACCATCCTCTGCTCATGTCAGCGTCCCGTATGAAGTGAAGGACGAAGAACTAGAACGTTCTCTGGATCACCATGATGAAGTCTCCAGCAGAAGCAAAATACATGTAGTCCTACTTATGTGAAATGAAATCACTTTTGTGTCAATTTGCATACACAGGGGTTTTCTAATTGACACATATGTAAGGTGATGAAGATGAGATTTCTTAAAAGGATGATGGAAAATACACATATTCTGAACTTCAAGTGGTACGAACATGCTCCTTTACTTGAGGAACAGGGGACCTCTCTGTCTCTCTCTGTCTTTGTCTCACTCTCTCCATCCCTCTGTCTGTCGGTCTTTCTGTCTCTCCCTGGAGCAGAGGGCGTGTCGATTGAGCAGGTCACATGCACTTCAAGTTCCCAAATGCTGGGGATCTTGGGAGGGGTCGTCCACCCTTCCTGTCTCGTCCAGGTTGCCAGAGAAACCCCACGTGAGCGTCCTGTTCAGTCGCTAAGGGCACATCCCCCTTGGCACCTGTCGCCGCGTGTGTCCCGTGAGCCGCGTCCTGACGGGCAGGCTCCAGATCGAGGGCCTGTGGCTTTTCTCTGCACGTCCTTGTGCCTGCCGAGCCCCGCCTGCCTGAGGAGGAGAGTCCCTGTAGACTTGGATGTCACTGTGCTTAGAAGGGACAATTTCAGGGTGCCAGAGTCTGCACAGAGATCTGGGGACAAGGGTCCCCCTATTTCATTAAACACACAGAACCTTATGCTGTGGCCGACAGAGACCTTGGCTTCCCCGGCTCCATCAGGAGAGCTAAGACAGCCACGTACCCCCGGTCCTTGTCAAACAGGGGGTTCCAGGGCTTGGAGCGGCAGACTGCAAGGGCAGGAGAAACCAGACACGCATCTGCTAGTTGATCTTGAGCACTGAGGGTTACACTCTCACGGCGTGGCTTGGATCATGGGGACTCTGGCTCAGACCCTTAGGAGAGTGTCTCACCGTGCTCAGTGGTGAGCCCACGTGGAGCGCTGCCGCCCGCCCCAGCCTCTGGGCCTGCCTTTCGCCCAGCTGTCTCTCCTGTGCCCTGCCCACTTGCCCCGCTAGTCATAGAGAATTGCCCCCCGGCTCCTCCGGGACCTCCGCCCTCCTCACTGGGCCTGGGCCGTGACCTCAGGCAGCCTCTCGAAGCCCTGACCCTGAAGGAGCCTTTCCAAGCCCCTCAGTGCCTGGAACAGTGCTCGGGCGGGGCTGCCTTTGGAGGATGCAAGTGGGGGTGGAGCTGCCCTGCTGGACGTCAGCAACCTCTGGAGCCTCTCTTTCCCTCTCCACCCCCAAGCCCCAGAGCGCTGCAGGGCAGTTTACCCGAGAACAAGAGAAAACACAGTCCATCCCTAAGGGCAGCGGGGGCTGAGGTCAAGGGCCAACTCAGGAGCCACATTCTGGAGGCCAAGTCCCCGCGTGGCCGCCCAGCAGCCTCCAGTCTGGACAGGAGCCCGTGGCTCCTTGTCCCGTTTCCGTCCAGGGCCTGCGGGCAGCAAGTCTGTCCACGGGCTCTGACTGAGGCCCTGTCGGGACTGGAGTCACTTGGGGGTGAAAGTCCAGGGCTAAGGCCCCTGGACTCCGCCCGGCCCTGGACCAAACCTGTGGAGCCAGGCCTGGGCGCCGAGTGTCTGAGCACCAGGGCCTGAGGGCCTGGGAGCTGTCAGGGCCTGGGAGGCAGTGAGGATGGGAGGCCAGGGGGCTGGGCTGGAGACGGAGGATGAGCCGGGAGCCTCGCTGCCCTGGAAGATGGCTGGGCGGATCATCGTCGAGTCACAGAAGGTCTGCATGCCCAGGTCTCCGGAAGGCAGCAGGGCCGCTTCACGGGCTGTCGTGAAGGTTCATCCAGGCTGCACAGCGGGGGATGGGGGTTGCGCAGGTCTTCCAACCTCGGGGAAGCCCCGGAGGATGTACAGACAAGACCCTGACTGCCTGACTCCTGATGCTGAGAGACAGAAAATCTACACCTGTCATTATTGACAGATGATATGACGACCAACCCAGAACAAAAGGAACAGATTTAATTACTCAAACTATTAGAGCCAGTAAGAGCTCAGAAATTTGCCAGATACAAAAATCAGCAGTGTGTTTGAACCAGTAATGGCCATAGAAAAATACAAATTATTCACAGTATCCGCAGAAACTACAAACCACAGAATACCTCTATAAAGAGGCATTTAACGTTTTGACAAAGAACATGGACTTGGATCTGAATGAGTGGGTGAGATTTTTCCATGCTTCTAGCTGGGACAGCTTAACATTTAAAGATGTCAATTCCCTCAAATTTCATAATCTATGAAATTCATGAAATCCTCAATAACATTCTACTTGATATACAGTAAACTTAAAATTTCATGGAAGAACAAAATTTCATGAAGACATGTGTTATTGCTGGTCAGTTGCTCAATCATGCCTGACTTATGGACTGCAGCATGCCAGGCTTCTCTGCCCTTCACCATCTCTCGGAGCTTGCTCAAACTCATGTCCATTGAGTGGGTGATGCCATCCAACCATCTCAGCCTCTGTCGTCCCCTTCTCCTCCATCCTACGTCAACCATATAAAACAAAAGACAGACAGCAGACCAGTCCTCCGAGATTCTAAGAGATACTTAACCACGATCATAAACATAGCACAGTATTGACATAAAATCAGGCAGACAAAGCAGTGAAATAGAGTGTAGAGCTAAGAGGTGCACGCCTGTGTCTATCAGATAAAGCCACTATAAAGGTGGCCCTGCAGTCAGTAGAGAATGGATTTGCTCTTTAGCAGATGGAGATGGAAAAGAGACTTGCTATATGAGAAAAAGGGAACTGGTTCCTTTCTTTACACCAGACACAGTGGTGGACTCAAGCAAAAGACCTAAACATGGATTATAAGGCTCTAGGTTGGTAGAAAATAAGGGAGCTGAGTAAAGACGGGAGTGGAGGAGAACTCCGGAAATGCACAGAAGCAGGAATCGTCAGGAGCCCAGGGGATGCCGACTCTGGGATAGGAACTGGAGGAAGCGGTCAGACCAGAGGCAGGTTGGGGTGTGCAGGCCAGGGGTCTAGAGAAGAAACGGCCAGAGGCATCATCTGTTCATACTTCCAAAGAATCCTTAAGCCAAATACCCAGAAAGTGGGTCCATCCAAGTGACGAATTAAGTGGGAAAACACTTTGGGAAGAGCCTATTATAAGATCATAAATTTATTAGATAAAGCAATTGTGCTTTGTTGGACCGTGCCAGCCTTAAATTCCCATTCACGTGGCTGACACTGGATCTTTCCTATAATTTCCTGGAACCATAAGTGACAGAGATTCAATTATTCTGGAACACATCAACGATAATGGGCTAAAATGACAGGCTCTTTTTTTATTCATGGAAGTTTATATTTTTAATTGTTTTTTAGAAAGTCATTAGGAAGGGACAATTGAGTCACAGTTAAGTTTTCCTCTAAAGATGTAATTAAACATACTCTTCAACGTCTGATTTCAGGTTTCCTCTGCGTATAAAGCACAGTGGCTGTGTGATGAGCTCCACATCCCTTCCCCCACCTCTCTATCCCCGCAACCCCTCCGCACCCCCGACTCCCCACCCCCCGGCCCAGAGCAGCAGTGCTGCGAGGCAAGGCAGGACTCCCTGACCTCCCCTGACCTTCTCCAGTTTATGGAAGTGATTCCAAACCACGCGTCATAAAATAAATGAGTTTTCCTCCAAGGAGACTCAAATAAGTAAACGGGAGGCCCCATGACAAAGTGAGGGTGCGCACACCGTGGTGCTGAGACCGGTCCGCCCACCAGCCTGACCGCGGTGGTACCAGCGGGCTGGACTGTGTGGAACAGAATCACTCTTGGTGCCCGGATCCAGCCGAAACGGGTTCAAATCCTGAGTCACTGCTTTCTGGCTGAGTGACCTCAGTAACCTTGAGCGAGGCGCATAGCCTTCACCAGGCCTCCTTTTCTGTCCTTGCAGGGCGGTCCTCAGGGTGGAGGTTAAGTGGGGTTAGTGGACGGGGCAGGCGGCAGTGATGACCACGACGACAATGATGATCACTGCTCTTGGGGGAGGATATAAAAGCAATGACGAGTCACTTCTGATCACTCTGTCAGACAAGATGAATAAATATGACCCTGAGCTGTGGAACAATAGTTGGACAGGATTACTTAAGGAAGAATGACAGCTTTTATGAGGTCCATGGAACAGATGGACCTGCTGCAGAGCATGTAAGTTATAGCCTAGAAACCTCCACGAAGCATCAGGAGAAGCTCTGGTTCTGGGGTGGAGGGAGTCTGCTGCTCCAAACTCTGCCCTGGAGGCTTCCTTGCAGACCCTGCAGGCCCTGGGCCAGACCTGCCTTCCTTTCCACACTTCCAGCACTGCTGAGGCCTAAAGGAATCTCTGCCAAATAAATCCATCTGCAGGTGGGGGATGGACCCCAAGTGGCCTGCGTGGGCTGCACTAGCCGGTGAGTGAGCGGGGATCTTGGCGGATCAGTGCAGCGTTGGCGCTCAGCCATGCGTCTCCGGTCTGTGGGCCGTCATTGCAGGGTACCATCAGCACAGCCAGAGCTCGCCTAGGCCTGCAGAGGGGTGAGGCGCTGCCGCACCTTCTCCCTACAGTTGTTTCTGAGTGGAATTCCTGCTCACGTCCCTGTCCTCGGGCCTCTTATGTTCCTGAGAGCAATGCCACGTTTGGTCTCTCCAGCTTCTAACTCTGTTACCTGGGATTCTGTGTTCTGAGCCCCCATCTTCGGGTAGTCTGGTCTTAGCCATGCCCCTTCAGTGTTGGACATGGGGTTTTCCCCACAACATAGACTTTCGATCATTGCATGAGTTTCCCTGGTGGCTCAGATGGCAAAGAATCTGTCTGCAGTGCAGGGCACCTGGGTTAGATCCCTGGGTTGGGAAGATCCCCTGGAGAAGGAAATGGCAACCCGCTCCAGTATTATTGCCTGGAGAATTCCATGGACAGAGGAGCCTGGTATGGGCTACAATCTATGGGGTCGCAAGGAGTCGGACACGACTGAGCAACTTTTATTTTTGTGCATGCTCAGTCATGTCTGACCCTTTGCAACCCTGTGGATTGTAGCCCATACCAGGCTCCTCTGTCCATGGAATTTTCTAGACAAGAAATACTGGAGTGGTTTGATCATTGGCTACCAGTTAACATTGGAGATGAGCTGCTAATATTGATATGGATATTTAATACATTTAGAAATAAGGTTTTGACTCTTGTGAGTGCTAAGTGTAGCTATCAATAGGAACACATAGAAGTATGATTTTTACACTCTTCACCCCGTGTTTGAAACCCTTCCCGATGTACTAGTTGCCTGTATGAACACAGATACAGCTTCCTTATCCCCCACAGTAGGTGTGGTCCCAACACTGGCTTTGGCCAATGAAATGTCGGTGGCAATGACACATGTCATTTCTGGGTGGAGATTTTCAGAGCAAAAGCCTGCTACTCTGCGACGCACCTTTGGGCAAACAAATGCAACAAGAGAAACTTCATCCTTAGCCATTTCCTCCCTTCTTAAAAACCATTCTTGCTCATCCACTTGGAAGACAAATGCTTACCTCAATACACTCACCATTCAGGTGAAGGTTTTGTGCTGTCGGTTTGAAAATAACCAGCAGTATTTAGTTGAGCACTTCCTATATGCTTCATGCACCAATTGATTTAAGATAAACTCCATGAGAGTGGTTTTCTTATTGTGATGACATATATAGGAGTAATCAACCTGAACTTAGACCCCTGAAGCCACGGTCTGAACCGTAGGAACTGGACTAAGGAATTCTACATGTGACTTCGCCAATAGTATTAGTAGCACCCCATGAAAAATGCATGCAAATATATAGCAAACTGAAGCTGAAGCTCCAATATTTTGGCCACCTGATGTAAAGAACCTACTCATTGGAAAAGACCTTGATGCTGGGAAAGATTGAGAGCAGGGGGTGACAGAGAATCAGATGGTTGGATGGCATCACTGACTCAACGGACATGAGTTTAAGCAAACTCCAGGAGATGGTGAAGAACAGGGAAGCCTGGCATGCTGCAGTCCACGGGGTCACAGTCAGACATGACTTAGTGACTGAACAACAAACATAGCCAACAGTAGGAATGGGGTCAAAGGGATCCAATTCTACCCTGGAGGAACCTCTAGGGAGAGGGTGATAAGCCTTTTAGAGAGGCTGATGAGCGTTTTGTGCCACAGAAGAGAAGAAAGCCTTTGGGTTATGTGTGGAAGGGTGGCCTGGAACTGGAGTGCTGCTTCTGGACCCTGATAACATGTTGCTTCTTGACTGGATACCATCCAGTTGTGCAGGTAGAAACTGTGACTCTGCATCTCCACATGGTCTCTTCTGTTCTACCCATGAGAGGACATCTGGAAGCAAAGCTCAGACACAAGAACACCTGTCCGTGCTCTTACCAACACCTGGCTGCAGGATGTCGGGAAGTTGACACATGGAGCCCCATAGAGTACGTGGAGTAATTTATTTTCTTTTTAGTAAGACAAATTAAGAGAAAATATTTCCTGATGGTGAAATTGTGTGTTATGAATTTTATTGTTGTAGCAAAAAGATGACTGAAAGCAGTATAGTCATCTAAGCTATTGATGGAAGTCTTAACTTTATATGTTTTAATTCAGAACAATAAGACTTTTTTGTAACTAATGCTACTGAAGCTTTTATGCATGTTATCCTTGTGTTCATTAAATATACTCTCATCAATGTAATTATTTTCAACTAGCAGCTGGTTTTATGGATTTTGTTTGCACTTTAACCTGCAACACTGAAAAGTACTCTGTAAAGCACTTCTGCATTTTTGTCTGTAAAACTTACTGTACATGGAAAATATGAAACCTCAATACCATTAAATATATAAATGGCAATGAGTGGATTTGGATTTTGTTTCTATTGCAGGAAAATCTGGTTTCCTTGACTGACCAAATGTGAGTTGCTAAGAAAACCAAGAAGTTGAGAATACCTGTTTGAGAAGGTGGTGATGCCATTTCACTGTCCCCTCACCATAGGCTCAGAAATGCAAAAGGCTGAGCAGAAACCATATCATCCAAGTCTCCTTCTCTCCCCGAAGTCCTCACGTTGGCTGCTTGTCACCTTGCTGCAGGGAGATAATTGTACTAGGCCTATGAGCTCCCATCATCTGGCCCTCCCACTGGAGTGATTTAATCACAAGGCAGTTACTGGGAAGGCCAGCAAAGCTGCCAAGAGAGCTCAGTGACCCTCAGTGTGCCCTTGGAAGGTTGCATGGGCAACCTTCCAAGGAGGAGAGGAGATGCTTTCCAGAGGGGGCTCAGCCATGGTGTGCACAGGAGCCTACCTTCAGATGTCATGTCCTGTAGCTGGTCCGAGCCACGCAGCAAGCTGGCTCTGTGTGCATGGAGCAGTTGGAAGGTGGTTTGGGGTGAGTCAGGATACAGTCATGATCATTTAGTGGGGCCATGCAGAATGAAAGCTGAGGAAGTGACTCAGTGCTCCAGGGTTGGAGGGAGTCTGAACCAGTTTCAGAAAAGCATCTTGCAAGAAACAGAAGCTAAAGAGGTTCAATGGTCTAGTTCCTTAAGCAACTACACTGCTGTGCATGTTGCAGCCAGTAGCAGCAAGAACCCATGTTACAGAGGTCTGCTCGGCCCACACAGACTCTCCTGTCCTCACTCACTGGCACACAGGCACACTGCTAAATTGTCTGAGTGTCCGAGCAGGAGCTGAGGATGGATCCACCAGTCCCCTGCCTGTCCACTCCTCCTCCACTTGTGGTGTGCATGTGTGTAAATGAACTTGCGTGAGTGTGTAAGTGAGTGTGGATATATGTATTTTGGAGTCTGTGTAAGTACACATGTAAGTATTATAATCGCATTTGCAGTTTTGGATCCCTCCCAGGAAGTGGTAAGGTGAATAGAAAGCTTGTGTCCACAAGTTTTGCCAGAGTGATTTCTGTGGAGGGTTAAGAAATGGTGTTGAAAAAGAATAAAATACTTAGGAGTATATCTACCTAGAGAAACAAAAGACCTATACATAGAAAACTATAAAACACTGATAAAAGAAATCAAAGAGAACACAAACAGATGGACAAACATACCGTGTTCATGGATTGGAAGAATCAATATTGTCAAAATGGCTATACTACTCAAAGCAATCTATAGATTCAATGCAATCCCTATTAAGCTACCAACGGTATTTTTCACAGAACTAGGACAAATAATTTCACAATTTGTATGGAAATACAAAAACCCTCTAATAGCCAAAGTAATCTTGAGAAAGAAGAATGGAACTGGAGGAATCAACCTGCCTGACTTCAGACTATACTACAAAGCCACAGTCATCAAGACAGTATGGTACTGGCACAAAGACAGAAATATATATCAATGGAACAGAATAGAAAGCCCAGAGATAAATCCATGAACCTATGGACACCTTATCTTCGACAAAGGAGGCAAGGATATACAGTGGAAAAAAGACAACCTCTTTAACAAGTGGTGCTGGGAAAACTGGTCAACCACTTGTAAAAGAATGAAACTAGAACACTTTCTAACACCATACACAAAAATAAACTCAAAATGGATTAAAGATCTAAATGTAAGACCACAAACTATAAAACTCCTAGAGGAGAACATAGGCAAAACACTCTCTGACATAAATCACAGCAAGATCCTCTATGACCCACCTCCCAGAATATTGGAAATAAAAGCAAAACTAAACAAATGGGACCTAATGAAACTTAAAAGCTTTTGCACTACAAAGGAAACTATAAGCAAGGTGAAAAGACAGCCCTCAGATTGGGAGAAAATAATAGCAAACGAAGCAACAGACAAAGGATTAATCTCAAAAATATACAAGCAACTCCTGCAGCTCAATTCTAGAAAAATAAATGACCCAATCAAAAAATGGGCCAAAGAACTAAACAGACATTTCTCCAAAGAAGACATACAGATGGCTAACAAACACATGAAAAGATGCTCAACATCACTCATTATTAGAGAAATGCAAATCAAAACCACAATGAGGTACCATTACACGCCAGTCAGGATGGCTGCTATTCAAAAGTCTACAAGCAATAAATGCTGGAGAGGGTGTGGAGAAAAGGGAACCCTCTTACACTGTTGGTGGGAATGCAAACTAGTACAGCCGCTATGGAGAACAGTGTGGAGATTTCTTTAAAAGCTGGAACTAGAACTGCCATATGACCCAGGAATACCACTTCTGGGCATACACACTGAGGAAACCAGATCTGAAAGAGACACGTGCACCCCAATGTTCATCGCAGCACTGTTTATAATAGCCAGGACATGGAAGCAACCTAGATGTCCATCAGCAGATGAATGGATAAGGAAGCTGTGGAGTATTACTCAGCCGTTAAAAAGAATTCATTTGAATCAGTTCTAATGAGATGGATGAAACTGGAGCCCATTATACAGAGTGATGTAAGCCAGAAAGATAAAGAACATTACAGTATACTAACACATATATATAGAATTTAGAAAGATGGTAATGATAACCCTATATGCAAAACAGAAAAAGAGACACAGATATACAGAACAGACTTTTGGGCTCTGTGGGAGAAGGCGAGGGTGGGATGTTTTGAGAGAACAGCATCAAAACATGTATATTATCTATGGTGAAACAGATCACCAGCCCAGGCTGGATGCATGAGACAAGTGCTCAAGCCTGGTGCACTGGGAAGACCCAGAGGGATCTGGTAGAGAGGGAGGTGGGAGGGGGGAATCAGGATGGGGAATGCATGTAACTCCATGGCTGATTCATGTCAATGTATGACAAAATCCGCTACAATATTGTAAAGTAATTAGCCTCCAACTAATAAAAATAAATGAAAAAAAAAAAAAAAGAAATGGTGTTGAAGGTGATGTGTTGAAGACTGGTTAAACACTGATTAACCAGTGTTTAATTAAACACTCCTTCATCAAAACCCAGGAGAAGCAAACAAAAGGAACATATACTTTTTAAAAAGAGATAAATGCCATTTTTCAGTTAAAGAAATGCCGTCTTCAGTTAAAGAAATGCCAACTACAAACTAGAAAGACAATAGGCCAAATCCTGTGAAAATGTTTCAAATCCTTAAAGTGACACATATGTGAGAATCAATGCTGAATATGTTTTATTTTTGTTTAAGTGCCATAAGATCCAGGACTGTGGTTGGACCAAGGAAAGCAAACCCAGTTCAATACCAAGTAATGTCAGAGAAGAACAAGCTGAGGGGAAATGATGCTCGCAAGCATTTTCCTCATCTACTACTTGCTGCTCTGGGGGCTTAGGAGTTAGGCCAGATGAAGAAGAAGCAAGGATCAATAGTGGTGTGGAGAATGTCTGGAAACTAGAGGGTACATGTTACTCAGATAAAATAGTGATCAGATTTTTAAAGATTTGTTTGAGACCTCAGGTCCCATGAAAAGCTAAATATCTTTCTGAGTAATTTCCATTTGTTCCTCCCTAGGCTCTTTTTAATAGATATCTGGCACCACAAAAATGAGTAATAATCACAAAGGAGCTAAAATAAGACCTGGCCCAAAGATTAAGAAAATTAAATAAGAAACATAATACAAGGGGGGGAATAAAAAAGGAACAATATATATGAAAAAAAAGAAAAAAAATTCAAAGAGTTTTAGAGTATTTGTTCACTAGGCTCTCAAATTGCAGACAATATCAGTTATTGAAAAATTAGGGAAGAAATAAACATAAATATTCAAAAGAGAGACTATGCAATTATTAAAGAAAGAAAGAAAGAAATTTCCAGAGTTCTGGGAATAAATTTAAGAGAAAAATAGACATTTACAGAAATTAAAATCATGTTATAAATAAACCAAGGAAAAATAGAATAAATGCAACTAAAACTAAAAGACACAGTAAATAGGCTTTAAGAAAGTATTCTGCATTAAAAACAGTAGATATTTGCTATAATTTTACCCATCCAAGCTATGAACTTTTTTCCATGTTTGGTGAATATCTCATTTTATGTCAGATTGCTTACCCAGATTAGTTTGCAAATAAAGCAAGGTGGAGTGATTTGGTTTCTTCCAGTAAACACCCATAGGGGCTAGACACAACAGTAAAAAAGATTAGTGAACTCAAAGACAGGCTAGTAGAATGTGTGCAAACTGAGAGATAGAGAAATACACAACAAAAGCTATGGTCAAACCATCTCACATTAAGCAAAGTTGGAGTCCTGAAGAAAAACAGACAGAATGGGCAGAAGAAATAGTGGGGAAAATGATGAGTGGGCATTTTCTAAAATTGATAACAGAGTTGGTTGTTGCCCACTGGTTCTCAATGCTCTGTGAACTCAAACCAACAAAACAAAACATGGTTCAACAAGACAAACATGCATTGAGACACATTATAGTCAAATTACTAAAAAAAAAAAAAAAAGATTAAAAAAAAACAAACAAAAAACATAAATGAAGCTTAACAAGAAACATTGCACCAAAGGAGATGCAGATGACTTTTGAATAAAAATTATGGAGGCCAGAAGACAATAGATATTCAAAAAGTTGGCGGGAAATCTGCCAATCTAAAATTTATCTCTGGCAAATGTGCACTGTAGGAAGTATTACAGAATGTTTTCCAAAATAAACAGTCATAATACCACATGGAAGCACACAATTGCAGAAATTACCAAACAGTACCTGGAAAAGGTAAATATGTCATTAGATATATAAAAAAATGCTGACAGGGTAAAGCAAAAACAAATAACTCAATACGAAGGGAGTTTGATAAGATGGCAAATTGATCTACCGAGAGAAAAGTCAAATGGTACCTCCTTTGGGGCAGAGGAGGGACAAATAGTATTGAACGTGTTTCAGCTGTTATTGAACTTGGCAGTGGTTACAGAGCATGTAGAAGGATGCATATTCAATAGTTCCTTCAGTATACACTTAAGATTTAGCACCCTTCACACAAATGTTTATGCATATTAATCTTCAAATTAAAAATGATTGAAAGGCAACAAAAATGCAAATAAAAATGTACCATTTTAAGGAATTTGGCTATTAAAAAAAGAAAAATTCAGCTGAGAAAATTCAAATGCATTTGGTTTTGTTGCTTTTAAGATGAAACATAAATGACTTTGCTTTAAGGCTGAGGTGATGGAGCAAAGTAGAAAGAAAACAAGCAAATATACCTATATACATAGATTCTCACCCATGGGAACCAAGGGGAATAGATAAATAGTTCCAAGATTACCAAAAAAGCCAAGGAGTACATTGAGTACCTAGGGCAAGAAATAGGGTTATGATGGGCTAGTGGAGGAAAAAAACACATAAGAAGATGCATATTTAGATAAGGAGTGGAACTTTGAAAGAACTCACTGTAGGCAGCTGGTTTTCTCAAGTCTAGGGCATAGCAGGCGTCTGACAGGGACTAGGGTGGTACCTGGAGACCACATTGATGGTCTGCAGTGGTCCTTCCAAGGAAGAGCAGCCTGCACTGTGTGAGCATTTCAGCAAGTCAAGTTGAAGAGGGACTAGAGGTCATGGGATTGTCTTTCAGAGGTTTTCATTATTGGAGTGGGGGTAAGATTAAAAGGCAGAGTACATCATGAGAAACGCTGGGCTGGAAGAAGCACAAGCTGGAATCAAGATTGCCAGGAGAAATATCAACAACCTCAGATATGCAGATGACACCACCCTTATGGAAGAAAGTGAAGAGGAACTAAAAAATCCTCTTGATGAAAGTGAAGGAGGAGAGAGAGAGTGAAAAAGTTGGCTTAAAGCTCAACATTCAGAAAACTAAGACCATGGCATCCGGTCCCATCACTTCATGGGAAATAGATGGGGAAACAGAGGAAACAGTGTCAGACTTTATTTTTCTGGGCTTCAAAGTCACTGTAGATGGTGATTACAGTCATGAAATTAAAAGACACTTACTTCTTGGAAGAAAAGTTATGACCAACCTGGATAGCATATTAAAAAGCAGAGATATTACTTTGCCAACAAAGGTCTGTCTAGTCAAGGCTATGGTTTTTCCAGTGGTCATGTATAGATGTGAGAGTTGGACTATAAAGAAAGCTGAGCACCGAAGAATTGGTGTTTTTGAACTGTGGTGTTGGAGAAGACTCTTGAGAGTCCCTTGGACTACAAGGAGATCCAACCAGTCCATCCTAAAGGAGATCAGACCTGGATGTTCATTGGAAGGACTGATGCTGAAGCTGAAGCTGAAGCTCCAATACTTTGGCCACCTCATGCGAAGAGTTGACTTATTGGAAAAGACCCTGATGCTGGAAGGGATTGGGGGCAGGAGGATAAGAGGATGACAGAGGATGAGATGGCTGGATGGCATCCCAGACTTGATGGACATGGGTTTGGGTAAACTCCGGGAGTTGGTGGTGGACAGGGAAGCCTGGCATGCTGCGGTTTATGGGGTTGCAA